>NC_140593.1:1199661865-1200275122 GCF_964204655.1 Triturus cristatus
CGGAGATCCCCTCGTCTTGGGCTGATCGGAATCCCGTTCAGGCCACGGCGCATGCTTGGAGTGTACTGGCTGGCCATGTTGGTGTATCGTTTCTTTATTCCCCACTGATGCCTCTGGTCTACCATCCGGCTCTTCCACTCCTTGAGGAAGGTCTGTTCCAGCGCATCAAACTAAAAATTGGGATCGCGCGGTGGGGGGACTTATTCCATGAGGGTAGGTTTCGTGACCTCCCCCTCCTATTTGGGGCGGCTGTCCCAACTCCCCTAGAGGTCTTTGCGTTTATTCGGCTGCGCAGTGGCCTGCAAAAAATACTGCCGGCATATCCGGCAGAGCCTGCAATCCTGGAGCCGTTCCATTACCTTCTCGACTCCACCTCCCCGTCGCACATGGTCTCCTTGCTTTACCGGCGCATCTACTCTCACGGACGTGGGGACATTCTGAAGTCTCGGGCCGGCTGGGAGACTGAGATTGGCGCAGAGTTCACGGATAAACAGTGGGAGTACTGCTGTCTGCAAACCGAGATGATCTCCTCAAGTAGTAGGTTCTGCATTATTCACTACAAATTCCTACACCGCCTCTATTGCACCCCAGTCCAGATGCATAGGTTTCATCTCCGCGACGACGATCGATGCGATAGGTGTCACTCCCCGGGGTCTGATTTTTTACACCTGGCTTGGACCTGCCCGAGTATAGACGACTATTGGAACCAAGTCTATGCTGCCTTGGGCGAAATGCTTGGAAACCCGCTGCATCCCTCCCCACTTCAGGCTTTGCTGGGATATACCCGAGATATACCCAAGGCGGATCGGCGCTTTGTTACCTGTGCGTTGTTGCTAGCCAAGAGACGTGTGGCATGTCGATGGGGGCGGGGGAGAAGCCCTAAGTTTAAGGAGTGGTTGCGGGATATGCTCACCTGTCAGGAGAATGTTCTACTGTATGCTGAATTGTTGCCACCTGTGTCACGGCCCCCAGACATTTGGGCCCCTCTGACGAGCTACCTCTCCGCTCATGAGGACCAGGATGTGCATTCTAGTGTTGCCGAGGGATAGTGTCGGATGCTTGTGTATGGCATGGTGAATGGGCTGAGGTACCCATCTGGTGAGATTACGGACCGCAAGGGCCCTGGGAGTTCTTGTATTCTTCTCTGGCCTAAGGGACTACTACGATCTAAAGATTGCCTCCAATGTAATGTAATATGTGAAATGGTGATATTGCAGTGTCTCCTTTTTACCAATACGTGTGATGCTTGTTGGTTTCCTCTTGCTGTATAAATTTAAAAAATAAAGAGTTAAAAAAAAAATTTAAAAAATAGGGTATCTAAAAACAAGACCTACTGATTTATCTAAAAAGATGTGTTTTTAGTTGTTTCCTAAAACTTAACAGATTGTTATTTGAGTTCCATAACTTGGCAGTGAGGAAAACAATTAATCTACCTCCTACTCTCTTTTTTTAAAATCTTGGATCTGTTAAGAGGGAAAATTGGTTTGATCTTAGTGCTCTTGTGGCTGTATATGAAGTAATAAGATGTTGTAGTGCAGGCAGCCTGGATGTGTATTTCAGCTTGTGGGCCATGCATAGGGTCTTGAATTCTATACGTCTCTTGATGGGTAGCCAATGCAGTTGCCCACTCTTGGGCATGCCCAGAAGTACTCGGGCTGATGCATTTTGTATTACCTGTAATTTCTTTATGACACAAGTTGGGCTGCCCAAGTATAGGGAGTTGCCATAGTAAAGGCATGAGAGTAATAGGCCTTGAACCACTGTCCTATGACACTCCATTGGAGGCCATCTAAGCGTCTTCCTAAGGGATCTGAGCAGGCCAAAGCAAGTACCCGCAATCTTCTTGGCTTGGGTGTTCATTGTCAAATCCTTGGCTAGGATGACACCCAGGTTCTTTACCTCATATTTGAGACTAGAGGATCCACCCAGACATGGGGGCCATGTAAGTTGTTCCGAAAGCGATGGGTTATTGCCCACCACTACCACTTCCTATTTGTCCCCATTCAACTTGAGGCAACTTGCCACCATGCAGTTAGCCACCTTTTCTAAACATGAGTTGAATCTTGTATAGGTAAAATTAATATCTGGAGACACAGAGAAGACTATTTGGATGTCGTCGGCATGTGACACCATGGTAAAACCATGCGCGTCAATTATGTCAGAGAGTGGTTTGAGATAAATATTAAAGAGCGTAGGGCTCAACGCAGAGCCCTGTAGCACTCCACATTCCAATTTCAATATTTCTGACATGAAAGGGCCTTCAATGACTTGAAAGCTTCTGTTGGCTAAAAAAGCAGCTAACCACTTTAAAGCAGACCTTGTAATTCCCATTTCTTTCACCCTTTCTCTCAGGAGTGAATAGGAAGCAGTGTTCACTGCTGAGCTCAAATCTAGAAGGATGAGCGCAGCCAACCCTCCTTGATCTAGGGTCACTCTCAAGTCTTCAGTAGCCAAAAAAAGTGCTGTCTCCATACTACATGCGGTGCGGATGCCCGTTTGCGCTGATGCAGCAAGTTATTAGTATCCTTGAACTTCGGGAGAGAACCATTCAGCCATATCTCCAAGATCTTCCAATTTATCTGGGTCCAAAGAGCCCTTTTTAGGAGAGGCCTAATAATCGCTTACTTCCATTATTCGAAACATAACCCTCCTCCAAGGAGGTGTTGTATATGATCTTGAATGCAGATAGTATGGCATCTCCTCCTTCCAGCAAGATGTAAACAGGGGCTGGGTCTAGCAGGGATCCTGATTTGATAGTGCTTTCTACCCCTAAAATGTCACTAGTACACAGCCTTGGGAAAGATGAAATATCTACTGATGATTGGCTAGCTGTTACTGTGGTTTTTGGGGTGTCTAAGAAGTCTGGAAGCATCACTAGGGAGTCATAGCTCTTCTTAACTTTCTCAAGAAAGAAGTGGGCAAGCTTCTCACATCATTCTCTCAAGGGAGAGGAATCAGAACCTGTCACATTGGGTTTTAGGAATGAATTTATGATGTTATATATTTCTCTTGAGGGATGTGCTCGATCTTATCCACAAAATCCTTCAGTTTGACCCTGTGTATTGCCTGATGGTACTTTTTATAATTAGTTTATAGGCATGTTTGCTTTGCTCATCATATTGGCGCTTACATTTTCTTTCTTGTCTCTTACATTCTTTCTTTAAATCTTTTAGCTCTGACCAGCCCTCACTTACTCTTGCACGGGGGGTTCTACAGGTGTGTCTAAATACCACCTCTACTAATGTGGATTCTACCCATTCACTTAAAAGCTAGAAAAGAGATGCACACCTCTCCATCCAGTCTGGGGGAGGCCTTGCTCAGAACTGTTTGTCAACCAGGAATGTCCAGTTTTGACCATTGCTTAGATTGATGAACAGGGTTCTGTTCTGTTTGGTCAGACCATTTTTGGGGATAGTGAATTGAATTAACAAGTGGACAGCAAGATTGGTATAGGGGCATATATTTTCATAGACAGAATGTTTGAAAAAAAAAATAGTGTCCAATATATGGCCCTTTACATGGGTAGGCTGCTCTACTCGTTGTGTCAGCTGTATTGCTGCTAGGTCATGCTTAAATTCGTTAGCCTTTGTGACCACCCAAGGGGTGCTGATAAGGCCAAAGGGTAGCACAGAGAACGGAAAGTGCTTGTGGCCTACCTTGAACAGCAGGTAACGCCTGTGGGCAGGCAGGATGAGGATGTGAAAATACGCATCCTGCATGTCCAACGCTACCAGCCAGTTTCCTTGGTTTAGGGCAGACAAGACCTGAGCCAGCGTGAGCATCTTGAATTTCTCCATTTTGAGGAAGAGATTGATGGTTCGAAGGACTAGAACAGGACAAACACCTTTGTTCTTTTTGGGTACCAGTAGGTAGCGGTAATAACAACCACTGCCTACTTCTGATATCGGAAACCTTCTGTAGCCATCTTGGCCAAGATACCTGTCACTTCCTCTTGGAGCAAAATAAGATGATCCTCGGCCAGTCATTCTTGAGATGGTGGTAGAGGGGGAGGGAAGGACTGGAAAGGGAGCCAGTAACCTCTTTGAATGATCGGTAAGACACATTCATCCGATGTTAGGGATTATGGACTGTCAAAGGTGGAGATGATGTTGGATTCTCCCACCAACTGGACACCCATGATCTTGTAGAACCAACTAGGAGGACTTACAACCTGCAGCTTTCGGGGGTGGGTGGGTGAGGGTGGTCAACGACTTACGGCTACTATTCCCACAAGGTTGGAATGCACTGCATTCACTTCCTCGCACAACTTGGGAAGTCTGTGCAGGATGGTGGCTAGGGTATGGCTAGTGCTGTTAAAAGCCCCTTCAATTGCCACAAAAAGGGCAAGAAGCAGACTGGGGGTGAGGTGTCACTGACAGGCCCAAGAACCTGGCTGTAGCCCGCGAGTCTTTGAAGCAATCCAGCACTGAGTCTGTCTTCTCTCTGAAAAGATGAGTCCCATCAAAGGGTATGTCTATTAGGTTGGCCTGGACATCACACGAAAAGTCAGTTGTTCTCAGCCAGGCTTGACACCGCAAGGCCACCGTCGACGAAGCCGTTCTGCTCAACGAGTCAGTCGTATCCAGACCACACTTAATGGTGAATTTTGCTGCGTCCCTCCCATCTCTCACTGCTTGGGAGAGCACAGCCCAGGCCTCCTCCTGGACTTTTGGCAGCATTTGTGCAGCCGTTTACCATAAGGAATGTGAAAAACGCCCCAATAGGGATGCAGTGTTCACTGACCGCAATGCTAGTCTGACAGAATAAAAGGATAAGTTACTTACCTGTAATCCTAGTTCTCTTCTAGGGGTATCCTCATCAAAGTCATAAGCACTGAATACTCCCCCCCCATGCGCAGGGACCCCGGAAAAAATAAAAATTATAGATGAAAAACATATATATACAGCTCTGTATATGTATAAACATATATTATTTTTTCCAAGCCAATGCAGCCCCCATAGTAGGCTAGACAATGTAGATATAAATATCCAATAGAAACACCATAGGTATAATAATACACCTAAATCTCTTTTTTTTTTTTTTTCTTTTTAATGAGGCAAGCTCATGAGAAAGAAAAGAAAACACTGTGCCAAACACAGATCCACAAAACATTGTTAGCCTGCAGGCTGCATTGTAATACAATACCATAGAGACTGAAAACCTTGTACAGGTAAAAACTAGCACCGTGCCTTTAAGACAGCCCTGATTCCAATATCCCATCATGCCTCAGGGGTGACAGTTGGGTCAGTTGTTCTTTGCGGGACCTGTAGGTCTAAACACAAAGATATACTTCTTCCATATTTAATAATATAATCCTCTCATTTGCCTGGGGAGGCGGGTGGGTTGCTTATGACTTTGATGAGGATACCGCTGGAAGAGAACTAGGATTACAGGTAAGTAACTTATCCTTCTCTTCCAGGGGATCCTCATCAATAGTCATAAGCACTGGATAGAATAGCAAGCCCACCTTCCACCTGCAGGCAAATGAGAACTGCACTATACATTAAAGATAACAACTGGAAAAAATCAGTTGTTGAACAGATTCCTCAAGGAGTGTCTGCTCTGGTGTCCGAGGACAGACAATAATGTCTCGTGAATGTATGGACAGATCTCCAAATAGCTGCTTTACAGATCTCGGAGAGTGGGACATTTTTGAGAAACGCAGCAGTAGCCGCTTTCTTGTGGAATGTGCCTTAGGTAGAGGCCACCACGGTTTCTTAGCTAGTGGGTTAACCAATTTAATGCTTGACACAATCCATCTGGCAATAGAACGTTTAGATGCTGCAAAACCTGTACGGACAGCACCATAGTTTACAAACAATTGGTCAGACTTTCTGACAGCCTTAGTTCTATCTAGGTAGAATTTGAGAACTCGCTTCATATCCAAAGAATGCAACGCCCTCTCAGCTGGCTAGGAAGGGTTGGGAAAGAAAGTTGGTAGCGAGATAGTCTGATTTACATGAAAATTGGACACCACCTTCGGTAAAAGAGAAGGATGAGTCCTCATCACCACTCTATTAATGTGAAAAATCGTGTAGGGTTCTTTTGAGCAGAGGGCCTGTATTTCACTCACCCTACGTGCTGAGGTGATAGCTACCAAGAAGGCTGCTTTCCACGTAAGGTGCTGTAATGCAGCCTTATGTATGGGTTCGAAAGGTGGACTCATAAGTTTTGAAAGAACCAGGTTCAGCTCCCAAGGAGGCGAGGGAGGCCTTACTGGGGGGTAAACCTTTTTGAGTCCCTGCAAAAAATCTTTTACCACTTGAAGTTTAAAGAATGAATGCTGAGATGGAGAGCGCCTATAGGCCGTAATGGCCGCCAGGTGCACTTTGATGGAGGAAAATTTCAATCCCACCCTGGCTAAGTGAAGTGGATACGGTAAAATCACTTCCTCTTGACATTTCGTAGGGTTATATTGATTTTGAATACACCATACATAAAATCTCTTCCACTTACAGAAATATGAGTGTCTCGTAGAAGGCCTCCTAGCTTCCTTCAATATGGTCATGCATTCCTGGGTAAGGTTTAAATGGCCATACTAGAGGACTTCAGGAGCCATGCTGTTAAGCTCAGTGAGGGAAGGTTGGGATGGTAAATCCTCTCCTGCATCTTGGTTAGTAGGTCCGGCCTGCACGGCAGACGCTTGTGCGGGCGGATCGATAGGTGAAGGAGATCTGGGTACCACCACTGCCTCGGCCAGTCCGGTGCTATTAGGATCATCTTGGTGGCCGAGTGTTGCAGCTTGGTCACCACTTTCGGGATTAGCGGAAGAGGAGGAAAGGCGTACACAAATGTCATTGACCAGTCGATCAAAAGGGCATTCCCCAGAGACCCTGGTCGATGGTATCTTGAAGCGAAGCCTCGGCATTTAGTGTTGCTTTCGTCCGCGAAAAGGTCTATTTGCAGACGACCCCACTCCTCGAAAATGTCCTCTGGCACCTCGTCGTTGAGGACCCAGTCCTCTGGATCTTGAAAGTGCTGACTGACTGAGTCCGCTTGAACGTTGAGCTCGCCTGGCAGGTGCACCGCCGTTATGGAAATATTCCTTGCCAGGATCCAGCGCCACAGGGATTGAGCCTCCTTAGAGAGTGTCCTGGAACGAGTACCTCCCTGCTTGTTCAGCTAGTACATCGTGGGGGTGTTGTCCGTTTGTACTAAAATGGAACTCGTCCTGATTGAGGGCAGGAATGCCTTGAGAGCGAGTTGGACTGCCCTGAGCTCTAGCATCTTGATGTGATATAGCTGCTCGCTGCTGGACCAAAGCCCCTGAGTCTGTAGAGTCCCCAGATGCGTGCCCCAACCTTGTAGCGATGCGTCGGTGATCAATGTTTGCGATGGAGGTCCCTGATGGAAAGGAATTCCCACCTGTAGATTGATCAGCTTCAACCACCACTTGATCGACTGTCTGGCCGTTGTCGAAAGACTCACTCTGTCCACTCACAGGGAAGTCTTTTGGTCCCATTTGTCCTCTAGATCCTGTTGGAGAGGACGCACCCGCAACCTGGCGTTGGGCACTAGGAATATGCAAGATGCCATGGCCCCTAGCAGGGATGATATCTATTGCGCTGTAGACAGACTCTTGGCTATAACATGCCTGCCTTTTTGAGCGAGGGATAACTGTCTCTCCTCCGAAGGAAACACTTTTCCTAGTTCGGAATCTATAATTGCTCCCAGGTAGTGTATCCTTTGCGTTGGTGTGAAGGTGGATTTCTTGTAATTCACCCGGAGCCCCAATCGGTGACACAGATTTAGGCAGCGTGTCAGCTGTGAACTTACAGTCTGAGGCGATGGACCTTTTAGTAACCAGTCGTCTAGATAGGGATAGACCAAGATTCCTGCGCACCTCAGGGCAGCAGCTACCACCGCCATGCACTTTGTGAACACTCGAGGTGCTGATTTCAGGCCAAATGGTAGAACCTTGAACTGGTAGTGGGAGATTCCTACCACGAATCTCAGGAATTTCCGATGACACTGGCAGATGGGTATATGAAAATACGCGTCTTGCAGGTCCAGCGAACACATCCAATCGCCTCGACGGAGATGTGGATATATTTGGTGAAGTGCAAGCATGCGAAACTTCTCCCTTTTGATATGTTTGTTGAGTGTTCGTAAATCCAAGATGGGTCTGAACTCTGTTTTTGTGCTTCTTTTCTGAATTAGAAAATATCTGGAGTAGACTCCTCTTCCTCTCTAAGCTCTCGGAACCCTTTCTATGGCCGATTTGAGTAGAAGGGTTGCCACCTCTTCTCTTAGCATCTTGAGTTGATGAGACGAATGCACTGGGTGGATCGATGGAGAAGGACACCGGAAACAAAGAGAGTATCCATGTCGCAGTATAGTTAGAACCCAATTGTCTCTGGTGATGTTTTGCCACTCTCAAAGATGTTGCAAAATACTTCCTCCCACCGGAGCGGTGGACGGTATTGGAGGAAGCGATTGCTCAATGCTTGCCTTGAGCCTTGTTTCCGCTGTTGGACTGGCGGTTGTTTCCTCGTCCTCTAGTTGATCTGCGGGACTGGAATTGTTGCTTTTTCTGCCCTTGCTGGTCTTGGTTCTTCTGCCAGTGAGGGGTTTGAACCCTCTGGTGAAAGGTACGCCTGTCAGTTCCCCTACGACGACGGAACTCCTTCCTTTTCTCTAGCCCCACGGCTTTCATGGTCTCGAGTTCTGACTTCATACGAGCCATCTCGTCATCGGTATGTGAACCAAAAAGCGAACTCCCAGAAAAAGGCAGATTGATAATTCTGGCTTGTGCCTCAGGTTTAAGAGCCGTTAATCTCAGCCAAGAAGATCTTCTGGCTGAAATACCATGGGCGTAGGAGTGAGCTGCCAGCGTTGCTCCATCTGCTGCCGCACTTATGACCTGATTAGAGACCAGACTGCCCTCCTGTAAGATCTCCTCAAAGTCCTTTCTATCCTCCTGAGGAAGTTTCTCTATGAATCTTTGAAGAGAATCCCAAAGTGATCTGTCGTAGCGCCCCAAGAGCGCTGAGGCACTGGCAACTTTCAAACTGGAGGCAGCCGATCCGCATACTCTTCTTCCCCAAGAGTCTTGCGTCTTGCTTTCCTTGTCCGGCGGCACTGTGGATGACAAAGCCACTGAGTGGGTTTTCCTGGCGGCCGCAGTAATCACAGAGTCAGGTGGAGGGTCCGCCTTCAGAAACAGAGGATCCTCCGGAGCGGGACGATATTTCTTAAGTATTCGCGCCGGAGCTGACTTGATGGTAGCCGGCGTGAGGAAGATGTCCATCACTGGTCTAAGCAACCCAGGGACAAGTGCCAGACAGTGGACGAGATGCCATTCTTTCATGAAGGGTCACAAAGATGACTGAGGAAGTTGTCTCTTGGACAGGCATTGGAATGTTGAACTTTGCCGCTCCCCTGCACAAAACGTCTTGAAAAGTGCTGATGTCATCCCCTGGAGAAACTCGAGATGGAGACGTATCTGAAAGTGTGGGAGAGTAATCTCTCTTGGAAGAACGACTTGATGAAGAGGATGTAGGAGACCTACGCCGTCTTCTCTCAGATCGCACCGACTCTCTTCTGCGAGAGGTGGACCTTAATCTTCTCCTGGGCGAACGTGAGCGCCGTTCATACCCTCTTTCCCGAGAGTGGGAGCTTGCTGGTCTCCTAGGCTGGGCCAGATTCCTCAATCTGGTTAAGGAAATGCTTACTGCATGTGCCATGGAAGGTATACGTGGTGGTATGGACTAAGGCAGCACTCTGGTGGGGCTTTGTCCCGGAGGATGACCCTCTTCTTGCCTTAGTGGTGTCGGTAACGCTCTACTGGTGAAATAGGAGCTGGAGATGAATTTGTCACTTCTGGTGATCTGGATCTTGAAGGAGACAGAGGAAATCCTGATCCTGCTGAGGCCGATGGTGAAATGGAAATTGGCGGAGACCCAGAGGCTGAACCATGCTCCGATGCCACATCCGGTGTATATTTCACTCTATGCGGAGACTTGCGTCTCGACGCTGACCTGGATGTCGATTGAAGTTTTGACGTTTCCTGATACCCCACAGCAGAGGACTGTCTCGACGGCGATAGGCCTATCGCCGGAGATCTGGACTTCGACGCCGAGTGGATAACCGGCGATGAGTCATGCCTCGACGTCGAGAGCCTTGTCGTCGACGGAGGGCTTACCCTGGACGGAGGCCTAGAACCCAACGGGGAACTTCGCCTCGACGTCTGTATCTTTGCCGACGTCATGGACACCTTTGACGACAGAGGCGCCTGCCTCGATGTCGATCCCGACAGAGGCTTCCGCCTCGACGTCGATCCATGCTCTGACGACGATCTTCGTCTCAACCTCGGCAATGTCTTCGACGACGATCGCCTCTCTCTCGACGGCGATTCAAGTCTCGACGTCGATGATCGCCCGTGTTCTTTTGACGACGATCTTTGCCACGACGTCGCTGTAGATTTCGACGTCGAACGTCTGCACCTTTCCTTCGACGTCGACTTTCGTCTGGATGTTGACTTCGACGTCGAACGATGATGTTTCTCCTTCGACGCCGATCGATGTTTCTTCGACGGAGAAGTTTTCAACGATGAACGAATGCGTTTCGCCGCCGGATCTTGCATCAAAGTTGATTTTCTCTTGGAAGCGGGACTCCTCCTGGTCTCCTCACCTCTCAACGACGATCCCGCCGCTGGAGTCTTCGACGCCGATGGAGAACACACAGGGATCAATTGCTTCAACGTCGACCGCATTTCAGAAAGGCCATAAAGCCTAGTCCTCTCACTTTCTTTCAAAGTCCTCTTTGAAAGGTCCTTACAATGTCGACAGGAAGCAGGAGAGTGTGTGTCCGGTAGACAGATGATACACACATCATGAGTATCCGAAGAAGCCTTCTTTTTGCCACAGGATGGACAGGGCATGAACAAGGAAGGCATTTTCTGACAGAATTTTTTTTTTAAATCTGTCAGTAAAATCAGGAAAATGCTTCACCAACAGGAGACAATCAAGATGAAGCAAAAAAATCACTAGAAAACTAGCAATTCTTGACTAGAAAGTCAAAAATGAAGAGAGCTGAATTCCAGGGTCCTGACAGAAGGAGCCGGAAAGAACAACTGACCCAACTGTCACCCCTGAGGCATGATCGGATATTGGAATCAGGGCTGCCTTAAAGGCACGGTGCCAGTTTTTACCTGTACAAGGTTTTCAGTCTCTATGGTATTGTATTACAATGCAGCCTGCAGGCTAACAATGTTTTGTGGATCTGTGTTTGGCACAGTGTTTTCTTTTCTTTCTCATGAGTTTACCTCATTAAAAAAAAAAAAAAAAAAGAGATTTAGGTGTATTATTATACCTATGGTGTTTTATTGGATATTTATATCTACATTGTCTAGCCTACTATGGGGGCTGCATTGGCTTGGAAAAAATAATATATGTTTATACATATACAGAGCTGTATATATATGTTTTTCATATATAATTTTTATTATTTCCGGGGTCCCCGCGCATGGGCGGGAGTATTCAGTGCTTATGACTATTGATGAGGATCCCCTGGAAGAGAACAGCTCCTTCCCAAGTGCGTCCAGCCTCTTGAATTTCCTGTCTAGGGGAGCAGAAGGGAACGCGATATGGTATGTTGAGGTTTGAACTACCAAGCTCTCCAGGGTATGATGTTTGGCTGAGGAAACTTGGATCACCGGGGGCAGGGTGATGGCAGTGTGCTATTTTCCTGTTCACAGGGGCCCCTGTGCTAGGCTTGGACCAAGTGCCTACATGAACATCCGTCAGTGTTTCACTGAAGGGCAAAAGGGGTTTGGATGAGAAAGCCCCAGGCCGAAGCATTTCTGTCAAGAAGTTAGTCTTGACCTGCATCAAGGGCGGCTCCAGGTCAAGGACCTCTGGTGCCCACTTCACCACCATAGCATAAGACGCTCCCTCCTCCATAGCCACAGTAGGTGGAGAGAGCATAGCGGCATCTGGAGGTGTCCAGTCCACTGGCTTCCGCAAGCTCCTCATACCAGTCCAACTTCTCAGCATGAGTGTCTAACTGGTGTTCTATTGGGTTCAGTGACCCCTTCCACTCCTCTCCCATGCCTGTAACTTCCCCCAAAACATTCAGGCAACAACCTGGATCCCTTGGGCTCCATCGGCATTGTTATTGGTGTTGCTAGATGCCGTTCTGACTCCGAGTCATCGGGAATCAGAATGAGGCTGGCGCCAGGGAAGGTCACGTTGGTATGACCGGCCTTCATCTTTGTCAGAGGTCTTCAAACGTTTGGGTGCCGAGACCCCCCTTGCAGCATTTTCAGGCGTAAGGACCCCCTCCTGACAAACATTTCTAAACCTGTAGGCAGGGCTTCTGGAATTACGAGGCAGGTGAGGACCAAATTACACGACAGGCTTGACTAAATTGTGTGGGAAGAAAATGTAAATAATGTTATGTAATGCCGCGTTATTTTGGGCTAGAATTGCTTCATTATTTTGAAATTTTTTTGCACACAGTAAGACTGAGGAAAGATTCCACCCCATCAGTACCAGTTTATAACTAAAATACAGCAATTAACATCAGAAAGATGTCTAGTCAACCTTTGTGATGGGCCTTCCACTCTGCAGGAATACGTGCTGCCACATTAGAAGCTCACCTGGCCCGGGCCGGGAGCAGCAGGGGTCCATTAAAACCCTGGCGGTCTTGTGTAGAGTTAAGCAATTTACCCATGTCGCTTTCCTCTCACTCCTCCCTTCCATCCCTCTCTCCTCTCCCAATCCCTCTCTCACTTTGCAGGCCATTTTCTTTAACCCCTTTTTACAACTTCTGAACTCTCCCCATTCAACTTCTCACTTCACCCTTAATCACCTCTTGCCATTCTGTCTTTTCACTGCCCTCATCTCTAACAGTTTCTCACATTTATCTCATGGCCTCTCCGGCCCCGTCACCTCCCAGGCCCATCTGCACTTCTCATTCACCTCATTTTCTGTTATTTCTGATATTTATATGTGTTGATCATTTTCATTGCTTAATTTTACTCGCAATAAAGTGTCACTCATAATCGTTGAAATGTCACTCATAATGACACTGAAATTATGAAAATGTCACACATGGCAATCTGAAACCTTGGCAGCTATGCCCCCAGCAGCCCCCGTTTTCCAGCCTCCAGGGGCCCCATCAGCGCTGTAGCGCACACGGGCAGCACTACACTCTCTCGCCGGCGTTAGTTGCACCAGTGAGTTGCCTCATAACAGTCCTACTTCATAAATTGTACATTTACTGCTGTAGTATGAGAATGCATTTCATGAAAAGGAATATAAAGTAGGGTTGCCAAAAGAAAAATGCCAGCCATGTGTTTAAAGGGGGAACAACCTTTACAACGCAACTTTTACAACGCACTACCTTTACAACGCATTTTTTACAACGCATAATCCATTACAACGCATGACATTACAACGCATGACACTACAACGCATTTTTAAAAACTACCTTTACAACGCATTCCATTACAACGCATACTACCATTACAACGCATACCATTACAACGCATAATATTACACTACACTATCCAACACTTACCCTACTGTTGCACCCCCTGGAGTTAGAATAGTAATTTTTACCCCTATACTATCCAACACTTACCCTACTGTTGCACCCCCTGGAGTTAGAATAGTAATTTTTACCCCTATACTATCCAACACTTACCCTACTGTTGCACCCCCTGGAGTTAGAATAGTAATTTTTACCCCTATACTATCCAACACTTACCCTACTGTTGCACCCCCTGGAGTTAGAATAGTAATTTTTACCCCTATACTATCCAACACTTACCCTACTGTTGCACCCCCTGGAGTTAGAATAGTAATTTTTACCCCTATACTATCCAACACTTACCCTACTGTTGCACCCCCTGGAGTTAGAATAGTAATTTTTACCCCTATACTATCCAACACTTACCCTACTGTTGCACCCCCTGGAGTTAGAATAATAATTTTTACCCCTATACTATCCAACACTTACCCTACTGATGCACCCCCTGGAGTTAGAATAGTAATTTTTACCCCTATACTATCCAACACTTACCCCACTGTTGCACCCCCTGGAGTTAGAATAGTAATTTTTACCCCTATACTGTCCAACACTTACCCTACTGTTGCACCCCCTGGAGTTTGAAAAGTAACTTTTACCCCTATACTATCTAATACTTACCTTAAATGCAATTTAATATTATGCGTTGTAATGGTATGCGTTGTAAAGGTATTATGCGTTGTAATGGAAATGCGTTGTAAAGGTAGTTTTTAAAAATGCGTTGTAGTGTCATGCGTTGTAATGTCATGCATTGTAATGGATTATGCGTTGTAAAAAATGCGTTGTAAGTGCATGCGTTGTAAAAGTGTGCGTTGTAACGTCATACATCCGTTTAAAGAGCCTGGAAAGACCTCGTCTTGGCACTAAATAGGGTTATAAATAAAAAAGTATGTAATCATTTGTAATGTGACTTTTCTGTCTTTGTTCCCTTTAATTATCAGTCATGGATCTCATCATTCAGGCAGCCCCAGAAGACAATTAAAGTGCATTCTATTTATATTTGCTGTTAGAGGTAGGCACAGATAAGTCCTGAAAATACAGCTTTAGGTGACTGCTTATTTTTGTTGGTGGGGCAAAGTGGTAGGTGGTGGGCCGGGCCGCTGGCGGGGGGGGGGCCTCATTGTGCTTTGCAGGGGGGCCCCCTCAAGTTTCGTTACGCCACTGGGCCGAGCACTGGGGCGCCGGTGCCAAATCAAAGTCAGCTTGCTTACCACTAACCGCTCAGATGAGCCATAGCATAACAGCAAGAAAAATAAAATGTTTCCACAGATGAGAGCCTACAAGTGTTTTCCTTTGAACCCGTTTCCCTAGAAATCAAGGACCCTCGCGTGATGAAGGAGATGTACAGCAGTGGGTGTTGCAGTGATACACCTAGCAAGCCGTGGGCATCGACCTGCCCATTCAGTTTGTCACACACACACTAAGTGCAACGCCCTGTGTGGACAGTGAAAACGGGGCTTTCCTATCTTTCACTGCCACCTCTTCTCCCAACGCGTCCCCCTTTTGGTGGCATCCTTGATCTGGCAGTGTTGATTTTGGACAGCAAGGCTTCAGTCAGCCCCTCGGGTGAGTACGGGAAAACATTTATTGTTATATGCAATAAAAATCACCATCATTCCCGCAGCTACCAAGAGCCCTGTAATGATGGAGATGCGTGCTTTAACTGAGTAAACTGAAAACGTCAGATCGCAGAGTGTAATATTCACGGCATGGAGTATTGACCGCTCCACCGACCCAGAAAGCACTCTGGTAGTGGTTACCTGTCGCGCCTTACTCCAGTCCTGCTCAGTCCTATTTGACTTATGGCAGATTTGAATGTGACATCATCCAGCTAAATGGAGCGAGTTGCACCTAATGCAGACCAAAATAATAATAATCTTAAAATGCACATACGGAATCTGATGAATGCACTGCTTCCTCCCATGTGTAAATGCGACCAGACCGTTGTGCTAACCTGCGCTTCACATTACTGCGGGGACAGCCTCAGTAACCAGTTTACAAAAGGTATGTAAACATGCAAATGGTCTTTAACGACCTGTGAAAAACTCAGGCGTGCTGGGCTGTGCTGGAGATAAGACTGCAGACACAGCCCAGAGCCCACAGCAGCTCGAGCTGAGACACACTACGGGTGAGGAGGGGGGCTGAATCCTTTGTTGTCCGATCGGCCTGGGCAGAAGTGTGACCGGGAATGCGCGACCCCCTTTCCATCACTTCACGCCCCCCCTGGGGGTCGCGCCCCACACTTTGAAGACCCCTGATCTATGTGGAACATGGTGGGGTGTCTTACGACCCCGCGGGGCACGAAGGCGCACCAGAGGGGTTAACCCACTCATATACTTGGTGCATGGCCTCGTAGAAACTCTTCTATTTAAGCTGGGGTCGCTCTGGATCCCGGAAATGGGGGGAGGCGCAGAGTTGGACCAGGCAACAGCTCCGAAAAACCATGCCTCGAACTTCGATGTTCCTCACTCAACTTGTCAGTTCTCAACGGACGAGGTGAAGTCGAAGTCCGTCTAGACTTCTTTTTCTACTTGTGCTACTTCCCTGATTGTCCCGAGGACCTCAACTGCAGTGAAGACGACTAGGGGCTCCTGAAGCAGTCCTGCAGACCTGTGACGCAGGCGTAAGGATTTGACACTGTGATCTCGTAGAAGTGGTGCAGTGAAATCTCATAGATTTCACTGCACCACTTCTATGAGCCCTTTTTATGGGGGAACGCCCACGCTGCATACATTATACATGATGCTAGTATAAAGTAGCGCAGGGGTTTACAAAGTGATGCCTCTGCCTCGATGTGTCACTTTGTAAATATGGCGCAGTGTGGCGCATTGTTTATGCCACCACAGTGTCATAAAAAAGTGATGCAACGCCGGCGTAAGGCCTCATAAATAAGGCCCAAAGTTCTAAGCTGTACTATCAGCAGCTCTTTAATGGCAGTTTATAGGTTAGCGTGCTATATTAGGATTGTAACATTTGAACTGAAAGTAAAAATAGGATCTCCATGACAAAAGCCATGAATCACTGAGCTATCCACATAAAAAAAAGTTTTCGGATCTGCATGGTACATGTTCTTTGCAGCAGGCATATTTACCGTCGCGCTACTTTATGGTGAGATAAAATTGTCACAAAACAAAACTCCCGGCCTCTCTCTTGTAGGAACATCAATCACCAGAGGTATCTCGACATGATCACTGTTACCTGAAAACTTATGAACACACAATGAACTCTGCAGCAGGTGAGTTTAAACCTATAAGTGGTGATCCCAATCAGGGGGAAAAGGAACTGATGAAAGGCTTGTTGGGACGATCGAGTAGAGGTGATACCCCAGCGCCTTGAGACCCCCACGGGTGCGAAGTGCGCTTCACAGATCCCTTATTGATTGATTATGATAGGGAAGGCTGGGATGAGAACATACCAGGGGTCCTAGAGAAAGGCTTTCCAGCTGCCCCACATTCATCC
This sequence comes from Triturus cristatus, assembly GCF_964204655.1. Classification (NCBI taxonomy): domain Eukaryota; kingdom Metazoa; phylum Chordata; class Amphibia; order Caudata; family Salamandridae; genus Triturus; species Triturus cristatus. Next base: position 1,199,678,858 of record NC_140593.1, read on the forward strand.
TGACCGAAGATTCAAAGAGGAAGCCGTGCTTCCGGTTAAGGAGTTTGGCTTTCGACAGGAAGAAATCAACACCTTATAAAAGAGGCCATTTAATATTGCCTGGATGGATTTGTTGCAGCCACCCTGGGTGGCCGCCTCCTCCATCAGTGGTAGGCTGCATTAAGAGGGATGCTGTAGCCGCCTCAGATTCCTGGCATAGGCAGGCGCCGGAGCCCCATACGTGCACACATAGCTCCGGCATCACTAATGTTCTATCTATGTTATAGCCGCCGCCACTTGGCATCCACGATCATGTTTAATTGCCGCAGTTATTTATAGGTTTAAGTGTAGATTTTGTCGCATTCGGTTTCTGATTTCCACCAGTAGAAGGTCACCCGTGCTGAATCAGCAGATGGGCCTGTATATAAGAAGGGATGGCGTCCCACTGCTGCAGCTTCAGACTTTCCGGTAAGTGCAGCAGCTCTGGGCGTAGATTTAAGTCGTTTTACAGCTCGTTTGAGGATGTGCAGGAAAGGAACCTCTCAAGAACTCCCACAGTTAAGGCTCCCTTCATACCCTCAGGCACCCTTTCCCCCTCACACCGAGTCCTGACAAAACTAAGCATTGTGACAAAAATGAAGCATTCCTAACTTAAAGTGGAAAAGCATGCACGTAGCTCAAGTTGCAAACAAGCAAACTGTGATGTGATGTTTGATCTGAATGACTTATGTGCTGTGCTTTCTTACAGGGGCTCCGTGAAGGTTTTGGTTTCTGAAGCTAAAGGCATTGGGAGGTAAGACTCGAGTCCACTGAGGAGGACATGAAAGCAAGAATCAACAGGGTGTCATCGCCGGCTTCTGCACCTTTGGTTGCACACCCCTGTGGTCCTTGCACGGGTACTCAGTGCTGAGCTGGATTAGTCCGAGTCCAACGAGAACTCCTACAAGTGAGCGAGGTGGTGGGCAGAGAAGCCTCCCTAGAGCCAGTGTGCGGGTGCACTCCCCCCAGGAGGTTGCACTCCCCCCCCCCCCCCCCCCGATGCTGCACCCTAAATAAACAGGGGAACACCGACACGGGCTCCAGACTCAGGTGAGGCCTCCCATCCACAGGCACTGCCTGGGACCGGCAAGGTTCTGGTGAGAGGAGGCGCAACAGATAACTTAGCAATGTTCCCACCAAGAAAAGATCTTTGTAGCTTCGCCGTCGTTCATTTGAAGGAAGCACCCACAATGTCAAAGGCACAGTAAAGTCCAAGTTCTAACTTTACGACTTTTGGTATTCAGAAAGGGCATTTACCAGTAGTACATGCAAAGGGCATTTACGAATAGTAAATGCCCTTTGTGAATACCGAAAGTCGTAAAGTTAGACTTTCGTCTTATTTTTCCTTTGTGAATCGGGCCCCAGGCTTGCTGCGCTTCTGGCCAAGAGGCCATTCCCGTGAGTCTGGGATGTAGTCACTCCCACAAAACTCCACTATTTCCAAACCTCTGTCGTTCAGACTTTAATAGCAGAAGGTAAATGGGGGTTGCAAAGAAGTTTAATTCAGAAAAACTGGGCAGCACATGTCACCCTTATAATGCACTCTTGGACAAAATAGAACACCCCCACGACTAGCTCTGAGATCCGTGGAAACCTTTTCTTCGCTTTCTGAACTGGTGGAAGAGCTGCAAAGTGTAGAATATACTCTACCATTACATTAGAGTAAGGATGGCTTTAGACTGCTGTGCATGTACCAAATCATATCCAGGAAACGCAAATAACTCATATTAAGAGGCCAAATTCTGAGACCGACCTGGAGCACCTTATTTATGCAATTTATATAGCGCACAAATACCCTGGGGTGTCTCGGCGCTGAATTTCAAAAATTCAACAAGTCTCTGTATGGCACGAATCACAAAATCCGTGTTTATTTTAATTGGAAAAAAACTTCCGTATGAAAGTAAGGGTTATTCCTTGTTTCCTCCCACTGGAATGGCACATTTCTCAAGAGCTTTAGATGAAGTAAAACTAACACGGTCAAACCAGGGAGGGGCACATAGTCCCATCTAACAAGCTACTGTAGTGCACCTTCCAGCAGTCTGGCCTGGGGTTACCCCCTTCCTGGCACCTGTTCAGTGTGAGACAAATTGTCATTTGCTTCCCAGTTGGGTCTCTGAGGCTGGATCGCCAGTCAGCCCTCCAGGGGACTGAAGTCGACTCTCACTTTATGAAGAGGGTTTTATTACAGCGCTTAGATGCCACTGCTAGTTAAATAGCTGCTTGTGGGTCGTTAACTATGTATTTATGGAACCTGACTGACTTTCATGGGGCCATAACTTTGAGCCTTTAATGGCCTCAGTTGAGATTCCCTACATTGTGAGGCAGATTGGTGTAACTCTTAGGCGGTGGTCAGTCATTGCTTGGTGCCGCTGTCCCATATTTAACAGAATGCGCTTAAAGAAACTCTTCCTTCGAACAGATGCACAGTTAAGAGAGCCTTTTCTGCACCTTTTAGACAGCCCCCCCACCCGAGCAGTGAAACACAGAATTGGAACACTGCACTGGGGATTCAGCCCCATCCAGGTGGAGGCTGCACTGACACTCGCCTGTAGTGAGAGATCATTTCCCCAGGCACTCAGTACTCCAGCCTGGACCTCAGGCAGGGCGAGTGACTGCCAACAACAGCACGCTCGGCCCTGCTTCATCACCTGGGAGATCAAAATGCAATATCTCCCATTCCATAATGCGTGATCTTCTAGGACCATCTGGTCCCAGATGATGAACACCTTCTGGGTGGGGCTGCCAAGGACAACCAGCCAAGCCCTTCATGGAACTCCTCAGCACGGTGGGCATCACCCTCTGTAGTCTATGGGGAAACCGGGCACCTCCTGGGGCATAAAACCCAGCCTCTAGGACCATCTGGTCCCAGATGATGAACACCTTCTGGGAGGGGCTGCCAAGGACACCCAGCCAAACCCTTCATGGAACTCCTCAGCACGGTGGGCATCACCCTCTGTAGTACATGGGGGAACCGGGCACCTCCTGGGGCATAAACCCAGCCTCTAGGACCATCTGGTCCCAGATGATGAACACCTTCTGGGAGGGCCTGCCAAGGACACCCAGCCAAGCCCTTCATGGAACTCCTCAGCATGGTGGGCATCACCCTCTGTAGTCCATGGGGGAACCGGGCACCTCCTGGGGCATAAACCCAGCTTCAATGTGCAATTCTACAAAGCTGCATTTGACTTGATACTGTGAAATTTATCAATAAAGGGGATGGAAATTGTAGACAGGTGCATTTTATGTATAGTCTACAAAATCACATGGTGTTTTTGGGGTCGCGAGCAGCCCTTCTCTGCCTAGAGGCACTTACCATAAAAGATATGGCACACACCAACTTGTTGTAGGACACTACTGAACAGTCAATCACCAGGGACAGTACATCACCCTACAAAATGCATGCATAAGTGAAGGAATGACGTGAACATATGTTTAATGTGCAACATTCAACTGAGGGATAGGTCTGCTTTCTAAAGCTGAGATTCTGACACCTGTGTCATTTTTTCATTGAGCCCCTTTCAATGTATAGAATGTATGATAATCCACCTGGTAGGAGCGGGGTGAGAGAAGGAAATGAGTTAGATATGTGTGGCTGAAATGGCCGAAGAGGGTATTTATGTTTCGCAATATTACAGGAGTTTCTTTGAGAGAGCACATCCAAATGAATTAAACTCCCTCTACAATCTATAGTTTTTCGTCCATTTATGTAAAGATTCTTGCACCTAATGCACATTTCAGTCTGTTTTCCTTGGAAGATTAGTTTGCTTAGTGTGCTGGCTAGTGACAATAAGGCCAACCTTTCCCAAAGTTCACCAGCCGCCACTGAGTCAACACACAGTGAGGACTGAACCCTTTCTGCGACAGTGTGAGCTGGCAGTGTGCTGCAAGGCGCAGGCTGGAGAGCGCTGGAAACGCATCAGGTCTTTCAAGCACAGCAGGCTTCACGCATGATGCAGCACAGCAAAGGGGATGATTGCTCTGCAGAGCCCCAGTCAGGCTCCAGCTACATAAATGCTGGCCTCTCTGCACCGACTACCATAGGGCTCCAATCCGAGGGAATTGTGGGGTGGCTTTGGTGACTTGGACTCCTATCCACAGAGAGTGGACAGAGACCATGAGCTCATCCCACGCAGGCCTCTGAACAGACTGGAAATGACGACAAGCGTTTATCTTTACCTGATCAGAGTCAACCACCGACCCAGAAGTGCAAGTCTGCACTGAGCTGCCCGACTGAACTGGTGTGGTTATGGGTGATATTTCGAGCTCCATCCAATATACATAATTAGCAACGGCTGAAAGGCCATTCGTATTTCCCACTCACCACATTTAAAGATACGCAGAGGTATGTTTTCCAGGAGTAACATGTATTCTTTATAACTGACTTGTTTTTTTAACCCTAGTGACTGTCGGCAGTCATGTCGTCGGACTCGGAAATGGCGGTGTTTGGGGCGGCTGCGCAGTACTTGCGTAAGTCTGAAAAGGAAAGGTTGGAAGCCCAAAACAGGCCATTTGATGCCAAGAACACCTGCTTCGTAGATGACGAAAAAGAGCTCTTCGTCAAAGGAACCATCACGGCCCGTGAGGGTGGCAAAGTCACCGTGAAGACCGACGATGGAAGGGTAAAAATAATCTTATACCAAGAATGGCGTAAACAAGCCTAGCATCAGAATGCAGCCAGACATCTCTGCTCAACTCCAACTCTATCTGTGCCTGTCGTTCTTCCTTTCTAGACTGTAACAGTCAAAGACACTCAAGTCTACCCCCAGAATCCTCCCAAGTACGACAAGATTGAAGACATGGTCATAATGACCCATCTGAATGAAGCCTCCGTGCTGTTTAACCTCGCCGAGCGCTACGCAGCCTGGATGATCTACGTGAGTACGAATGGGGAAGTTTGAAAGGTCACTAAACATATCCCAGACACCCCCAAAGAATGTCCAGCCAATGAGCGCAGCCTGTGCTTTGCTGCCCGAAAAACAAACCTTTGTACACCTTTGAGACTTATCACACTGACTTGAGGAGTGCCGAGGGGCCCCTCTTAATTCAGTCCATTTAGCTCCACAAACTAAATGAAGCAGCCATTTGCTCGTCACAGGTTAAGGTTGTGTTTACCTAGAGGGGGTTTACACCCATAAAACAGTTTACATAAATTAGCCTACTGAAAAGTAGCAACACACACAATAGCTTCAAATTGCAGTGAACGTTGTTAGTATTTACAGAAGACATATAGGCAAACGAAGCTTTATGTAAGAGTATGTCCCATACATTCCATGAAGCCAAGCAGAGAATATCACACTCTTACTTATGTACATGGCTTTACTGGAGGGAAGAGACCCACCATTAGTACCAGAAGCAGACGCTAAATACAGAGAGTGGACCTCTGCGACAAATCTCAACCACTGAGTCCCCAGTAGGCATGATGCCTGCCCCAAGCAGAGGCTAAATACAGAGAGTGGACCTCTGCGACCAATCCCAACCACTGAGTCCCCAGTAGGCATGATGCCTGCCCCACGCAGAGGCTAAATACAGAGAGTGGACCTCTGCGACCAATCCCAACCACTGAGTCCCCAGTAGGCATGATGCCTGCCCCAAGCAGAGGCTAAATACAGAGAGTGGACCTCTGCGACCAATCCCAACCACTGAGTCCCCAGTAGGCATGATGCCTGCCCCACGCAGAAGCTAAATACAGAGTGTGGACCTCTGCGACCAATCCCAACCACTGAGTCCCCAGTAGGCATGATGCCTTTCTCAAGCAGAGGCTAAATACAGAGAGTGGACCTCTGCGACCAATCCCAACCACTGAGTCCCAGTAGGCATGATGCATTTACCAAGCAGAGGCTAAATACAGAGAGTGGACCTCTGCGACCAATCCCAACCACTGAGTCCCCAGTAGGCATGATGCTTGCCCCAAGCAGAGGCTAAATACAGAGAGTGGACCTCTGTGACCAATCCCAACCACTGAGTCCCCAGTAGGCATGATGCCTGCCCCAAGCAGAGGCTAAATACAGAGAGTGGACCTCTGCGACAAATCCCAACCACTGAGTCCCCAGTAGGCATGATGCCTGCCCCATGCAGAAGCTAAATACAGAGTGTGGACCTCTGCGACCAATCCCAACCACTGAGTCCCCAGTAGGCATGATGCCTGCCCCAAGCAGAGGCTAAATACAGAGAGTGGACCTCTGCCACCAATCCCAACCACTAAGTCCCCAGTAGGCATGATGCCTGCCCCAAGTAGAGGCTAAATACAGAGAGTGGACCTCTGCGACCAATCCCAACCACCAACCACTGAGTCCCCAGTACGTATGATGCCTGCCCCAAGCAGAGGCTAAATACAGAGAGTGGACCTCTGCGACCAATCCCAAACACTAACCACTGAGTCCCCAGTAGGCATGATGCCTGCCCCAAGCAGAAGCTAAATACAGAGAGTGGACTTCTGCGACCAATCCCAACCACTGAGTCCCCAGTAGGCATGATGCTTGCCCCAAGCAGCGGCTAAATACAGAGAGTGGACCTCTGCGACCAATCCCAACCACTGAGTCCCCAGTAGGCATGATGCCTGCCCCAAGCAGAGGCTAAATACAGAGTGTGGACCTCTGCGACCAATCCCAACCACTGAGTCCCCAGTAGGCATGATGCCTGCCCCAAGCAGAGGCTAAATACAGAGAGTGGACCTCTGTGACCAATCCCAACCACTGATTCCCCAGTAGGCATGATGCCTGCCCCAAGCAGAGGCTAAATACAGAGAGTGGACCTCTGCCACCAATCCCAACCACTAAGTCCCCAGTAGGCATGATGCCTGCCCCAAGTAGAGGCTAAATACAGAGAGTGGACCTCTACAACCAATCCCAACCACTGAGTCCCCAGTAGGCATGATGCCTGCCCCAAACAAAGGCTAAATACAGAGAGTGGACCTCTGCCACCAATCCCAACCACCAACCACTGAGTCCCCAGTAGGTATGATGCCTGCCCCAAGCAGAGGCTAAATACAGAGAGTGGACCTCTGCAATCAATCCCAACCACTGAGTCTCCAGTAGGCATGATGTCTGCCCCAAGCAGAGGCTAAATACAGAGAGTGGACCTCTGCGACCAATCCCAACCACTGAGTCCCCAGTAGGCATGATGCCTGCCCCAGGCTGAGGCTAAATACAGACAGTGGACCTCTGCCACCAATCCCAACCACCAACCGCTGAGTCCCAGTAGGTATGATGCCTGCCCCAAGCAGAGACTAAATACAGAGAGTGGACCTCTGCAACCAATCCCAACCACCAACCACTGAGTCCCCAGTACGTATGATGCCTGCCCCAAGCAGAAGCTAAATACAGAGAGTGGACCTCTGCGACCAATCCCAACCACTGAGTCCCCAGTAGGCATGATGCCTGCCCCAAGCAAAGACTAAATACAGAGAGTGGACCTCTGCCACCAATCCCAACCACTGAGTCCCCAGTAGGTATGATGCCTGCCCCAAGCAGAGACTAAATACAGAGAGTGGACCTCTGCAACCAATCTCAACCACCAACCACTGAGTCCCCAGTAGGCATGATGCCTGCCCCAAGCAGAGGCTAAATACAGAGAGTGGACCTCTGTGACCAATCCCAACCACTGATTCCCCAGTAGGCATGATGCCTGCCCCAAGCAGGAGCCTGTGCAAAACAATGGTTCTGGTAAAGATAAAAGGGCAGCAGATGGCAAAAATAAGCATTGATAATCTCAACAGACCTGGCACTTGTCTAATGCATACACACAAAGTTATACTATGCAGTAATCCGTGCATGCACTCATGCACAAACCCACACAGGTACGAGTACACACAGTCACGCATGCACACTCACAAACACATACACATGCACACACAAACACATATACACACACACACACACTCATGCACATCAAGTTGAAGTGCAGATGCATACCAAAGACATGCAGGTATCCACAAATCCCAATAAATTCTGCATTCATATAGGCACAAATACAGTTATAACTACACACATAAAGGCACACATGTATACCTAACAGCACTCGTGCAGCTATACTATCAAGTATTTATCTATGTACTGTTTTAACAATGCATGGCAGAGCAGACCTGGGCATGGGCTGGGAGGAAGAGATTGGCCTAATAATAGCTTTTCATTGGTGCCTGACTTTAACAGGGCCGCCATCAGTAAAGCGGCTGCACTCACAAGTCTTTAACTTGTGCAACGCGTCACAGAGATAAATGAAGGACTTGGAATGCATTATATGTCCTAGTAGGTGCTGGAAATTCTGCACCTGTAGTTTGTGATATTTATTCATCAACACTATCCCACAGCTTCAGGAAGGCTGGTCCAGCGGTGTGGCCATGTCGTGAAATGCCCTATTCTTTGTCTGGGTGTGTTAGAGCTTGGGAGGGGGAGACGAGATGTCTTCAGAGAAGGTAATTCTTCCCCTATTGATACCTACCCCTGCCTATGTCCAGAAAACTATAAACAGACATTATACCTTAACTCACACTGTCTCACAAGCCAATCACAGAATGGCTATTCGTTGCACTCATACTAAATGTGACTGACATTGCCTAGTAGATGAAGGGTTGAGGACCAGTCCCTAACTCTAAACATACTGTCTTTTGGAATGAAGCAAAGTGAGAATGACAAATGGCTGAAGCAGACATACCAAAAGCCACTTTCTATAGTTAGTATCACTAAGACTATGATGCATTCATCTTTGAGTTTATAACAGACTGGAGAACCAGCCAAAGCTGTCCCTAGTCCACACTTAAAGAGTAACTCAGTGAACTCCTTTACACTAAGCAACAAACATACAAATATTGACAATCTGGGAACTATATACTGATTGATACTATACAATAGCTTGTGCAACGCTACAGTTTAACAAACCTACGAGAATGCAGCAAACATGGGAGGAGGCAAGAAAGCACTGAGAGGGCAAGCAGGTTAGTGGGAGCTTAAGAAGGCCAGACACAGCGGCGGCTCCTCCATTAAGGCGAAGGAGCGCAACCCCACTGCTTTCTGATCAGTGAATTAAGGAATCATAAAATGATAATAAAGCATGTTAGTATCATTTAAGTTTTCCTTGCTATGCTCGGTATGCCGATTCAAGGGCGGGGCGGGGCCATCCTGATTGACACTGGGAAATTGGGAGGAGGAGTGGTCCGCACTGCTGCAAATGCACTTGTGACATGGGCACTTAGGGTTCTCCAACCCAGCTGTATTCCACAGCCGGGTGGAGAAACAGCACAGACTCCCTGTGCCTGAGCAAGCATCAAACCAGTCCGCTCAGACCAATCCTCATGCTGCTCTCATGCTAAGTATAGCATGAGAGCAGCACCTGTATTGGATGAGGAACCTATGATGTTTATCAGGGACTACTGGGAGCAGGAGAGCAGAGAAGCACCGAGATGCAAGGCAGCTGGCAGCATCAGGGAAGTCTTTCATTTATTTATGTTTAACCACCACCCCTGTGGTCCCCTCCCGTGCTCCACCCGCCCTACCACTTTTTACTTGTATCTGCCGCCACTGCTAGAAATTCCTTTGTGCATCACCACCCTGTTCCACCAATTCAAGAGACTAAACCTGTGCTCCCAAAGCACACCAGCAAACTCAGCCCAAAATGGAAAGATCCACATATCTGGGCAGTAAATGCATGCCACGTTTAGGGTCTATCACAATACAAAAGATAACTTATTTCCACAATGCAGAGAAGCACCCAAAATGATTTACGTAGATTAAAACCTGTGGTCATAACAGCGTGGCAGTCACCACTTTGTAGTTATGATTCAGGACAGTCTGCCTTTGAAAAGGCATTTTTTGAGATGCTGATAGCTTTTAACCCCATTGACATATATATATGCATCGAATTTGGCCATTGCATGCGTAGTCTAGTGAGTCCCGGCATGACAATTTTCCTGCAGATCCTTGCAGGGGAAAAATTCTGCTTGCACGTACAGTCAATAGTGCTTAATAGATTTACATCAAACTTCACCTGAACCTATAACCCCACTCAGAACGTGCTTCCTTTGGTGTAGTATCATTCCCTTTAGTATTTTTGGAGATATAATCCTGTAGAAATGGTGCAGAGCAGTCTCGAAAGTTTAGCACTTTTTTATTCTGTGCTCTTTTAAGTCATGATTCAGTCATTTGAGCCTCCTGTCAATCACATTTGGAGTTTTTGACAAATGTCATTGGCTGGCGAGGGCCTCTGGAGATAATTTTTGTTGCCATCTTGAATATATAAGTCAAGTTTGATTCAGGACTTCTGAGCTGTGGGGGGAAAAATGCACAATAATGGGCAGAACCCAGATGTTCCACCCCAGGGGAGCGCTAAGGGGCACCCAGTGACGTGCAAAAACTCAAGTACCACAAGAATAAAACGCGAACAGAGTAAGTCGCAATTTCAAGTAGTGAATTTGATTTTCATTTTGGGAATAAATTGTGAACTGGATTCGGTTCATAATTTTTAAGACGGTAAAAAACAGACAGAAAGCGCATGGCTCAGTGAGACTAAGAGAGATAGAGAGGGAGCAAACAAAGAAAGAGGTGGCAGGTGAGGTGGAGAGCCTGGGTGTGGGCCAAACCCGCTGCGCACTATCAAAGACCATGCACAGTGGGAGCTGGTGTTGGTAAAGTGTATTATGAAAAAAAACCTTACAATTCACTGACAAAGTTGAAAATAGATTTATTCCTTAAATTATTTTGCTTTGACCAGCCATTAATTTTTACATTTAATAAAAATCCCTTTCTTTAATTTCAGACTTACTCTGGTCTTTTCTGTGCCACTGTGAACCCCTACAAGTGGTTGCCAGTGTACAACCCCGAGGTAGTGGCTGCTTACAGAGGCAAGAAGCGCCAGGAAGCCCCACCTCACATCTTCTCCATCTCTGATAACGCCTATCAGTTCATGTTGACAGGTAATGATTTACTTGATTTAACAGTTATAATTTCTACTGAAATATAGCATTGCTTAACGCAATCTTTTCTGACATTCCTTGAACAGATCGTGAAAATCAGTCTGTCCTGATCACGTAAGTAATACATCATTAGTAGAAAATTGATGAGCTTAATTTACATCACCAGCTTTATGTGGCTGAGGCACTTAAATGAATTGTTCTGAATTTCCTATTTCTCTACAGAGGAGAATCTGGTGCAGGAAAGACTGTGAACACCAAGTGCGTCATCCAGTACTTTGCAACAATTGCTGTTGGTGGTGGTGACAAGAAAAAAGAGGCCGCCGGCACAGGCAACAAGATGCAGGTTTGTTTCTCTGTTCAATTCATTTTAACACCACACACTATATGTATGTCAGACAACGTAATTGATGATGAAACCTTGGTTCTCTAATAGGGAACGCTGGAAGATCAAATCATCCAGGCTAACCCTCTGCTGGAAGCCTTTGTTAACGCCAAGACTGTGAGGAACGACAACTCATCCCGTTTTGTAAGACTTCCAATTACTTCCATAACGGCCGCACTGCGCCCATTCCAGGAACCGTACCATACTTGTGCATCTGCATTACTAAACACAGCCAACAATAGTCTTATGTGGTGGTAATTGTTGGCCGCAGTTTTTATTACTTATTACATAGTCACACTTATACAACTCCCCCGGACACCCCCTTGGAGGCCGGGGTCATATATCATTGTCACACATTATTACAAATGTGATGTCACGCATTGTCAGCTGGACATCATAAATCATAGGCCATAAATCATTGTGCGTCATAAATCATTCTGCCGCAATTGGCCCATACTTTGTTGCCATAAATCACTCTGCCTGATCACCATAAATCAGCAGCCATAAATCATGGGTCATAAATCCTCGGTATGTCATAAATCATTCTGTCACAAGCCATCATAATTTCGCTGTCATAAATCATTTTGCATGAGCATCATAAATCATCAGCCATAAATCATGGGTCATAAATCATCGGTATGTCATAAATCATTCTGTCACAATCTGTCATCATTCCGCTGTCATAAATCATTCTGCATGAGCATCATAAATCATCAGCCATAAATCATCGGCTGGCCATAAATCACTGGTTTGTCTTTTTGCTCATTTGCAACTCCTAGGGTCGTAAATCACCCTGACAGCTCGTAGATTGTTCTTTGTTGTTTACCACGCCCCTTTGCGTGTGGGGGGTAGCCTTTTCCCTGGAGTTAGGCCCCAACTCGCTACCTTGTTAGTCTCTTTTGTGCCCCACCTTCTGGTGGGGGCTGGGCTGCGAGCGCCGTCTCCGTTTGCTACCCCGATTTTGTCAGGCGCACTCACCCTGCCGAGCGGCATCCCAAAGTGAGTGGCCCTCCTTCTACACACCGCCCTGTCGGTGTGCTCCCATACAATACCAATATACTTGTTGTTTTCGCCACGCCGCCAGGGAGGCTTACGTCTTCCTGCGGCTCCCCCTACATCTGGTCAGCTCCGACGGCAATCTTCCCACAAACGCAATGATGCGCTCTGCTCCATCTTTGCCCTTCATGCCCTGGCCCACCTGTGTCCTTCTTCGGTGTCTTACAGTACTGTCTCCTCTCGCCATGGTTATAGATGCAATCAAAAATTGAGAGACAGTCAGATAACTCTTGTGGAGGCGTGATACAGCATGCCTTCATTAAATAACATCCTCTACTTCGCCACTGCCCCTGGAAGGCTCCCCCGGTGAGAACCACCGTGCAACCAGTAACCCTGATTAGTATCTGCCAGGCCGTACTATTTCCTGCTCCGGGGGGGGGGGGTGAAAACCCGGGTTAGCGCTGCTGGGGGCACGGGGCACATGCCCGTTTATATGTAGCGATGATGGGTCTGTTCCTGCCCTCTGAACGATATGCATGATACCACAGTTGTCGCGGGCGCTGGTCCCTCTAGTAACCTGGACTCCCCAGGGGGCGTTCTCAGCCCTTGTCCCCGGGAGACTGACTTTGACCTTCCACACTATTAGTATCCGCCTGGCTGGAGTACCCACTCCACATCCCTTATATCTCGCTCCGGGGGGGGGGGAAACCGGGGATTGCGCTGCTTAGGGCGCATGCCTCTGCGTATGAACAGCTTGTTACTTTGTTGATGCCCCTCTGGATGGGCACCCCTCATGGGCCTTTGACCCGATTGCTTCAGTATTCTAGGGGCTCGAGGGCAGGACAGCATTAGCTTTCGGAATTAAGGTCCGCTTTTCCCAAGTGCCAAGTGAAACTACAGTGTGAGCATTTGGCAAGACCGTGTGAATTATCACTTTCTCTTCCGCCCTGCGCCTTGGAGCAAGTGTCCCGGCAGCAAGTCCCTCTGATATCATGGACATGTCACTTTGCACTCTTATCCCTGTCCACGGGGGGCGGCACTACCCGAAAGCTGTCCTAGCCATTCTCTAGTGGATTACAATAAATTGTTTCCATCTGTTAACAGTTTGGAAATGCACGGGTTTCTTTTAGTTTACAGTAGACCATTTTTTTTTTTTTTTTGCGCATTACCTTATAGTACTACCCTGTTGGACATTCTCGTTTACATACCACTCAACTAGGCTGAACATATTTCTTACTTTGGAAGGATGAGATCACGCGTAGGCACAAATGGGGTCGCATGGAACATGACCTACCTAATTGTAAAGCGCCTGTTCACCCAACCCAGGCACTAGATAACCGGTGTCCATTGTCACCCAACTCAATGTATTTAATTATTTATTTATTTTATTTATTTATTTATTTTTTGTTATTTTTTTTTTTATCATGTACACCTGTGATATTAGCCTTACTCTGAACGCTGATTTGGACAGACTAGTTTTGAGGAGAACAGTACTGGATTAATGATTGAGCTCTTTTATACCGATGTCAATTCATTTGTTTCCAGTTTTATATAGCATTGGAGCGCCTTACATGGGCACCAGTTACATTACACAAGGACACATTCATTTTGGCACGGGGAAGTTAAGTGATTTGCCCAGATTCACAGGATGTCGAGATTTAAACCCAGTTCCCCATCCCAAGGCGCCAGCCTGATTACAGCCGGGGCTGTGCCCTGTAGACTTTGCATGCCCAGGCGTGACAACTTAAACGCAGAGGAACTCATTGCCTACCTCCATCAGCGCTGAATGCCAGCGCCGCATATTAACTCACTTTAATATCAAAACCAAAACTCAAGCTTCCAGCACCTGGAGGTCTCCCATCCAGGTACTAACCAGGCCCAGGCCTGCTTACCTCCGAGATCAGGCGAATTCAGGGTGGTAAGGCCCTGGCTGTAAAGCTGATGAATTACTTGCTTCAGCATCTGTAGGCTCAGTGCCTCGTTTAAAAAAAAAAAAATGTTATGCGCTACGTCGTTGCGAGTACTTTCATTCCCTGAATGTGTCGGTCTGTGTACAGATAGACACTCTGTTCTGCTCTCCGCTGGACCCCAGTGCAGCCCAATTGTTTACTTTCACCATACCATGTTGCTGCAGAGACACCTGCAGGTAGAACGATATTGTACAGCACTCTGACACCTTCGGGCAAAGTCTATCCACGCGCTTGTCTGCTTATTGTCCACCCCGCAATGATACGTTCCCTGCCAATGGGATCGTGTTTCAGTAATTTGCACCTATGGTACCATCAAGGCCGGCGCTAATGGTGCCTTCCCACAGTGCCTTGCCCAGAGCACGGGTTCCCGCACTTCCCATCCCAAAGGTGCTGGTGACTGTCCAATGCGTACCTACTCCCTGTATCTAGCTTGTGGCGCCACTATTGGTTTCTTAAAAATATCTTACACATGGTATGAGTGCCAATAAAGTCATAGACAACAATTATTCTAACGGCCGGGCCCGCCGGACCGCGGTACGCTCTGCTGTTATTTTTAAATATAATACCTGTCTAGCAGAAAGTGCCGGCATGCCAGAGGTGCCTTTTCACAGGTCTGGCGGCATTGCCCCTCGCCGGGATTCCATCACATCCTCTCCCAAAGGCGCTGTTGATTGCCCGCGAATGCGCACATTTTAAAAGGCAAGCCGCATACACCACGGCTCCGATGGGCAAAGGTGCGCAGCTCCCCCTGGGGGCCATGGCAAATCCCCCCCCCCCCAGGGGCCCGAAAGTCGAGGCCACAGCCCAGAGACTCTCCGCATCCGTTCCCCCGACTCCAGCGCCCTCCGCACCAATGGCGCCCCACCCAGCACTCCGCTCGTGGGAAGACTGATCCACACTCGGTGTACCGTAAACGAAGAGATGCCGATGAACTTTCCAAGGAGCAAGAGGAGCCAGGCGTGGCAAAACACCCCTCCCAACTTTCTTTTCTTTTTAATTTTTTTTTATATAGCGCGAACTCGACCCGAAGGCACCGGAGCGCTTTACATGCACGCCGGCCATGCCACACACTCAGGCACGGGGGGCTAAGTGATCTACCCCGACTATGTCGGTCTGGGAACTCTGCAGTATGATCGGGGGTCGGATGCACCGGCCTTGGGGCCTGATAGGGTTGCATGTGGGACTGACTGCGGTTTAACCGGGACTTTTCCACATAGTGCCTGAAGCTGGAGAGTCGGTGGGGCATTAATAAGTTGGGCCTGACTCGCCCAGTTCATTTTATTGGAGTACTAGTAACTTGTTTTTATAGGCCGACGCCCGGGACATATTGTTTGGGGTCAAGGGCAACAAGTTTTAATGTCTATTTTGTCCTTGGGACAAGTAGGCCCAACCCCCTACAGCACAAACCCTTTAGCTGCCAGTTTACAATACCACATTACGGATCAAGGAAGAGCATTGTCTAAAGTTAAGGTAATATGTGTGTCCATGTGTTAACACTGTTCAAACTTGTATTTATGGTTCATGAATGCAAAGCCTTTATTATTAGGGTGAGCACTAAAAGTAAATGTTGTCAGCTCTGCCTGCACTACTGACGGTGGTTCCAGTATAAACGTGTGCACACGTTTTCAAAGTTTAGTGATATGAGGCTATGTATAATGCTCCCAGAATGCTCTCTGATTATATACAAATATTTGCAGAAGCTTGAAAGCAACCGTGATAATTTGCTTTCAAAATAAAATGTTCCCAAAAAAATGCAAGCAGGAAAAAAATATTTAGCTAAACTACAGTAAGATTTTAGGTACCATATCTTTGCAGCATCATTTAGTCACATGTTGATGTATGCTTGTATTTCTCAAAAATATTCATAATGGAAAATCAGTGTAACCAGTTAAAATACGATTGTGGGAAACAAAAATAAACAAGCATTGGCAAAGCCAGTAGGTCTGAAAATGGTGGTCAGGCTTTTGGTTTTGTCAATGCGTGACTTGTTTAGGCATTGTTTTTTGTAAAACCTTATCTGTGTGGGAGCTGCAGGGCCCTCGCCATTCTAACAAGCATTGGCAAAAGCAAAAAACTGTTTTTGGACTAAAAAAGCACACATTGCCACACCACTTCCAGGCACTGAACAAAACTACTTTGTGTGCCAATATGCTGCTTGTAATAGAGCAGAATACTGCCACTCACAGTGAAGCCAGCTGATAGATCGAGAGAAGGAGAGATAGAGAGAGAGATAATTTTACTAAACACAAAAGGTCATGGTTAAACCCAGGCCTAACTAGAGGCCCAATTATTAAAGAAAATCTTAAAAGTGCATCCATGGTGTATATCCATGGATTGAGTCCATATATACAGTCCCAATGAATTCACAAGAATTTACTGAAGTAGGTCAAGAAATAGTACTGTAATATTTGTGAACTGCATTTTTGCATGAGCAAATGTGCTTGTGTAGATTTGCTCATGTGAAAATCTGAATGTTTCAAGTTCACTTTTCCTCCAACCACTTTTTTCCCAACCCTGAAGAAGTTTTACGTCTGCCACTGCCAGGAGTAAATTTCCAACCTTTTTCGGTATGGGAAAAGAATAAAAAAGAGTTGGGGAAAACCCTTAAAACATGCAAATTAGTAGGTTTGCACAGACTCAAAAGGGCATTCCAACCCTTGAACTTTTGCTTACCACTACCTTCAGCTCCAGTATGTAGACCTGCAGAAACGTAGCAACATAAGGGAATTGCTAGTATTCAAACCCTACTATGGTACAAGCCCTGGCATAATTAGAGAGGCTTTATCAGAACTCTTGCTTAATGAGATTGCTACCGTAATTTGTCGCCACATTACATGGCACAAAAGGGACAAGTGGATTTTGTTACAGGATAAGTAGATTTATGAAGCAACCTGCCCCATGGACAAGTAGATATTTTATGAAATTCCACACTCCTGGGGAAGACTAAGTGATTTGCCGAGAATCACAGGGCGAGGACGCGACCTCGACGCTCCGATCCTGCTCTCCTAGCTGCGGCAGCGCCGCCGGCGGGCCACAACCTCTCCTCGCTTTGACCCCACTCCAGCCCCACTCCCGCTATGCAGTGGGAATGCACCTAGCCGCGCGTCCTCGGCACTGATCCCTGCCAGCGGTGGGTAAGTGGGGGAGGGGAGGGTGACAAAGCAGCAATGCATCGTACGCTCCACTTCAAGGCTACCTGCCGCCCGAACTCCAACCTCTGGCATTTCTGCTAAGGAGCAAAGCGAGGAAGGGGCACTCCCTGCGGTGGCGGTGTTGTGGAGCGCAGAACAGCCCTCCGCCCGCTGCACCTCCAGCCCATATTAACGATTGGCGCTACAATTGCTCACTCTTACATGGTTCGCACATCGCCCTTGCGCTAAGAAAGGCAGGGCAGGCAAGTTATAACATTGCAATGGTGACCGGCAGAGACGCCGCCACTCCTCGAGCCCTTACCCTGCCACTGCTTCCGGCTCTGCGAGCCTCGTCATAATGTCCTATTACTTACCGGTAATCTTCATTACTCCTGGTCCCGTAGTCCTCGACACCGTCATGGACAAGAGAGATGAAACTATCTCACTGACAGAAAAAAGAACGAAGGAATGCTGGACCTACCCTCCCCCTCCCACTGGGAGTACATAAGGAGTACTGGTCCCAGCATTCCTCCTGAAATACCAAGCCCCAATGAAGGCCGGCAGACAGGGAGGGAGGGAGGGAAGTCATGACGGTGTCGAGGACTACGGGACCAGGAGTAATGAAGATTACCGGTAAGTAATAGGACATTACCCCCAGGTCCCTACGTCCTGGACACCGTCATGGACAAGTGAGAAATACCAAAGCAAACACCGGCATTCATACCAGAAAACACAACAAACCACCAGGATAGCAAACAAACCCAGAGATTTATTGGAAATAAAGAAGAAAAAAACATCAGGAGCGAACAGAGCTCAACACCCCCAATGCAAAACCTCCATCATCCCCCAACAGATTGAGGAGCCGATAATGCCTGATGAAAGTATTAGAAGAGGCCCACGTGGCAGCTCTACAAATCTCAGAGAGAGGAACACCCCGAACCTCTGCCCAAGATGCAGCCTCCCCTCTCGTAGAACGACCCTGAACCCCCAAAGGAGGAGGAGACCCAGACAGAGAGTAGGCCAAGGAAATGACGTGCTTCAGCCAACGGCCGATCGACACAGAAGAAGCCTTACCCCCAAGCGAAGCCGCCCCAAAGCAGACAAAAAGGGAGTCCGACTTGCGAAACACCGCCGTGCGGGCAAGATAAATGCGCAAAGCCCTGCACACATCTAACAAGGACCACTGGGGACCACCAGGAGAATCCAAAACAGAACCCAGGGCAGGCAACACCAACTCCTGGCACCTGTGAAATTGCGAAGAAACCTTCGGGACAAAAGAAGAATCAAGGCGGAGCACAACCCCACCCTCCGTGAAGGACAGAACAGGAGCACGCGCAATCAAGGCCCCCAACTCCCCAAGACGACGAGCAGAGGTGACAGCCACCAGAAAAACCAACTTGAGAGTGAGAAACTTCAAATCCACCTCATCCAAAGGCTTAAAAGGAGGATTGATCAAAACCCGAAGGACCAAAGGCAAATCCCACAGGGGAAAAGAAGGACGAGGCACAGGCCGAGAAATAGTAAAACTGCGGAGAAGACGAGAGACCAAGTCCTCAATATCCGAAAGATTCCCCCACGGGGAACGAAAAGCCCGAACAGCGGCCCACTGGGCACGCAGAGTAAACACAGCCAAACCTTTCTCGAAACCCTCCCACAAAAATTGAAGGACAACCTGCAAGGAACAGAACAAAGGGGAGATGCTCAACGCCGAACACCAACGACCAAAATTACCCCAATGCCGATCATAAGCTTTGAGGGTAGAAGGCCTCCGGGAACGCTGAAGAGCCACCGCTAAATGCTCCGGGAAACCGCGCCGTCTCCAACCCTGCCTCTCAACTTCCACACCGACAACCTCAACCGGAGAAGAGACAGGGACGGGGAAGACCGCAGGGGAGACGGAGACAGGGGAAGAAACCAGGGACCCTGAACCGCCAAAAGACGCACCGAGGGAAACCAGGACCTCCGAGGCCAAAACGGCAGGACCGCCACCACCTCCCGATCTTCCTGACACAGACGGGCCAGAAATCTGGGAATCAGAGCCAGAGGGGGAAAGGCATAGAGGAGATGCGACGACCACGGCCATGACCGCGCGTCCACCCCCCAGCAACCCTACTGCAGAAACCGGGAGCAGAAACGAGGGAGCTGAGCATTGTGCCGGGAGGCAAAGAGGTCCAGAAAGGGACGCCCAAACCTCCCGCACACAAGCCGAAACGCAACCGGGGTGAGAAACAACTCCAGAGAATCAGGAAAGCACCGACTCAGGACATCCGCCACACAGTTGTCCACTCCCCGAAGATGAACCGCCGTCAGAGACAGCAGATGGCCCTCCGCCCAACAAAACAGGGGGACCACCACCGCATTCAAAGAGGCCGAACGAATCCCACCTTGATGATTCAGATAAGCCACCATCACCATATTGTCGGACCGCACCAACACATTCCGATCGAGCAACAGTCCCCGAAAACCCATCACAGCCCGGGACACCGCCGTGAGCTCTCTCCAGTTGGATGACCTGCGACTTTCCAGGAGGGACCACCGACCCTGAAGGGAGCGAGACCCCAAGGTCGCACCCCAACCCAAGGCGCTGGCATCCGTCGTCAAGACCAGAGAAGGAGAAGACTGCAGGGGCAGACCCAACGACAGATGACCCCGCACAGACCACCATAGAAGAACTGGGAGGACCACCAGAGACACAGGAACCAGAACCTCCAAATCGCGGGACAGGGGATCCCAGAGAGACAGGAGGTACACCCAAAGGGGACGCAGATGAAAACGCGCCCAGGCCACCGTAAAAACAGTCGCTGCCATCAGACCCATAAGACGCTGTCAAGAATTCCTGTCATGCGAGGGGAGGAAAGCGGTAACCAGCGTAAACGGACTACATCTCCCAGGATGCTTAGCGGTTGAGAGGTTATGTAAACAGGAGAGCTGTTACATAACTCAAGGAAAACACGCCCTTATGTAAACAGGAGAGCTGTTACATAACTCAAGGGAAAACACGCCCTTATGTAAACAGGAGAGCTGTTACATAACTCAAGGGAAAACACGCCCTTATGTAAACAGGAGAGCTGTTACATAACTCAAGGAAAACACGCCCTATAAAGGGAGGAACCGGGAGGTACAAGGCTGTCGGATATTGTGTTTACACCGACGTACCTGCTTCGTGAAGAGCAGTGTTCCGGAGTGGTGCTCCAGTAAGGCAAGAACGGAGGTAGGTCGAGTCGTTACTCCCTGGGCCGTGTCTTGCCCCATCGTCACCTGTGAAGGACCCGGAAGCTCTACCGGTCAACCATTGAGCTTCGCTTTTTGACTCGGCTGAGTCAAAGCGCAGTGGCGCTTTTGCTGGTTGGAGTCGTAACTCCCAGCCCGACCAGAGATACAGGGACTGCCAGCTGTAACGCACACCAGGAGGTGTTTGCCGCGTTACAGACTCGGAAGTCCACAGGATCGATCGAGCGGCTGCACTCGGTTCAGTCTTCTTGCTTTTGATTGGGGTATCGGTGACGCATCACCAGGAGGTGACTCCGCGTCCCGGTGCAGTCGGAGGAAGAGGTTGAGCGGCTGCTCCCTTCAGGTAGAGACCCCGGCTGGGTGTTTCCCTGACTCCTCGATTCTCCCCAACACTCGTCGTGCCCCTCACAGCCTACCGATTGGCATTGTCGGCCATTTCATTTCTGCCCTCTGTTGGCATACGCCGGGATCGGCGTATATGCAGAGGACGGTTAGGACCATCCGTGCTGTGGGCTGGTAACGTACTTAGCCTGGAGGATTCCAGTGACTATAACTTTTGTTTATTCGTTGTATTGTTTTTGCCTTCATTAAAATAACTAACCCTTCACAAGTGGTTGCGTCCTCATTATCGTGTCTGTTAAACGATCCTGAGACGTTCAGGGCGTTACAGACGCAACCAAAGGCGCACCGGAAAGGCACCCCGACCCTGAAACGCCTGGCAAGGGACACCAACGTCACAACCCGAGACTCCGGGAGGAACACACGGTTCAGATCCGACCGGAAGCGGGCCCCAATGAACACCATGTCCTGAGACGGCGTCAGCTGACACTTGGGCAAGTTGATCAGGAAACCATGGGCCCGCAACGCCGAGCACACCCCCTCCCGGGCCTCCAACAACAGGACACGAGAGGGAGCATGGACCAACCAGTCGTCCAAGTATGGGTATACCATCACCCCTTGGAGATGAAGCCACGCAACCAAAGGAGCCACCACCTTCGTAAATACCCTTGGCGCCGACCGAAGACCGAAGGGCAGCACCATGAATTGATAATGATGCCCCTTTACACAAAACCGCAGAAACCTGCGGGACCTCGGATGGATCGGCACATGGTAATATGCATCCTGAAGATCCAGGGTACACATGAAGTGACCCAGAAGCACCAAAGGAATCACCCTTTGCAAAGTCTCCATGCGAAATGGAATCCTGGTCACCCACTTGTTCATAACCCGCAGATCTAAAACCAAGCGGAAACCCCCGTATTTTTGGGAACCAGAAAGATCAGGGAATAAAAGCCCACCCCTCTCTCCGACGGAGGAACCTCTTGAATGGCACCCTTCCGAAGAAGGTCCAGAATCCCTTGAGAAAGATGAGACCGCTTCACATGACTCGAAGGCCAGGGAGTCGGCCGAACTCTGGAGTCTAGAGGAGGAACCGAAAACTCCAGAGCATAACCCTGGCGAATGATCTCCAACACCCAGACGTCGGAACAAGACTGAACCCAGGCATCCAGGAAGAAGCGCAGCCGCCCTCCAACCAACAACCCGGGAACCACCGCCAAAGAGTCAGGAACGCAGCTTGGCAGGCGGAGGGGACTTAGCCTTACGGTCCCGACCACGGCCAGAAGCAAACCTACCCTGGCCCCTCACAAACTGTCTACGAGAGGCAGGACGAAAGAAAGATTTGGATTTAGAAGGGACAGGAGCAGAAGCAGAGGCTTTAAAAGAAGAAGAATGCTTTTTCTCTTTAAATAGCTTGTGCAATTTGGCCTCCAATTCCCCCCCAAACAACATAGTACCTTGAAAATGCAACCTCAACGCGCATGCCTTTTGCGCAGAGTCAGTTTTCCAGTCCTTAAGGACAAAACTAGCCACAAAGGAGTCAATAGGAATAGAATCCGGCAGATCAGAAGCCATATCCTGCAGAGGATAAAGCCGAGCCATGAATCGCGGAATCAATATGCGATCCGGATCAGCCCACTCGCGCTTCAAAACATCTTTAATGAAGGGATGTACTGGAACATCGACAGTGGCAGCACTCTGAAATTGTCTCAACAAAGGTCCCCTAGAGGTACTAGGCACGTCCTCGTCAGGGAACCCCATGTTTTCTTTAACATGCTTCAGAATACTGGGCATAGTGTCTTTGTCCACATATTTGCCCTTCAAATCGCCGTCCCCCAACCACGCAAACTCATCGCCACTAGAGTCCGAAGAAACAGGAGCAGGGCACTTGCGACGGGACCCAACATCACCCATCTCGGTCAAAGTTTCCCTGATCAAGCGCTTAATACGCGCATCACCACCAGCATCACGGCGCCTGGACCTGGCAGGGGAAGGAGACTTGGAAGCAGTGGAGGAAGAGGAAGATGAAGACCTCTCCCGGTGATGACGTTTTCTAGAACGCTACCCCATCGCAGAGTAATACACCAAATACAGCCAAAACTCAGGAGAAAACCACCGCTATGCGGTACTCACACCCTCGGCTCGTTTTAAACGAGCCTCCCACAGCCGGGAACCTCGAGGCGCATGACTTCCGTCCCCACGTTCAAAAACCGGAAGTCAGGCAAACCACAGCGCAAAAGCATCTTTAAAATGCATTAATTTTAAGAGGATTAATCTTATTATTCAAAGTGAAACTGGCCTTACTGTAGAAAGGTCAACATTAGAGGGGTAAGGAGAAACAACTGCATAACTTCTGATCAGTGTGAGCTGCAGAAATACACTCATTTTACCCTAGGCTGAAAGGGTATCCTGCTACAACATTACGAGTTCTGAGCCCGATGTACAAATCATTTTTACTGTTGTAAAAATCCCAATTCAGGGTTTGCGACCGTAAACATACTTTTTAGGTCTATCCAGACAGGGAGTGAGCTTACAGTGGGCTAACAGCGTGCCGATTTCCTACCATTTATTGGTTTTATTGTCACTCTCATCTGCTTGTTTCTTCCTCAATGGTTTTCCTTCTTCTTCTTTTGTTTTCCTCCCCGTGGAGCATGGCCTCTTTGTGATCCTTTGGACTGGATGACGTGTATCCTGTAACTTCTCACATATAACGAGATACCTTTTCCTTTTTCTTTTAACACCCCATGAAAGTGCATGTGTTTACAAGCTCTCTCAGTCTTGTGCTGCTTAATTCCTCCCAACCTCCTGCACTGTGATTCTCCTCCCCCCTCCCAGATTGTCTGCAAAGGCACAAAAAGAAGAATATTTTTGCTGGGGTATAGCTGAATAGCAGACTTTAAGGATTATTTTTATTTCATCTCCTGCATTCTACATATTGCATAAACGCACTGAAGGACAGGTTCTTTGCAGCACCCAGTCAGCAGGTGTCTGCAGCAGAAGGTGAACTTAGCATGACACTTCTCCTGGAGGCCCCTAAATCTGCTCCCTGTGCCATTGCAGAGTAGAAAATGGCTGAATCTTGTGGAAAGTAAATTAGGCCTTGACAAGCGTTTCCCTTTACATTCTCATAATTCCTTAAGCTTTTTAAAATCTGTGCAAAGTTTCCTGAGGGAAAAGTATTTGAAACATAAGCCATGCCATTAAAACATTTAAAACATTAAATTTACTGTACAGTTTTGAGATGCCATAAGAAAATTGTTTGCCTTTTTTTCTTCCAACAGTTGCTGACAAAATTGCTTACCTGATGGGTTTGAATTCAGCGGACTTGCTCAAAGCACTGTGCTACCCTAGAGTCAAGGTCGGCAATGAATTTGTCACCAAGGGGCAGACGGTTAATCAGGTAAATATGTTTTTTTTGCATGTGTTTATCAAGAATACTGATTGCTTTTTATGAAGAAAAATATCAGCAAATATTTTATTGAGTACATTGTTTCAAGGTCAAATCTTTCCTTTATCAGGTCTATAACTCCATTGGCGCACTCTCTAAGTCTGTCTATGAGAAACTCTTCTTGTGGATGGTGATCCGTATCAACCAGCAGCTGGACACCAAGCAAGCAAGGCAGTACTTCATTGGAGTCCTGGATATTGCAGGGTTTGAGATTTTTGATGTGAGTTTAACATATTTAGCTGTAGAATCATTTTGATACTATAATCGCAATGAATATCTACTCACTGAATGACTGTTCTGGTTTAGTTCAACACCTTGGAACAGCTGTGTATCAACTTCACCAATGAGAAACTGCAACAGTTTTTCAACCACCACATGTTCGTCTTGGAACAAGAGGAATACAAGAAGGAAGGCATTGACTGGGAGTTCATTGACTTTGGTATGGATCTCGCTGCCTGCATAGAACTTATTGAGAAGGTGGGTAATTTTATGAATAATGTTTTAGTAATACTGGTTACAAATATGTAAGTGCTCACCCATAAATTCTATTCCTTTCAGCCCATGGGAATTTTCTCCATCCTTGAAGAGGAGTGCATGTTCCCCAAGTCTACAGACACCTCCTTCAAGAACAAGCTATACGACCAGCATCTGGGCAAGTGCAAGAACTTTGAGAAACCCAAGTCAGACAAAGGAAAGGCTGAAGCTCATTTCTCTCTGGTGCATTATGCTGGTACTGTGGATTACAACATCACTGGCTGGCTGGAGAAGAACAAGGATCTATTGAATGAATCTGTTATCCAGCTGTACCAAAAGTCATCCCTTAAAGTTCTGTCCATGCTTTACAGCGCTACTGCAGCAGAAATCGGTAAATATCATGCTACATTGTATGAAAATAGTAAAAAATGCAACAACAATAAAACTAAGTCATCTTGACAGAATGCCTGATGCATGTAATATTTTGTTACTTTCAAATCTTAGAAGCTGCAGCTGCTGCTGGTGGAAAAGGAGGAAAGAAGAAGAAGGGCGGGTCCTTCCAGACCGTGTTTGCTTTGTTCAGAGTAAGTGTAACAGAAAACTGTACGTCACTGAGGTACAATTAGTCCTGTGACACAATATATCCGACAATACTGCTCGAGAGGTGTTTGTTTCACCCGATATTTCAGAAGTGGGCTTTTATGTTTTTAGTGTGTTAAACATTTGTATTTCCCGTATTACAGGAAAACTTGGGCAAGCTGATGACTAACCTGAGGAGCACTCATCCCCACTTTGTGCGTTGCCTGATTCCCAATGAGACAAAAACTCCAGGTAGAGTGTCATTTTGATGATTACCCATTCATATAGTATTGGAGTATCACTGTGTTGCATAAGAATGTTACGTGAACTGATATGGTCTCTACTCTCTGTCTGTAGGTGTAATGGACAATCATCTGCTGATCCATCAGTTGAGATGTAATGGTGTCTTAGAAGGCATCAGAATTTGTAGAAAGGGATTTCCAAGCAGGATCCTCTATGGTGACTTTAAGCAGAGGTAAAACGATTGCAAGTAACACCTGCGTGAAATATAGTTGAATATATCCTGTCTTATAGAAAAAACATGATCTTACGCTACAGCTGCAAAAAAAGCAAGTTATCACTGGTTCTGAATTTCTTAACCTTCATAATATTCTTTAGATTGTAAGTTTAACATTATCACATACAAATTGTATTATAACAGTACCATTTAATCCCAGAACTATGTTAAGTAAAACAATGTAGCAACACATTTTTCATTTGTGAACTGACTGTAAAACTAAGTTTAACCATAATTCATTTAAGGTACAAAGTGCTAAATGCAAGTGCTATCCCTGATGGTGCCTTCATTGACAGCAAGTCTAGTGAGAAACTGTTAGGTTCCATTGATGTTGATCATACTCAGTACAAGTTTGTCCACACAAAGGTAGGAAATTATATATATATATATATATATATTCACTGAAAAAACCATAGGTTTCACACACGTTATAGTTAGGAATTATCATTTACAAAACCTTGCAAATTCACTTAAAAAACCATAGGTTTCACACATGTTATAGTTAGCTGTACATTTCACTCGTAAAAAACCAATGAAATTCCACGTTAGTTAGATCAGGTAACTGTAACTTGCGCGCCCACAATAAACTGCTGATGACGTCA
The DNA here is from genome assembly GCF_964204655.1 of Triturus cristatus. Classification (NCBI taxonomy): domain Eukaryota; kingdom Metazoa; phylum Chordata; class Amphibia; order Caudata; family Salamandridae; genus Triturus; species Triturus cristatus. Next base: position 1,199,705,448 of record NC_140593.1, read on the forward strand.
CATATTACATCACTCATCTGAAGTCTGGGAAAAACATTTCTCGTCCCTCTATAGCAGAGCTGGGTTAGACCAAATGGGAACTCCGCCTGAGAGCTTAGCGGACCCCATTGATGGTTGCACTGAGTTGGAAGACTTTAAGCTGGAGGAAGTGGAAAGGGCAATTACTTGCCTTTCCTTAGGAAAAGCGCCAGGCTTAGATAAGATCCCAGGCGATCTCCTAAGGCATGAAGTCAGAATTTGGGCACTATACTTTCTGATACTGTTCAATGCAATCATTCATGGGATGGCACTTCCTCCAACTTGGCTTGGGGCGGAGATTGTGCCCATTTTTAAAAGGGGTTCACCTTTGCTCCCCGCCAATTATAGACCGATCAGTCTGATAGACGTTCCACAGAAACTCTTTGCGAGGCTTCTGTTGGATCGACTTTTGGACTGGATCGAGGAGAGGGATGTTCTGAGCCCTCTTCAGGCTGGGTTTCGCCAGAAGATCTCTACCGTGGACCAGGTCTTTAGGCTGTCCCTTCTACATTGGAAAACAATACAGCTGGAGGGTGGCAGCCTCTATACTGTATTTGTAGATCTAAGGGCTGCGTTTGACCTTGTTCCGCGTGGCAAACTCTGGGAAGTCCTGGCGAAAGTTGGGATGCCAGCTGATCTCCTGAATATGATCATCCGCCTCCATACAAACACCTATGCCCGTGTGAGGTGCGGTGCGCAGGGTGTACTCTCTAACAAGTTTCCCGTTGAGAGAGGGGTAAGACAGGGGTGCGTACTTGCACCGACCCTGTTCTGCCTCTTTGTTAACGGGGTTATTGACCACCTTAATGGGGTCCCCAATTCGGATGTCCCGAAGTTGGCGGGAAGGAGGGTCCCAGCAATTATGTTTGCTGATGATACCCTCCTTCTCTCCAAGTCACCTATGGGAATCCAGCGTGTTCTGGATGGTTTTGGGGACTTCTGTAGAGAGCATGGATTGGAAATCAACACCACAAAGACCAAATTTATGGCCTTCAATCCGCCACCCAGGTTTCATCGTATCCCTCGCATTGGGGAAAATGTACTGGATCGAGTGAGCACCTTCGAATACCTTGGTGTCACACTCAACGAGGAATTGGGGTGGGGTCAACATCAGGAGAAAACAAGGTTGAAGCTGGCGCAATATATTGGTGGAATATTAGCAATGGTGGGGAAGAATAGGTCAACCCTTAAACCCATAGGCCCTCCTCTCCATATTTATAGGGTACAAGCAAGAGGAGCAGTTACCTATGGGAGTGAATTATGGGGTCACAAAATCCTGGACAGCCTGACAAAGGAGGAGAATAGATTCCTTAGGTGTTTAGCAGCTCTTCCTCCGAGTACTCCGCTAGTGCCTCTACGACTTGACCTAGGCATTAGACCACTGGAGGAAGAGTTGGCATTTCGTCCTGTGATCTACTGGCGCAGATTATGGACGGTGCCTGAATTGATTCACTATAGACAGGGCCTCCAGGAAGTTCTCAGCTTCCCAAATTCGGGAAACATTCCTTGGCTTAAATTCATAAGGAATAGTTTGATGAGCCTAGGACTAGATGCACTATGGAACGATCCTGGTAATGCTTGTTCCAAGCTTTCTAAAAAAGCCCTTATCAAGGTGTATCATGATTCTAAGGCTCCTTTACTCCGACCCTCCAAATCCCTAGGGTCCCTAACAAATCAATTCCTCCTTATGAAGAGTACATACATCTTCGAATTGGCCTTGGATAATGTTTACCCTGTAATAATCAGGAAGCTTTACTTGCAATGGAGGCACGGGTCTTTGCCAATTCGTGCTTTCACTAGCTCCTGGTCCCTGTCGACATCCAGTATTTGCCCGGCATGCAGCGCAAGCGAGGAAACTGAGCTGCATTTTATATTTTTTTGTCCGGGCTATACTGAGTCCCGCAGAAAGTGGATCATTCCTATCTGTAGGAACCTGGGCTTCATAAGGTGTCATGAAGCCTTTAGAATTCTCAAGAGCGAAATGGCCGCACACATTGTGTTTGCAGTGGCAAATTTCTTGGGGGCTTTTTGGCATAAACGGAAAAAATATTTAAAAATGTCAATCTGATTTATGTATGTAATCAGTATGTATTAGCTCTGTGGATGCATTATTTTTAAAGATTTTATCTATTGTTGCTAAATGTTTTATATTGATTTTATGTACTTTTATGGATTTAATCCGAAATAAAGTCTTCTTGAACATCACTCATGACATGGTCAGTGACATCACTCATGACATCAATGTTGACATCTGAAATTACACATTGTGGATTGCGGTCGCGCAAGTTATAGTTACCTGATCTAACTATAACGTGGAATTTCATTGGTTTTTTACGAGTGAAATGTACAGCTAACTATAACATGTGTGAAACCTATGGTTTTTTAAGTGAATTTGCAAGGTTTTGTAAATGATAATTCCTAACTATAACGTGTGTGAAACCTATGGTTTTTTCAGTGAATTTGTACGGTTTTTTAAATTCTAAGTTATGTATTTATTTATTTATTTTTTCTGGTTTTTCACTATGCGCACACCCTGCGCGCACGGTGCGCTTCGCGCACCGTGCGTGCGCTGTGGGCGCACGGTGCGCTTCGCGCACCGAGCACCCACGTTGCACAGTCCATGCCGTGCGCGCCTCGCCTTTTTTTACACAGTAACATTTGTTTTTTTCTCCCTCGGAGCGCGCTTACAGATATATATATTGATTTAAATGCTATTTTCTCAGGACCTACTGAACAGATTTACACCAGACCTACAAAAGGCACATCCTTGACCTGAGGACTACCTCTCTGCCAAATTTCAAGTAATTCTGTTCAGCCGTTCGGGCTGTAGCTCGGACTAAATGTCCTACGGGAAAATGCATGGGGAAAACGCGTTTTGGGACCCCCCTTTTTTCTCAGCCCCCGCTTGACGAATCCCCTCGAGACTTTCAGGGTAGGAGCGGAGCGTAGCGCCCCATTAGTTTTGAAAACTTTGCGAGGATTCGTCGACCGGCGCCAAAGGTATTCCAAATAGAATGTTGCGGATTTCCTATGGAAACACGGTCCTAACTATAACTATCTATTGGCGACCGCCAGTAGGTAATATATATATATATATATATATATATATATATATATATTCACTGAAAAAACCATAGGTTTCAGGGGTGTTATAGTTAGCTGGACTTTTCACTTGTACAAAACCATTGAAATTCCCCCGTTATAGTTAGTTCAGCTAACTATAACTCGCGCGCCCGCAATGCACTGCTGATGACGTTACATATTACATCACTCATGACATGGTCAGTGACATCACTCATGACATCACTGATGACATCTCAAATGACATCACTGATTACATCACTGATGACATCATCCAGTGAATGTCTGTTTTTCAGAAAATTACATATGTTTTATATATGTATATCTAAACAATGATGGAAGAATAAATGGGTATATAAGTGTCTAAATGGATGATTTGTTTTTGACAAAATGGATTGTGTAACTGACTGATTAAGTGTATCATAGTGAATACATGGCTTAGTGAGTAATGTTTAAATATGTAAATATCTGTATCAGTCTCTCACTTTGTGTATAAGTGGCTGCATGGGTTGGTGAGTAGCTACATGGGTGTCTATATAGGTTATTAGTTGGTTTTTTGAGTATCAGTCTGAGTATCTGCATGGTTCGGTGGGGGGTATTACGTAGTGCATAGGTGCATGAATGAGTGACTCACTGTTTGTATGTGTTGAAGACAGCATGTGTGCAGGACTGTATGGGTGGATGAGTGTGTGTATGGGTGTGTTAGTGAGTGAATGACTGTCTCAATAGTGTCTTTATGAGTAACTACATATGTTTTAAACTAGTATATGTGACTATTGGTGTATATAAGTGAGTATATGTGAGAGTGAGAGATTGAAAGAGTTCCTGTAGGAATAAGTATGTGTTTCTATAAGTGATTGTTTAAAAGACTAAGTATGTGTAAGTTTCCGTAGAAGTAAGTGTGGTGGTGTGTGTATAACTGTATATGCAAGTAAATGTATGTTTGACTCTTTATTAGCATGAGTGACTATGTGTGTGAGTAACTCTATGGATGAGTGGCATTGTGTAACAGGATGTATAGGTGTATGAGTACATATGATGAGTGAGTACATGTATGAGTGACTGTATAGGACTGTTGGTGAATGAGTGGATGTGTATGTGGATCTTAGAATTACTGAAGAGGTTGTTGTAACTGGTATTGGTATGTCCATTGTTTTGAACATTTTAGTCTCTATTTTTGAATGTGTGTATCAAAGGTTATATTAGGGTGAGAGGAGGTCTGCCACTCTATCACAAGGATGATGTCATCAGTGATGTCATTTGAGATGTCATGAGTGATGTCATGAGTGATGTCACTGACCATGTCATGAGTGATGTAATATGTGACATCATCAGCAGTGCATTGCTGGCGCGCGAGTTATAGTTAGCTGAACTAACTATAACTGGGGAATTTCAATGGTTTTGTACAAGTGAAAAGTCCAGCTAACTATAACACCCCTGAAACCTATAGTTTTTTCAGTGAATTTCTGAGGTTTTTCAAATGCTAAGTCCTAACTATAACGTGCCTGAAACCTATGGTTTTTTCTGTGAATTTCAAAGGTTTTTTAAATGCTAATTTCTAACTATGCCTACAGAGATAGGACATGTGAAGAAAGAAGAAAAAATGCATAGAAAGAAAAAAAAGAAGTGCAGAAAGAAGCAACAGAAGTCCTCAAAGACGAAGAAAAGTGCAGGAAGAAGGATAACGTGCAAAAAGAACAAAAAGAGGAGCAGAAAGAATCCTTGTTGCAAAATCATCCTGTACCCTCAACTTTTTCAGACGGATACTGGTGGTAACTGAGTCTGACTAACCAGTCCTAGAGCCAGTGCTATGTTAAAAGACACTTAGAATACAGTGAAAACACCTACATACACTAGGGAACATTATGCATTGGGGTCCCCCTGTGATTAGCATGACCTCCTCTGTAAGCCCCTAGTATATAATAGGGCAGGGGGGTTAAAACTACCTCTTAAAATAGGCCACAGGGCGTTTTTGCACACGTTAACTCAGGCCCCGTCCCCTCCCTTCACCACTGTGTAAACACGCCCTGTGTCCGTTTTTAGTTGGGAGATTAAGTTCATTTGAATCCTGAGGGTCCCTAGGGTCCAACTAGCCCACTAGGTACCTCCAGTAAGTGCCACAGAGCTGCGTTGCAGAGAGGTGTAAAAAGTGGCACGGCCTGGACCACCTCTCTGCAATGCAGCTCAGTGGCGCTTACTGGAAGCACTTGGTGGGCTAGTTAGCCCCCAGGGGCCCTCAGTATTGAAGGGAAATTATATCCCCAATTTAAAACGTGCTATAGTACGTGTTTGCACACGTCACCTCAGGCCCCGTCCCCTCCCTTCACGACTGTGTAAACGCGCCCTGTGGCTGTTCTAAGTTAAGAGATTAAGTCCCCTTGAATCCTAAGGGTCCCTAGGGTCAAACTAGACCACTAGGTACCTCCAGTAAGCGCCACAGAGCTGCTTTGCAGAGAGGTGTAAAAAGGGGCTTGCCCTCAGAACACCTCTCTGCAGCGCAGCTCCCTGGCGCATACTGGAGATGCCTGTTGGGCTAGTTGGCCCTCAGGGACCCTCAGTATTGAAGAGGAATTAATTCCCCAACTTTAAGAAGGGGGGCTGTGTGGTTCTCCTTCTTATTCTAATTTATTGGCCCTGATGACCCCATCCCCCAGGGCCTGTCTCCTAATTATATTTTTTTGACCCCAATCCCCAGGGCCGGCCACTGTTTTTTATTATTTTTAAAAAATATATATTTATAGACACACCTAGGACATGCTGGACAAACCGTACGTACCTATCACCATGACGATTTGCGTGATATTCATTAAAAGGCGACTATGCATACAATGAATCCACGTGGAATGTATTTACACCACTAGTGAAGCTCTGACATGTCTGATGCCCTACCGTGCCTAATCCCGGTAGACACCCTTGTCGTTTATTTATACAAACATGGGTAGCTATTGACGGGCACATTTAATACACATGCACACCAAGCCATTCAAAGGGGATTCGACAAGAATTCGACCAAAACTATGCAAGAAACCACCCTCACGGTTAATAAAACACACATCCACTGCCGGATGTGTAATACTTTTTATTTTACTCTCTGGAAAGGGGACGAACATCACTTGAGAGTCACAGCGTGCTCCTGGCAGAGCCCAATGCTGTGTTACACCCACCATTGCCTGCCGAGTGCCACACACCTCTGTGTTGTATTCCACCAGCTAGTGCATATGCTATGACACTCTCTAGCCCATGTGCACTGTAACACCACCCCGTGAATATGTCATGCCACACTTGTCTTCGCACGGGTTATATTGCCCCATCTAACGTGCCTTCCTCGATGCCTATGTTATAACGCACAGTGCTATGCCATACATATTACAACCTGGGATCCATATCTTTGTCACAGTGCATATGAAAACAAGTTACTTACCTGTAACTACAGTTATCCAGTATTGGTATCTTTCATAGATTCACATGCCTGAATCATTCCCCGTCGCCGAGGCGGGAGTCTCGGTAAATAAAAAAGTAGTGCCAAAAAATAATTAGTAGTAGTAGTAGTAGTAGGCCCAAAGAAAAGAGGCCCTAAGGCCTATATCTTACAAGCCTATCTACTTCGTTATGTAAAATAACCCAAGAATTGGTAACAACCAATCAGACATCAGCACCCTTCTAGAACCCTCTCAGCAGAGCCAGCTCTCCTCAGATTTTCCTAGCACGAGTGGGAAGCACATATCCCAAACATAGAGAACTGACTCTGCGGGGAGGAGGGTGGGTGCATGTGAATCTATGAAAGATACCAATACTGGATAACTGTAGTTACAGGTAAGTAACTTGTTTTCTTATCCAGTATTGGGGTATCTTTCATAGATTCACATGCCTGAATCAGAGTAGTAAGCAGTATGCCAAGCATACAGTCGTTTGCGGATGGTGGGAGACTATTGCTGATACATACCCAATTACGCCCGCAATTTGATAACTAGAAGGCATAAGATGTCCTCTCTTAAAATCCAAACATGTATCTTACACAAAGAAAAGACAATGTAGCTTAAGAAATAGCAATTATAAACAGCAAATTGAAAAAGCATAAATATACACAACTCAAGAAATCGCTCATAATAAGTTAAACATATATCTGACCTTAGTTTAAAAGATGTTGAAGTACGGCTTGTCCTACCGCTGTATCTTCCTGCAGAGTAGATTGCAGACAGTAGTGCTTCGTGAATGTGTGAACATTCCTCCACGTTGCAGCACGACAAATATTTTCCAAGGATACTCCTGCGAACAATGCAGTAGATGCTGCCATAGTTCTAGTAGAATGCGCCTTGACCTTCCTTTGTAACGGTTTATTGGCTTTATCATGACAAAAATGAATTGTAGAAGCCAACCATCTGGCTATAGTCGCTTTAGTCACAGCAGACCCAAGTGTAGCTTGACCATAAGCTATGAGCAATTGATTGGACCGCCTGATGTCCCTAGTCCTTTGCAAGTAAAATTTCAGACAACGTTTTACATCCAGTGAATGTAACGCTCGCTCAGATGGAGTGGCTGGATTTGGAAAGAAAACTTTTAGTTTCACTGGCTCATTTAAGTGGAACTGAGTCGGAACTTTAGGGATGAATCGTGGATTTGTCCTGAGAGTAACAAAATCTTTAGAGAACTGTAAAAAGGGCTCTGAGATGGTGAACGCTTGAATCTCACTGACTCTTCGAGCCGATGTAAGAGCCAAAAGAATAGCCACCTTCCATGTTAAAAATTTTAGCTCAGCCTTGTGGATAGGTTCAAACGGTCTTTTCATTAATTGAGCTAGAACTGTGTTCAACTCCCACTCTGGAGGAGGTGCACGAATTGGTGGAAAAACACGGAATAGCCCCTTCATAAATTTTTTATTAATGAAGAAGAACAGAGCGAAGGTTTAGAAGTACTCTTCCTGAATCTTGATAGAGCCGCAAGATGAACTTTAATTGATGAGAATGCAAGCCCAGATTTGGCTAGGGATAACAAATAAGGAAGGATTTGTTCTACTGGAGCTTGTAAAGGATGGACATCCTTCCCCTCGCACCAATGACAAAATCGTTTCCACTTTAAACGATAAGTTTTTAAAGTACTTTGCGCGCGTGATTTAGATTAATCTCACGGCATTCCTGTGAAATGGTTAGATCTTTGTATTCTAGGAAATCAGGAGCCATGCGTGCAAGTGCAGCGACTGTGGATCTGGATGGAGTATTTGACCCCTTTCCCTTGTCAACATCGTGATTGTTGGTATTAGACGATGGAGCTGTGAGCTAGAAGAAGCAGCTCCTGGAACCAATATTGCCTTGGCCAACGGGGTGCAATCAGGATGAGGCGGCAACGTTCCATCTTCACTTTGCGGATCACTTTCGCAATTAGTGGTATCGGGGGGGAAAAGCGTACGCACAAAGCCCTGACCATCTCATGGACAGGGCATTTCCTCTTGATCCCTGTTGAGGGAATCTGCTTGCGTAATAGCGGCATTTCTTGTTTTCCTTTGTAGCAAACAAATCCAGGGCTGGCTTGCCCCATAATTGAAAAATTTCATCTAGTTGCTTCTGCTCTATCTCCCATTCGTGACAGCCTGCCAGAGATCTGCTTAGGTTGTCGGCCAACGTGTTGTGAAGGCCCCTGACGTGCTCCGCTCGTAAGGTTATCTTGTGTGTTGTAATCCATTCCCATAGTTCCTGAGCTTCCTGCGAAAGGGACAGTAACTTCGTTCCTCCCTGCTTGTTGATGTAATACATGCTGGTCATGTTGTCCGTCCGGACCAGCACTGAGGCCCCTGCAATCCTTGGGAGGAACGCTTGCAGAGTGAGAAAAATGGCGCGAAGCTCCAATCTGTTGATATGCTGTTGGCGGTATTCCTGGGACCATCGTCCCTGAATCTGTAAATCTTGGAGATGTCCTCCCCACCCCTCCATGGAGGCGTCTGTTGTTACCACGAATTCTGGAGGAGATGTTAGAAAAGAAAGGCCCGGAGCCAGGTTTTTCATCTGTGACCCCCAATGCAGAGAGACCATCATGTGAGATGTTATCATGATGGAGTCGTTGAACGACCCTACGGCCTGTTTCCATTGTAGATGTAACTGCTCCTGCAGAGGTCTCACTCGGAGCCGTGCTAAAGGTACAAGATTTATTGTTGATGAACACATCCCCAGAAGAGACGCAAACATCCGGACAGAAACTGACTTTCTTCTTGCGATTGAAAGTGCTATGTTTTGTAAACGAGGCTGACGTTCCTCTGACAAGAATGCCTTGCATTGTCTGGTGTCCAGCATTGCTCCCAGAAACTGAATCCTTTGACGAGGGAGCAGTTGAGCTTTGCTTTTGTTGAGAGTGAGGCCTAAGTTTGAGAATAGACTTAGGCATGCTGAAACTGCCTCTACGGTAGTCTGCTTCGAAGGGCCTTTGAGCAGCCAGTCGTCCAAGTACGGGAATACTTGGATTCCCTGTGATCTTAGAGTCGCTGCTACTGGTGCGAGACACTTTGTAAAAATTCTTGGAGCAGATTTCAGCCCAAACGGAAGGACTTTGAACTGATAGTGGACACCAGCCACTACAAATCGCAGGTACTTGCGATGCTTGGGAAGGATAGGAATGTGGAAGTACGCGTCCTCCAGGTCCAGAGAAGCCATAAAATCCCCTTTGTTCAGGCAGCTCAAAACTTCGGCCAGCGTAACCATCCGAAAACTCTGCTTCTTTAGAAATTTGTTGAGCTTGCGGAGATCCAGAATCGGGCGCCACTCCCCTGACTTTTTCTTTATGAGGAAAAATCGAGAATAGAACCCGGTTCCCTTCTGGGACGAAGGAACCTTCTCTATTGCGTTAATGCGGAGCATTATTAAAGCTTCTTTGAACAATAAGTGAAGACGAGGGGGAGGGGGACCCCTGGGCGGGGCAGTAGGAGGTTGTTTTAAGAACTCCAGGGTGTGACCGTTTCTGACTAGGTCGATGACCCAACGATCCGAGGTGATCTCTTCCCAATTGTGTGCAAAAGTTGTTATCTTTGCTCCCACTGGAAGGGAAGGAGGGATGACTGGCGTCCAGCGTAAATCATTGCTTCTTGTTGGCGTCGCGACCCTGATTGTTCGATCGCCTTCTTCCTCCCTGACGAGAGAAACTATTCGAGGAAGATTGCCTGTATGATGATCGTCCATAAGGCTGTCTATATTGAGATTGATATTGTCTGTTTTGCTGACTTTGATAATTTCCCCTAGATACAAAACCTCGTCCTCTTGCACCACGGAAAGATCCCCGTTTGTATTGGAGAGCAGCTAGTGACTTAGCTGTATCCGTATCGGTCTTGATTGCTAGGAGGGCCTCGTATATATGTTTCCCAAACAAGGATTCTCCATCATAGGCCATATCAATGATTTTGGCTTGAACCTCTGGCCTAAAAGATGTTGCCTTAAGCCATCCTTGACGCCTAAGGACTGCAGCCCCTGCAAGTTGCCTAAAGTTGGTATTTGCAATATCCAGAGCACAGTCTATGATCTCTGATGCGGCTCGTTCTCCCTCTAGAAGTATCTTCCTTGCCTCTTGTTGACGATCTTCAGGAATGAGGTCTATAAATTCCGAGAATTCTGACCACATCTGGCGGTCATAGCGACCAAGTATGGCCAAGGAGTTTGCAGCTTTGATAGAAGTTGCCGCCATAGTAGAGAACTTCTTACCGATAAGATCCAATCTTCGCCCTTCCCTATCCGGCGGCATTGATATCGGCATAGCTGGATTTTTGGACTTTTGTTGAGCAGCCTGCGATATAACGGAATCTGGTCGGGGATGACCGATTAGACAAGAGGGCGTTTCTGGAGGAGCACGATATTTCTTATCAATACGAGGGAGGACCGCAGGTACGGAAGCAGGTGTCTTTATAATTTTTAACCCCTCATTCCATATAAAATCGATGATGGGAATTGCTCTGGTAATTTTCCTTTGCTCCTCTTTAAAATCATGGAGGAAACAATCCGTATGCTCCACAGTGACTGGTAGTTGAAACCTGACTGCGGCACGTTGCATTAAATTGTGAAAGCCACCTATATCCTCTGGAGGAGAATCCGATGGCTTAGGAATGGGTGGAGAAGGCATGGGAATAATGTAGCATCCCAAGGATCCAGAGTGGTGTCTTTATCCGGTACTTCACCTTCTTCGATATCTTCCTTATCAGAGGAAATGGTATCATGGTGCGATTGTGTCCCCGAACCAGCAGGGTGAAGCGGCGAATTTGGAATGTCCGTATGTGACTCTTCAGTCGGTTGTAAATTAGGAAGAGGTTGTTGTGGAGGAAAGCGTTGGCGGTAATCCGCCAGCATGGCCTGAAGATCTTGAATCAGTGTAGGCGGGAGATGACTCGTTTCTCTACGATCCCAATCCCTTGAGGGATGCCTGTAAACTGGTGTAGCAAGGCCTTCCTGGTAAGCATGCTCATGATAGTCTTCTTCCTCATCCACCTCTTGACACTTTATATGTAACTCCGAGGGGTGCCGAGCTATTCCGAAAGGACCCTCATCATCCTCCTCTTCAAAATCATCCCCTTCTGCATAAGAGTCCAAGATATGTGAAGGCAGCAAAGGAGAAATATTACTGTAATCCTGTTTATGAAAAGTTTTTAACTGAATATGCGTGTACGCAATAGGCGTAACATGAGTAGTTGGTGGAATCGCTTTAAGGAAACCTCTCGTCGACGAGCTTCCCCTCGTCGACGGAATTGCTGCCTTCTGAGGCGTCGACGGGACCGTCATCGTCGACGGGATCGTCATCGTCGACGGGATCGTCGTCGCCGTCGACGAGGTCTTCGCCGTCGACGGGATAGTCATCGTCGACGGGGTCTTCGTCGTCGACGGGGTCTTCGTCGTCGTCGAAGTGGTCTTCGTCATCAACGGGGTCTTCGTCGTCGTCGACGGGGTTTTCGCCGTCGTCGACGGGGTCTTCGTCGTCGACGGGATCGTCGACGGGGTCTTCGTCGACGATGTTCTCATCGACGATGTCGTTGACAGAACTTCCTTCATGCTCGACGTCGACGCAGTTGTCGACGGAGTCTTAGATGTTTTAGGAGACATGATAGGTGACGATATCGAAGTAGTGGAGACTGTAGCCATCGACAGAGGAGCAGCAGAAGTCACAGAGATAGTATATGACGATCCCACTGACAAAGTCTTAACCTGAGATTTACTCACGGTTTTAGAAGCTGAAGACTTCTTGGATCTCTCAGAGTCTTGTGACTTCTGTGAATGGTCAGAAGTTACATGAGAGGCCTTATGATGTTTTCTCCCTTCACTGGAAGAACTATCAATAGATCTAGCCCTCTTGCTAGATGTCGAGGCCCTGTCATCCTCCTCAGCCGAGGAAGATTTCAACCATAACAATACTCTTGCCTCTCTGTCCCTTAAGGTCTTGGGAGGGAAAGTCCGGCAAATTCTACAGTCCTTAGCAACATGCTTAGGATGCAGACAGTAAATACACTCCTCATGCTGGTCGTCTACATGGACCCTCTTCTTATCACAGGTCCTGCATGGTCTAAACAAAGCTTTTTTGTCAGACATTACTGAAGAAAAAGAAGAAACTGAGTAGGCACTCAGGGAGACTCCCTTCCACACGACGTGCGGTGAAAATCTAAGGAGAGCTGGCTCTGCTGAGAGGGTTCTAGAAGGGGGCTGATGTCTGATTGGTTGTTACCAATTCTTGGGTTATTTTACATAACGAAGTAGATAGGCTTCTAAGATATAGGCCTTAGGGTCTTTTTTCTTTGGGCCTACTACTACTACTACTACTAATTATTTTTTGGCACTACTTTTTTATCTACCGAGACTCCCGCCTCGGCGACGGGGAATGATTCAGGCATGTGAATCTATGAAAGATACCCCAATACTGGATAAGCAACGTTACACTCCCCAGCACATATTTTATATTACAACTTTAGAGACTAGTTAGGTTACACAACACTGCCCTGTGCATATTACACTCCAAGGCGCATATCGCATAGCACGCGCTAGTGCCTGTGCTATCTCGCGCTCTCCAATGAATCTGTCATTGCGCACAATGTATTGCATATTATATTTCACGCCCGGTTCATCTTATATCACACTTTTTGGTGCATAGTTTATACCATACACTATATCTTGTTTTAATTTTCAATCGTGCTCTCAGGACTATGTTCTATATAACACTGTGTTCACCTACCCTTTTCACGGGCATTACATTTTGCGATAGGGGTGGAGGGTCGGGGGTGTTTCTGCCAAGTGAGCCTGGAGTCACAGTCACAAACGCCCTCTTCTTCCTGAATAAAAGTGAGATTATGCTGCATACTTGTTCATATTTTAAGTAGTTCGCACAGACACACGTTTTAAAAACAATAAAGTTCCTAATACCCGCCTTCTCTGAACAGTTAGCTTGCTGCCCCATCCCCCTCCTCCCTATCCTCTGTTGTGTGAATCCATGGACCAGCCTCCTCCCTCCTGCCATGCATGGTCTGATGTGCTGCCACTGCCCTCAATTTAGTATGATGTACCAGTCCACTCCTCCTGCCCTCCATTGCCCAATTGTATGCCCCATCATTGACCTCCTGCTTAAACTTTGTGCTTAGCTTGCTGACCCTATTCTCCTTCCCCCTGCCCTCTGATGTCTTTGTGCATGCCCCTGCTCCATCCTTTTTGCCCACCATGTTCCATGGACCTGCCACTCCTATCTACTCTGAATGTTCTGTTGAGCTGCCACTCCCCTCCCACCTGCCTAGCATTGTCAGATGACTGTAACCTGTCCCTGCCACCTCCACCCTGCCTGTCCACATGCCATGCCCCTATCCTCTTCCTCCTGTCCTACATGGTCCATTGTACTGCCACACCCTTCTGCCCTCCCTGGTCTGTTGTGCTGCAACTGCTCCTCCTGCCTGCCCCGTGTAGTCTGTTGTGAGGCCCCTTCCCCTGAACTTTCTTGTCTGTGCACATGTCCTGACCCTCCCTTCTATCCTCCATCGTCCTTTGTGCATGCCCCTGCACCCTCCTTCTTGCCCATCATTGCCATTGTGCTGCCACTAACCCTCCCACTTGCCATGCATGGTGTTCTGTGCTGCCATGGACACTCCCACCTTCCCTGTGTGGTCAGTTAGCTGCCCCTGACCCCCTCCCACCTTCCCACCATGGTCTGTGTGTATGCCATCACAGTCTCACTGTTGCTCTTCATGGTGTGTCTTGCTTCTAGTGCCCATCCTGCCTGACCTCCATGGCTATCTTGCTGCTCCTGCCCTGCCCCCTTGCCCCCAGCCCTCTGTTTACATGTGAAGGCCCCTACTCCCTCCCTCCTGGCTTGTCTGTTCCATTGTAATGCCCCTGATCCGTCCCTTCTGCCCTTTATGGTCTGTTATGCTGCAGCTTTCTCTCCTGTCTGTCCATTATGGTCAGCTAGCTACCATTGCCTCTTGCCCCTCTGTTCTCTGTTGTCCATGTGCATGGTCCTGTCCCCTCCCTCTTGCTTTCTATGAATTGTTGTGCTGCGCTCCCGTCCCGCATGCCCTGTGTGGTGTATTGTGCTGCTGCAAACCCTGATGCCTGCCCTGCAGGGTCAGTTTGGTGCACCTCTCCATGTCCCTCCTGTCCTCTGTTATCCAAGTCCATGTCCCTACCCCATTTCCTTCCATGATCCAATGTACCATACTTGCGAACATGTTGAGCTTGGTAAGAGGGAGATTTTGAAAAAAAACTGGGGTATTGATTTTCCCCTTTGAGTTACATTGAAAAAGAGGAGATTGTAGACAGGGGACAGATCAAATAAAGCCCATTTAAGCTTAAAAACATTGGACGTTTCCTGGCTGAATCGGGTCTGTTGGCATGTATGGTTGTACTACCATTGCCTCTTCCTTCTGCCCACAATGGTCTATTACATTGCCACAGCCTCTCTTGCAAGTCCTGTATTGTTGGTTTGTTGCCCCTGCCCCTCTTTCCACTGCCCTCCATAGTCTGTTGTGCTGCCACGGCCCTTCCTGCCTGCTCAGTGTGGTTAAATTGTTGCCTTTGCACCCTCCTGTAGGAGAGTAGGGTCTGCTTTCTATGTTCACCCCCACTTTTTGCTTTTGCTTTACTGGTTTTCGACTTAGATGTGGCTGTGGGCCTGCTAATCAGACCCACAGCCCTGCTGTTCTCTCTCTAAATTAATACTATGTACTTTAGGTGCATAACCCATTTGGATAGGGTCACCTTATTGGCCCCTGTACAGTGTACCCTAGGTACCCAGGGCATAGGTGTACCCTAGGCCTACCAGGTGCTGCAGCATGTATTATGCCACCCCTGGCCTGGCCTTCCATTTTGACACAACTGGCTGATCACTCAGCTGGGGCAAGATCGTGTAATCACCCCTTGCTTAGGTGTAGTATTCCTATACCTAACTTACATATAGACACATGTGTACCTATCAGTCACTCCTATGGCAGGCCTTAACAATCCTGGAGGCAGAGTGCTTGGTAACATGTGAGATGGTGCTCTAGCATGAGCTGAGCCTGTCTGCAGCTTTCGGAACCAAGTCCTTATAGCTGTTCTATGATATAGCCTACCATATACTCTTAAAGTGCCTTATAATCTTAGACGGTTATGGTAACTATGGTTTGGCTTTATCGAACCATGTCGTGTAAGGTGTCCAACACTGTGGAATAATACCCCCATGCCATTTCTGGACATGAGGATATTATTCCCCCCTTCTAGAGGGAAAGACATGTTAAAATCATACTTCACTGTTAGCCTCTGACCAAAGCCTCAGCATCACAAAATGGATGCTGCTGCCACGACACAAGTCTGACCTCCTGCAGCTGGGAGTGATCCCAGCCAGGGAGGCCTGGACAATAGGTTTCCTGCTTGGGGAGGTGCTAGCACCTCCCCAGACAGCCTTTAGTGTATTGGGGCAGGGTGGGCTGAAAGGAATGAGACATGCCTGGGGCACACAAGGTGTTCCTTGCATAGTCCAGTTCAAACCGGCGCTGGGGCACTCCAGCCCCAGCTCTGGCGCGAAACTGGACAAAGGGAAGTGGGTGTAACCACCCCCCTCCCAGGTCCCACCCATAAGGCGTGACCTAGCAGGTATCCCAGCCCCCCAGATTAGTATAAGAGTGGGAGTTGGGCCTCAAGACTTTAGATTATCCTGAACCTGCAAACTTGAACAGAAACTCTGGACCTTCGACATTCGACGAAAGAAGAAGACTGAAGAATCTCCCTTGTGGCCAAGGAGTGGCTACCCTGTGCAAACAGGCACCATCAAGAGACTACCCTTTGCTTTGCCCAAGTTCTACGAGGAACCGACTGCAGAGCCCGACCAGAGCCTTGACTTCCAGACTTCTCTGACCCTGATCCACATCCACATCAGAGCTGAGATCCATGGAGGCGACGAGCGACGTGGGACCGGCTACCTGGGAAAAGTGGCTAGTAACTTCAAGCGCAGCTTCTGAGGCGCCCTCGAAGTTGTGCACCGGGGATTGAGAAGCCCCAACCCCAAGCATCATCTGCACCGAAGATCAGCCCCCCACACTCCACGAGTCCTGCGTGGGGCCCTTCTGCATTTTCCTGCTTGCCGCGTCTGTCCAGTTGTTTGCCCGCTGGCTAGTGGCCTTTGTGACGACACATCCTGAAATCTTCTGCGCTGGTTTGGCTCCTCCAGACTGGCTCCCGCTTCTCTACAAAGAAGAAGCACCCCAGACCTTCCTGGTCTGCACCAGAAGCAAGTCCTCTGTTCTTCGTGGGTTCCGCTTGCCAAGGCTTGGTGAGTCCTAGTCCAACTTCGACGCCGCCGACAGCAAGAGCCTTCGTGGGACAGCTCGCCTCCTGGTCCTGGTCGTCCTCGATGCTTCCTGGTCCTCCTGGCTGCAGCAACAAGCTTCACCTTCACCTGCAATCTTCACGACATCGCCTGGTTCCTTCCTGGTTCCACGTGGTCACTGGCTAGTGACCTTGACTCTGTCCCTTCTGCTTGCAGGTCTCCTCTCTTCTTGATCCCAGCCTTGGGATCCACCGGACACTCTTCACTGACTGCCTGTCAGCATCTTTCTTCAGGCATCCATAGGAGTCGACGATGAAAACCGACGCAACTTCACCCCTATGCACCCGCAGCCTGTGGGCTAGGTAACTCGGGTACTCCGGTGCTCATCAGGATAGTGACTATCCTAGTGTCTAGTTTTCCAGTCTCGACTTCCTAGCTACTCCGGAAGTGTCCTAAATCTATCGTTTTCTAAACTGTACTATTGCTAGTGACTTTTACGCATTACGCGTGAGTGTTTCCACTCTGCACACGAATCCCGTGGGCCTCCCACTTCCTAACTAAAGCTAGTGTAGTGTAGCCCCAGCGATTCCCTAGGCCTAGGCCTATTCTATTTCCGTGACAGTGGTCCTTATACCACTTACTTAGTATATGGTTTGCGTGGCCCCTAGGGCCTAACTGTATTACTTACCTGTGTGACTTAATGTATGCTTAATTAAGACTGTGTTGTACTTACCTCTAATCTCATAAAGAGTGCTGAGGGTTTGACTAGAATAAATACACTTTATTTTATATATATATATATCTGTTGTGGTGTCCTTTCATTTGGTATTCAAGGGATTATATATGGTATCACAGCTGGCTTCACATGCCATTCAGAGTTTAGCCTAAGACTGCTCTTGTCCATGCTACCACTAGGATAGCTGGTCTATAAGGTTGCCTTTACAACCAATCACCATAAGGGTATTTGGACTGATATAAGGTGTACACTAGAACTAGTGACATCATACATCAGGCCAACTTCTCACATTGGTGAGCAACGGTTGGGATCTGAGCTTGCTGTTGTAATACCATTGTAATCTTAAGATACTAAATTGAAAGATCACACAGATATTGTCTAGGTACATATAACATAGATTATAATACTTAAGTCCTACTGGACTTAGTAGTTGTAGGTTGAAGGGAGTAGCACACCCTGACTACAACTACCAGAGAGGTTTAGTAGAAACAACTAGTGTAGGTAGGTGCACACACCACACCCTCACTAGATCATGTCTCTGAGAGGAGATCAAGTAGATGCTCTCTCAGGAGGGTCAGGTCTGCAGAAGACCCCCTCTAGATATGATACCTTAACATTCCAGGAGATGAGACAATTGTGTACCTCCAGAGGAATAAAACAGGGTGCAAACCCTACCCTCCTTCAGTTAAGACAACTCCTAGAGGAGTATGATGCTCTTAAAGCCTCTCAGGCAGGTACCCTAGGTACACAGGAGGGTCTACCCACCACAGAGGAGTCAGATGGGACTTCAGATGAAGAGGTAGACAGCCAGGGCCAAGTAGGAAGACTTAGCCAGGCTAACCTAAGCTTACATGGGAGTTTGCATGGGGTCCCCCCATACAGACCCCCAAGTGGGCTTACACAGAGAAGCAGGAAGGACAGATCCCCTTCAAGGGAATCCATCCACTCCCATGTCTCTAGCATCTCTAGTGTTTCCTCTCACAGGGGAATGACTTCCCCTGAGAGAAAGGAACATGAAGCCAGAATGAGGGAAGCTAATCTGAGGATTCAGAGGGAAGAACTTGCCCTTGCCAAGGAGAAGCTTGCTCTGGCTAGAGAGCAAAAGTTAAGTGGGTCAGAAACCACTGGTGGCAGCAATATCCCTAAGGATAGAGACAGGCACTATGATAATAGAAACCTGAGCAAGATTGTCCCTCCCTACAAGTGTGGGGATGACATCCACAAATGGATAACTGCTTTGGAGAGAGCTTGCAAAGTACAGCAGGTACCCCAAAGTCAGTGGGCAGCTATCTTGTGGCTCTCCTTCTCTGAGAAAGGTAGAGACAAGCTCCTCACAGTTAGTGATGAGGATGCAGATAATTACACTGTCCTGAAGAGTGCTCTGATTGATGGGTTTGGCCTAACCACTGAACAATACAGGTTGTTGTTCAGGGATACCCAGAAGACACAGACTCAGGACTGGACTGACTTTGTAGATTGTGCCACTAAGGCTCTGGAAGGCTGGCTAATGGGAAGTAAGGTTAAGGACTATACAGGATTGATATAATTTGATCATGAGAGAACAAATACTTAACAACTGTCAAAACCAGCTATTGCATCAACACCTGATTGATTCTGATCTGACTTCTCCCCAAGAATTGGGAAAGAAGGCAGATAGATGGGTCAGGACTAGAGTTAAGCAGAAAAACCAGAACCAGGGCGGTGATCAGAAAAAGGCAGACCAGAAGGGTAATGATCAGAAACAAAAAGACCAGAAGTCTTCACCGGGCCCCCAAAAGGCTCAGGGGGAGGGTGGTCCCAAGAAGGATAAAAAGAAAGATGGCCAAAAGAAACCATGGTGCAACTATTGTAAGTCCAACTCACATTGGTTTAGTGAGTGCACCAAAAAGGATAAGCCCCCAGCCACCATTGCCCCTAAGGCAACTGTACCCCCTAGTTCAGCTGTAAGTGGTGGTTCCCAGCAAAAGGGTGTTGTAGGGTTAACCCTGGGAACTGAGGAGGATTCTGGCCTAGTCAGAGTACCTACTCAGGCTGTTCTGATCTGTGATGGGGACTTAGCTTTGTCCTCTACTGGAGGCCCCAGTAACCTGGGCAAGTACAGACAGACTCCTTTTATCAACCAAAGAATGGCTCAGGCCTACAGGGACACTGGGGCTAGTGTCACAATGGTGACACCTGCTTTTGTGGACCCTGGACAGATCATACTAGGTGAGAATTACCTAGTGACCAACGCTAGCAATGCCACTACCTCCCATAGTGTGGCTATTGTTAACTTCTCCTGGGGAGGGGTAACTGGCCTCAAGAAAGTTGTTGTTAGTTCAGACCTTCCTGTAGAGTGTTTACTGGGCAATGATCTTGAAACTTCAGTTTGGTCTGAAGTGGAGTATAGGACCCATGCAGAAATGCTGGGGATAGATGTACATGTCTTGCTGTGACCAGGTCACAGGCCAAAAAGTGCACCACTGAACAAGTCCTGGATCCTGAAACTATGGACCAGTCACAACCCAAGAGAAAGAGCAGTAGGGTTAAGGCTGTGCCTTCCCCCCTGCCTGAGGTGGTGGATCAGCCCTCCCAGGAGGATAATTCTGAGAGCCCGAAAGGAACTGTCCTAGAAGAACTTGAACCTGAGCAGGTTGAGTTTCTTGGGACAGGGGGACCTTCAAGGGCAGATCTGAGGCAGGCTCAATTAGACTGCCCCTCTCTTGAACCCCTCAGACAGCTGGCTGCTGCTGAGGCTGCAGGGAATGCTCAAGGTACCCATAGAGTGTATTGGGATGAAGGGCTACTGTATTCAGAGGCTAGAGACCCCAAGCCTGGTGCATCCAGGAGGTTGGTCATACCACTGAAGTTCAGAGGCTTCCTTCTTACCTTGGCCCATGATATTCCCCTTGCAGGACATTTAGGCCAGAACAAGACTTGGGACAGGCTTGTCCCTCACTTTCACTGGCCCCATATGTCAGAAGATACTAAGGAGTTTTGTCGCTCCTGTGTCACCTGCCAAGCCAGTGGCAAATCAGGTGGCACCACAAAGGCCCCCCTCATACCACTACCTGTGGTGGGGGTCCCCTTTGAAAGAGTGGGCATAGATATTGTAGGACCAATGGACCCACAAACAGCATCTGGGCACAGATTCATACTGGTGATAGTGGACCATGCCACCAGGTACCCAGAAGCAATTCCCCTGAGGACCACAACAGCTCCTGTTGTGGCAAGGGCCCTGCTTGGAGTATTCTCCAGAGTGGGCTTTCCAAAGGAGGTCATTTCTGACAGAGGTGCCAACTTCATGTCAGGATACTTGACTGCAATGTGGAAGGAGTGTGGTGTTAACTACAAGTTCACCACACCCTATCACCCACAGTGCAATGGGCTTGTTGAGAGATTCAACAAGACCCTAAAGGGAATGATAAAAGGATTACCAGACAAGCTTAGGCGAAGATGGGACATCCTTTTACCCTGCCTTCTGTTTGCTTACAGAGAGGTCCCACAAAAGGGGGTTGGCTACAGCCCTTTTGAGCTTTTGTTTGGGCATCCTGTAAGAGGACCCCTGTGTTTGGTGAGGGAAGGATGGGAGAGACCTCTCAGATAACCCAAACTAGACATAGTGGATTATGTACTTGGTCTCCGCTCCAGGATGGCAGAGTATATGAAGAAGGCTTCTAAAAACCTTGAGGCAAGCCAAGAACTCCAAAAAGCTTGGCATGACCAAAAGGCTGTACTGACTGTTTACCAGCCAGGACAGAAAGTGTGGGTGTTGGAGCCAGTGGCCCCAGCAGCACTCCAAGACAAATGGTCTGGGCCCCACACTATTGTTGAGAAAAAGGGAGAAGTCACCTACTTGGTGGACCTTGGGACTCCCAGAAGCCCCCACAGGGTGCTTCATGTCAACAGATTGAAGGCATATGTTGACAGGGCAGACATGGGGCTACTCATGGCTACAGATGAGGGGCAGGAGGAAGAGAGTGACCCTCTCCCAGACCTGTTGACTCAGAACCCTGATGATGGCTCAGTTGATGGTGTGGTCTTTTCTGACAGCCTCACTGTCCATCAGCAACAGGACTGCAGACAAGTTCTGCAATCCTACAGACATATGTTCTCTCTGACCCCAAGTCAGACAAACTGGTGCACCCATGAGGTGGACACTGGTGACAGTCTGCCTGTGAAGAGTAAAATCTACAGGCAACCTGACCATGTCAGGGACTGCATAAAAGTTGAGGTACAAAAGATGTTGGAGCAGGGAGTCATTGAACCTTCAGAGAGCCCTTGGGCTAGTCCTGTAGTTCTTGTGCCAAAACCTCACACCCAAGATGGTAAGAGAGAGATGAGGTTTTGGGTGGATTACAGAGGTCTCAATGCTGTCACTAGGACAGATGCCCACCCAATACCTAGGGCAGATGAGCTCATTGACAGACCGGCAGCTGCTAAGTTTTTGAGTACATTTGACCTGACAGCAGGTTACTGGCAAATCAGACTAGCTGAGAATGCAAAGGCCAAAACTGCTTTCTCGACCCCAGGAGGACATTATCAATTTGTGGTAATGCCCTTTGGTTTGAAGAATGCACCTGCCACTTTCCAAAGGTTGGTGAATCAAGTCCTTACTGGGTTGGATGATTATTGTGCAGCTTATCTTGATGATATTGCTGTCTTTAGCTCCACCTGGGAGGATCACCTGGTCCACCTGAGGAATGTTTTAGAGGCCCTGCAAAAGGCAGGCCTCACTATCAAGGCCACTAAGTGCCAGATAGGGCAGAGCAAGGTTGTATACCTGGGCCACCTAGTTGGTGGGGGTCAGGTTCAACCACTGGAGAGCAAGATCCAGACCATAAAGGACTGGACTCCTCCAACTACCCAGACTCAGGTCAGAGCTTTCTTGGGCCTGACTGGGTACTACAGAAAGTTTGTTAAGAACTATGGGTCCATAGTGACACCACTTAATGACTTGACCTCCAAGAAGATGCCAAAGAAAGTTCAGTGGATAGTAAGCTGTCAAAAAGCATTTGATGACCTGAAGCAGGCCATGTGCAGTGCACCTATTCTGAAAAGTCCAGACTACTCCAAAGAGTTCATTGTCCAGACAGATGCTTCTGAGTTAGGTGTGGGAGCTGTTCTTTCACAACTGAATGTAGATGGTCAAGACCAGCCCATTGCTTTTATAAGTAGAAGGCTGACCCCTAGAGAGAAACGTTGGTCAGCTATTGAGAGGGAGGCCTTTGCTTTGGTTTGGGCCCTGAAGAAGCTGAGGCCATACTTGTTTGGCACTCACTTCAAGATTCAGACAGACCGTAAGCCCCTCTTGTAGCTAAATCAGATGAAAGGTGAAAATCCCAAACTTCTTAGGTGGTCCATTTCCCTAGAGGGGATGGACTTCACAGTGGAACATAGACCTGGGACTGACCATGCCAATGCAGATGGACTCTCCAGATATTTCCACTTAGAACATGAAGACTCAACTGGTCAAGGTTAGTTTAATGTCCCTAAGTTTGGGGGGGGGTTGTGTAGGAGAGTAGGGTCTGCTTTCTATGTTCACCCCCACTTTTTGCTTTTGCTTTACTGGTTTTCGACGTAGATGTGGCTGTGGGCCTGCTAATCAGACCCACAGCCCTGCTGTTCTCTCTCTAAATTAATACTATGTACTTTAGGGGCATAACCCATTTGGATAGGGTCACCTTATTGGCCCCTGTACAGTGTACCCTAGGTACCCAGGGCAGAGGTGTACCCTAGGCCTACCAGGGGCTGCAGCATGTATTATGCCACCCCTGGCCTGGCCTTCCATTTTGACACAACTGGCTGATCACTCAGCTGGGGCAAGGTCGTGTAATCACCCCTTGCTTAGGTGTAGTATTCCTATACCTAACTTACATATAGACACATGTGTACCTATCAGTCACTCCTATGGCAGGCCTTAACAATCCTGGAGGCAGAGTGCTTGGTAACATGTGAGATGGTGCTCTAGCATGAGCTGAGCCTGTCTGCAGCTTAGCTTTCGGAACCAAGTCCTTATAGCTGTTCTATGATATAGCCTACCATATACTCTTAAAGTGCCTTATAATCTTAGACGGTTATGGTAACTATGGTTTGGCTTTATCGAACCATGTCGTGGAAGGTGTCTAACACTGTGGAATAATACCCCCATGCCATTTCTGGACATGAGGATATTATTCCCCCCTTCTAGAGGGAAAGACATGTTAAAATCATACTTCACTGTTAGCCTCTGACCAAAGCCTCAGCATCACAAAATGGATGCTGCTGCCACGACACAAGTCTGACCTCCTGCAGCTGGGAGTGATCCCAGCCAGGGAGGCCTGGACAATAGGTTTCCTGCTTGGGGAGGTGCTAGCACCTCCCCAGACAGCCTTTAGTGTATTGGGGCAGGGTGGGCTGAAAGGAATGAGACATGCCTGGGGCACACAATGTGTTCCTTGCATAGTCCAGTTCAAACCGGCGCTGGGGCACTCCAGCCCCAGCTCTGGCGCGAACCTGGACAAAGGGAAGTGGGTGTAACCACCCCCCTCCCAGGTCCCACCCATAAGGCGTGACCTAGCAGGTATCCCAGCCCCCCAGATTAGTATAAGAGTGGGAGTTGGGCCTCAAGACTTTAGATTATCCTGAACCTGCAAACTTGAACAGAAACTCTGGACCTTCGACATTCGACGAAAGAAGAAGACTGAAGAATCTCCCTTGTGGCCAAGGAGTGGCTACCCTGTGCAAACAGGCACCATCAAGAGACTACCCTTTGCTTTGCCCAAGTTCTACGAGGAACCGACTGCAGAGCCCGACCAGAGCCTTGACTTCCAGACTTCTCCGACCCTGATCCACATCCACAGCAGAGCTGAGATCCGTGGAGGCGACGAGCGACGTGGGACCGGCTACCTGGGAAAAGTGGCTAGTAACTTCAAGCGCAGCTTCTAGGCACCCTCGAAGTTGTGCACCGGGGATTGAGAAGCCCCAACCCCAAGCATCATCTGCACCGAAGATCAGCCCCCCACACTCCACGAGTCCTGCGTGGGGCCCTTCTGCATTTTCCTGCTTGCCGCGTCTGTCCGGTTGCTTGCCCGCTGGCTAGTGGCCTTTGTGACGACACATCCTGAAATCTTCTGCGCTGGTTTGGCTCCTCCAGACTGGCTCCCGCTTCTCTACAAAGAAGAAGCACCCCAGACCTTCCTGGTCTGCACCAGAAGCAAGTCCTCCGTTCTTCGTGGGTTCCGCTTGCCAAGGCTTGGTGAGTCCTAGTCCAACTTCGACGCCGCCGACAGCAAGAGCCTTCGTGGGACAGCTCGCCTCCTGGTCCTGGTCGTCCTCGAAGCTTCCTGGTCCTCCTGGCTGCAGCGACAAGCTTCACCTTCACCTGCAATCTTCACGACATCGCCTGGTTCCTTCCTGGTTCCACGTGGTCACTGGCTAGTGACCTTGACTCTGTCCCTTCTGCTTGCAGGTCTCTTCTCTTCTTGATCCCAGCCTTGGGATCCACCGGACACTCTTCACTGACTGCCTGTCAGCATCTTCTTCAGGCATCCATAGGAGTCGACGACGAAAACCGACGCAACTTCACCCCTATGCACCCGCAGCCTGTGGGCTAGGTAACTTGGGTACTCCGGTGCTCATCAGGATAGTGACTATCCTAGTGTCTAGTTTTCCAGTCTCGACTTCCTAGCTACTCCGGAAGTGTCCTAAATCTATCGTTTTCTAAACTGTACTATTGCTAGTGACTTTTACGCATTACGCGTGAGTGTTTCCACTCTGCACACGAATCCCGTGGGCCTCCCAATTCCTAACTAAAGCTAGTGTAGTGTAGCCCCAGCGATTCCCTAGGCCTAGGCCTATTCTATTTCCGTGACAGTGGTCCTTATACCACTTACTTAGTATATGGTTTGCGTGGCCCCTAGGGCCTAACTGTATTACTTACCTGTGTGACTTAATGTATGCTTAAATAAGACTGTGTTGTACTTACCTCTAATCTCATAAAGAGTGCTGAGGGTTTGACTAGAATAAATACACTTTATTTTTTATATATATCTGTTGTGGTGTCCTTTCATTTGGTATTCAAGGGATTATATATGGTATCACAGCTGGCTTCACATGCCATTCAGAGTTTAGCCTAAGACTGCTCTTGTCCATGCTACCACTAGGATAGCTGGTCTATAAGGTTGACTTTACAACCAATCACCATAAGGGTATTTGGACTGATATAAGATGTACACTAGAACTAGTGACATCATACATCAGGCCAACTTCTCACACCTCCTACCTGCCTTCAATTTTCAGAGTCCGGGCCCCTGGCCTCTGCCTCTCAACAGTATCCTAATGAACAACTAGATTGCTAACATTCTTTATTTATAAACTGTAATACCTAGAGCATTTCCTTTAGAAATTACATATATGAGAGGGTCTTATTGGCATCAAAATTATGGTTAGTGCTCTAAAAGACTAAAATAAGGACATATTTTCTAAGTTTTCAAATAGCGACAAAGCACTTTTAAATTATTTGTTATCTTTATGTTTTTTTATCCAGTTGACCACTTGATTAAATGTTGCACTTAGGGGAGAGGATGTGGTGTTACTTCCAGAACTGCATACTTTGCAACTGGGGAACCAGGTTGGAGTTTCTGCTTCAGCTCGACATTCTGTGATTCTGGTCAAATCACTTAGTCTCCCCATGTCTACAACCAAAATTAATTTGTTCTTGTGTGATGTAACCAATGCTCATGTAAAGCACTCCAATACCTGACAAGTCTGCACTATATAACACTGCAAAAACACAAAATAATAAGTGTTTTGCACACTTCCGTCATTGGGCTATATTTGGGCTACATCTGGGTGATTTTGGGCTACATTTGGGCTCTTTTGTCTCCGGTGGCCATCTTGGGAGATTTATTTGTTATGAAGTTTCCTAATTTCCTCATGTACTGCAGTCTCCTCAGTAGGAAATGCTTTCAGTTTTTTACTTTGATTCCATCATGAAGGTATTCAGATATGTCACACATTTGCCATGAATTCTGAAAGTTAGCACTCTAGTTGCTCATTAGATCACTGTAGTAAAACTACTGTTCACCATGGAAGTCTGCTCCTGGTATTAAAAGTGCATGTTTCAGTCTGCATGTCAGAATTTTTTAATGAAATAGAAGAGGATTCCCTGTTCCCTGTTCTGTCTCCACTTACCTGGCAAGCCGGAATTTGGCCCTGAAGACATATCGCGGTTCCCGCTGTCCGCCACTGCTCTCCTGCTGCCTGTTGCTGTTCCGGTCTCCCGCCGCCGCACTTCCATCTTGCGCGGCCGCAGTGGGGAGACCAGACTTCAAGACTACAAGACCCAGGTGCCCTAGCGGTCGGTCACGAACCACGTGACCGTGCGTTGCGCGCCAGGAGGCGCTTAAAATCACGGTGCTGCTCCCGCGTCGCGGGACCGCGCGCGGGTAGCGCCGGGAGAAGCCCGAGACAAGGGTGGGACCGTCTGTGGCCGTCCGGGGCCGACGGAGGCCGGGCTGGGCCACCCCCTTTGGTCTTCCAATTACATAGACTTGCTGTGTAGGTAAGATTGGGTGGAATACATCTACTCGCGTTTGCGCTTGTGAGTTCTGGTTTGCTTATGAGGATGGGGAAAACGGTGCCCACTAGTGGACCCATCCGGCCTAATACCAGACAGAATACATCTATTAATACCCCTCTCCCAAGTCTAACAGCCATAGACCGCATGTTACAGAAAACCATCGGGGTTGTTGTATCAGCAATAGAGACCACTGAAAGACGCCTCTCACTCCCTATTGGATGTGCCCCTCCTGTATTGCCGGTTGATTCATCTACTACCGTGGCTAACTCTTGCGATTCTATGTTGTTGACCTCCTATATTGGATTACCAGGCCCTCGTAAAAGTACTGAATCTTCTACAGTGACTCATATTGTACAACCTGATGTGTCACCCAGGGTAAGCAGACTTTCGACTACCCCGGATCTTCAGGGACAGGACTTAAGTACAGATTTTCAACCACCTAATGACATTATTGATCTAGATGGTAGTATTACCCATTTGTCACCTAATGTTTCAGACTCAGCAACAACTAATGTTGCTACTTCACCGGTTAGAACCAGAGGGCAAAAGGCCAAAAGCAAGTTAAAGCACATAGAGAAAATTCAGCCCGCATATAAACAAAGGGGTAAAACCTGCAGGAATTATTCTAAAAAGGCAGGTAACCTATTTGGCCGTAAGGGGGCATTACCAGTAACCCAGCCAAATGCTCATGCTGTCCAGTGTGATGATATTGTACATATGGTTGGCAAGGAGGGTTTTTGGGAGAAGATGGAATCTTTATTTTCGACACGCATAGGGCCCATTTTAGACAAAATATGTGATTTAGAAGTACGGATGGATTCCATCGAACAACATTTAACACAAATCCCCCACTTATTTAAGTCTACACAATCGTTACTGGTTACCCCGCAAATGGAACCTACTATAAATAAACCTGCATCTGAAGCTGTTCCACGTATGACTGTGGGTGATAAGGACAAACCAAGAGGCCCAGTTATCCATCATTCAGCCCCTAGTACTTTACCCCATAGCACTAACAACAATAGTTGTAATTTGACTGCTCAGGGGAATCATGAAGGGAATGGTATAGCTCCGCAGGTAAAAGCTGTCACCTTTATGGAAGGCACCGAGAAACTTGGAGGCTTAGCAACAGATCAGTTAAGGGGCACTCGTCAATTTGATGATTTTAAAAGTAATAATGTCCCTTCTGTTATGAACCTGCCACCCGAGTGCGGAGCATATGTCGCAGTTTTGTGTAACATCCCCAGATTACGGAAAGGGCAATTGGAAACAAATGCTTCTCTTAAAAACAAAACCCTTTATTGGTTAAGCAAAAATTGTGGGTTCTCAATCCTAGATGCTGATCAGATCTTGCTTACTCAAAGAGTGGGTTGGATAGGCCCTACATCTAAAGGTTTTGAAGGGGACTGCGTTATTATTAATTTTGGATCACCTTTTTGGGTCCATAAAGTTTTATCTAGAGCCCCTCCGCCTTCTAGTTGGAAATATAATACTACCCTCTTGCCACTTGCCTATTTTTATAAACTCCCTGTCTTTAACAATTCAGTTTTTGGCCATAGGGCACCTCACGTTAGGAACAAGTGGCCGCCTATGGGACCTGTGGGTAGTTCTGTGTTTTCCCCTTTACCACTCTATAATAGGTTTCAATGTCTGTCACAATTGGAGGATAATGATTGACACGGAACTTCACCAGATAACATAGTGGGAAATTCAGATAAAGGGAATATGGCGAACCCAAAAATATTTATGAGGCAAAGTGAAGTCATTATCAACTGTCAGGAACCTATTATAACGAATGGGTCACTGGTTATAAATGACTCTAGTGTGCCTGATATTTTAACAGCTAGCATACTCAGTGAGCCCATCGTGAATTTAGAAGTTCCATCAAACAGGTATAATGATAAGATCGCCAAGATCCCAGAAGGGTATTCATTAACAACCTGGAACATCGCAGGTCTTGGAAGCAAATTAGGTACTCCCTTTTGGCTGGATTTTATTAACCGTGGAAGTGACATAATTTGTTTCCAAGAAACATGGTGTACAGATTGCGTCACTGTGGAAGGTTACACCTCATATTGTGTTGATGCGATACCTTCTCCAATGGGAAGAGCTAAGGGTGGACTATTGTTGCTTATCTCAACTAAACTGATTGGATGTAAAGTTATCTCTTACTCCATAATTGACAGTTTTAGTCAAGTTTTGCGCCTAACATTCCCTGTTGGAAAGGATATGGTTCTAATTAATTTTTATAATAATAACTTTCGCAGGGATAGGGGAGCTTGCTTAGTTTCACTAGAAAAAGAATTGGATAATCTATTAAATATCTCACCTAAGTTGACTGTTGTTGTGTGGGTGGGTGATTTTAATATCCAAGCTTGTCCCACCACATTTATTAACTCATGTGGTTATATGAACTCTTATTCAACCACTGTAGGGACTAAGGATGATATGATACATTTCCCTCATTGTGACTATGGCATGACCCTTAATGCTCTAATGGCCAAACTTGACCTTGAGCTGCTGGATTGCAACGAGAGAAAGGGCCATATTAAATGTCCATCATTCACTGGCCGAGATGCAAACAGTAATATTGATCACATCTTATTAACTAGGAATAGTCCCTATGTGGACCTTTGGATAACTGAACAGGTGGTTAGTGACCACAATAGTATTTCCATAGTCTTGTTGGCATGGGGTAACAAATTGACTAATACTGATTCTACAATTACTGATATTCTACCCATCAGACCGAATGGAATGAGAATCAAATGGGATGGTGTAGACCCACATAAGATCCAATCGGTTGTGGTAAATAGCTGTAGGGACAGCATTAATTACTGTCTAAGGGATGAGGTTACCTCTGGTAAACTTTGTATGGAATTCACTAATATTAATAAGGTGATAAGCGATGTTTTAACCCGGAAATCCAAAGGCCCAAAACATGTTGGTAAGAAGTGGTTCAATTCTGAATGCACGGAGATATTAGCTAACTTAAAGTTAGCTTTAAAGTCCAAACCCCGTGACAAAACTTTAGTCCGTAAATTACGATATGCTTATAAACAAGCTGTCCTTGCCCACAAAAAGGCGATGAGATCAGATGCCTGGGATAAGCTAGGCTTCGCAAGTGAAACCGGAAATATAAAATTATTCTGGGAAATTATAAATAGTCCCTTTTTAAAGGATGATCATATCCCTGAGCTGACGTCCCATGTTAATTGCACAGAATGGATAGAACATTTTTCTAATATTTTTAATCCAGATAAGGTTTTTTTAGATCAGTTTTTATTAAATAATTCTATTTGGCCATTTGCACCACTGATGATTGGCGTCGAGGAGGTGCGGGAAGGGATGGCAAATAGTAAAGGGGGCAAGGCACCAGGTCCGGACGGTGTCCCGATCGACTTATATAAAGCCGAAATAGATCTATGGGCACCAATCCTGACAAGAATTTTTAATGCGGCATCTGAGGGGGATTTTCCAAAATCTTGGGCAGAATCATTGATTGTCCCTCTATACAAGAAGGGTTCTCGATCCGAAGCATGTAATTACCGTCCTATTTCATTGTTAGATTCTTCAATCAAAGTACTAAGTAGGGTACTATTAAAAAGATTGGAAGACTGGGCTGCAGATTCAGACATTCTAACCCCAGTTCAATATGGGTTCAGGAAAGGCATTGGGACTATCGAGCAATGTCTTAATCTGGATTTGCTTATTAACAAATATACTACAGTGAAAGGAGGTAACTTGTTTTTATGTTTCGCTGATTTGAGCAGTGCATTTGATTTGGTGGACCACTCGCTCCTTTGGCCAGTATTGCTTGACCTTGGTGCACCGGAGGAGATAGTATTCTTTCTAGCAAGACTTTACGAAAAACTCTCTTGTAGTGTATGCTATGGGCCCACTGGTGAGCGAACTCCCTTCTTTACCGTGCGTAGAGGTATAAGGCAAGGATGTGTTATGGCACCTTTTTTATTCTCTCTCTTTATTAATCAAATTGCATCAACTTTAAACAATATTTCAGCTGATGGTCCCAAAATTGACAATATGGTCGTCTCAGTATTGTTATACGCGGACGACGCGGTCCTAATTTCCCGCACCCCTTTGGGCTTACAACGTCTTATTGACGCTTTTACTCATTTTATAAATGGCAGGAAATTGTTGATTAACAAATCCAAGACTTTTACAATGATTTGTGGTAAAAAATCAAAGTCACCATGCTCCTTTTTCCTAGAAGGCTCAAAGATCCAAGCTGTTAAAACATTCTGTTATTTAGGTATTAATTTTGATGGCAACGGTAAATGGACTAATGAGCAAGTAAATATTGGACATAAAGTAAGTAGGAATTCTAATGGTATTTTTCGTTTTGCAATGCGAGATGCGTTTCTTCAGCTCTATATGGAGCTGGATTATGGGGTTACTCATCCACTGCCCAACTCCAGATAAATGAAAACAGCTTCCTCAAACGCCTGTTATGTGTCCCGGCTGCAGCTTCCACAGACTTGATTCACCAGGAAACTGGCCTCAATTATATTTCTGACTTGGCTGCAGTACGCCCTCTACTATTATGGCGTGCAATATGGCACAAGAAGGAAACTGCATTCACACAGTCTGTAATTAAAGACTGCCTTAAGCTAGATTTATGTCATCGTATTCCCTGGCTAAATTACATTACTTCTTGGTTTAACACTCTGTTTGGAATTAACATTCATTCAGAGTATATAATACCCCTTTCGAAGAAGGAAATTAAAGACACGTTCATACTGTATAAGACGGAAGAAAGAAGTCAGCTATTTCGGTCTCAAAAAACCTCTGTCTTTTATAGGCAGCTTAGCCTTAAGAGTGGGCTACAGTCGTATTTGGTGGATGTGACTATTAAATCGCACCGTTTTGTTTTAGTATGTTTAAGACTAGGCATTGTACACCATCTTGTATCCTTCCCTGTTATAGGGGCAGGTTCTAATTCAAACTGCCCATGTGACAACGTTTCTAAACAAAGTTGCTGCCATTTCCTGCTATTTTGTAAATTTTATGTCTTTTTAAGGAAGTTTTATTTGAAACCTATCCTTTTAAAATACAATATTCGTTCTACAGCTGACGCAATGAACTTGTTATGTTCCCTCCAAAGCTTTGACGTCTGCTTCTATGTTGCATCTTTTATTCTGAAGTGTAGAGCTGCCAGGAAATCCATAATTTTATGAATTGTGCAACGTGTTCTACAATGGCTATCATGTATACGTGTATAAGTTATTATGACTATCTTGTGGTGCCATAGATAGATTCATGTCCACCCATGATAATTTACATACATTTGTAATAAACTGGTGCAATGTTATTCTGTTACACTTGAACTTGTGCATTAGTTTTATTATGGCATGGGGGTGCCTTTTATCATGTCATGGATTTCACACCTAGGCACACGTCACTTTATTCTTGGTATGGAATGTTTCTTAGATTAGTGAATTTTTGTTTCTTGAATAACAATTTTCCATACCTCAATTTTGTACTATGCACATATCACTTTATCTGTAAGCGGAGTTAATAATTTGTTTGATTCCTAGACCACTGTGCAACATGTAACAATTTTTAAATTGACATTTGTCGGATTTTTATTGATGTGTATTTATGTATGGTTCTTCTTCAGTCCGTGCAAGATACTGGTTCCGGCTCAGTGATTTATCATTAGTTGTAATTAAGTCAAATATATGTCATACATTTTTAATATGTATCATTATGTGTGTTCAGCTTATGTGGTTGTATTTATACTAACCGAATAAAAGCTTTTTTGACTTGACTTGAGAAGTCACTCAAAATGTGCCCTCATTTTCTTTCTTCAGCATTAATCATAATTTCTATGGCAAAATGAACCCCCTCATTGTGTTCCTTTTTAAATTAAATGTTTTAAGTGTTACCAGTTTATTCCAATCAAGATGGCTTCAGGTGTGCCATACTTTTGTCATAATGAAGACAGTAAGCGCTCTAGTTGTTTTTAAGAACACTCTGGGACATTCTGTCAATGGGCTATACTTGGGCTACATCTGGGTGATATTTGGGCTACATTTGGGCTCTTTTGTCTCTGGTGGCCATCTTGGGAGACTTATTTGTTATGAAGTTTCCTAATTTCCTCATTTACTGCAGTCTCCTCAGTGGGAAATACTTTCAGTTTTTTACTTTGATTCCATCAAGAAGGCATTCAGATGTGTCACACATTTGCCATAAATTCAGAATGTTAGCACTCTTTTTGCTCATTAGATCACTGTAGTAAAGCTACTGCTCACCAGGGAAAACTGCTGCTGGTATTGAAAGTGCATGTTTCAGTCTGCATGTCAGAATGTTTTAATGAAATAGAAGAGGATTTGAGAAGTCACTCAAAATGTGCCCTAATTTTTCTTTCTGCAGCACTAATCATACTTTTTATGGAAAAATGAACCCCCTCATTTTGTTCCTTTTTAAATTAAATGTTTTAAGAGTTACCACTTTAATCCAAGCAAGATGGCTTCAGGTGTGCCATACGTTTATCATAAGTAGGACTGTTAGCGCTTTAGTTGTTCTTTGGAACACTCTGGGAAGCTGAAGTAGAACACAAAGGAATCAACTGACAGTCTCTGCCCTTGTTGGATGTACATGTTTTACTGAGAATGTCAGACTTCATTCTCACATGACTGAGAAAGATAATGTGAATTTACAGAAAATAAGCTCTCAGTTTAGCTTATAGATCACCATCCAAACCTCTGTGGGAAAAGCATGAGAAAATATTTTTCTCTCAATCATGATATCCCAGCAGAAGGCTTTTTCACATGGTGAAATCACCTTAGAACATACCACAATTCCTAAAATGAGTATGGTACCATCAACAAATGTTTTATAATGTAACTAAAGTCTTAAAACCTTCTATTAACTGCAATGCTTTTTAATGAGGTGCTATCATGTATATTGGTCCCAAGATGGCTGCCAACACTTCTTGGATGAAGTGCTGACAGCCAATCAGATCTCAGGATGAGATGTGCGGTTAGGCTCCGCCCACATATATATATGATTTTACTTTCGATTTTCTCAGGAACTTCTGAACAGATTGACACCAGACCTGCAAAAGGCACATCCCTGACCTGAGGACTACCTCTTTGCCAAATTTAAAGTTATTCTGTTCAGCCGTTCGGGCTGTACCTTGGACTAAAGGTCCCTATGGAAAATTGCATGGGGAAAACGCGTTTTGGGACCCCCCTTTTTTCTCAGCCCCCGCTTGACGAATCCCCCCGAGACTTTCAGGGTAGGAGCGGAGCGGAGCGCCCCACCTATTTTGAAAATTTCGCGAGGATTCGTCAACCGGCGCCAAAGTTATTCCAAATAGAATGTTGCGGATTTCCTATGGAAACACGGTCCTAACTATAACTATCTACTGGCGACCAGTAGATAATATATATATATATATATATATATATATATATATATATTCACTGAAAAAACCATAGGTTTCAGGGGTGTTATAGTTAGCTGGACTTTTCACTTGTACAAAACCATTGAAATTCCCCATATATATATATATATATATATATATATATATATATATATATATATATATTTGATTATTAAAATAAGGAACATTAAGAATGCGAGTAAGTGCTCATCATCCACTTCTTCATTGAAGGTGTTCTTCAAAGCCGGCCTCCTGGGTACCCTAGAAGAGATGAGAGATGAAAAGCTGGCAGAGCTCATCACCCGAACCCAGGCTGCCTGCAGGGGATTCCTCATAAGAGTAGAATTCAGGAAGATGATGGAAAGAAGGTATTTATTAAAATTCACAGTTCACTGAAATCTTATATTATTGACCCAAACTGAACCTTTCATAATATATTTGTTGTTTTTATCCCGAACAGAGAATCCATTATGACCATCCAGTACAATATCAGATCATTCAGGAATGTCAAAACCTGGCCATGGATGAAGCTTTACTTTAAGATAAAGCCACTTTTGCAGAGCGCGGAAACAGAAAAGGAAATGGCAAACATGAAAGAAGAGTTTGAAAAGACAAAGGAAGCTCTGGTAAAATCTGAAGCAAGAAAGAAGGAACTGGAGGAGAAAATGGTTGTCCTTCTTCAGGAGTAAAATGATCTTGCATTACAGGTTCAAGCGGTAGGTGCCAGTTCATAAGTCAAAGACAACTAACTATACTTTTACAAAATAAATATTAAACACATTTCGTATTCAATATTCTATTAGGAAAGTGAAAACATGGCAGATGCAGAAGAAAGATGCGAAGGTCTCATTAAAAATAAGATCCAAATGGAATCTAAAGTGAAAGAGCTGACAGAAAGACTTGAAGATGAGGAGGAAAGTAATGCGGAGTTGACGGCAAAGAAAATGAAAATGGAGGATGAATGCTCTGAGCTCAAGAAAGATATTGATGACCTTGAGCTCACTCTTGCCAAAGTAGAGAAGGAAAAGCATGCCACAGAAAATAAGGTAAATGTACACCGACTGTTTACGTTGTCAAAAATTTAGAAAGTAACTGCATCCTAAAATATTTGTATTCACCTTGAATGTTTTAGGTGAAGAACCTCACTGAGGAAATGGCAGTACTTGATGAAAACATTGCAAAAGTTTCAAAAGAGAAGAAATTTCTCCAGGAGGCCCATCAGCAAACCCTGGATGACCTACAGGCAGAGGAAGATAAAGTCAGCACTCTGACCAAAGCCAAAACCAAGCTGGAACAGCAAGTAGATGATGTAAGTATTAATTTAAATGGAAAGCGTTTCAAAGAGCATGAAAGGAAACCCTAGGTTGAAGTTTCACATTATTTTATGGCGTACAGTCTTTTACAAAGACTTTCTTTAATACTATTGACCACTATTTGCAATAAGATTCTGTCACATTGTTACCTGTACTACCTTAAGTTACATAAAAGACATATAATTCTACAAATGCTTTTATACCACTTGTGCAAGGTCGAGAGAATCTATTTGTGCAGCAGCCCACATATTATTTCAGGGAGACATAGTTAAGCGCAAAACAACAAATTTATGACATTGTGTGTTAGAGGAAAATATAGCTAAAACTCCTACATATGGATTCCAATTAGAGGCAGCCAGAAGAAGCAGCTGTAGGTTTTCCGAGTTGTCCTTTGGTACTCCTGATAACTTCCTTGCTACTCCTAGTCTCACTGGCCATGAAAGAAGCAGCATGAAATAAAGGTAAACAAGGTTATAGGAGACTTCTATTCTGTGATCTTTCGACACCTACTCAATAGGAGGCGCTGCGGAGCTTTGTATTGGAATGTGGGTTAATCCTTGATGGCAGGGGGGATCAAATACTGTGTGAAACCTTTTCGTATCGTGGACATTTTGGTGAACAGAAGATCATGTGCTCACACAACATTGAATTGGTTCTTAAAATTGTAAGGTACTAAAAGAAAGATTAACCCACAGTGGGCACCTCTTTCGAGGTTGAAAGAGCATCTGACTTAGTACTAACTGATAACAAAAAATCTTTCTATTAGTATGGCATATAGCAGGGCCCATACAACTCTGTACACTTGAAAGTTCTGCTGTGTAGTCAAACAGATGCAGTGAGAAGTGTTCAATTATTTAATTGGTCATGAGAATGAATCAAAAGTAATCCTTTACAAGCCTTATAAATAATTTATTTATTAAACAGACTCTACATTAATTATTGATATATTATGAAAGTAAAACACCTTGCTCTATAGTTAGTTAAAAATATCTTTCAGTTGTACAATATCTCTGGGTAAATAAGTACCACCTAATTTCATGCTCCAGTATGAAATTACTCCATAAGAGCAAAGTATGATTGAATCCATGACAGGCAGAGTAAGCCTGACACCTGGGTAACCTGAAGCTATTACTTCAATTTACCATTACATATGATGCAGTCTAATTTTGGCCTATGCTAGGCTCAAAACTTCAACAATGGATATTTGAGAAAAATCTAACATTTTTACAGCGATTGAGCTAAATCATTTGTGTTCATGCATGCTTACACACATGCACAAACCCACCCAAATAGAAACAAACCTCTACCACCTCCCAGAAATCTAACAAATTGTTTCTCTCATTTTGTGTGATTTAGCAATGCCTTTATAATCCCCTGAGTGAAACATTTTAACCGATAATAGTCTTCATCTGACAGGGTTCATGTCATTATGGATCCTGTATCACATAAAAGAGCTGAACTTATCAAATTCACACAATATTAAGCCTGCTCAATCAGTGTACATGGGATTACTTACTGCATTCCAGATATGCCTGATTTCACAGATATTAATAAACAGATGTTAAAAATAAAGCGATAAACATCAGATCAAGCAATCTGTTTCTGTGAACACAGATGAAGATGAAAAAAACTAAATATTTCAAAAGCATGTCTACCAAAATAGTACACAACACACTTGTGGCCAATATAGCAGTATGCCATAACTTTGTCAGAAATGACCGTAGAAATGTTCATGAACAACTGAACCCTATTCATCCTCCTGGCAGTAAAGATATACATTTAAATAGTCAGCTTGAAGGCTCCTTGGAACAAGAGAAGAAACTTCTTGAAGGTGACATGAAGCTGTCTCAGGAAACTGTGATGGATCTTGAGAATGATAAACAGCAAAGCGATGAAAAACTGAAGAAGTGAGTACATGTAAGGGGGAGCTAATGTAAAGCTATAAAGTTTAAATGTTTCAATTCAAATGCATTAAATTTGCAAGATTGGGGGCTAGAATAAGGATGAACTGCATGATTTTCATAGCCTTGTATTAACATTTATTATAAATTCCTTTACTGCAAAATGTTTAATTCAAAGATAGACATCACTATCAAAGGATAGTAAAATTGTGAAGCTTGATATTGACAACGATTTCTGCTTTTTCTCTTCTCTGTCTTCAACCTTTTCTCGCATAAAATTATTTTTAATAGAATTTGTTATTTATAAAGACAATAAGGAACATTTGATTTATGTATGAATTTGTCTACTCTATTCTAACTTATAATTGTATTACTCTTATTAAAGTTTTAAGATGGCTAAACTAGCAATTGTAAAGCAGGTCAGTATAACATGCAGACTAGAGCATAATTAAATATACTAACATGCATTTATTTGTGAAATTCAGGAAAGACTTTGAATTAAGCCAAGTTCAGAGCAAGATTGAGGATGAACAATCTTTGGCAGCCCAGCTGCAGAAAAAAATTAAAGAACTCCAGGTACTGACTTTAATATATAAATTGTCAGATTAATTAGCCTAGTGAGTATAGCAGAAGTGGGGAATGTTATCATTAGAATGTCATTCTTAGAATGTGATATTTCAATCATCAGGCACGCATTGAAGAACTGGAGGAGGAAATTGAAGCTGAGCGCGCAGCTCGAGCCAAGGTTGAGAAACAAAGGGCTGATCTCTCCAGGAAACTTGAAGAAATCAGTGAATGACTGGAAGAAGCTGGTGGAGCCACTTCAGCCCAGATTGAAATGAACAAGAAACGTGAAGCAGAGTTCCAGAAACTAAGGCGAGACCTGGAAGAGTCCACTCTTCAGCATGAAGCTACTGCTGCTGCCCTTCGTAAGAAGCATGCAGACAGTGTTGCAGAACTTGGGGAACAGATCGACAATCTGCAGCGGGTCAAGCAAAAGCTGGAGAAAGAAAAGAGTGAATACAAAATGGAAATAGATGACCTCGCCAGCAACATGGAGAATGTATCCATATCCAAGGTAAGCCAATGACAAGTAATCTTCTAATCAGTAAATATTGTTCTCTAAAGACTTCTAATTCAATTCCTCTTATTCTAAAGGCAAACCTGGAGAAGGTGAGCCGTGTACTTGAGGATCAGCTCAGCGAGATTAAGGCACAAAATGATGAGCATCAACGTCTTATTAATGACCTCACTACACAGAAGGCACGCTTTCAGACAGAAAACGGTAGGAATTTCAGTTATAACTCGTGTAGGAGATTCCAGTTTGTTCAAGTACAGCACACACATGTTCATATTTACACCAAGATTGTATTTACTAAGAACAATTCTGAGCTGTGCAGTCACTCTGTTTAGAGTGAAAACCCTGTCTGTAACTACAAGGGACACAAAAGACTAGCCACTGGACCAGGGGCGGCTGGTGGTTTTTGAAACTGGTGAGGCGAAAAATTTGTACCCTTGTACAATGAGCGAGCCCGAACTGAAAAAGTAGGGTGCGGGGGGAATTCCCCCCACCAGAAAATTTTGCAAAAAATGTATTCAAATGGTGGGTTTTACACCACATATTCACTGTAAATTTTTGCAAAAACGGGATCCAAATATAGCATTTTAAAGCACAAGTGTGAAGAAAACATTATAAACATATAAAAAATGTGCCCAATCCTCTAACTGGTCTGCTTGCAAAACGACCCCCAAGCCAAGCACACACAGCCAATGGGAAGAGGCCCTCTAAGTGTTTTCTACCTGTAACACATCTCTTCCTCTTTACTGTATTGGTTAATGAAGTCATCAAGGCTCACACCATTGGTAAGACCGTACATTGCAAATACTTTGAAAATTAGATGGCGAAAGAGATCCATCCCAGGATTGCAGTTCATTCTTGATTTTTTTAAGATTAGCCAGACAAACAGAAATTATATTTCAGCAAACTGTGTTTATTTGGCAAAATATAGCAGTTATATACTATAAATGTACACTGACAGAAAGTCCACATAACAGAAATTGAGGTGCAAAACATACAAACCTGCCGACAAGATCTTGGGTGGAAAGCAAAGATATACTGAAAATGACAGATATGGTTTATAAAGTGTTTCAAAATTTACAATAGAGAAAAAGGAGTTAACACAATAAGTTTAATTTTTAAATTGAAACATAAATAATAAAACATATAAATGTAGAGCATTACAAGAAAAAAAATCTAAATCAGTGAAGAAAGTAGTTTGCATTTAGGGCCTCACTTATGAGGTTTTGCTGTAGGGCAGAACAGTAGGCCTTCCTGCTGCCCTGCCCTACAGCAAAAGAAAAGGGCACAAATGTACCATATCTATCAGCAGATACGACGCATTCCTGTCCTTTCCCCATGCACCGGCACACAATAAGCTGCTGTGCGCCAATGCAGGCACTGTTGCACCATGGTGCACTGGTGCCTGCATTGCAGGCAATTACAAGAGGCGTTTTCCTCTTTCCCTGTGTGCTGCAGAAGGCAATATGCATAGAAAAAAGAAAAATGAGGAGAAATAAAGAGATTTCTCTGCGTTGTACCTCTGTAAGTTTTTGGTGCTGCTTCAGATTACCGATTTCTCGTAAATCTGGGGCAGTGTCAAAAAGCCATGGATGTTGCTGGGAACGCCCCCAGCAACACGCATTGCACGCAGAAAACTGCGTTAACGGGGAACATATTTACGAGACAGCATTAAGCCAAAAAAAGTGGCTTAGTGCTGCCTCGTAAATAAAAAGCAGGCTCCTGCACCACGGAACATCACAAAAAGAGCCATTGCGGCAGCTGTCATACAAGGGAAACACGCCCGTATGTAAACAGGAGAGCTGTTACATAACTCAAGGGAAACACGCCCTTATGTAAACAGGAGAGCTGTTACATAACTCAAGGGAAACACGCCCTTATGTAAACAGGAGAGCTGTTACATAACTCCAGGGAAACACGCCCTTATGTAAACAGGAGAGCTGTTACATAACTCAAGGAAAACACGCCCTATAAAGGGAGGAACCGGGAGGTACAAGGCTGTCGGATATTGTGTTTACACCGACGTACCTGCTTCGTGAAGAGCAGTGTTCCGGAGTGGTGCTCCAGTAAGGCAAGAACGGAGGTAGGTCGAGTCGTTACTCCCTGGGCCGTGTCTTGCCCCATCGTCACCTGTGAAGGACCCGGAAGCTCTACCGGTCAACCATTGAGCTTCGCTTTTTGACTCGGCTGAGTCCAAGCGCAGTGGCGCTTTTGCTGGTTGGAGTCGTAACTCCCAGCCCGACCAGAGACACAGGGACTGCCAGCTGTAACGCACACCAGGAGGTGTTTGCCGCGTTACAGACTCGGAAGTCCACAGGATCGATCGAGCGGCTGCTCTCGGTTCAGTCTTCTTGCTTGTGATTGGGGTATCGGTGACGCATCACCAGGAGGTGACTCCGCGTCCCGGTGCAGTCTGAGGAAGAGGTTGAGCGGCTGCTCCCTTCAGGTAGAGACCCCGGCTGGGTGTTTCCCTGACTCCTCGATTCTCCCCAACACTCTTCGTGCCCCTCACAGCCTACCGATTGGCATTGTCGGCCATTTCATTTCTGCCCTCTGTTGGCATACGCCGGGATCGGCGTATATGCAGAGGACGGTTAGGACCATCCGTGCTGTGGGCTGGTAACGTACTTAGCCTGGAGGATTCCAGTGACTATAACTTTTGTTTGTTCTTTGTATTTTATTTGCCTTCATTAAAAGAACTAACCCTTCACAAGTGGTTGCGTCCTCATTGTCGTGTCTGTTAAACGATCCTGAGACGTTCAGGGCGTTACAGGGGCTTCATAAATGAGGCCGTAATGTACAAAAGAAAAGCGAAGTATAAAATGTAAACTTTAATTTGGCATTAACAAATAAATAAACCACACCAAGTGGTTAACATGGTCAAGAAAATATTGTTAAATAAACACAAATATGTTAAAGTGACAAAGCTTGGTTTCCACTCTTTATATTGGAACCATAATATTTAACGAGTAACAGTAATTTATAAAATGTAAACTTTTAAGCAGCATCGGCAAATAAAGACCACACACACAGAAAAATAACTATGCAAACCCAAAAGACGGAAAAATGAAAAGTGCTCAAATCTTTTGGAGGAATACAAAAAGCTTATAACAGCAACTGATTGTGATTTGTAAAGCACTAGGAAAATACTGAAAATGTGTCATTGTGATTTAGCTGTATGAGTCAAACCCCCTCCAAAAAGGTTATTGGGTGTCAACCATGTTCACTTTTTGTACAGAAATTTTGCACGGCGATCTTTAAGAGTGACAAACTTCTTTATAGTACGCTTATTAAATTCTGGAATGTCTCTGATAAGTTCCTGTTCCATAGACAACATGGCCAATGCATTCAGACGAGTCTCTATCATAGTGTTCCTCAAGAATGTTTTTATTCTCTTTAGAGTTGAAAAACACCGCTCGGACTCTGCTGTGGTCATGGGTGTGGTGATCAGAATCTTCAACAGATTCATAGTATCTGAAAATGGTTCTTGTAGATTGTTTTCAACAAATAAAACGAATAAGGGAATGGCACCAGTAGCTCCTCGAAATTCATGCCTCCCATATATGATTGATAGTTCAGAGTTCAATTTTTCTTTGTTTAGCATGGGATATGCCTTTATAGTTTCATTGAGTATTTGATTTGGAAATGATTTGTCATGTTTTTCAAAGTGGTCACTTTGGAGTAAGGTAGCACTGACAAGATGTTTGGTAAATTCAAAGCGTTCTTTAGCGTGGACAATGATAGTATCACAAACTTCTTTGGCAACTTGGACCAAGACCTTTATATCAGTTCTGTGGCTTGAAAACACAGATTCCACCGGCAATCTAGCATCAAGATTGTCAACAGATGCCCTTACATGGGTGACGTGGGTGACAAAATCTGTTGTTTTTGTTTGCACATATAAGGCATCTATGTCCTTCTTTTGTAGCTGGTTATACAAAATGTCCACATGGGGCATTATGTCATGAAATAAAAAAAGGAAGAAAGGAAACTCTCTGTCTTCCAATGTTCTGATGAATCCATGGGCCTCGCGTACAGCAACTGATTCAAAATGACTGCTACTTTCAATGGCCCTAAAGCATTTTTTCAAGTCTTCTCTGTACTCATAGATCATATTGACAGTGCATATGTGGAAATTCCAGCGAGTTGTAGCCCCTCTTGGGAGTCTTCTAGAAACGATGTCTTGGAGAACTTCAGATCTTTTTGGAGATCGTGAGAAAAAAGCAGGAAAGCCACCCAGAATAGCAAAAAAAAATTTGACTTTTGAGATCCTTGATACTGCTTGCTCCATAATCAAATTAAGTTGATGAGCATAGCAATGCACATAATGTGCATTGGGGTAAACATCTCTAACTTTTTTCTGGACTCCCCCAGAGCCGCCACTCATCACACTAGCTCCATCATAACTTTGAACAATGACTTTTTTTTTGTCACTGGTCTCTGGGAAAATATTATTAAGTTCCTGAAGCAAAGTTGTAGCAATTGTATGAGCAGATGAATCTTTTAGTTGATTAAAACAATAGAATCCCTCAACAACTTTATTGCTGGCATT
The DNA here is from genome assembly GCF_964204655.1 of Triturus cristatus. Taxonomy (NCBI): domain Eukaryota; kingdom Metazoa; phylum Chordata; class Amphibia; order Caudata; family Salamandridae; genus Triturus; species Triturus cristatus. The sequence continues at coordinate 1,199,748,816 of NC_140593.1, forward strand.
AATATAGCGGAAAACCAGTACGGACTGTGTGTGTGTGGATACATCCGCCTGAATATCCACAAATTCAGAGCTTCGTAGCTGCTGTATTATGACGTCTCTTGTTACTTCCAACATACAGTCCAGGAGTTCGTTCTGGATGGTTTTGGAAGTGCCTTTAAAAACTGTTGCTGATTTTAAGTGAGTGTCCATTGCACTGTCTAAGCTAGCAAAAAAATCAACTAGGCCTCTAAAGATTCCCTTATTTGAAGAGCCTTCCTGCTCATCGTGACCACGTAATGCCAGTTCATAGACAATTTTAGAAAGACTTCTGAAGGTGCACGAATTGTGTTTCCCCCTGGCATTCTCAGCCTTTGAGCCAGGCCCTGCCTGCCTGCGCACAATGATAGGATATTAAAAGCTAAAGGTGGTGAAGCATGCAAGTATGCAAACCTTTCATTAAGTATTTTAAAGCAAACCGTCCATTGTGTATTTTAAACTATAAAAAGTACAAGAGAATTTCTCTGTACTTTTTATAGTTTAAAATACACAATGAAAGGTTTGCATGACAGGACTGTTGCATGCTTGCAATGGAGTCCCCTCCCCTTTACTTATTTGTTTAACCTAAGTGCTTCGCCCTGCCCATTTATAGTTAATAATGTTCTTTGGCAATGTACTGGTTTAGAACACACCCAGGAAGTCTGTCGCCATACGGTGCAAGGTTGACTTCACCCTATGTATAAGAGCCCCAGCAACTCAGAACTGGGCTCTAATCGTACGGCACTGTCCGCTTTCCAGAAGGGGCCCTTTACAGGAAGCAGTAGTGCCAGCAGGGCTGCTGTTCCTTTATTACGACTGTACAGGAACTTCGGTAGGGCTGATGGACTTTTAATGGTACAGTACCGATTGCTACTTCTCAGCAATTTAATTGTACAGTGTCCACGCTTCTCAGCACTGTTAATGAGTCAGCACTAGAATTCCAATACCGGTCTGCTGAATTTTTAATGACACCGTATCTTTCAGTATCTTTACTTGTTCCGAGTAGATAGTTTAGCAGGGATTAAATTGAACAGTGACTGTACTTCAGAAGTAGGGCTGCTGAACTTTTATGGGTGCCGTTTTTGCACTTCTTGGCGTTAGAGTTGGTGTACTTCCTCGGCTAGCACTGGCACTTTTCATCGGGTCTGCTATGGTTTTAATAGTTAGAATCAGTACTTCTCAGCCTGAATGCTGTTCTTCTAATGGAATGTTATTAGCACTTCAGGGAAGAGATACTATACTTGTATTGGACCAGCCCTGCCCCTCTGAGCAGCTATACTTTTAAATGACAGCACCAGCACTTCAATAGGGCTGATGCACTTTGAATGGGACAGTATAAGCACTTCAAAGTACTTTTAATGAAGTAGCAGTTCGGGCTGGACTGTTCCCATTGTGTGCAGGGTCAAGACTGATTTGCATATGGCTGGGTCCAAACTGGAATGGCATGGTGAGAAAAAAAACAATGGATTTAGGCCCAGATGTCTGTACTGGGGTGAATGTATGACATTGTTCTGCATTCTGTCCATCAATTGTTCTTTTTGCATTTAATGAAGTAGCGGCAGCACTTCTGAGCAGTGATGCTGTTGTTTTAAAAGTCACACAGTACTTGTAATGGATCAATGTCAACCCTTCTCACCAGCGTTGTTATATTTAGAAGGGGGCACTGCCAGCAGTTCTTCGCAGGCTGCTATATTTTAATGTGCCAGCGCCCGCACTTCTTATCAGCCCTGCTATACTTTTAAAGTGGAAGTAATGCACTTTTCACCAGACTGCTATATTGTAATGAGACAGTACCCGCCCTTCTCATCAGATGACTATACTTTAATGAGGCGGTGCCAGGATTCTCATGTGTTAATTTTAACAGGACAATATCAACCTTTTTTTTTAAATCAGGGCTCTTATAAATTGAATGCAACAGTACCATCACTTCCCATCAGCACAGCTATTCTTTTATTAGGACAGTATCATCACTTCTCACCAGCCCAGCCTGCTATATTTTAAGGGCACAGTATCAGCACTTCTCATCAGGGCTGACATACTTTGTATGGGACCATAATATACCAGTATTTGATGCCAGCACGGGTACACTTTCAGTAGGACAGTGCCGGCACTTCTCGTCGTAATTTCACAAGTGTCAACACTCCCCCATCCCAATAGGACTTTCAAGGGCACCAGCACAGCAGGGAACCACCTCAGACCCCAGCTGGTGTTGTGGGTCAAGTTCCCAAGAGAGGTTTGACTAACATTAAGAAAACACACATCATGTACGCCACTGGCCTACTTTCTGTCAAGCTCGAGCTGTCAAAGCTGAAATTTGCATTTAATCACACCGCATCTTTTGTATCTCAGCCTAAGGGTTACCCCTTCACCTTTGAGGGGCGAGGTATAGGCAAAGAACAGTTTAGAAAGGGTAGGGTGAGTTCATGGTCAGTCAGTGAGGTGAGTTCACGAGTCAGCAATGGATGTGGAGCCTGAAGGTCACGAACTTGACTCTACGGCAGGCGAGCCTCTGCTTTTTTTATCCTTCGGAGTTTGTAAAGATAAGCATGGGTGTGGTGGTGGAGACGCTTATTGGTAAAAACGCTACGTCACGCCACTGCGCCAGCATGGCCACTAAGTTAAGCATAGTCACTCACGTTACTGGTTGTTTGTACAGAGTTGTGTAGTGTATGCTCTGATTCCTGATGAGAGCGGGAAGAAGCAGGCGAGGGAAACTCAGGAGTACAGGCGGAGACAAGGAGGCATAATGGTAGCAAACATATCGTGTTTTATAGTATGTCAAAGTCATGTGTCAGACACTGCATTCATGTATTGCTCTTTGGGGCACTGTAAACATGCTTCATTTTTACAAAACAGACAATTGAAGCAATACAGAAAGTCATCACAAACGCCGCACATCCAGCCAATTATTCTAACACTGTCACATAAATTTTGATGGCTCGTGCCACCCAGTTGGTGAATGCAGTTTTGTGCACAGAAAAAATCACATGTTTTAAAGCAAGTACGACAAAAGAGTAAACTAAACAAAACAGTTTCCAATAGCCTTCCAAGAATTACTCCCTGCAGTGCACTACATATAACAGTGAACAGTCTGATCATTCACTTAAAGGGACCCTCCGTGAATTATGTGCTGTCACTGCAGTCCGGTAACTAAACTGGCCGCCTACTGTTGTGACGATTATCTCTTGTTCCTGTGTTAGCAACAAGAAGCCTTGCGTTGCAGCAAATTAGTATTCATGTATCCGTGGCAAAATAATATCTGTTTTCCCAACTGTCAGAGTTCACAAATAATCAAATGCTTTCAAATATAGGGGAACATCCCAGCGGGTGTCTACTGAAAGCTAGGATAACAGATATCATGCTATTTTATCTTTTCAATTTAAAATGTTAGGATCCTCCAATATGTATAGGCTTTGGGGTGCAGAGTTCTTTAATTTATTATTAGAACTGCAAGGAGATTCACGCCACGCGCCCTCTTCAATTATAGCTTACGTTTGGGCAATTACAAAAAACTTATAAGCGTATTAGGTAGTAAAGGTACAACGTTATTTGTACACGAAAATTAATCTCCATTGTTGTTCTTCTAGTGAACCTTGGATTTACTCATCCCACCCCTTTCCTTGGGTAAGTATTTGATTAGCCATTTGCCACGAGGTATCAGCCTCTGCTTTTGGGGACTGTCAACTTTGTAAGCATGCCATGGGTGTCAATCATTGTCGCTTGCTCTGATTTGTTAGCATTCCCATGGAATCATTGTGCATCGTGAACCCAGGCGACGAGAAGTTGTCGACCTAAGGAGTAGGGCACTAGCCAGACCCTGGCCGAACATCTGCAGCTGACACGGTGCAACACTTCCCTTACCTAGAGGCACTGCCATGTTAAGTGTTTATGTTAACAAATGCAGTTCTTGCAGGCCTCAGGCCTGTTAAAATTGCGAACACCACTTATACCAACAGGTGTGAAAAATCATGTCCAATATGGGATTAAATGAGGTAAAAGGTAATAGGGCTCAGCATCAAACCAACAGCGTCTTTAAGTAGACGCTTGAAAGACAAACTGAAAATGCTGCTTATTTGTTTTGATTAAACATGGAGATTGGTTTTACTCGTCCATCTACCTTTATGAATGGACGCATTCATAAAGGTAAAAGGACGAGTAAAAACACCAATCTCCATGTAAACGGAAAGGAATAAGCAGCAGTTTTAGTGAATGGATTTGTTAAGAATGGCACAGGAAGGCGCGCAGGGGACAGGGGCCTCACTCAAACTGTCTCTGCTGCCCATTGCCCAAAGAACGAAACCAAAACGAAAAGTTACTAACAAGTTGCACAAGTACAACAATGTACATATGCCATCAGGGCAAGGCCTCAAAGCCACCCCTAAACCCTACCCCCGCAACAGAATCAAAGAAGTCACCCTGCCGGCCGGGCCCCCAGGTGTTAGTAAAGTTAATTAGCGCAGCAGTGACAAAACTAAAAACAACCCTTAAGCAGTCTTCTGAAGTTCAGGCATGCATGTTTAAGTCTGCTCTGAGCAAGGGAATGCATGTTTCCTTTCCGTTTGTGCCTGGGTCCATGTCTGCAGTTGAATCCGCTCCGACCTGCGCCACAGCGTGTATGTAATGTAAATGTAGTAACAAACACTAAGTCAAGTGACAGTCACTAACAAGCGCCAAGGCCTAAAGCCACCCTCCCCCACCACCCCCCCCAACTACCGCCAGAGAATCAAAGTCAGTAGTTACCCTGCCGGCCGGGCCAGCAGGCGGCAGTAAAGTACATTTTTAATATTGGATTCGCATGCATGCCCGAACTTCCTAAGACAGTTTAAGTGTTGTTTTACATTTTTTAACACTGTCTGCTGCGATCGCAGCAGACAGTGATAAAAAATTAAAAACAACACTTAAACAGGCTTTGGAAGTTCGGGCATGCATGTTTTAGTCTAGGAGCCAGGAATGTGTGTTGTTTCCTTTCTGCTTGTGCCTGGGCCCCTGTCTGCAGTTGAGTCCGCTCCGAGACCGACCGTGGCGTGTGTATGTACCAACATACACTAACATGAGCCAAGGCCTCTAAGCCAGTAGCCAGTGCACCCTCCTCTACCACCCCCTTAACTACCGCCACAGATTCCAGAATCAGTCAGTCAGTCACCCTGCCGTCCGGGCCCGCAGGCAACAGTAAAGTAAATTATCGGATTTGCAGCAGAGTAGACAGTGATAAAAATTAAAAACAACAGTTAAAGAGTGTCGCTTCTCACTTTCACTGACTTACCCCCATGTGTTACCGACGTGATGATGACATGCTCGATCGATGTTCTCAAGCCGGGCTCCTCGTCGTTACCAAGAGGACTGCAGTGCACAGCGTGGCAATACCAATGAGAGCATGCACAAGCCCAAACTGGAAAATTCTGGAATTGGTCTTTCGACTCCTCCCCCAGACCCCAGCAAACCAATCACTTGAAACAACAACAACTGTTGCTGGGTCTGGTGGAGGAGACAAAGCCCACGGCCACACCCCCACAAACTCTAAGCCTGCAGGACTGCTCCGCCTTCGGCCATTGGAATTAATGGAGGGCCTCCAGCTCCGCCCTGGGCCAAGGGAATAACGCCCAAAATCGAAATGCTATTCTGCTAGTTAGACACAGGCTGCACCCACCAGTGTGTCATCACTGCCCTGCTTTCTGGCTCTAGGTCGAAGAAATCTTCGCCCAGCAAAAAGCATGTGCAGACACTGCAGAGCAAAGGCCATACCCCCACACCCCCCTAAAGAAAACCCCAATTTTGTACATGTATGTTCACTGAGCACGAGCAGCCAGCACAATTTATTGCTAGCTGCTCAGTGTTTTCCATCAGGCATTTTTTTAGTCCCCCAGGGTGGCAGAGCGACGCCCATCTCGCCCGTGTACACCAGCCGCCCCTGCACTGGACCACAGTCAAGTAATGCATTGTCTGATTAGGATTCAACAAGGAACACATGCCCGACCTTTGTAACAGGTTCCATATATAAACCAAAATGTGCCACTCTACTATCAATAACTATCAGTCTCATCAGAAAATGGCCACACATGCATTTATACTCTATGGGTGCAGTTTTAGAATTAAGACTGAAAATAATCTCAAATCCTGAAAGGCCCCAAAAGGTTATTAATATTATATGCACAAGACATGCAAAGTTGACACCCCCAAGTACCTCACAATGCCAGGAATTGATTTAGTCCACAGAATGCACAATGTAAATACCTTAACTAATTCATCAACAGATAAGTAGCATGCACCTAATACAGGTTTACATATGAGTATTTCATATATATTAATGGGTATGGTATCAGAATATCAAGGCATAACTATTGTCTTAGAAAAATAGTGCATTCTACATATTATCTTCAAAAATAGCACCAAAAACGTGAGGTAATTATAGTAACTCAACACTCAACAGAGGAATACTTTTAAAAATGTTTTTTAATAAGCCAGACAACATTTTTGCTTTTAGTAGTCTGACCTACAAGCTATTATTTTTCTGTTTCAAGAATGAGAGTATGTAATGGGCTAAGGGGAGAAATTCAGGTATATGTAACAGTACTGAAGCTAATTGGGCAAAAGTGGATTTTCTGTGACACTACAGTTCCTATCTAAACGTTTCTCAAAAACATTAAACACAGCATTCCAGAGGACATTTCATTACTGAGGATGTACATTTATTTCCATTATAAACTCCGAAGTGATTAAAAGAATAAAGGATTACACACAAATCAGTCCAGTATTCAAATGCACTTTAACGTTACTTACATGGTTAACTATTTTTAATAATAGGTGAACTCTCTCGCCAAGTGGAAGAAAAAGAATCATTGGTCTCTCAGCTGACAAGAGGCAAGCAAGCCTTTACTCAGCAGACTGAAGAGGCAGCTGGAAGAAGAGACAAAGGTTTCTTACTTTCCGACTTTATTATTAACTGTGTTCCATGGAAATATTACTGCTATAGTTAACATCTTACATATCACAAAAACATCCACTTGGGCACAATTGGGCATAACTGTCAAAAACAGCACAGCACATCCTTACAAATCTTCCCTTCTGGCAGGGTGCTTCTATAGGAAGAGCAGCAGACTCTTAGATTCATCTTAAAACTACATCCATTGGAGCATTCCAGAAGTGTAAAAGCAAAGGTTTGATCTTGAACTGCTGTCTATAGGTCAGAGATAGGATATACTTACAAGATGCTAATATTTAAAAACGGTCCATCACTCTCCCTTCATCTTTAAACCTGAGTTCCAGGTTAGAGTTGGTTCATCAATTTTCGAGCTCGCAGAATGACTGATGTGTTATTCAAAACAAATGGAAACATATGCAGCACACAATTGAAGTTGGTCATTTTCACAATAGCAATCCATGAGGAATATTGAATGTTCTAACAGTGAAAGCCCTTTACCTCATATGTGTCTGAAGAAGGGCAGCCCATATTGAACGCTATGGATAGACAACTACTACTTGTGGAGTAGCTTTGCTTAGTTGGGTGTCTGTGGTCTTGTCAGAAAGAGAGCAGTGTTACCTAGTAAGTCTTAGAGGATGCCATAGATTACAAAATCACATGTGTACAACAGAATCGATGCTTAAGTCCAGGGTCACAACAGAGCTAAGCGTGGTATTAAGGGTCATTTGCAGTTCAGTGTGGGTAAGCTTTCTGATATCCTGGTACATGGAAACAGGATAGGGACCATTCCTACACAAACAAGGGTTCCCTAGGATTTTTCTTGCAACACCTCACTGTGTATTACTATTTGATGTTCTGCACAATCACAAGTGTAGGCGGCCCGCCATAAAACAGAAGATCTCCTGCACTGCAAAACTTGTAGTTTCCCCGCCTCATTTAGAGGTTTGAGAAGCTCCAGGTTTACACCGGCAGAGCCCCAGCGGTTTTGATTAGCATGAACCTCTGACTTGGCAGCACATCTAACCTCGGACCGCAAGTTCATAGTGACAGTTACCCTGCCCAATTTAGGGTGGGGCAATCATCTTTAGACTTCCCTGTCTACGACAGCAGTGCATGACAGGGCTGTTAAATCAAATAATGACCCCAACACACTTTGTTTTTGGCAAAGTTCAGTGGCTTCAGTAGAGCTGCAACTCAAGTGGCTTCACTGAATAACAGAGATCCGTGCCTCTCTGGAAGGGATCTTCAAATTATGGGAGCGGTCCTCCTCCAGTGGAGCGTAAACTACGGCTTGCGCTGTACTGATGGGACAAATGCCCCTGACAACCATTTAAAAATAATGTCTAGGGAACATATATTTGCTTAGTATCGGACGTATCCAGACTCCCTATTACAAAATACAGGGTAGCACTTGTGTTGATGATTACTTGACTTGATTACTTAATAGAACCGGCATAATATACTCAAGAAGAAACAGAATCTGGACACATGGCTTCCCCAGTCTGGCTTTGCAGGCTACATCTGGGGACTGATGTACTGAAGGGTTTTGTGTGTGCAAACCCTGTGGTTTGCAAAGGCAGATTTGCAGGCAAGAACCATTCTCAAAGCATTCATGTTACCTTTCTTGAAGACCACCACGTTGAATTGGGAGGCTCTTTGACAGTGTTGACTGAACCGGGGTATGTGTGAATGTGTGTTTACCTCTTTAATCTGATTAAAGGCAAAGAACGCCCTGGCACACGCCTTGCAATCTGCTAGACATGACTGTGATCTGCTCCGTGAACAATATGAGGAGGAACAGGAAGCCAAGGCTGAGCTCCAGCGGGCAATGTCCAAAGCCAATGGGGAAGTTGCCCAATGGAGGACCAAGCATGAAACCAATGCCATTCAGCGCACAGAAGAACTGGAAGAGGCCAAGTATGTTCATTTCAGTGAGAGGGTGCATGAATGTGATTCGCTGGTTTTTATGATCCATAATATTCTTGTGTTTTTTCCAAAAACTGCAGAAAGAAGCTTGCTCAGAGACTACAGGATGCTGAGGAGCAGGTTGAGGCTGTGAACTCCAAGTGTGGTCCTCTCTAGAAAAGACCAAGCAGAGACTGCAGTCTGAAGTGGAGGACCTCATGGTTGATGTTGAGAGAGCCAAAGGTGCTGCTGCAGCCCTTGACAAGAAACAGAGGAACTTTGATAAGGTAACATCTGACACAAACCTTCAGAGAAAGCCCTAAGGGTCCCTTGCAATTCGGATTTGTAATATACACTATAAAACTTTTTTTACCAGGTCCTAGCAGACTGGAAACAGAAGTATGAGGAAGGTCAGGCTGAATTAGAAGCGGCGCCAAAGGATACCCGATCCTTGAGCACTGAGGTGTTTATAATGAAGAACGCCTATGAAGAGTCTCTGGATCACCTTGAAACCCTAAAACGTGAAAACAAGAACCTGCAACGTAAGATTCTCCATTTTGTATAATGTCAGCTTAAATTACACTATTCTTGATGATTATAAAGTTAAGACAATGCAATGAAGTCGTACTGAAAATAAGGAGCTGCTAATCAGGCCCATTATGTCAATAAATGTTTCTATGTTTCTTAGGCATGAAGACAAAAACCATAAACCTTTCCAACCATTGATGTTTCTCAGATTGTACGTCCAATCCTGTCATTTATAGGTTGCATAAAAAAACATTCTCGCCAATGAAGCACAATGTGCACACTAAAGCATTAGCACTCTATGCTTGTTAAATCTATTTCTCTTGTAGAGGAGATCTCAGATCTTACTGAACAAATTGGGAAAACTGGAAAGTGCATCCATGAATTGGAAAAATCCAAGAAACAAGTTGAACAACAAAAGAGTGAATTCCAGGCTGCCCTAGAAGAAGCGGAAGTGAGTGAAGGCTATTTTTTTGGCAGTAACCAAACAAGTCTTAGAGACCTATTGTTCAATACAAATATAAAAATGTAAATGTTCTTTACTTCACTCATTTTTATTTTCATGTTCTAAAAGGGATCATTGGAGCACGAAGAGGCGAAGATCCTGCAAATTCAGCTTGAGCTGAACCAGATAAAGGGTGAGGTCGACAGGAAGGTGGCAGAGAAAGATGAGGAGATTGAACAGCTGAAGAGGAACAACCAGAGAGCTGTAGATTCTCTGCAGGGTACCTTAGACTCTGAGATCAGAAGCAGGAATGATGCTCTTAGGCTAAAGAAGAAAATGGAAGGAGATCTGAATGAAATAGAGATTCAGCTCAGCCACGCCAATCGCCAAGCCACTGAATCGCAGAAGCAGCTAAGGAATGTACAGGGTCAACTCAAGGTAAACAATCTCACATTGTATTCTGCATCTTTAGCTTTCCATTATTGTACTATACACATTTTCAACAAAATACATATGTTACTAATCAGGCTTTCAACTACAGATTGGTCTTCAATATTAATCACATTATATTTTATTGGAAGGGGGGCTGGATTTTCAAAGTTTTTATGAGTAGATGTTGTTTACTGATGAAATTGGGACTTACTCCTTAATTGCTGTTAAGTCACACTCATGGAAAATAGCTGTGCAAATCGGACCATGTGTTTATACCAGTAGTGACCCTCGGAACTGCACCTATATGCTGCATAAGTACACATATTAAACATGTATTGCTCTCTTTGATACAAGTTACATTTTGCCAGCATGTAGATAGTAGAAATATTGAAATCCATTCTGTAGAAAGTATTTTAGCAAGCACACGGCCCCCAATTTGTAGCAAACAAATATTTAAAGAACCTGTTGGTTTCATGAAGGTCACTTGCAAAGAAGGCTAGTTTCCTGCTTTAACATTTACAGTCAACTGTTGATAGATTCAGGCTTTTCTGCCCTTTCCTTCAGCAAAGCCCTTGGGGGCACATGCATCAAGCATTTTACCAGTTGCAAAAGGGCCGATTCTGCAAATCGGCCCGTTTGCGACCAGTAAAATGCCTTTTCCGATGCATCAAAGACATTGCATTTGCAAAAAAGGTAATCACAATTCTTGCGATTACCTAATTTGCTAATACATTTAGGGAATCCCAATTTGCGATTCCCTAAATGCGGTGTATGTTGAATTTTCCAAAATGCGACTCTGCATTTAGGAGTCACAAATTACCATAAACTTCAAGTTGATGGTAATTAGAGAATCTTTTTGGGGGGGCTTCAGGGGGTCCTTAGGCCCCCTAGCACCCTTGCAATTGCATTTGCAATTTGCGTTTATATAGGAATGAATGGGAATACATTCCCAAATAATGAATCGCAATTTGCGATTCGCTATTAGGGAATGTTAAGGATTCGCAGAAATATTTGCGAATCCTTCATGCATAGGCATTTGCGATTACCAAATAGCGAATCCTTAAAATTCGCTAGTTGGTTATTACAAATGATTACATTGATGCGTATGCCCCTTAATCAACAAAGGACCATAAATGTTCTGTTGTCTGCTAAAGGAAGTGGATATAGAGGCAGAACGGTCACAATAAGTGTTAGAAAGAAGGGTTTCAGTAGAGGTTGATATTATTCTAGGTGGTAGACTAGCAAAAGGTAATGTGAAGTTAGAATTCAACTGTAATACGTCATTTGAAAAGAGATATATTATTTTTCTATTGCACGTGGTCAGTGATGCAACAATTTGAGTAAATGAAAAATTGTGTACATTTGTATGTAGATTTTTCTGTAGGTTGTGGGTTCTTTCATGCCGTAGAGGTGAATGAGGTGTTTCACACACTATGGAAGTTACATTTTGGATCTCCTTCAGTGTATAATTATTTCTATTGCCACACAGTTGTTTCTTTAACACAGCTAAGGTATTCATTGCTATCTTTTAGTTCCACATCCTTCCAATGATAACTTGCCATATCAATCTTTGGCTCAAGAATATATGAAACTCATTTAATGTGTATTATCTTTTCTGGAAGGATGCTCAACTTCATCTTGATGATGCTGTTAGGGAACAGGAGGACCTAAAGGAACAGGTGGCTGTCATTGAACGCAGAAACAACCTGCAGCAGGCGGAAATTGAAGAGATGAGGGCTGCTCTGGAACAGACAGAAAGATCTCGCAAAGTTGCAGAACATGAACTTCTTGATGCAAGCGAACCTTTACAGCTTCTCCATTCCCAGGTATAACTCATGTTTTTTACATTGTTTATATGATATATCAACATAAGGTGTTGAATGTAATATAGGATAAATACTGAATTAATTGATGAATTTATTTTTAGAACACAAGTCTCATCAACACCAAGAAAAAGCTTGAGACTGACAGTTCTCAGCTCCAGAGTGAAGTAGAGGAAGCCATCCAGGAAGCCAGGAATGCTGAGGAAAAAGCCAAGAAGGCCATTACTGATGTAAGTTTCTTCTAAAAGAACTTGATAACTAAAGCTTTAACTAGGTTTTATTAGTGGTTTAAAATATCCTAAAACAATATATGTGTTATATGTTGGTGAGTTAAACCACAAACTCTGGAAAAATTGTGATAATACAATCACATTGTATTACTACAGCACAACTATTGTATTTTACAACCCTGTGTAGATGACATGATTCATTGATCACTATGAAAAACCAAAACTCATATACTTCAGTTTAGTCAGAACAATAAACTTGCTGTTCTTTTTATAACTGAGACCTGACTCACACCAGACTATGGGCTTGATTGAAAGGAGGCTGGTCACAGCTAATATATATGTGAACGTGTCAGATTCATGGTCTGTGCCTCTGGCGACAAAGCAACTGTATGTAGTATTAGGTGGACTGTGGATGTCCCACCCTTGGAAATTTCCTCAGGTTTGCCATCTTCTCTGCTAATGTGTAGCAAAACCGGTACTAGAAATGGTTACAGGTCAGCCTTATGTCTAGAGCTGCTCTTCCACCAATATTTGTTGGAGTTTTCTCTGTGAAAGACTACCATGGAAAGGGTGGTAGAACTCAACATACCAGAAACACTCCGCCTCTCCCAAGTCTGATAAGGATAAAGTCATATCTGGGCAATGACAACAGATGCACCTCAGTGTGAGTGTATTTTGAGTGCTCACATTTAGTGTTAGTAAATACCACCTAACGACAAGGGAGACAACAAATATTCCACCAGAGGTTGCCAGGAGAGTGGTTCATCCATCTGGACAATATTGCCACTTGGTTTAAAACCTCTGCCATCCTGATGGAGAATGCTAAATGTAGTAGAGTTTCCACCGTTACCAACCTTATCATTACATAAGGCCACAGTTCTTAACACATTGGTGGTTTGTGAATTTTTTCCTTCAAGATTTTATTGCTATGGATCAATTCATAGTCAACAGTTTCTGGTCACTAGCTCTTTTTTGCAGAGACCACAGAGGTGAATGTCACTTGCAGTTAACATATTTTTATTATGGAGGGTTAACTCACTGGCAGAGACGTTTTAAGGCATGGGAAAAGTGGGTCCTGGCCCAGGGCTCCAGTCTTTCAGGGGGCCCCTGATAGAGCCAGCTCTGTTCTGAAGAGTCTTGCTCTGATGAGCTTGAATAATCCTTAAGGAACGCGTTACTTACCTGTAACTGCGGTTATCCAGTATTGGTATCTTTCATAGATTCACATGCCTGAATCATTCCCCGTCGTCGGGATGGGAGTCACCGGTAAATAACAAAGCAATGTCTAGAAGACATATAGAGTAACAGGCCCCATAGGGCCCTAGCTTAGAAAGCTATCCACGTCCTTATGTAAAAAGGACCAAAGTTTGGCAAGTAGCCAATCAGCTAGCACCACCCTCTAGAACCCTCCTGGAAGGAGCTCTAGTCCCTCAGATTTTCGTAAGCACAGTGCTAAGTAGTTGTATCACTGAGAGATCCAAAAGAGCCCTTCCAGGGGAGGTGGGTGGGTTGCATGTGAATCTATGAAAGATACCAATACTGGATAACCGCAGTTACAGGTAAGTAACGCGTTCCTTATCCAGTATTAGGGTATCTTTCATAGATTCACATGCCTGAATCAGAATAGTAAGCAATACAAAGCACATTTCGGCAGGCACAGTAAATATATAGTCACTAGATAATAACATATCCATGTGAAAGATAAAGTAGCAAAGAACCATAACCCAGGTAATGCCAACATAACAGTGTGAAATGTGCGTAAAGAGACCAGGATGGTGGGATGAAAAAGGAAAGGGCTCACCTCTATTGAAATAGATGACGGAGTACAGCTTGCCCCACTGCAGCATCCTTCATGATCTCCGTGTCCAGGCAGTAATGCCTGGTGAATGTATGCGGCGTCTTCCATGTGGCCGCTCTACAAATATCCACCATGGACACTCCTGCAAACAGTGCCATGGAAGTAGACATCGCCCTTGTAGAATGGGCACGAACTGCTGATTGCAGTGGACGTCCTGCCTGTTGGTGACAGAAGGTTATGGCTGAAGAGATCCAGCGGGAAATACTCTGTTTGGTGAGCGGTAGTCCTTTTCTAGGCCTACTGTATGCCACAAAAAGTTGGTTAGACTTCCGAAATGTTTTAGTCCTTTCAATGTAAAACTTGAGGCAGCGCTTAACATCTAATGAATGAAGAGCCTTTTCTGCCCCTGTGTGTGGATTCGGGAAGAATGAACGTAGTATGATAGGTTCATTGAGGTGGAACTGAGTCGGAACCTTAGGGATAAACTTCGGATTCGTCCGTAGAATGACCCTGTCCCGTCTGAACTGAATGAAAGGGTCCTGGATTGAGAACGCCTGTAGTTCTCCAACCCGTCTTGCCGAGGTAAGGGCCAGCAGGAGTGCAAGCTTCCAGGAGACATACTTAAGGTCTGCTCTGTGGATTGGCTCAAACGGGTGTTTCATGAGCTGAGCCAAAACCGTGTTAAGATGCCAAGCCGGTGGTACAGGCTTCACTGGAGGAAAAGTTCGAAACAGCCCTTTAAGAAATTGTTTGATAATCCTGTGAGACCACAAAGATGGACCTGTAAAGGACCTCCGAAAGCGAGATATCGCCGCTAGGTGTACTTTGATGGAGGCATGAGCTAGACCGGATTTTGCGAGATGCAGGAGATAGGGTAAAATCTGCTCCGGGGTTGAAGAAAGAGGGTGCAACCCGTTTGTTTTGCACCATATGCAGAATCGTTTCCATTTCAGTGAATATGTCTTGTTGGTGCTATCCGCTCGAGCTCGAGCTAGGATTTGTCTGCAATCCGGAGGAATGTCCAAGCCCTGGAATTCTCTGTACTCAGGAGCCATGCCGATAACCTGAGAGACGCTGGATCCGGATGCTGAACCTGTTGATTGTGCAGCGTTAGCAGAGATGGAAACGGGTGCAGTTTGATTGGAGGTTCCAGGGAGAGGATGTGAAGCTTCGTGAACCAGTGCTGCCGTGGCCAAGCTGGGGCTATCAATATCAGAGTGCAGGGCTCCACTTTCATCTTCCGTAACACCATGGGAATTAGGGGAAACGGCGGAAAGGCGTACGCAAAGACGTTGCACCATGCTATCGAAAAGGCATTCCCCAGAGACCCTTGTTGGGGATGCCAGCTTGCAAAGTGTTGGCATTTGGCGTTGATCTGGGTGGCGAATAGGTCCAGAGAAGGGGTGCCCCATTGATCGAAGATGCTGTTGAGGACTTGTTGGTCCAGTTCCCACTCGTGGCAAGTTGACTGCCGTCTGCTGAGGGAATCTGCCAACACGTTGTGGACGCCTGGCACATAATCTGCTCGCAGAGAGATGTTGTGAGTGAGTAGCCAACTCCAGATTTTTTGTGATTCTCGAGAGAGTGTCAGCGAGCGTGTTCCTCCCTGCTTGTTCAAATAGTGCATTGTCGTTGTGTTGTCTGTTCTGACAAGCACCATGGAGTTCTTGATTCTTGGGAGGAAAGCCACCAGAGCCAGGTAGACGGCGCGCAGCTCCAGGAGGTTGATATGAAGTGCCCTCTCTGTAGGGGACCATTTCCCGCTTATCTGAAGCTCCTGAAGGAAGGCTCCCCAGCCCTCCAGGGAAGCATCCGTGGTGATTATGTGGGGAGCTGCAGGAAGCAAAAAAGGCAAGCCTTTTGAAAGGTTCTGGGGAGACACCCACCATCGTAAGGCCTTCCTGATCACGAGTGTGACTTGGATGACGTCGTCGAAGGATCCTGTACACTGTACCCATTGATCCGACAGTTCTTCTTGAAGGGGTCGCATATGGAGACGACAATGCGGGACCAAGAGAATGCAAGAAGACATCATCCCGAGAAGGGATTTGAAGAGACGCACCAACAGCATCCTTTCGGACATTATCCTGAGAACTAAAGCCTGCAGCTTATCCTTCCGTTCCTTCGATGGAAAAGCCTTCCGTAGTACAGTGTCCAGAGTAGCGCCCAGAAAGTTCATGCGCTGAGACGGCTGAAGGACGGACTTCTCTCGATTGAGTGTTAGGCCTAGTGAATCGAAGAGCGTTAGACAGGCGTTTGAAGACCTGGACGCGCCCTGAAGAGATGGAGACTTGACTAGCCAGTCGTCTAGATAGGGAAAGACCTGATGATGGTGATGGCGTAGGTAGGCCGCCACTGGAGCTAGACATTTGGTAAAAATGCGGGGTGCCGATTTGAGGCCAAACGGCAGCACCCGGAACTGATAATGTCTGCCGGCCACCACGAATCGTAGGAATTTCTTGTGGTTGCGATGTATTGGAATATGGAAATAGGCGTCTTGCAGGTCTAACGACACCATATAGTCGTTCGCATTGAGCAGATGTAATACCTCCTGAATGGTGACCATACGAAACGACTGCTGTTTCAGATAGTTGTTCAGATTCTGTAAGTCCAATATCGGCCTCCATTTCTTCTCCTTTTTCCTGATAAGGAAGAAGCGGGAGTAGAACCCTTTTCCCCGTTGATTTGTGGGAACTCGCTCTATAGCTCCTTTTTGGAGCATAGTCTTCACCTCCAAGAGTAACAGACGTAGGTTTTTGTGAAGTGTTGGGAGGAGGGATTTGTATAAATTCCAGGGACTGGCCGAATTGTACTAATTGTAGGACCCAACGGTCCGTAGTTATTCTTCGCCAATTTTGGAGAAAGTGGGAAATTTTGCCGCCAATCTTGGAGGGTGGCGAGAAGGTGGAGGCCGGCCGTAGTTGTAAGTCATTGGCGTCTGGAGGTTCCCTTTTGCCTTCCACCTTTCCCACGAAAGGAGGACTTCGTGTATGTGGATTGTTGCCGCTGTTGATATTGCGGCCGGTATTGCTGGGAGGAGGAGAATGAAGAACGTTGGTGGAATTCTCCCCTACCAGAGGATTGACCTCTTCCCTTGGGGCCCCGAAAGGAAGGGTTCCGGAATTGCAAAGCACCCAACGCCCTGGCAGTATCCGTGTCTTTTTTAATCCCCTGTAACGCCTCATCAATGTGGGTGCCAAAAAGCAGTTGGCCATCGTAAGGCATGTCCAACACCTTAGTCTGGACCTCCGGTCTGAAGGAGGTTGCCTTTAGCCAAGCCTGGCGTCGGAGAACTGCTGCGCCCGCTAATTGCCGGAAGCCAGTAGAAGCAATATCAATTGCACAGTCAATTATTTCCGAGGCCGATCTTTCTCCCTCAAGCAAGATCTTTTTAGCATCTTCCTTGGACTCCTCTGGCAGGTCGGCCATGTATGGTGCAATGTCTGATCACATTTGGCGATTGTAACGCCCCAAAAGAGCCAGGGCGTTAGAGGCCCTCACCGTCAAGGCCGACATGGAGGAGAACCGCTTGCCAATGGTGTCTAAGCGCCTACCCTCCTTATCAGGTGGAGCCGTCAATAGAGCAGCCGGGTTGCTTGACCTCCTCTGTGCGGCCTGCGTAATGACCGAATCTGGCTTCGGGTGGCCCGTGAGACAGACCGGAGCTGTGTCCGGCGCTTTATATTTCTTGTCCAGGCGTGGTAACACTGGGGGAACAGAGGAAGGATGTTGCATAATTTTAACTCCCTGTTCCCAAATGTAGTCTATCATTGATATTGCTCGCACGGACTTCTTAAAGGGTTCCTTAAAGTCATAAAGGAAGCAGTCTTGCTGATGCGAGGGCATCGGAATTTGAAAACGCTGGGCCGCTCTCTCTATAATGTTATGGAAGCCGCCAATATCCTCTGGAGGCGAGTCGGCCGTGGTGGGGGCAGGAGAAGTCGGACAGGGAAGGATATAATCATCCCATTCGTCCTGGGGAGAATGGATCTCCTGAAGTTCTCCCTCTTCGGGCTCGTCCTCTTCTTCCTCGTCTGTTGTGGGAGGAAGTGGCGTTGCAATAGGCTCTGATTGCAGCACTAATGGTGGCCGTCTTGCCCTTGGTGTTGGTGGCGCAACTGGTGTTGGAGGCGCCGGCGTCGGAAACCTCTGTTTGTAGTCCGTGATCAGGAATTGGAGGTCCGTGACCAGTGATGCAGGCAGACAAACCATAGAAGGTGGTGGCTGCATATATTGTGGAGGTGGAACCGGTTGGTAATCCTGGTCCAAGTCCTCATAGTCAGATGTATCTTAGTATTTGACATGTAGCTGTGAAGGGCTTGTCGCAGCTGGGAACATACTGTCCTCTGAATTTTCCTCCTCGAAAAGCTGAGCAGGTGGCAAAGTAGGGACCCGACTGGGTGATGTAAGGGCCGGTGTTAGTGCCCGTTTGGTGATTTTGAGGTGCACAAATGTATTTGGCGTCTCAGAGTCAATAACTGTCGGGCCCGTCGACAGTAGATGTGTAGGCGGTGTAATAGGCCTTTGAGACAGCGTCGACGAGGACAGCGATGGCGGTGTCGTCGTCAGTGAGGAAGACGAGAGTTGTTTCTTCGACGACGACGACGGCGTCGACGACGGCGTCGACGACACTGGTCTCGCCAACGGTGTTCTTGTCGTCGTCGTTGACGACGACGGCCTCGTCGACGGTGTCTTCGTCGACGTGGGTGTCGACGATGGCGCTGTCGTCGACGATCCTGCTGTCGACGATTTCGTCGGCGGCTTAGCTGACGACAACGACTTTTTTATTTTCAGCGTCGACGAGATCATTTTACCAGCCGTCGACGATGGTGTTGTCGTCATCGACGTGGTCATTGAGTGGGATATGACCGTAGATATCATCGCCGTCGACGAAGTTACAACGACTGCTGTCGATGGATGTCTTTTCGTCGATGAAGCCACCGTCGACGAGGTGGTCGTCGGCGACAGGGCAGAAACTGGCTTCTTAAAAGTAACCTGGACATCTGGAGGAGAGGTGATTCCTGGCATAGACGAGTCCAGAACCTCGGAAGACCTTTTGTGTGTCTTCTTAGGAGGTGGCTGCGACGAAGGGCCCGGAGAGGACGCCCTTGGTCGCTTGCGTGAGGAATGAGAAGATATAATAGAACTCTCACTCTCCTCAGAGGACACCACAGAGTCCTTGTCCTTC
Organism: Triturus cristatus; assembly: GCF_964204655.1. Lineage (NCBI taxonomy): Eukaryota > Metazoa > Chordata > Amphibia > Caudata > Salamandridae > Triturus > Triturus cristatus. The sequence continues at coordinate 1,199,768,096 of NC_140593.1, forward strand.
AGCCTTTGTAGCCAGATTAAAAGGCGCCCTTCTCTGTCCTTCAGGGTCTTGGATGAAAAGGTACGACATACCTTGCAATCCTTGGCACTGTGGCTGGGGTACAGACAATAAAGGCAGTCCTTATGCTGATCATCCACATGGAGCCTTTTCTTCCCACAGGAAGCACAGGATCTGAAGAGTCCTTTCTTAGGAGTATCAGCCATGACAAAATCCGAAAGTTTTGAGTAGAAAGCACTGGAAAACCAGAAGCAATGAGCAGAGCTCAGTGGAGACTCCCTTAGCACGACGTGCGGTAGAAAATCTGAGGGACTAGAGCTCCTTCCAGGAGGGTTCTAGAGGGTGGTGCTAGCTGATTGGCTACTGGCCAAACTTTGGTCCTTTTTACATAAGGACGTGGATAGCTTTCTAAGCTAGGGCCTCTATATGTCTTCTAGACATTGCTTTGTTATTTACCGGTGACTCCCATCCCGACGACGGGGAATGATTCAGGCATGTGAATCTATGAAAGATACCCTAATACTGGATAAACAGAGTGTTTTATATACCGTTTTCCTTTAAATTATTTTTATGTGGGTGATATATGGGAGTCTATTACAGATACTTTGCAGAGAAAAGTTCATGTTTTTCACATGATGAACATACATAAAAAAAAGTTTCTTTTAGATCAAAACAGGACTTCACTGATGGGAAATGGGAGGGGGAGTGTCACAAAGTTTATTTGAAATACTATCAGTTAACTGCTTCTGTATTGTAATTTTGAAAACACGCCACTATCCTTCAATATTAGAAGTAAAAACATTTTGATTTTGGACGAGTGTGCCAGGACACTGTGAAAAATCTGGTCAAAGAGGGCATCAAAGAGCTGAAATTGGATCCTAAATTCAAAGCTGTTCCAAACATGGTCCCTCAAATCACATTTGGTCCAGGGCCCCAAAAATCCTTATGATGTCCCTGATCACTGGTTGGACCAAATCTCACTTCCAGCAGTTCAGAGGTTTTGGTCAGCACAGGAGCTTGTCATCTTAATGAACTCTATGCGTCCCCCTCCCCACCACTAACTCAACAAGCCATATCCTATATACAATTGTTAATCCTTTTCCTGGTGTTCTGGAAAGCAGTTCCTCCCACTTGTTCAAACTTGGATATTTATCTAACTTCACACTTCTTCACTGATCTTCTGCTAAAAACTAGTAAACTCACCCAAATCTGAAAGAATGATGAGACTCTCCCCCTAGCTTTGGTAGTCTCTACATTCCACAAAGGCCTTAACATTGGTAGATGTTCTAGCTTTCCAATACAAATTTAAAGGTATGTCACTTGAAATGGTGTATGCTCTATCCATCCGAATCGTGTTTGGATTCCATTTCACCGTTAAAGCATGTTAACCAAATTTTAAAAAGCCTATTTCAACAAATGCATACTTATGGCCCGAAAACGCAAACTGGAGAGTTTTCATATCCTGCCTATTGCAGGAGTGATGTCACTACTTTTTGATGACGTTTGTGGAGTCATCCAATCTTTTACATCAAGGTAAAAACCTCAGCAGCAATACTGAAGCAGAGGATTTCCCTCTGTCTTCTGATATTTAGAATCTCAGAGACTACCTCTTATCTTTCCCTTTTTTCATACTTTAAACCTCTATTGAAAGTTACTTTTATGAATCTGCTGTCTTCTAATTATCAATCGAGACCAACCGGAAAGTAAACTTATAGGATTAACACCACTGCTGAAAAAAACCTTTTCATAACCAACTTTCTAACTTCAGGCCCATTTCTAATATGCCACTTCTGGGTAAATCTATTTAGCAAGCTGTTACGGCTGAGCTTCAGCAGAATCCAGTAATATCCTGGACCCATTACAGGGGTGTTTTGGTCCAAGAATTAATATGTAATAATGGTTGTATAGGTAGCAGATGAATGGCTATAGGAGGCAAATGATGAAGGTGGTGTTTAGCTTGTTATAATGATGCTGCTGACTGCCACTTTTGACACCACTGAATCCCATTCTTGCTTCAGTGCCTCCAGATCTGCCATCAAGAAGCTGCACAGACACCTTTCGAATATACTCCTACATAAGTTAAATGGCATGCCCCAAAGGCTCAAACATTTAGCATTTATAACTATGATTTTCAGCCTTTAACAGCCCTTCACCATATATGTTGGAGATTCACATACACTGATGACACCTATTTAATTTGCAGTTTAAAAAAATACATAGGAAGCCCAACAGCCCATTGGCTGTACTTGATTTCCTCTATCTGTGGATAATTACCACATTTATTAAATTCAACTCTGCTCCTGCTTACCAGCACGGATTTTCTACTGTGAGTTTCAAGATGCTACTCCCAAAATTGGACTTGTGCAAAGGCAATTCCAATTGTGACAAATTATACCCATCTCTCATTATTGTCCATAGCTCAGCATCAACTGATTTGCTGCTGGCTTACTATATGGTCGAAATACATTTATTGTACACAGATCAGGGCCCTCTCAGTGGCCTACAGAGCCTTTGCTCATACTGGATTTATGTTATTACCACTCACCAGCTCAAAACCTAAGCACTCTTTGTGCTCCTCTCACAAACCAAAATTTGGAATCTCCAAGTTCAAATTATGCTTGAAGGGATATCTTTTGTGTTTCTGCTGAACAGCTCTCAAACTAAATACAAAGATATTTTGTAGTTAAAGATTATACTTAAAATTAATTCAAGAAAGCTTTTAAGACCTGACTTTAACTGCAGTAATTTGATAAATACATTATCCTGCCACAATATTTTGGGTGTTTGTGCACTAAAAAGTGTTTTCACTAAAAAAAGATTAATGTGCTTGGAAGAAAAACATGTCCTCTTCAATACTAAGCACAACCTTATGTTTCCATGTAGGCTGCTTTGATGGCGGAGGAGCTCAAGAAGGAGCAGGACACAAGTGCCCATCTTGAGAGAATGAAGAAGAACCTGGAGCAGACTGTGAATGACCTGCAACATCGCCTGGATGAGGCTGAGCAGCTCGCGATGAAGGGTGGGAAGAAGCAGCTCCAGAAAGTGGAGAGCAGAGTGAGTTACACAGCAGAGTTCACAATGTAAGAGTTTGGAGGTAGGGGTCAGTGAGAGAATAATATAACCAAATCAATTCCACTTTCAGGTCCATGAACTGGAGAACGAGCTTGAAGCTGAACAGAAACGCGGGGCAGAAGCTATTAAAGGTGTCCGCAAGTACGAGAGGAGATTTAAGGAACTAACATATCAGGTATGTATAATTAACCACTTTTACAAATTTGGTTACTGGTTGACAGGTGTATAAGCTCTGGTCAAGCAACAACCTCAAACCTATTCATGGTAAGGAGCAGACAAACCCTAAATTAACCTTTGCTCATCCTCTAGGAACTTGGCACAGAGCAGTCAGGCTTAACGTAGAAGCAGTCTGTAAAGTATTTGTGTAACTTTCAAACAGTAAAACTGTGAAAACACCACACAAAAAAATCTCACACATCAAGATCTGACTTCAATAAATCAAAAGAGACCAAACAACAAAGATCTAATTAATAGAACTGGAGATATTGATTTCTAAAGTTTATAGTGAAAAAAGCACCAAAAACCACAAAGCGCTATGGGGAATATCTGGTCACGCCAAACCAGGACAAAGTCACAAGTTCAGGCCGACCGCGATGGAGTGTGGGTCGGCTACAGGGACCCAGTTAGACCCGCTGCACCTTAAATCCTGGTTACAGGGTGTTGCATGGATCCACGTTGAAGATGTGCCATGCAGTCAAGGTGATGTAGTGATTCCGAGATACGGCGAGGCTGTGGTGCGAGGTCCTGTTGTGTCGATGTCAACACCGACGTCGAGGATCCTGTCGATGGGGCTTGTGATGCGAAGTCTGGTGTCGGGGATGCGATATGCAGCTGAGGCAATCTGTTGATTCCGAGGACCAGTGAACCTGCGATGCGAAGTTTAGTTGTTGAGGTTGCCATCGAATAGAGATCCGAGGAGCTGTGCTTGGGAAAGCGTTGCATGGTGGGGATTCCGAAGGTGATGCATCGGTCCCAAGTTGTGGGTTGTGGCAGTGATGCAAGTCTTTTGAATCAGGTCCAAGCCACGCACCAGCGGCGATGCAATGATTTGCTCGAGGATGCGCTGCTCAGACGAAGATATGCGTCAGTTCTGCTCGGGTATGTGTCACGCAACGGAGAAGTTGTGTCAGTTCCACTGGCAAGCACCTTAGGCCCACATCCAAGGGTCCAGGACTGGAGTGGCACCCCATGGCAGAGTAGAATCATAGACGACAGAGTCCTGGAGCAGGGGTTGGAAGCCTGTTAGGTCCCTGATCAGGAGGCCAGCCAACTAGCCCTTGGAGTCATTCTGGTCTCTGAGGGTCAAGAGATGCAGGTTCAGTCCTTCTCACCCAGTCAAGAGGGCATCAGGCAGAAGAGCTGTACGGCAAAGAAGGAGTCCAGCACAGTGCAGTCCAGAACAGTGGCAGTCCAGCACAGTGGCAGTCCTTCAGCCGTACGGCAGTCCTTCTTCGTGGCAGAGTATCCACAGGTCCAGAAGTGTACTGAAGTGGTGGCATCTGAGGTCTTGTACTTATACCCAGTGGTGCCTTTGAAGAGGGGTAGACTTCAAAGACATTCCTTTGAAGGGCACAGACATCTTCCTGCCCTGGCTCCAAACTCACTTCCAGGGAGATATGCAGCCCTTTGTGTGTGGCTAGGGCACAGCCTATTTAGGTGGAAGTGAGGCTGTGCCCAGCTCCTCCCTCTCATTCTGCCAGAGATGGCCCATTGAGACACACCTAAGCTCGCATTGTGTGTGGCTGTCTAAAAGGAATACACAAAGTCCAACTGCAAACTACACATAGTTATGTGATCAGAGGCAGGCAACAGGTACCATATGGCTAAAGCAGAAGCCATACTCTGGAGAGAGAGAGAGAGCACAAACACTTTAGCACTGGTAAGCAGTGGTACAGTGCGCGGAGTCCTAATACCAGTGCCAACGAGGTTAGAAAAGAGGAGGAGGGAGGGAAAAAGCTAGGGGTAAGACCACCCTAAGGCTGTCAGGTCTAAGGATCACAATGAATAAAAGGAAAATGCTACTTTCCTAGTATACATCTGTTCTTGGCATATAGAGCTGTAGAGTCATATGCTTTTGCATAGATTGCCATCTAGTGTTGTGTCCGGATGTTTGCACTTTGTTTTTCTTCAAAGAAGTCTTTCCAGTCACGAGGTAGGTGACTCCTCCTTTCGGTGATAGTACGCATGGGCATCGACTCCATTGTTAGATTGTTTTCACGCAGAGGGTGATAATGGAGTTAGTAAAAAGGAGATGTCCATGAATGCATGTTTATAAGTAAGATGTTACTGCAACAGGTATAGGTACCCTGGGAGGCGGGCGGGCGCATATGGCTCTACAGTTCTGTATGCCAAGAACAGATACATACTGGGTACCGATATAGATTTATTATCAGTTTTGATATTGTGACCTAGATATACAGTTGAGCGCCCGTTTGCTTACCTGGTTACCTAACAATTACAGTGTACATACTGGGTAAGTAGCATTTTCTGTTCGACGCATATGAGCTGTAGATCATATGCTTTTGCTTAGACTACATAGCAGGTATCTCCCAAAGCGGTAGGTAACCTGTAGCCATTGCAGTGGTTTGAAATAGTGTTCGTAAAACTGCTTGGCCTACTCTAGCTTGCTGTGCTATCCACAGAATAGTGTTTTATGAATGTGTGAGGTGTACACCATGTGCAGCTTTGCATATATCATCTATGGATATATTTCCTAGGAATGCCATGGAAGCCCCCAGTTTGCGTGTAGAGTGTAAGTGTCCTTTAAATCCAGAGTGGATAGAAAGTCACCTTGCTGAAGGAGCGGAAGCACTTGTTGGAGTGTTACCATATGAACATGGTCCAACTGAATGAATAGATTTAGTTCTCTGAGGTCCAATATAGGCCTCATAGAGCCGTCCTTTTTGGGAATTAGGAAGTAGAGGGAGTACACTCCTGTTCCTTGGTATTGTAAAGGGACTGGTTCTATTGCCCCCTTTTGCAACAAAGAAAGATCCTCTTTCTTTAGAAGGGTGAGATGTTCTTGTGACATGAGATGTGACCTTAGAGGAATATTCAGTGGAGTGCTTGTAAGCTCCAGGCAATAACCAGATTGGATAATTTGTAGAACCCATTTGTCTGATGTAATCGAATTCCAAATGGATACAAATTGTGAAAGACGGCCCCTGACAGGAGTGGAATGATCGGGGGTATGGGAAATAAGTCACTGCTTGTTGTTTGCAGAGGAGGTGCATGTTGCCTCTTCCCCTGCCATTGTTTCCTCTATATCCTCCTCTGAAATAAACTCTTGAAAAGGGTGACAGATTGTTGCCCTTGTAAGAGGAGGAGGAATTCTCTGTAGATACATTTTTGGAGCCGTCCCTATAGGATGAGCGACAAAAGGAACCCCTGTTAGAAGGTGATTGAAAGGCCCCCTTGGACTTAGCAACTTCTGTATCTTTTTTCATCTTTTCCAGTGATACATCGACAGCTGGGTCAAAGAGATGTTCTTTATCAAAAGGTTGATTAAGAATAGAGGCTTGTACTTCAGGCTTGAACCTTGAAAGCCTTAGCCAAGCATGTCTACGGAGTAGTACACTAGTGTTTAATACCCAAGCTGCTGTATCTGCCTGATCTAACGCACACCTGATAGAGGTATTAGTTATTAGTTTACCTTCTTGAATAAGGTCACTGGCTTTAGTCTTATGCTCATCCGGTAGGAATTCAATGAGCTTTTTGAGTTCATCATAATGAGCTCTATCATACCTTGCCAACAATGCTTGGGCATTGGCAATGCGCCAATTATTAGCCGCTTGTGAGGCTATCCTTTTTCCCGAAGCATCTAATAATTTGTACTCCTTATCAGGAGGAGGGGCGTCACATGTTGTTTGAGAGTTAGCTCTCTTACGAGCATTGGAAACGACCAGAGAGTCTAAGGGTAACTGGCCTTTGATATACACAGGGTCATTAGGTGCAGCTTTGTTTTTCTTTTCACCCTGGGAGTGATGATCCTAGCTCTTACAGGGTCTTTAAAGATATCCTCAGTGTGTTTAAGCATTGCCTTTAACATTGGTAATGTTTGTGTAGCCCTTTGAGATGAACTCAGTGTCTCCAACAAAAAATCCTCCTCTAAACTTTCTTTATGAAGCTCTACTCCATGATATTGTGCGGTCCTATTAAGGAGCTCAATGTACCCAATGTTGTCATCTGGGGGCGAAGGCCTGGATGAATATAGGTCAGGGTCATTATCTGGTTGAGGAACATTATAATGATCTCATGGATCAGGATCCTGTGGTGCATCTTGCGGTGCATAGTCATCCATATCCCCATCCCCTGTATCTTGTGGGATGGGTGATGGTTGTGTTGGGGAATGTGTAAGTGAATCAGTAAATTTGGATCAGTGGGTGAAGAAGGTGGGATATATGGTGGAGAAGGGTTAGTGCCCACATGTTTCTTCTTTAGAGGAATGTGGTAGTCTTCTGGTTGGCCCATTTTTCTTTTCTCAGGAACTTTGGCATGAATATGTCCAGTTTCTGGGTTAATAACGATCTCCTTCTGTTTCGGATCCGAAAGTGGCTTATCGGTCAGAGGCTCTTTAGTTGCAGTACTTTCTTTTGATGCCGGTTTTGGTGTTGAAGGTTTTGGCTCCAAAGGTTTTCGCTCTGTAGATTTAGGTTTATGCAATGGTGGCACGGAAACCAGAAGGTGTTTTGTTTTCGATGCCGAAGGTTTCGGGTCGGCATCGGCATGGGGATGGGTAGAGCCCGAGCCGGAAGGCTGTTGTTTATGTTTCAGCACCGAGCCCGAAGGCGGGGCACTCTAAACCCTTTCTCGGTGCCAACCTTGGCACGAAGGCAGAGGAGGGACCGGAGCCTTTTTATAAAGGAGATGGTCTGGGAATGAAGTGTCTTTACTCATGATCCGTTGTCCCGGTGTGAGGTCTTTGGCATCAGAGTCGGCTTCGGACACGGAGATGTATTCCTCTTCCATTTTGGCTTCCTGCGCTTGCGTTTCTTCGTGTTCAGACTCGTCTTCAAGGAGGCCCCGCACAGAGCTGCTTCGTTGGTTCATTTTGTGACGTCGAGCCCGACGATCACAGAGGGTTTTCTTTGACCGAAACGACCGTGTCTTTCTCATCATGTTCTGGGGTTAGGCAAATGTTGCACACCTCGTGCAAGTCAGAGCATGGAAACTTAGCGCGACACCCTGGACATAACTTGAATGGAATCCGTTCCATCAGCTGCTACCGATCCCGGCGCGGGTAGGCCCAATGGCCTTCCACAAATGTTCTGACAAAGGTTTTCAAGAACATATGATACGCGGTGAATGGGAAACGCGTTCGATAAACAATACCGTGGAGGGTAGTGGATTACGTGTCGAAGGGGGCCCGAAAACACAGTGCCGAACCGGAGCACAAATATTCACATCCGAACCCGATGGCGCAAAAAAAACAATCTAACAATGAAGTTGATGCCCATGCGCACTATCACCGAAAGGAGGAGTCACCGACGTCATGACTGGAAAGACTTCTTCGAAGAAAAACAAAGTGCAAACATCCGGACCCAACACTAGATGGCGATCTATGCAAAAGCATATGATCTACAGCTCATATGCCTTGAATATTTTATTAATAAATAAACAGAACTTCAACACTGTTTTTCTCCTTACATACTACTGAATAACATAACAAAGGAGTATTTTATTATGAAAAAATAAAATAACTTACAAATGTGAAGAGTTTCCCATTTCACCAATTCAGATGATGAAAATAACGGCTGTTACTAATGAATCAAATTTATTTTGTAATTATAGTCTGAGGAAGATAAGAAGAATGTCCTGAGACTGCAGGACTTGGCAGACAAACTGCAGTTGAAGGTTAAAGCCTACAAGAGACAGGCCGAGGAAACGGTAAGATTTGGCAGTATTTTTCTAATTCCTCTTTTATGCAGATATATCCAACCACACATTTCATTCTTATTGCTGATAAAATCCAAGCAAGATGCCTCTTAGAATGGTGTCATAACCAGAAATTAACCATAGCTTTTATTATTCTATGACCATTGGTATGCTAATACCACCTGACAAGTCATGAACAAGACATAGGAGAGCCACAGTTTTCCAATAACAACCTGTTAGAATTACAGGATTTAACTTTTCCCACCTACCACTCCTTAAATATTTAGGAGGACGGCCTTTTGGTACAGTCTCATCACTGATATGAATAGGACAAACCAGAAGCTTGAAGGACCAATAACGCTTTTAAAAAAAAAATAGTTTTTCCCTCTCCTCTTGCGTAGTTGGGCTCTTGCAATTTAATACTCATCACGTTAATCCTATCTGGTATTAGCTCATCCTATGTTATTGAAAAAGAGCGCACCTTTGCATCCTCTGCAGTTCCGCCATCCTATTGACAGTAACTTGTAGCCATACTCGAGGAGAGCTCGGCTCCCACCCATCTCCCGTTAAGGATTCTCATCCAGGCGCAATTTCAGGTGTCACAGACTACCTATTATCTCAACGCGACTTTGTTCACTGACCCTTCCCGTTTCTACGCAGATATTTAACTGGAATCACAGAATAGATACAGGGCTTGTCCCAGCCAGTCGCCATGCCTTTAAGGATCAACTACCCTCCCAATATCTCAAAATATGCGACCAAGAAGCACAAACATAGGTTATCCGACCTGAAACTCTTATCTCTGACTTTTACTTCTGTGCAAATGAGAGGAAATTAACCAATGACCTGATCTTCTACACCAGAAAATGGGCACGATGGAGGACCATCTTCTACTCCATGCTTTGTATAACAGGTACCAGGAAAACACAGTATGGCCTCCAACTTACAGCCTAACCCTTGTTACTCTACAGTGCGAACGCCACCATTTCCCTTTACAATACCGGGATTATCTTAATTCAAGCTTCGGATGACAATTTAGCCATGATGGATAATATCTTCCCTACCCTCAAGATAGCTGTTAATTCCAAGTCTTCTCCTTCCCCCTTAAAACATAATCTTACAAACAGTATCACTCTCACATCCCTCCTCAGGCCTGGGGTGACCGAATCTGATCATAACCCCCCTCACTCTCGAAACGACCTCTGTTCCATCCAGTCCCCTGACTTAGTATCATCGGAACCTACACATCTATAGCTTCTCACACCTCCCCGGGCTCCACACGGATGCAAATTGGTTCCCTTGTTGAGGATTCCTCGACCGCCTCCCCACCCCCTTCCTCCTCTGGTGAACCTCCCTGCTTGATCTATCCTAACGCGCCTTCAACCCAGTATATGTCCAGACAACTACATTCCTTGGATCTTATCACACCTAACCCACTCTTTCTTTCCTCGCTCTCATACCATCTGCCATACACAACCCCTATCACCCGCCAACCACCAATGGCTCCTCTCCCCTCCTTAACAGAGATTCAACAAGACTGCACTGCTTCATGCACCCCCTCTAACCTCCTCAATGCCCCCTTGGTCCCCACAGCGATCACACAAGGACCCACCCCCTGCCGGAACTACCTATACAACCCTTATCAAACTACCAAAAATCAGACTGGGATGCTCGTCTTCATGAGATCTTGTGCCACCTGTGTCTTCTCAGACCGAGAACTGAAGGCCATTACTATCGAACATCTACCCTTACTCAGAACACTTAGCACGCTAGGGACCCAACCTAGTGTCCTTATTGACACAATTCCTGCCTCTGTCACACAGACTTTTCCCAACACCTTTAATACTTCACCCCTACCAAATGCCTCCTCTCGCCCCAGAAGACTTAAGGATTATCTCTTGACCAGTGAGATTCTTGATCTACTCATATCTTATTCCCTCCCTTTAGTCTCTGACAAGTCCCTACCAGGTCAAATACAAATTATACACGCTAAGCCTGACAGAGAACCTGTCTACAATTCCAGAGCTATAAGTAGCGAAAACCTCAAGCGTGTTAATATCCTCCAGACTCATACTCCCCAATTGACTGACCAATTGAAATGCGTACTTCTCAACATGCAAACACACCACCGATATCTATGACCTCATCCTGACTAACTGACTGGATATCATTATCCTCACAGAAATCTGGCGGAATTGCTCTTCCTCCCCTACCCTTGACCTTCTAGTCCCACCTAATTATGACATAATTCGTATGGACAGATCCTTGAAACAGGGTGGAGGAATAGCCTCTATACACAGAAACACACTCTCAGTCTCACAATCAGAAAGCCCCACTACAATCTCCTGCGAATAGCTATGCCTCACCATATCATGCAAAAGTCGCCCGGTCTGCACGTTACATACATTCTACCCCCCCCACACCTCCCGGTGACAATCTTTCCTTCATTGAACACTTAATGGAAATCATCTCTTCCAATGAGGACCCTCTAGTGTCTCGAATCTTCCTGGGAGGCTTTAACCTACACTGGTCTAACCCGAATGATCACATAGTGAATTGGCTCAAATCCTTCCTTTTGGATCAAGAACTGACACAATTCTGGGATAGCTCAACTCACAACAAGGGTGAAATTCTGGACCTCATCATAGCCAAAGGTAACACCATCACACTGGACTCCATTACCCCATGCGGTTGGTCTGACCACTACTGCATCCTCTTCTTCATTAACAGAAAGGTGTCGTAAAGGGGGTCCAGCCCATGAAAATGAAGCAATGGAAAAGGAACCTTCAAAATATAAACACTGAAGAACTAGCTACCTGTTGTAAAAATGCCTTGTCTTCCCAAGCAGACTTGATGGATGATCATATCCTCACTGATTTTTACAATTCCTCCATCTCTGGTGTCATGGATGCTATAGCCCCTTTACAATATAAAAATGCCTCCCACAAAATTTCCAAACCTTGATTCAACTCCAATCTAAACTCAGAACGCCGTAAACTGAGGGCGCCTGAAATATCATGGAGATCCATACCATCCACCAAACATTTAAACCTTCTTAGAGCTATCAGGAATTCTTACAACAAACAAATATCAAGTCTGCAGAGGCCGACTTCTTCAGATCTCAACTTAATCAAGCTAAAAACTGCCCTAAGTAACTTTTTGAACTCCTTAAACAACAATTGCTCAAGGCACCCAACCGCCATGACCTTAGTGACAGCTCTCCTACGTGCGACGATTTAGCCACCTTCTTCTCCTAGAAAACTAACTGCATCAATATAGATATTGAATCAAAGAAGGCTCTTCTCCCAATGTATGCAAACTTGGCCCCGCTTACCCACCAAGAGCCACTCATCCCCCCTAGTTTAAGCCTCAAGAACAATGCATCTTGGCACACCTTTACTCACCTCAGCGAAAGTGACATTTACAACACTCTTCTTCAAATAAATCCATCTAACCACTTCAGCAACCCTCTTCCACCTCCCATCTTCAAGGAAATAAAAGCCTCCATCCATCCCTTATGGTGCAAAATCGTCAATGCTTCACTAGTGCAAGGCACAATCCCTGACTGTCTAAAAGCAGCACAGGTAACTCCCATTCTAAAATAACCTAATGCAGACAGCTCCGATCTGTACAACTTCTGTCCCATTTCCAACATCCCCACTCTGGCAAAACTTTTTTAGAAATGCTTGCTAATTCAACTCTGCTCACACATCGAGAAATTCCAATTGCTGGATCATCATCAGTCTGGTTTCCGGAGAGGGCACAGCATTGAATCTGCACTCACGCACATCATGGATGACATTTTATAGTTCCTAGACCGTGATGAATCTTGCTTATTGATCCTGCTTGTCTTATTTTCTGCCTTTGACACTGTGAACCATATCAAACTACTATCTTCTCCAGAAAACAGGGTGGGCTTATCAGGGTTGGTATTGAATTGGTTCACTTCCTTCCTTTAAAACAGATCCCAAAGAATCAAGATGACTCAATCTCTTTCTCAGCCCGTACAGTAACTATGGGGGTTCCAGGGGGGTCCCCCCTATCACCAATATTCCTCAATGTATTATTGGAACCGTTAGCAAATGCCATGAAATCAGCAAACATTATTTTTCTTATGTATGCGGATGACAATCAACTTCATCTGAAAATCACCTCCCCAGAAGACATCATCTCACTCAACTCAATCCTGATGAACACTCAAAACTGGCTCACTGACAACTACCTCTTGCTCAACACATCCAAAGCTGAATTTTCTCTCATTGCACCCCAAATCACACTCCCAAGATTGACCTTTGCATGAAACACCTCACAGCCTTCAACTGTTCCCCCCCTATTATTGAATCAGCTAAATCCCTTGGTATCACACTAGACATGCACTTGAATATGAAGAACCATATCAGCAATGTAAGCAAGGGTGCTAAACACCAGATGAGTAAACTAGGGAATCTCAAACCGTTCCTTCCACAGAAAGACTTCAAATTGAAAGTATAAGCTTTAGTTTTGCCAAGACTAGACTATGGTAGTTCCACGCTACGTGGGCTCCACAAACAGAGCCTGGCCCCACTAAGGGCTTCCCTTAATGCCGCAGCTAGATTGATTACTGGGCCAACAAGAAAAGGACGCATATCCCCAGCCCTAAAATCCCTAAAGTGGTTACCATACGAGGCAAGAATACAGTTAAACATGTCATGCATGACGCACAAAGCCCTTCATTCCAAGACCCCCATCTATCTGGCTCAAAAACTAGAACTATCAGAGGGCTGCAGAGCATCACGAAGTGCAAGTACAATGCTCCTAAAACCACAGATTTTCCACAAAAAGAGATCAAGTAACAGAGTCTTCTCAGGGATTGCCCCGAAGATTTGGAACTCTCTTCCTCCGGAAATCCCTACAATCTCCTCCACACATCCTCCAAAAAGGAAGTGAAAAAAATCCTAATGCTCAAGTTCCTGCCCTAATAGGCCTTGGCTCCTAGACTTCATTACTGCCCTCTATTTGGTCATCTTGATTGACTTAAGACATGGTTATATACCTGGGAAGAACATTGTTAGCATGCGTTGTACATACAGATGTTTGAATGTTCCTCACCCATTACTATATCCCGCTACCCTTATATAAAGGGTTCTGATAACTACAGGAGTCATGAACGCACCTTGCATCATTATGTAACAAATGTTTTGCTTCCCAATACTGTATCCCTCTTACCCAAAATTGGGAAGCGCTCTGATACCAGTAAGGGTCATGTTTGTGCTATACATATATTTATAATAAATATATTATCAAAAAAAAGGAGAACATTTGTGTAGAGATTCCTGTCAGAGTAACAGAACTATACCATGAGTACAAAAGTTATCTCTTCACCAAAGCAAAGGCAGAAGTGTGCGCAGGATTAAATATTTGCCGATAATCATTGTTTCTACTTTAAATACATTTTTTAGATGTGGATTTGCGGTGGCCCAATCAAATATTTAACTTTGAAATTTCTAAGATATATTCCTTTCAGATATGTGACAATACAACGCATGCCATTACCCTGCATGCCGCTGCTACGCAAAACTTTACCCCGACTTTCTGTCGGGGGAGGCGCTGTAATTTGGAATAGTTTAATTTACTATTCCAACTCCAGTGTGTGCAACAGTAGGGAAGGTGTTGTAGTTAAATCCAACATCTTCTACCCACTGCTACACACCGTTTGCGTTGCAAAGGCATGTGGGGTAATGGTATGCGTTGTACCGCTTGCGGTGTAACTGCGGTTTCCCTTCCTTTCAAAATGCAAGTACATTGGTATTGTTGATTTTCTGGTTTTAGGAGGAACAAGCCAACGCACATTTGACCAAATTCAGGAAGGTGCAACACGAGCTTGAAGAAGCTGAGGAAAGGGCCGACATTGCAGAATCCCAAGTAAATAAACTCAGAACCAAGACTCGTGATACTGGGAGCAAGGTAAGATATTTCAAGCTGAAGGCAAGCTCTTCTCAGCTTAAATCTGCCTTAATTTCAAAGGTTATTTTATCAGTTTCACCTAAGATGTAATTCTGCCAACATTAAAAATGAGCAAACCTTAATTGCATAACACCAGAAGTAGTAGCACTTTTTTTCTGACATGAAATGTCACACTGAAAGCCTTCAGTTCTGAAGGAGTTGGTGTCCTAAAAATGATAATGCATTGAGTTTTAAAATTCTGCTTTTGTCAGGAAGGTATACAAATGAGAGATACCACAAGCACTCAAATCCCATATTAATAAGGGACAGTGGGCGGTAAGATTCATATTGTGCCGGTGGTTTGTCTGCCTATAAGAGTGTAATGAGGATGGTCTCCCTAAGTGAGGGTATCATTATCTACTGCCACATTATACACTTGCAACAGTTTAGACACCAGTAACCTTGAGCATTACTTATAGAATTCAACTGGGAACCTGTCATTCCTAGGAGTCGTGTATGTGGGGAGACTAGAACTCACAGAGGTAATCTCATCTGAAGTGATGGGTGTCTCTAAAAGCTTCCTACGAGGGCTCTCCAGCAAGGCTAATGCTATATGGTCAAAATAGGTGACATTATCCATAGGAGAGGCTTGCACTCATGATGTATATAGTTCTGTATAATATCTGACAAAGTCAGCCAGGATGGTCTGAGCGTTGTATCTACGTTCACCATCATTTCCACTAATAATGTAATGTCTTGTAGAGACTTTAAAGGGAGAATAAGGGAGGCCAGGGTCCTGCCCGGCCTCTCTGTTTGCGCCTTGGCATGTTTGTATAAGTGTTTCACCACTTGGTCAGCAGTCTTAATGAATTCAGTAAGTGTGGCCCTAACACCAGCAAGACCCTGGGCCATCTATTGGCAAATATTTATTTTCAAGTGTTCCAAGCTGCTTATCAAGCGTATTTAGTCATTCCATTAGGGCCCTGCGAACCCCATTATGCTTGGCCGCACAAATTCCCCGCATATAAGCTTTAAAAGCCTCCCATAGTGTGCCTATTGATGGTACAGAGTGTTTAGTTGAAAGAATGCTTCCATTTCTGTCTTAATCTTGTCCCTGAAGACATCGTCCAATAGGGTTGAAGGGGACAGATGCCATGTAAATGCTCTATGTGTGGGATCTCTATTACCAGGATATCTGGCGAATCATCAGACAATGTAAATGGAAGGTGGTCAACCCTAGTAGACCAGCTAAGAATATCCCTTGTGCCAACTCAATAGTCCAGGCATGCCTAGGACCCATGTGCCCTGGAGATATGTGTGCCTTATTTTGTGTCAGGGAATCTATGCCTCCATGTATCTCCTAGACTGTCATCTCCCATTAAATTCCTGAGTGTTGATGCCACTGCATGATGCATATGTGTGTCAGCATTAAAACAATCAATCTGTCTGTCCAGTACCAAACTAAAATTCCCTCCTCACAATATCCTTTGAGGAGACACTGCCAAGCATTTGGCCTATAATGTCCGCAGAAAGTTGGTATCATCCGCATTGGGCCCCAGCAATTGAGCAATGTCATTTGCATTCCAATTACCAAGGATTGAATTATATTGTATTGGCCCTGTATGTCATTTTCCTCATCGAGGACTTGTAATGCAACATCCAGTTTAACCCATAGAGCAGTACCTCTAGCATACGAGGAATAATTCGCTAGTGATCTGTGGCAGAACCATTTTAATGCAAAGCAGGACATTCCAGTTGTATCAAGGTGCGTCTCCTGTATGAGAGCGATGTCACTATTATGGCAGTCTAGATTTGCTAGTACATGTTGTGTTTTTCAGGGTATTTTTCCTCAGAAAACTCCATGTCAGAAATCAATTTGGCATAGTGCTATCAGTAGGATGTCCCATTATAGTCTGGTATGTCGGCCTGATGATTATCAATGTGCAGATTATCTCATCAGAAGGTGTTGTCCTCTGTATGTCATGTGCACGATTCTGTACCTCGTCCCTCCCATCTCCCACAATAGCCACCTCAAAAAGCCAGTGAATTACCTCATTTCAACAGTACTTTAACAAACACGTAAATAAACATCCACTGATCAGACAACATTTCAACCCACACTGGAAGTACCCCTGAAGGAGACCAGAATGCCAGCCTGTCAAACCCTACCAGTGAGATGCCTGCTGAGCTTATTGGTCGTAAGGACAGACAACCAGAGCCAGGAGAAGGGAAGTGGAGGTGGGCTGAAGATGGGGGCCATCGTAGTCAAGTTCAATTCATTCTCAATCCCGGACATTACTAATCAGCCCACTGGTTGCGCCATCATGAGGACCTCTCAATTATTGAAAAGAAAAAGTTACTTACCTGCAGTAACAATATTACTTGTGGATACTCTATCTACCTGTAGATTCCTCACATGTAGAACAATTCCTAGGCATCAGACTGGATCCAGCAAACTTCAAAGCCGCAATGCCGCCAGTAGAGGGTTCTGGACTCAGTCCACACCTGTGGCGTCAGGCAATGTTCTTGAGTCTATGAAGCACCTACCAGGGTGCATCGACATCAGTTTCCCTCCATTTATTCCAAAGTCTTCAAGGCGAGATGGGGTGAAAAATGGTTTGCTATATATATATCAATACTGTTTCCACTTTCTCAGTAGGAACTATATGTTTGTTTGGGCAACACAAGCGTTGAAATGTTGCTAGACTGATTCCATGCACCCCCTCTGGATATGTTGGTCGATAGTCCTGCTAGCTCACAGTTCCCCCATGAGTACCCCTAAACCTAGTCAGGTAACTAATAGTTAGGGCAACCTCATTACATGACAACCCTGACTCCCCAAGGAATCGTGATAACAGATCTAAAACCTTTTCGCTCAGTCACTCATGCATGCTCAGGTAGATACACAAGAAATACACAAAGGAGCATTTCAATAGTTATTGAACCATTGTGATTTTTGTATATTGTTTTGTATATAATATATGCGCTGCCATGATTAATAGACAAAAGCAAATCAAAGTGATTAGCGATATGAGAACAGTGAAAAGAATAAACGATTCCACCATTGTGCTGACGCAGTATATATGTTGGCATACAAGTACTGTGTATAGTGTACTCCTACTATGAGCTCCCTAACCTATTAGCCTAGGGAGGGTGTTCCGCCAAGAATACCCTACTGGAAGATCTAACTCCCCATTACCTGAAGGTAAGTGTGTGCAGGTCCCCGTCTTGGTCACAGGTTAGACATCCCTCCTCGCAGAGGGTAAACAGGAATCAGCTGAAACTGACAACAGCGGCCTAGCAATGCTCAGCAGAGTGGTCTTCTCATTTGAACACAGAAATGCGTGTGTATTTATAATAACAGTATCCATGCTTACGTGTCGAGGCTTTGGCCAGGCTGACATTGTTTATTCTCCTGTGATAGCCATGTCGCCTTATGAATGAATAACAAACAACATTTTCACAATGTGTGTTTAGGCCTTGAACTAAATGTTCAAGGTGTCGTTATAGTGTACTTACAAAGTGGAATTTGTAAGCAATGTGGTTTCAGAGAAAATAATCCTGCACTGTCACGCAAGCAAAATGTCATCGTTTAGAAAAGAAGGCAACTTGAAAAACGTTTGCATGTAAAATGGCAGTGTTTCTTTCCGGGCCAAACCTAGTCATGTATATGTATGTGTGTGTATATATATATATATATATATATCTATATATATATATACACACACACACACACACACACACACACACACCCCCACATACACACACACACACATATATATATACATATATACACATATATATAAACACACACACATATATGCAAAGGAAATTCAATTTCCACAGATCTGAAGAAAAGAAAAGAGCCACTCTGTAATTGATGCTGGTCACTGCGTTAATTTAATGTCAGGCAGACAGATGATAACGCATTTCGCGCCTCCGAGACTTGGTCACATGACCACACCAGTAATTTTTCAACCACTAAAACATTAGCTCAGGTTGACGTGATCAACAAAATAGACATAAAGAAAAGATCTTTCACTCAATTTCACGAACTTCGTTAAATCAATAATTTTGAACAAAAGATTAAGTGTATTTATACATGATTTTAGTGACGTGAAATGTTAAAAGGAATTTGGAAACTTGGTGGTGTGCAGCCCCGTGTCGTATCTTCCCTGGGTATTTGTGCTCAGACTTCAACTCCCATAAGGCCGTTCACGGTACCACATAGTTGCGTTTAGTGGACTGTTCTCAGTGATCAGTCACGCAAGTGATCGGGATCAGTGCCCAGTGCTGGTCTGACACTGGTGAAACAGAATGTCATTGGAAGTGTGTCAACACCAATTGGATGCCAGGTATGTTTGCCAGGTGCTCCCTTCAATAAGTCCCAGATTGAGGAGATAAAGAATGTTATTCTCAGCAGTGACTGGTCATAATAGCTAAAGGGAAGGAGTAAAGTACCTGATCATTGTCATTCAGCTGTAGTAGCCCTAGAAGAGGTTTCACTTTGGTGTCACTTCTTAGTGTAGATTATCCCTGAGTTCAGTGCTCATCGGTGTTGCACATAGTGTGCCGTCTGGGATCTGAAAAAGGTATAAAATAGGGTTAACCTTCAGTATGTCTCCAAGTGGATCTGGTTATATATAATAACATCGACATGGTTAGCCATGGCGATGAGTAAGGCCCAAGGTGGGCAGTGTGGGTGGGAGCAGGGGTGTGCAGGGAGGATATGAGGTTTGCCGGTCTATCATGTTAAAACATGGGGTATAGGTTGCAATAAAATCACCTTCAAAATCACATTGCATAGCTTTTTTTGAGAATCCAGGTCTGTGTGAATACTCACAAATAATATACATTTCATTTAAACATCAGTATTTGAATACAATAACATCAGAACAAAAGACAGGCATCCGGCTTGCCTGTGTGTGGGAAGGGGGAAGTGGGGGGAGGGGAAAGGGAAGGAAAGTTGCAGAAGGGAACAGAGGAAAAGAGGGAGGATGAGGGAAGGGATAATACCCTTTCAGGCATAGTATGCCACATGGATTGTGCAAAAAAGAAGCAGAGCGCTCTGGGTAGCTCCCAAGTTTAGATGGAGTGCAGTTCCTCTACAGAATACCAGCAACACACTGAATTTGCTCAGCTCAAAGCTTTTAAGCATAGGTTTAGCCCACTGAAAACCATGCCGAGATAGAAAGGGACAAAGTATTTTACCATTTCTACAGCAATGTCTTTAAGCATAGGATTAGCACAGTGCCATAGAGGCCAAGCTTTAAAATGACAAAAGGCTTTTACCACTGCAAGCACAGTAGTACAGTAGTACAGCTTTGGATTAGTTAAATATCATCTAAGCAAAGCCAACCTTGACTGAATAAAAGCATTCCCTGTTGTGTTTCACTATTAATATAGCTCTTCAGCGAGGTTTAACTTTGTCCAGACACAAGGGAGCACCCAGTATAAGTCAAACCAATACCCTTTCAAGCATAGAGTGCTGCATAAATTATGCAAAAAAGATGCAGTGAATTCTGGGTAGTTCCCAAGTTTAGGTAGAGAGCAGCTCCTGTATGGAGCATCCTACGATACAAGTGACTCTGAATTTGCTCACCTCAAATGTCTGATTTTCTATCAAAGTTTTTAAGCATGGAATTAGCACATTGCCATCCACGAGACAGAAAGGGACAGAGTATTTTGCCATTTCTACAGCAAAGTCTTTAAGCATGGGACTAGACTGCAAGTAGGTAGTTATAGATAAGACCTGGTTTCCATAGGAAAAACATTTTTTGATTTGCTAAAAACATCTTCACGAATTGATCAAAACTAGTTTGCCAGTCACTTCAGTTGCTGTCTGAAAAGTTTGAGGGTGATCTGTCTAGAGGGAGCCGGGAAAAAGGGGGGTCCCAAAATCATTTTCCTCATGCAATTTCCTACAGTAATTTTAGACACTACTACAGCCTGTACCATTAACATGATTAACACCAAATTTGCCAGAAAGCCAGATCTTGGTCTAGAAAAAGCGTTTTGTAATTTGGTGTCAATCTGTTCAGTCGTTTCAGAGTTATTCAAGTAAAAAATATTTATGTATACCTTGAGATGCGAATCCACCAATGCCGTGATTGACCCGCTGGAACCTGAGAGGAAAGTTACAGCTGCCATTTTGTGCATTGGGACACGATTCCCATGGGCAAGAAATGTTCTGAAAATGTTTGTTGACCCTGCGAGGATCAGCGGATCCACTCAGATCCTCACAGATCCAGGCGGATTCAGGTGGATCTGTGGATTCAGACCCCAATTGAAAAAAAAAGACACATAGACCCACTCACAGACTAATAAACCTACTCACACACTCACTCACACACCCACTTACATACCCACACAACCACTCACACACCCACATAGCCACTCACACACCCACTCACTCAACAACTTACCAACCCACACAACCACTCACACACCCATACAGCCACTCATATACCCACTCACAGACCCACAAAACCACTCACACACCCTATCACGGACCCACACAGCCGCTCACATATTTGCTTAGATATACACACAACCACTCATACACTCACACACCCACTCACAGACCCATAAAACCATTCGCATACCTACACAACCACTTACACACCTACTCACACACCCACGCACACACCTACATAACCACTCACACACCCACAAAGTTATTCAAACAGCCACCCACACACAAGCAGTGATATACTTATAAAAATTGCAATAGCATATGTTTGTATTAAATGTGTTGTTGCTTTAGTACTGGATTTGTGTAATAAAACTGGCAGACACTTATTTGTCCAAGGATTTGCAACGGATCTGGGGTTCCATAAACTGAATTTAAAAAATAGAAAGACTTGTGCATTGAATTTCTAGAAAGACTACATAAGCTACCATACCTTAATTTTAAAAATGTTAGTTTTAAAATATATACTAAGAATTAATATGTGAATACAATATATTTATAAACTTGTGAAAATGTATATTAATAAATTGAACTTATGAGCCAAATTGCTGCAAAATTTATATTAAAAAAACTTAGGAAATAGCATTAAAAAAAGTAGAAATTCACTGGTTACAGGGACATTATTTTGTAAATAAAATTATATAAACCTTATAACTTCACCAAAGTAAACAAAGGTTACAGAGACGTTATAGTTAGGTTCAGATCTTACACACACAAAACCACATAAATTCAGCAGTTATAGCTATCTCAAGTAACTATAACTTGTGCCCTAAGGCAACTACAACTCACTCCCTCAACATGCACTGCTAATTACCCCACATACTATATCACTCATGAAATCTTCTATGACATCATCAATATTATCACTGCAACATATGCAGGAAATTATTGAAGAGAAAACTGTATAAGGCGGGGGAACGACTGGGCGAAGATATCCTGGACTACCTCTAGTAGAAGATGTCACTCATGATCAGCAAGATAAGACTGGCTCAAACTGTTGGCTTTAACCTTCAGAGACCACACTAGGTCTTTGGCGGTGAGCCAGATCTCTTGTTGGTGTGCCCAACACCACAGTCTCAAAGCCTCCAGACAAAGGAGATGAGACCCTACTCCATCTTGCTTGTTCAAATACCACATTGCAGTTGAGTTGTCTGTCAAGATCTGTACGGACCGGCCTACGATGGAGGGGTAGAAGACTTTCAGTGCCAGCCGAATTGCTGGCAATTCTAGCAGGTCGATATGAAGGACCTGCTCCTCCCGAGACCAGAGGCCCCTAATCTTTAAATTTTCCAGATCAGCTCCCTACCCCAGCGTGTAAGCATCCATCACTACCGCAGCCACATCTGGAGGGGGAGAAGGCCATCCTGTATGTCAGGTTTGCCTCGTTCCCCCACCAAGCCACATCCGCCACAGCATAGGGGGAGATCACAATGGAATCTGACAAGTCTCCCCCGTACTGTAGTCACTGGCTGTGGAGGCACCACTGCATGGCCCTCATGTGCGAACGTGAGTCCCTGACTAGGAGAGTGCAGAAAGTCAGCAGACCTATGATTCACAAGGCTCTCAGAACTGGAACTCTTGCACCTGACTGGAAAGTTGGAGTCCTCTCCTTGATGTCTGAGATCCTCCATAATGGAGGGAAGTAGCACAGAATGGTGGTGTTCAGTACCGACCCTATATTAGAGTCATCGGGAGGGCCACAGTTGAGATTTGGTGAAGACTCAGGGTGCCGATGTCAACCCAAAGTGTAATACCACAAACTGATAGTGCATAGAACCGACTGAAAATCGCAAGTACTTCTTCTGATGGACCGCAGGATAGGGATGTGGAAGTGCGCATCCTGCAAGTCCAGTGACACCATTCAGTCTCCAAGCTCTATGCCAGTAGACTTGAGTCAGGGTCAGCATCTTGAACTTATCCTTTTTGAGGAAAGACGTTCAGGCTCCTGAGATCTAGAATGGGTTGCAGGCCACAGTCCTTCTTGGTGACCAAGAAGTAATATGTGTAGACTATTTCCATGTCTGGCACTAACTCCGCCACTCCCTGCGGAAGGAGAGCTGCCACTTGCCGCAAAATAGCAAAATGATCTGGCGGTGTTAAAGGGGATGGGGTGGAGAGCGGAACGTGAAGGAAGGGATGGATGTAGCCCTCTTCTATAATTTGAAGGAATCGGTCCAAAATAATGCCCATTTAGGCTATAAGACAATGTGTCACCTGCCCTCCCATAGGCTCCGCGTGAGGTTGGAGTGACAAACTAGGCCTGCTTTCCTTAAGGTGCAGGGGCAGAAGAATAGGAGAAGGGTTGCAAGGTAGAGCCCCTGTATTGTCGAACAAAGGGATCGGTTGCTGCTGGAGTGGCTGAAATTGCCGGATGGATGACCCTCTCCCAAAGCCGCAAACCCTAAACCCGAGTCCCCAGCGCAGACTGATCCAGCACCCTCCACTGGCGGCATCGCAGCTTTGAAGTTTTCTGGATCCAATCTGATGCTTGGTGATTGTTCTACAGATGAGGAATCTGCAGGTAGAAGTATCCATCAGAAAAGTATTTCCACAATTCGCTCAAATCAGACTGCAAGCAAAATGAGTCTCAGTCACATCATTCCACATCATTTAGGTTCTCCTAAGCTGTAACATGGTTTTTGGCTGAGTCTTTCTTGGAGTTGAGAAGAATATGCTACACAAATTGTGAGGCACTGTGCAGGCTTGGGAACACATGGGTGTTTATCCCGATGCATAAACTTCAGGCACACTGTGCATAACATAGCCTATGCTATGCCTGCTTGGCGCTGCTTGCATTTCATTGACAAAAACACATGCCACGCCTTTTGCACTGTAATTGCAAAGTTTGGGAACATTCATATAGAGTTTCCCTCAAAGATTAATGCCTGTCTCTCCTGTGCCAGCTGCAGCATAGTATCCCAATCCTTAAAATTGAGTAGCCTGGCAATAATCAGGGTGGGTGCTGCGTCAGGAGGGGGAGGGCGAGCTCAAGGTATTGGTGCCCTCTCTCTACAGTGAACAGAGGGAAAGGATGCTCAGTCTCAAACAATAATTTAAGAAGGATATTACAGAAATTTGTGGATTCGGGATACCCACCACGCACAAAGTATTGTGCAGGGACCTACCTTCCCAAGCTTCATTCTTTGAAATAATTATGGAGAGAATTTTGGCCATGTCTAAGAGCTTCTACTTTTGGTCAGCCATATCATCCTCTAGGATGGAAATTTGTATTTTGCAGTTGAAATGCATTTTACATGCTTATTCAGGGTAGTTGTTAATTTGTGCACCCTATTGGATAAGTATTTAGCTTTTTGTCACCATATACATGAGACTTTTTTTTACATACGTAGGAGGAGGTTCTTGGTGTCTGGCTCCTTGGAGTCGTGCACCGCTTCGTTCGCGACACAATGCCATTATCTGGTGAGTGAGCCCTGTAATACGCCGCGAGTCGAAGGAAAGTTTAGCTTGCTTTGGGTCCCCTTTAGCCATTGTTGTTGGATTATAATAGTACTACCAGTAGCACTCCCGGCAGGGGCCCCAGATTGTAGCCACTACTTGTGACTGCAACCTCTGCTACAAAGTGCACCTTTCTCTTTAGTTCACAGGTCGCAGTGTATATTTTGTTCTGAGGCCCTCTGTCCCCCAAGGTCAGCAGCAGAGCTTTAAAGTCAGTACCTCCCGCTCAGGCTGGCAGCCCATGTGTAAGGATAAATAAGTAAGGGAAGAAGCCTGAGGAGCCACCAGTCCCCAACAGCAGGGCCCCGCTGCAGTAGATAGTTAACCTTTACTGCTAGAATGGAGAGCGGGATGCTTCCCCCTCTGCCGGCACTCTGCAGGGACCCCAAGGCCTTGGCCCCACTTTAACAGGCACTGCTCCACCTAACGGCCAGCCCACCCTCAGCACAACCATGAGGTCAGTCACACCCCAAACATGCCTGTAGTGGAGCTCCCACATCAGTGTCATCTACCTGGGGGGCAGACCAGGTGTAGAGGTGAAGAATATAGTGGAAGAAATTCCCCTCCTAGGGAGACACCAGCCCCCTAGTGGTGGGGCGGCACTGCAATAGATATTCAGGTCTACCAGTAGGGTGGAGAGTGGGGCCCAGCTCCCCCGGCCAGTCAGTGATCTATGCCTCAAGCAGGCACCGTGCTGCCTCAGCCCCTTACCTTCAAGTGAGCTCAGTCCCTCCGAAAGGCCAGGCTGTCACCAGAACTGCCATGCGGCCAATTCCACTCATGGTAGCTCTTGCCGCGGGACCGCGTGTTCCTGCCACTATGATACAGCAAGCGAGAAACAGTTATATTCACTCTCAGTCTGCTCCTAGGGGCCCATTCCAGGCCGATTTTCTGGGCCGCATCACAGTTTGCGCCACCCTTTTTGTATGGCTACATTGGTGCCCCCACAAGTCCAATTTTTCTGTGGTCAGGCTCTCGGGCTATAATTGACTCAATCCCCGTCAACGGATCCCAAATTGTTGTCGCCAGCTGCTGGTAAATAAATGGATAGTCAGTTCGGTACAGGGAGCCTCACAAGTGTTTGGCCATCTTGGAATCAAGCACTCTGGCCTACCTAAAAAGTAGTCCTTAACTAACATATTGGAAACCATGTCCTCAAAATGTCAGTTTTCATTGCTAGTCATGTGAGGGTTATGATGCATTAGTGACTGAGAACTTGATAATATCTATCTTCTATTATTTAAGTTAAAACCGTGGAATCATAACATATCAGCAAAATGGATAGTGTGGTGGCATTCATTACAATGAAAACATAATCTGCAGAGCTATACTGTCTGAACCCTCTTAATTTATCCTTACTTGAGGTTTTTAGCTTGTTTCTTAGTATTTGATGGTTTAGTAATGTAATCATACATTCTGCAGTTTGCAACAATTTCTACGTAACTTTCACATAACTCTTTTAGGAAACTTGATTTATTTTCTCCTAGAAAACAGAGAGTGAAGAGTGATCATGCTTCCCTCAACAAGCAAAGTAACTGAAATTTGTAAAATGTAAATTACTTTGTTCTTTTCTTTGAATGTTTCTTTTTTTTTTTTTCCTTTTTTTTATTAGGTTTTTACAGCAGCAAAAAAATAATTGATCGAGCATTACAAATCATACAAAGAGTTGACATAAATGATTAGGTCAAACTAGACTTCGCTTCGATAGCATTGGAATAGAAGAACAATTTAACCTTTTAAGATTGAATCCAATTGCGAATAGGGGCCCAGATATTTAAACTAAAAACTTTCTTTTTCCTCCCCTTTAAACAATACACTGATTGCTCTAATTGATAAATATTTAGCAATTCCGATTGCCATTGAAAGAATGAAGGAGGATCAGCATCAAGCCAATGAGAAGTAATACAATATCTAAAAATAGACATAGATATAAATAAAAAGCCTTCTTCAGCAATTGTCCACAGTTTGACAGGATTTGATTGAACACCAAGAATAACAAGTTCAGCAGAGAGTGTTACGGGTGAGTTCATGATGTTATTTAGAAACATTTGAATTTCAGAAATAAATTGGGTTAGATTAGGACAGAAATAAAACATATGAGCAGAATTTGCACCGAGAAGTTTACATCGACTTCATTTTTCGCCTCTATCAACTTTCCATTTCAATAATTTGGCAGGGGTATAATATAAATCAAATATGCTCATAAAAAATTGGCTTTTTAAAGATCCATTAATTAAAACAAAGTCAGACAGAACTAAGCATCAGATACATTAATACTCTCTATACCCAACTCATTTTGCCATTTTATATTAAATTACTCGAGATTATCTTCCATTTGAGTTAGCATGGACTGGTAGATCATACCAATTCTGTTTTGTTTCCTGCAGCATTCAAGTATATCAATTTTCTTGATTTTTTTAGTGTTAAATAAATTTTTTGTAATTAAGAAACTGCGTATTTGCAAATATTTTAAAAAATCTGTTTTAGGTAAATTGTATTGTTGCTGCAAATACGAAAACGAAGCAAGTTGTTCTTCTTGATAAAGATCTCCTAGCCGAAATATATTAAGCCTTTGCCAGTGCAGCAAAATCTGGTCTGAAAATATTGATGGTAACATTGGGTTACAAAATAATGGTGTATAATAACTAAGATTATTCAGACCAAATCTTTTCTTGAATTGTTTCCATATCTGATAAGCTGTCAGTATAACTTTGAATCTTGTTTTTTTATAATAACTTGGTTCTAAAAAACGTACAAGACATTGTCGTGCCTGAGCACCAAGAATCATTACATAAATTGATGGATATGTAGGATCCTTTAATGGTGTTTCTTGAAAAATTAGAACATTCATAAACTTAAGTGATACCGCCAAATAATATAGACGAAAATTTGGTAGTCCCCAGCCTCCTCTACGTACGGGTAATGAGCACCAATTAAGAGATCGCCTAGCTCTTTTATATCCCCATAAAAATCTTGAAATTATTCTATCTATTTTGGTAAATAGACTAGAGGAAAACAAAAAAGGTATAGTACGAAAAAAATAAAGAAATTGGGAAAAAAGAGCATTTTAATAACATTAGTACGACCATAGAGGGAAAGATGGAGATTGTTTAACCTTTCAAGAGATCTATTGGTAGAAGCAAGTAAAGGGTCAAGATTAAGACCTACAATATCTTCAACCTTAGCAGAAAGTTTCACACCTAAATAAAAGGCTGTAGTAGAATATGTCAAATCAGTTGGTGGGCTGACGGCAGAGTGAATTATCTGCGTTTTAGCTATATTTAATTTATATCCAGAATATAAACCAAATTCCCGGGCTGCCTCTATAATTTTAGAAAATGCTAAATTAATATCCGAGGTAACAATCGCAACATCATCGGCATAGGCGAATTTTTTTAATTCTATTTGATGAATTATGACCGGGGGAATACTTTCCTGATTTATTAATTTGTGCAGATATGGCTCTATATATAGTGCAAATAAAAGGGGGGAGCAAGGACACCCTTGCCTAGTTCCCCTCGTTATTGATAATGTAGTAGAAATATCAGAGGCTTTACGAATTACAGCCCTAGGCTGATTATACAAAGCTTTTAAAGCAATTATAAATTCTATAGGAAACTTTTTCCAGGCCAGTACTTGCCAAAGGAACCCCCAGTCGACCCTATCAAACGCTTTCTCGGCGTCCAGTAGGGCTACTCCGACAGGGGACCCCGAGGCCTGCGCCCAGTCTAAAATGGTGATAATTCTTCTAACATGATCCGTTGTGTCTCTCTTTTTAATAAAGCCATGTTGTGATTTAGCCACTAATTTAGGCATTAGATCGTTTAATCTGTTTGCTAAAATTTTAGAGAAGATCTTGCTATCTGAAGTTATTAAAGATATAGGTCTATATGACCCAAGATCCATTGAATCTTTTCCTTTTTTTTTTAAATACAACAATAGTAGCTAATGACCATGATGGAGGCGGCCGGCCGTTAAATGCGTCTTGGAAAATTTTCAGCACCTCTAGTTGCAGAATTTTGCGAAACGTTCGATAGAATTCCAAAGGAATATTGTCAGGTCCGACAGCTTTACCAGAAGCCAGACCAAGAATAGCCCCTTCTATCTCCTCCCAAGTGACCGGGATAGATAGTATTACTTTTTGATCTTCAATAAGGAAAGAAGAGCGATCACTATTTAGAAGGTAATTAGATGCATCATTTCTCACACTAGTACCATCATTTGATTGATTATACAAAGATTGATAAAAATCTCGAAATGCTTTCAATACACCAGACCTGGATTCCTGGTTTACACCGTCTAAATCCGTAATTTTGACTATTTCCGTAGCAATAGCTTTCTGCCTCAAGCGTTGAGCTAATACTCTACCAGTTTGTTCACTTAGTTCATAGCATTCTTTTTTAAATATTTTGTACTTTGCGGCTACCTGCTCAGCCAGAAAAGAATAAACAACCAACCGCTCAGAAGCCAAGACTTTTTGAGCTTCCTGTACCTCTGAACCCAATCTAACACAAGAAGCTAATTTCAATTCTGCTTGACTTATTAGATCTAAACTAGCCTTAAATGCAGCTTGTTTTTTTTTTGGCGATAATTCGAATAGCTCAAAGTCTCACCCCTTATAGTTGATTTAAAAGTGTCCCAAACGGTTTGAATCGAAGCAGTATTATTATTGTTAAAAAAAAATTCCTTAATTATCGGAGCCATATGAGCAAAATAATCCTGGTCTAACAATACATTTCTTTGTAATGACCATGGTCTTTTTTGTATGTGTTCCTGAGAAGAAAATGATAATTCTAAAACAATAGGGTTATGGTCAGAAATAATTTGGGGTAAGACATCGATACTAATATTACCGGCAAACTGCGTGGAAATAAAAAAATAATCTAGACGAACAGATTTTTGATGTGGAGCCGAAAAATAAGTAAAGCCTGATTCTGTAGGTCTAAGTTTATTCCATACATCTATCAGCCCGTTGCTTAAGATTAGTTCTCTAAGAGCTTTAAAAGTTTGAGTTTCGCGATCTTTATAATTCCAGGTGTTTCTAATATTGCAATCAGCATTGATATTAATATTGAAATCTCCACAGAGGATTAGAGGATAATTCCAAACTGCTAACTCAGAGTTGATTGTATTAAATACCTCCTTACAGTCTAAGTTTGGGCCATATAAGGAACAAACAGTTAATTTAGACCCTGCAATGATAATTTCTGCAATCCCCCATCTCCCCCATTTATCGCCTAAAGATCTAACACATTTACCAATTCCACGTTTTATAAGAATAGCAACACCTCGTTACTCCCATTTGTTTAGAACAAATTAACAGCTCTAAACCAAGATTTTTCAACAGGCTCCTTTTAGACCAAGGAATGTGTGTCTCTTGTAGACATAAAATATCAAATTGCAAAAATTGAATCATATATCGCAAAATCCCCATCTTTTTGTAATCATTCAGACCATTAACATTAAGTGAACAAATTAAAATTTTTCTCTCCATCTTAAAGATTTGAAAAACATCATAGGCAGTGATCTATTCAATTGGTTCATAATGCTCTTTTGACTCTTGTAGCTCTTGTAATACATAAAAGTCCACCTAATAGGACTTATAAAGCCCCAATCAATCATTAATGCTGCGTTATACCCCACCCACCACCACCACCACAGCCTCAACCCCCTGGTTGAGGACCACCCACCCACCCCCCTCCCCCACATATGAGGCTCAGGAACTCTCAGTACCTGTAAAGTATGGAATGCCGTGTCTCTCTGGCTCCGCACCCCATACAAAAATCAAGGAATACAAACAGAAAAGAGAAAACATAAATGGTCCTAGACAAGTATGATCAGTTATAAACTTATTAGTTCACAAATTAGGTTTCATACTATAATATTATAGGCTAAGAAAATATCTAATATCTAACACTAATCCATACCTTATAATGTATGTAAAAATTCCTTAGCCTTTATCTCTGAAAAAAAAAAAATTTGTCTGCCCTTTCCACAAAATTTTAAGTTTGGCGGGATTCTGGAGGTAAACGGTGGCCCCCTTCTCCTGAAATTGAGGTATTAACTGTCTGAGATGCCAACGCTGGGTCACCGTTGCCTGACAGAAATCCGGCCGCACAAAAAAATACATCCTTTAGCGGATGTTTTTTTCTTGGGTCTAGAAATTTCTTCTCTTGCGAGAAAGTTATTAAAACTAACAAGGATTGCTCGAGGATATACTTTCTCGCCCTGCCGAGAGTTCTTCATGGAAAATGGGAAGCGATGCGCTCTTTGAATTTCCTTCGCCCAATCCCATGATTTTAGATCAGGAAAGGCCTCATTTAGAAGTTCAATAATAAATTGTCTTGCATCGGACCCTTCTTTCTTTTCGGGAACGCCCAAAAATCGTAAATTGTTTCTTCGAGCCTGATTTTCTAAGCCAGTTAGCTTGTAAGAAAGGTCATCCCTATGTGCTTTCACATTCCCAAGTTCTTGTTTCTGGGCTCGAGATTCTTCTTCCAAAACCAAAATGCGAGCCTCGACTTCAGTGACTGTCAGCGGTCTCTGCAGAGACCTTAATCGCTCGACGTACGGAGTTCTTCAGTTTAGTACAGGTAGCCTGAGTACGGAGATTTTCAGCTCTACTCTCTGCACGATGCGCCATGATAGTATTATAGATGGTGGTTAACGTGATCTCAGCAGGGATTTCAAACAAATTAGTTTCATCTTGAGTATTAGCCAATGTCTCTCCGACTCCCATTTCAGTCCTAGTTGTTGCCACTAGATTATTTCCCAAGGATACAGGAGCAATAGAAGGGTTCCCAACATTCTCGACTCTAGATTTAATTGAAGTGCGATTATGAGAACCCCTCTTCTTTCGTCTTTTGACTGTGGCAGTGCTTGTACTAGGTGAGAAGAGACTGCTCTCTGCGGTATAGTCCGCCCATTCCCTACTGTGATTTGGACTATCATCCGATGTATAATCAGACAAAGAATAAAAGTTTTCACCCCCCTCTTGAAGGGGTTTGGCTCTTTCTAGGATATTTAAGTCCGAATTTATTTAAGTCCGAATTCATAAGGATCTCAGCAGGTCCTGTAGATTGTAAAAGGTTACTTAGGACTCCATCTCCCATACTCCTTTGCAAACCAGATGCCTGCAAGTCTATATTTGTAGATACTTCTGTTGTATTTAGCGCCTCTATTATAACATCAGTTTCAGTAGTATCAGCAGTTACAGGCTCAGATATTTCCAGCGTAGATATTGGCAAAACTATAGGAGCAGTGTCTCTCTGTTTCCCTATTATTTTTTTTTTTTTTAAAACATGAAGCGGGAGAATACATTGTTTCACAGTGGGTTGTAACAAAGAAACTTTCTCCAAAACGTTAACACCCATAATGCTCGGTACTTTATCAGCAGACTCAGTCTCTGAAATAGATAAAGATTTACTCACAGTTTCTTTCATTTGTACAGATTTTCCCTCAACCGGTTGTTTTGTCCGCCCGCTCCGGGTTTGAGCCTTTGGCTGATTCTTTAGCGGCATGTTTTGGAATTTCCGAGGTCCGTCACCCTCCCGTACTATCGACCAGTGAGCTCCAACAAGCCCGAGATAGCGCCAAAGCGGGAAACGGTTACGGTATTCAGACACAATAAGCAGCATCTGTTGGTAATTCTGGGTAACTGACAACGTGACTGAATTGGACCTCCGAAAACTTCTGCGCCAACTGCACAATCTTCTATCTGAGCCCGAGTCCGAATCCAGAGCGAATACAGACTTTTCTCCAAATCAAAACCATTCAAATATTGCAAGTCTCTCTTCCCCTACATCTAGTCGCATGATAGTAGCCCATTTTTGAAGCTGCAGTTTAATCGGCACTGCCCGTGTTTTCTCACCAGAACACGAAGCGTGGAGCCAAAGTGAGAAGCTGCTCACACAGCCGCCATCTCGCCATCTTGCCTCCAAGTCCACATCCAAGATGTAGGTTTTTGTCTCCTAGACAGCGCCAGCCAATATACCGTAATAAGTTACAGTGTAACACTTCCTTTCTTACTCAAATATTACGAGTCATATTACGAGTCAGGCTACTGAAAAAAGAAACTGCTTAGAAGAGCTTCTGTTAATGACTCGAACTGGATATCGACATCACCACACCTCCGAGACACAATCTGAAATCCGAGTCCGAGTCCAGGGCGCGCGCTTCTCTCCAGGTCTCCGAATCAGCGCCGCCCGGTGTACTGCAGCTGGTTATAATATTTCCCTTCCTTTTTCAACTTGCGTGTTATGAATCTCTCCCCTGCATCACACAGCCCACGCCACGGCCGCCATCTTGCCTCGGTTTCTTTCTTTCTTTGAATGTTTCTATGTGTTTTTTGTTACTTTATGTCTACCTCTGCCACAATAAAAGCATTACCAAGCTGTCTGGCTGATTTATCTCCGCATCAACATTTTTAATTTCATAATCCTGTGTTTGAGGGGTGAGTGAGTGAGCGAGCGAGTAAGTGAGTGCCTGAGTAATAATTGTATCACGTCTGAAGGCCTTTGTTGGGTGACGTAGAACTTCAAGGACTACCCAATGAACAAAGCAGGCTATTACAACCCGAATCCTGTTAGTCGTTAGTAGCCAGTGGGGCAAAAGGGCAAGTTGCATGTGTCATCTTGGCTCAACGGCTAGTTGCCTGCCTCTATTTGAAAATAATCCAATATTTGTATTTGATGCTGTTAGGTATTTGCAGTTTACTACATTTCCAAATGCAAATTGTTCATGCAGCAGTGAAGCAACCACATTTACAAATTTTTTCTCTAAGTTTATATCTGAGAGTAAGCACTCTACAAAGTTGCAAAGATCCGGCTTGTTACAGACTGGGTGGGTGCCTGAATGAAACTCAGCAGCTTAACTTATCAATAGTTGAACAGGCTCAATGAACAGATTGGACGTTTAAAACGGTACACAGAATCACAGATTTGGATGAGGCAAAATGTTTACCACTACATTTCAACATACGACCAATAATTCACCTGGCTATCTCTAAGGAAAAAGAAAGGTTGAATCTGATTGTCTCAGCTGAGAGTGTAAATAAAGTGATACCAAAGGGGATGATGGACGGAGCGTTTAAGCAAATCAAACACTCACCCCCAGTCAACTGATCTGGGTTTAATCCATCATCATTCTTTAGCTCACTCCACCACGCCAGTTCAGACATGGCCATATGCAAATCAGTCTGACCCTGTGCCTCATGGGAACAGTCCAGCCCGAACTGCCAAGCCATGTCTTCCCTGGACCGGCGACAAGCCTCCTAGGACCGGTTTCGGGTTCATAACCCTCATCAGCCAAGCTATCTTGAATCCAGTGACAATTTGAGCAAGGGTATGTGGCGCTAAACCCTGTCCACTAATGTTAGTAGATAAAGTTTAGCATCATTGGAACGCCCATGTACCACCCATGTAACGCCCCCTTGACACAAAGAAATGCAAAGCAGCGTTTTGTGCTGATTTGCTTTACTTTTCCATACAAACCAACACTAATACTAATTAACGTTGGATTGTTAATCCCCAAATAGGTTTGGCGTCTGGTTAGCGTCCCGACGCTAAACCTTTGTGAATCTGGTCTTCGGTTTCTTAGGAGATGAAAAACAGACTGTAGAATGGATAAACTATTGAGTGGAAAAAATGTTCTGTAATTTCCTGAGCATGACATTGAATTGTTAGCAGCAAAAACAGCTCATTAGCATCTGACTTTTCTGCCTTTTATTATTGAAGAGAAAAATAAATCATTCCCAATGATATAACTATGTATAACAATTCATAAGAAAAGGCCAAGATACAAAACACTTTTTGGTAATTTCTTGAATTTCAATCTCGATGGTGGCTATTTACAAAAACATGTGTAATGACACAGTGAGCGAGGTAGAATGATCATAAGAAACCTTCAAGGGTGGTAAGGGGGTTTCAGGATTCAGAATGGGTAGCGTAAAAGTATAGTAGTTTTAGGATTAAGGGGAGGTTTGTGTTGAAGGTGTAAACATGTTTTTTAGTGTTCAGTGAAGCGTAACAATTAAGGGAAGTTAGGGGCCCTTAGGATCAGGGAAGGGTAGCATTTAGAGGTAGTAAGAGCATTTAAGGATTCAGAGAAGAGTAGCATTAAGGAGTAATATGGGCTTTTTAGTGCAGAGGGAGGGGTCTATAAAGGGATAGCTATAGGATTTAAGGATTCAGGGAAGAGTAGCATTAAGGGGAGATTGGTAACTTTAAGGGATAGTTATTGGCTTTTAGGATTCAGGGAAGGGTAGTGTAAAGGGTAGTTAGAATTTTAAGGGTTCAGGGAAGGAAAGTGTGAGGAAGAGAAATATTTGTTCGGGTGGATGGTAGCCTAGCACAAGTAATAATGTCACCATTCTTGTGAGGTCCAGTAAAGGTTTCAGTAATTTAAACCTGAGCTCACCCCCTTGGTAGCTATGTCACCAAGCAGACATGCTCAACTTAAGAAAACTTATATAGTATTTAGACTTAGAAAAACTGTTAAAATGTCAAAAACACAAAACAATGAAACCCCCCCTCCAATTTATAAAACAAGAGAATAATTTAATGAACAAAACGATACCAAAACGTAAAAAAATCTAATAAGGGAACCAGTAATATCAATTTTAAATTAGTTTATAAATAGCATCAAAAAGCTTTAAGCATCAACCGTGGTCATTTGGTTGAGAGTGAACAAGACCTAGGCGCAATTTAAGACCAGCTGAGATGAAGAGATACAGAAACCAGGTTCGTCTCATTCGGATGTTTAACCATCTTATGTTAGCCAAAAATCATCAAGAGGGCAAGGCAGTAGGCTGTGAACAAGGAGAGCGCCATGAGGCCAGATAGGTGTCAGGTGAAGTCCCCGTGAAGCCAATGTCTTTTGGTGGAACAGTCAATGCAGAGGAGGAGAAATTCAAAATTCGAGCTTAAGTAAGGTCCCTTATGGGCCGGATATTTTTGGTTTCTTTACGCAGTAGGGATTTCTATGTTCGGATTTCATCACTTTTCTGGAACTTGGATTCCTCCAGCGGGGCAAAGAAACAAGCTATAGCTGAACAGGGGTCTGTGAGGCCAGATAACCTCTTTGCATGTTCCGCTGATATGGATTTGCTGCTGCAGAAAAGCTCCGAGTGGTAGGGTTAGACCTGACATCCTTCATGTGGTATTCATCTAAACGTTTTGCCTGTTTTTAGATTTTGTTTGTGTTGGCATCAGTACTCTGTGCACTGTACCACTGCTAATCTGAGCTAAAGTGCTTGTGCTCCCTCTTTTACACATAGTAGAATTGACTTACACCCAATTGGCACAGTTAATTAACTTGGAAGTCCCTAGTAAAACGGCATTACATGTATCCAGTGCCTGTAAATTAAATGCAGCTAATGGGCCTTCTGCACTCATGTGCCTCCCACTAGAGTAGCCTTTAAGGACATTGCAAAAGAACTGCCTTTGTTCCCCAGAGGACTGCCATGCTGCTTAAGGCCTCCCTTGTTCCGCAGAGGGCTGTCCTGCTGCTGCTAGAAGACTTCCCTGCTGCTTGAGACATGCCTTATTCCACCAAGGAATGCCTGCTGCTTGAGGTCTGCCCAGTTATCTGAGACGGAAGACTGGATGCGCACCCTTTGTCTCAGGATACCTGAGTGACTCCAAGCATCAGTTGGGTGACCTCCTGTTCTGAGCCACAGGAACACAACAAACGTCCAGAGGCCCTCCCTGAAACTACTTAGCTGACCAGCATCAACTGGATCTACCTGGACCTTGCTACTGGCTTCTGCTGAAGTGAGCCTTGGCCTCGAAGAGGTGCCTCCCCATGTCTTGGACCCTTGACTGGTGCCAGAGTGTATTCCTCCTACTTCAAACCTGCAAGTACTGAACTCCAGATGTAAATACATAGGTTCTATGCTCTTCACGTCAGCAACGACCACTCACCTCTCCAGCCTAGACGTTCAAGAGGCTTCCCTGTGACTGCCCAGCTGACCTGCAGCATTGGACCTGCAGCTAGACCTGCTTGAGCCCTGCTGGCCTCTTCTGGAGTGAGCCCCTGATCCCTGAGAAGTGCCTCTCCAGGTCCTAGACCCTTGGATGACATCAGTTGATCCGCTCCTGTGAATAAATGGAGAAATCAAGAAGTTTTGGGCTCCTTGTGTGTGCATATGGGCTTGTTCACACTGAGAATCTGTCGCTCGTACCAACAACCAGTACAAAGCTCTGGTGAGCCTATTTGTGGTAAAGCGACTGCCAGGGACGACTGG
This sequence comes from Triturus cristatus, assembly GCF_964204655.1. Lineage (NCBI taxonomy): Eukaryota > Metazoa > Chordata > Amphibia > Caudata > Salamandridae > Triturus > Triturus cristatus. The sequence goes on from NC_140593.1 coordinate 1,199,805,133, forward strand.
CAAAGAAAGATATACAATCCACGGTACAGCAACAACAACCCACGGTGACCTATTACGCATAGCTCCAGCAATGACCGTCTGCGACACCCGACCATATATTCACGCTACACTGTCTACAGTCGGCAAAATCCGGCATGCTCTTCATGCTACAGCGACAACCGTCCATGCTGCGCTGCCTGCTCCTCGCAGCATCCTTCATCATGAATGGAACTCTTCTCACCGGACTTTGAGAAGGTAACTTTTTCAGCAGGACTAGCCTGGTCCCTGTATCCGTCCTGAGCTCCATCACAGTCGGCCTGAACTTGTGACTTCCCCGCAGTATAGCATGATTAGATTACAGCAAGTGGCACTTTGTGCTTTTAGTGACTATTCTTACTTAAAGCTTTCAATTTCAATATCTCTAGTTCTACTGATTGGATTTTTGTTGTTTTATTGTCATTTTATTTATGAAAACTTATAATATTTTTCAAAATTGGTATAAGATTTTTATTGTGTTTTTACTTTATGACTGTGTGTGCCGCATAATTATTATACACTTTGCCTCTAAGTTAGGTGTTACTTTTTTAGTGCCAAGGTACCAGAGTTAAGTACCTGTTAATTTAGCGACTTTTGTGAGTCACCCTGACAAGGATTGTGGGTGTTGCTTTAGAAGGGTTTCACCCGCCTCAACAAATAACCTAGTTTCTTAAAGGGAGCAACCTGGATCTTTGATCCATCTGCAACACATCTCAGCCCGATTGACTTTGCAGGTTTGTCCTGGGCCTCCAGAGGTCTTTGGAGCCAAAAAGTATTTAAGTGTCAGGTTTCTCAGGATGGTAGAAGGAGTACACTTCGACACAGCTATGGGTTCCAAGACCCAGGAATAGCACTTGTGTGTCAAGACTCACTCCAGCAGAAGCCACCAATAGTGGCCAGAGCAAGCCCAATTGGAACTGGTCAGCTGGGCTCTACAGGAAAAAGGATTCTAACAGCCTGTTGTATCCCTGTAGCTTAAAAGGTCAGCCAAATGCCTGTTGGAGTCCGCTTCTTTGTCCTGGGTACATTGGGAGCAGGTTCAGGCTTTCAGTTCTCTTCACAGGTCTCAGCAGCAGGTGCAACTCTTCTGTCTTCCACAGGTCCAGTAGGGTTCTGAAGAGGGTGCCCTGGGATGCTGCATTTATGCCTGGCACTATCCGGTGGCCGGGACTGACTACTGCCACCTACCTAGCCAATAGAGAAAATGTTCCCAGGGGTACCTTACCTACTTGTGCAGCAGTTCCTGACTGGCCTACTGCAAAAAATACCACAGTACATTCTCTAAAACCAAGATGGCAGAACCTTTCCTTCCCTTTGCAAAACTCCTACACCCACCGCAGAGGTGCGGTCAGGTAGATTAAAAACCACTCCCTTGTGGCCTCTTCAAACCAGTTCTGGGGCAGCTCCTCTTCCACTGGGCTTGGTGCCTGCCTGGATCGGTGGACAAAAAAAGGGCACTGCTCATGTGTCATATTTGCCTATGACAGTGTAGGCTTCTTTAAAGTTAATCAAGCTCCTGGGCATAGCCCAGATACTCATCCTGTCAGCGGAACAGACCACCTCCCCACACCCAAGACCTTTGCCTCAGCTGTAGGAGCAAGTTCACAACTCATTAAAGGGACTATTGAGCACCTGGGTGACAGTTGGAGCTCTTGTAAATGGGATTCTATAGGCTTTTGGCAGGGAAAATGTAACTTTCTAAAAATACCTATTCCAAACTATTTATTGCAAGCCTTACTTTACCAGTGAATTGGACTTGTGATAAAAATTTAAGAATGAATTTTGTGGCTTTCACCTAGCTGTATAAAAACATTATTAAATATAATATTGTATCCTAATGCTTTTCTGTGGAAAAGGTAACCCTGCTATAGTGAAAATAGGTTTTAGGGCCTTTTCACTGTAAGGAAATAACATGGACTTTGCCTTATGACTATAAAACCCTACTTAGAGGTAACGATAATATTTAAAATGGAGGTTTACAAGGTTGTTAGTTACGAGGTGGACTATTGAATGTAGATTATACTGTAAACTACCAAGTATTCAATTGGAAAATGAATGTGAAGCGTATATGAGCTACTGATTATGATATTGTATTGGCTTTCATATTGATACTTCTAATAAACAGATTTGAACATAAAAGGGAGGTTTAAGCCCGTCAAAAATGAGTTATTTTGACAAGTCGAATTCGCAGTTTTAGAGCTGTACAAACAGGCTACATCAGTAGTCCTGCAGTCATGTTTGCACTTTCACTGTAGTGGGACGCGCAGTGGATGATGCAGTCCACTAGTGACATTTAACTTACAGGCCTTGGGTACACTTTGTACCATATACTAGGGACTTGTAGGTAAGTTAAATTAGGAGTGTGGCTAATTCAACATGTTTTAGGGATCATGGGAGGTGCAATGGGGCCTGGATAACAGAATCCCAGTGCACAGAGTCAAAAATATCAGCAGCACCCGACCAAATAAAAATTGAGGTGATCATGTCAAAAGAGGCATTTTCCTACAGGCGCTATTAAGAGGTAGTCTTTGATTTTAATTGGTCACAAATTGGGAGCCTTAAAGGGCAGTAAGGGTTATTAGGGTACAGTTAGATAAATTAAAGAATGCATGTAAAAAACAACTCTTAAAATGAAGACATTTTAAAATTAGACATTTTTAAAATTCCTGTCAGTTATCCTAACTAATGCTTTCTAGCTTCACTTATGCTCTTCACCAATGCAGAATCTCAAATTGATTTTTGAATGTTTGAATAATCTTTTGTTACTTGGGAAGTGATATGGGTCCATTCAAATCATTACTAAGGATGGGCGTAACTCATCTAATTGCATGTAGTGTAATCTTACCTAATTACCTAAGAAATCAGCTAGATTATGACTGAATAACGCAAGTAGAGTGATTCTGTCTTTAGCGCTATTTCTTAGTGCAAGATGATGCATTTTGTGCAAAAAATAGCTCAAACTACATAAGAACCCAAATGTGCTATTGGGGTAGGATTTTCCTCCAGGTTACTGCCAGCATTTAGCACTATTTATGTGATGCAAAGTGCACCCTTACATCCAAAATCGATGCAAGGATGTATTTCCCAGCAGTAAATGCAGCAAAAAACAAATACCAAGCGTGAGCAGCTGCTCGTACTCGCTAAAGGTGTTCTTGCAGTTGAATTGTTTCCCCAAATTACTCTTAATTGCACAAACAGGTGTAATCTCATAATTATTGGTAATTCTGCATTAAAGAGTAATGTGGAGTTACCAAACTTACTCCCATTACTCTGGTAAAGTTCTGCCCAGGCCTATTTATTTTAGTGAAATTCTTATGTCGTTCGTGCAGGCGGAAGGATAGCCACCATTTTTAGAGTTCTCTGCCAGCGAGGTAGAGGTACTCTGCCAAAGTCACTACATCAAAATTGCCTCATGAGTGAGGAAACATCTGGAAGAAATTCCACCAATGACTGTCAGATGTGGGTGCTTGAAAAGTACAGGTAAATTGTGGTACAAGTTTAGTGCTCAACATACATATTCTCCCTAACATACTAGGGCATCTCACAGAATGTTATAAACACTCAGTTTATCTGTTAAGTTTGTGTACCTATGGTGCCTACTTAGACATTTATATTTACCTATATATTGTGAGATTTATATTTCACCATCTGTCACCTATTGGCTACTTCTGAGTGCTAAGCAAACTGAGAGTATCCAGATGCACACGAAACATTATACAAGAGGAATGGAATACACCATCTAATGTTCTTCAGTTGTGACCTTAATCAGCAGGGGATACCATTAGAAAGCATGTCTGAACAGTTTGGTCTTTCAGCATGTCTTGAAACGTAGGTGATTGGGTGCTCATCACAGCTATCATGGTAACCATTGTTATGGTGACTTATGCTGCATGCCTCTGTGTGTTCTAGAACTTGTCTGCAGCAGTTAGAGAGAAGCCTTGCTGAGGAAAGGATGTACCTGCTTTCTCCCAATAAACACTCGTAACCTGAATACCAGAGTGGAGTATCTTTACCATGTTGGCAACTTTGGAAGGTATCTGAATGGACCTATCAAGGACTGTCCTGGACACATCAATGATAGTATAAGACTATCTACAAAATTTTCATTTATGAGCAGTCCTTGGACCAAGCAGAGTAAGGAACTGCTCATTTCTATTGGAAATCTCAAAGAAGAAAATGACTTTCCTGGAGATTCGTAAAGAAAAAACTGTTGTCTCGTGAACGTCACTGGCGTATTCCACCGCACTGACTGTCTACCCACTTTGCCATCGATAATATCAACGTGGTGTACTTGGTTGAGTGGTGTTTGCCTACGTGAACCAGTGTCTGCCCACTTTGCCATCCATACTATCAACGCGGAGTACCTGGTGGAGCGGTGTTTCTACTTTCAAAGGATAACTTAATTAATGTTGCCTACCAGCTGTGACCGTTGAGGCAGTTTCTTTCGGCCGCATTTTTTGAGCGGTGGATACATACTACAGTTCTCCAGTTGTCACAGTCGATTCAAGGAATCCATTCCACTCGTCACCATCCGGAGTTACGTCTACTTCTTCTGCCCAGCTGATGACGTATGCCATTTATTGAAGGAGATACACAGCAAGCGTTAACATGGCATGAGTCATCATGCAAGGTTACGCTACATGACCCCGCGTGGTGGCCATTTTGGAAATTCAATCAGCAATTTATTACATTGGCTGGAATTCCTTGCTCCTTTTCTTGCGTGTTGGTCAACTTGAAAGACCGGATCAAGACAACCGATGGTAACATTTTTTAAATATAATTCTCAACGGTGATATGCACACCTCTTGGATTTCATGCATATTTAATATAAATAGTCTCTCTATTTAATTATTCCACCATGATATGCACATCTATTTACTTCGCCATTTTCTCAACAGTTAACTACTTTGATATTATCAAATCATTTTTTATCTAGCATCAATATTTTTATACATACAGAGAAATTGTTTTGTGCACTGTTCTTGCTGTACACTGTAATTAATTATTAGACAAAATTTAGTGTTGTATTCTAAAAAATTGTAATTAACATGGCTACTCAGGGCTGTGGTTTGGTTCCTCCTGTCCCATTTCTCATTTGTCCTGGTGAACCTGTATTGAAGTGGTCAGATTGGATAGAATTCTTTCTTAATTATATATCTGCTTTAGAAGAGGAAAATGAGGACATATTTTCTCCTTCTAGGAAAAAAATGTTTTTGCACAGTTTAGGACCAGAAGGAACTAGAATTTATTACCAAATGGAAAAAAAGCAAGGGTTTGGTGGGGGTTCCAATGTATTTTTGGAGGTTCTAGAAGTTCTTGATGCTCATTACCAACCTACAGTGTGTGTGGGAATTAACAGATATGAATTGTATTAAAGAAAGCAACATAAATCAGAATCTGTTGAAGATTATGTTTCTGCTTTGAAGAAATTATCTGTTAATTGGGAATTTGGCAACTTCCATGATAGTTTCATCAGAGACCAACTAGTGATACACTCCAATAATACTGCTATTCAAGAACATTTGTGGGTATGTGGAGATGCTCCTTTGAATGAAATTATAGCTATTGTTAAAAAAGGGGAAATTTCTAAAGGTTTGCACAAGTCGCACTTAAAAACAATGGAGATGGCAATGTAGTCAGCAAAGTTTCTACTAACAAATATGAGGGAAAGAAAATTGACAGTCTTATAAAGAAGTGAACAAGAGAAGTAGTAACTTAAAAAAAAAATCAAGATGACAAACAACTAACATGTTACAGATGCAGGTACAAAAGCAATAACGCCAAGGAAAAATGGTGCCCTGCATTGAAATCCAGATGCAACGTTTGTGGTATTATGGGCCATTTCACAAAAGTTTGCAGAAGAAGAATTAAGAAAGGCAGCAAGAAAATGGCTTGATGTATTGAGGACAAAAATGAAGAACCTATTGAAGATGGAAATTCCTCTAGTGATGACAGTATACTTTGCATAAATGACATAAGGGTAAGTTACTTACCTGTAATCCTAGTTCTCTTCCAGGGGTATCCTCATCAAAGTCATAAGCACTGAATATTCCCGCCCATGTGCGGGGACCCCGGAAATAATAAAATTATATATGTAAAAAACATACATATATACAGCTCTGTATATGTATAAACATATATCATTTTTTCCAAGCAAATGCAGCTCCCATAAAAGGCTAGGCAATGTAAATATACACATCCAATAACACACATATATATATATATATAAAGGTATAACAATACACCTAAATCTCTTTTTTTTTTTTTTTTTTTTAATGAGGTAAACACTCATGAGAAAGCAAAAAATAAAGAGAACAAACTGTGGAAAAACACAGATGTACAACACATTGCCAGCCTGCAGGCTGCATTGCAATACAATACCATAGAGACTAAAAAGCCCTGTACAGGTAAAAACTGGCACCGTGCCTTTAAGGCAGCCCTGACTTCCATATCCCATCATGCCTCAGGGGTGACAGTTAGGTCAGTTGTTCTTTGCGGGACCGTAGTCCTAAACACAAAGATATATCCTTTCCATAATGAATAATACACCTCTTCTCATTTGCCTGGGGAGGTGGGTGGGTTGCTTATGACTTTGATGAGGATACCCCTGGAAGAGAACTAGGATTACAGGTAAGTAACTTACCCTTCTCTTCCAGGGGATCCTCATCAATAGTCATAAGCACTGAATAGAGTAGCAAGCTCCCCTTCCACCAGCAGGCAAATGAAACTAAGGTTGTATCACCCATGGAGAAAAAGAATCATGAAAATGATTATGTTTGGAACAGATTCCTCAAGGAGGCTTGTCCTACTTGAGTGTCTGCTCTGGTGTCCGAATCCAGACAATAATGCCTGGTAAAAGTGTGGACAGATCTCCAAGTGGCTGCCTTGCAGATCTCGGAGAGTGGGACATTATTGAGAAAAGCCGCGGTAGCCGCTTTTCCTCTTGTCGAATGCGCTTTAGGGCGCGCCCCCAATGGTTTCTGAGCCAGTTGGTAGGCCAAAGTAATACTAGAAACAATCCACCTAGCAATGGAACGTTTGGATGCAGCAAAGCCCATACGGACAATCCCATAGTTCACAAACAATTGGTCAGATTTCCTGATATTCTTAGTCCTATCTAGGTAGAATTTTAGGACCCTTCTGACATCCAGAGAATGCAACGCCCTCTCTGCCGGAGAGGAGGGGTTGGGAAAAAAGGTTGGTAAGGAGATGGCTTGGTTTACATGAAACTCCGATACCACCTTGGGTAGGAACGAAGGGTGAGTTCTCATCACCACCCTATTTAGATGAAAAACAGTGTAGGGTTCTTTAGAACAGAGGGCCTGTATCTCACTGACCCTCCGTGCTGAAGTGATGGCTATTAAAAATGCTGTCTTCCATGTGAGGTGCTGTAGGGTAGCCTTATGAATAGGCTCAAAAGGCGAACCCATGAGCTTCGACAGAACCAAGTTTAGCTCCCAGGAAGGAGAGGGAGGTCTAACAGGGGGATAGACTTTCTTGAGTCCTTGCAAGAAATCCTTCACTACCTGCACTTTAAAAAATGACTGCTGTGAAGGCGAACGCCTGTATGCTGTTATGGCTGCTAGGTGAACCTTTATGGATGAAAATTTCAACCCTGCCCTTGCTAAATGTAGAAGATAGGGCAAAATTACATCCTCCTGGCATTTAGTGGGATCATAATGATGCTGAGCACACCATATATAAAATCTTTTCCACTTACAGAAGTAGGAGTGTCTTGTCGAAGGCCTCCTGGCTTCCTTCAGTATGGACATACACTCTTGAGGGAGGTTCAGATGGCCATACTGGAGGACTTCAGGAGCCATGCTGTTAAGCTCAGCGAGGGAAGGCTGGGATGGTAAATCTTCCCCTGCATCTTGGATAACAAGTCCGGCCTGCACGGCAGCCGCTTGTGGGGGCGGATCGACATGTGTAGGAGATCCGTGTACCACCACTGCCTCGGCCAGTCCGGTGCTATGAGTATCATCTTGGCAGATGAATTCTGTAGCTTGGTCACCACCTTGGGAATTAGTGGGAGAGGCGGAAAAGCGTACACAAATGTCATTGACCAATTGATCAAAAGGGCATTCCCTAGGGATCCTGGTCGATGGTATCTTGAGGCGAAGCCTCGGCATTTTGTGTTTTGCTCGTCCGCGAAGAGGTCCACTTGCGGGCGCCCCCATTCCCCGAAGATGTCTTCTAACACTTCGTCGTTGATTACCCAGTCCTCTGGCCCTTGAAAATGCCGACTGAGCAAGTCTGCTTGCACGTTGAGTTCTCCTGGTAGGTGCACCGCTTTCAATGAGATGTTCCTTGCTAGGATCCAGTGCCACAGGGACTGAGCTTCCAGCGAGAGCGTTCTGGATCGAGTACCCCCCTGCTTGTTCAGGTAGTACATTGTGGTGGTATTGTCCGTCTGTACTAGAATGGTACTCGTCGTTATCGCAGGTAGGAACGCTTTGAGGGCTAGGTGGACCGCCCTGAGCTCCAGCATGTTGATGTGGTACAACTGCTCGCTGCTGGACCACCGTCCTTGAGTTTGCAGAGTCCCAAAATGCGCACCCCATCCCTGAAGGGATGCGTCGGTGATTAAGGTCTGAGTTGGGGGCTCTTGATGGAAGGGAATCCCCACTTGCAGATTCCTTGGCTTCAGCCACCACTTGATTGACTGTTTGGCTGCAGAGGAGAGGCAAACCTTTTCTTCCCACAGGGAGTTCCTTTGATCCCATTTGTCCTCGAGATCTTGCTGGAGAGGACGCATCCTTAGCCTGGCATTGGGCACTAGGAAGATGCAGGATGCCATGGCCCCTAGCAGAGATGAGATTTGCCTTGCCGACGACAGATTGCTGGTCATAATCTGTCTGCCTTTTAGCATAATGGATGACTGTCTTTCCTCCGAAGGAAACACTTTTCCTACTACGGAGTCTATAGTTGCACCCAGGTAGTGGATCCTCTGCGTTGGTGAAAAATTGGACTTTTTGACATTCACTCTGAGACCCAACCTGCGACATAAGTTCAGGCATAGCGACAGCTGTGTCCGCACATTCTGTGGTGATGAGCCCTTTATTAGCCAGTCGTCTAGGTAGGGATAGACGAAGACTCCTGCGCGCCTCAGAGCAGCCGCTACTACTGCCACGCATTTTGTGAATACTCGAGGAGCTGACTTCAGGCCAAATGGGAGGACTTTGAACTGATAGTGAGCGTTGCCTACCACAAACCTGAGAAATATTCGATGATTCCTTAGGATGGGAATATGGAAATATGCATCCTGAAGGTCCAGTGAACACATCCAATCGCCCATCCGGAGAAGAGGATATATTTGGTGGAGCGCCAGCATGCGAAATTTTTCCTTTCTTATGTGCTTGTTCAGTATCCGTAGGTCTAAAATGGGTCTGAACTCCACCTTCACACTCCTCTTTTGGATGAGAAAATATCTGGAGTAAACTCCCTTTCCTCTCTGGTTTATGGGCACTTTCTCTATTGCAGATTTGAGTAGTAGCGTCGCTACCTCTTCTCTGAGCTGCTTTAGATGCTGGGATGACTTGACAGGAGGAATCGATGGGGGGTGACTTCTGAAACGAAGCGAGTACCCATGACGCAGTATATTGAGTACCCACTTGTCCTTTGTGATTGTCTGCCACTCTGGAAGATGATGCGCAACACTTCCTCCCACCGGAGCGGTGGACAGCATCGGAGGAAGCGGTTTCTCATTGCTTCCCCGGTGCTTTGTTTCCAGCATTAGACTGCCTGTTGTTACCTCGTCCCCTGGATGGCTTGCGGGACTGGTATTGCTGTTTCTTTTGACCTTGCTGGTCCTGGTTCTTTTGCCAATGAGGGGTTTGAACCCTCTGTTGGTAATTGCGCCTGTCATTTCCCTTGCGGCGTCGAAACTCTTTCCTCTTTTCAAGCCCGACTGCTTTCATGGTCTCCAGCTCTGCTTTCATACGGGCCATTTCCTCGTCTGCATGGGACCCAAAAAGAGAACTACCGGAGAAAGGCAGATTTAAAATTCTTGCCTGCGCTTCCGGTTTCAAGGCCGTCAATCTAAGCCAGGATGTTCTTCTGGCTGTGACTCCATGTGCATATTCATGCGCTGCCAGTGTTGCCCCATCCGCCGCTGCACTTATGATCTGGTTAGAAACCAGACTCCCCTCATGCAAAATCTCTTCAAAGTCCCGTCTGTCCTCTGATGGAACTTTTTCAATGAACCTCTGAAGAGAGTCCCATAGTGACCTATCATAGCGCCCCAGAAGCGCCGAGGCACTTGCCACCTTCAAGCTTGAGGATGCTGAGCCGCAAACTTTCCTCCCCCAGGAGTCTTGCGTTTTACTGTCCTTATCTGGTGGCACCGTTGAAGATCCAGCTACTGCATGCGTCTTTCTGGCAGCGGCGGTGATGACAGAGTCCGGTGGAGGATCTGTTTTAAGGAATAGCGGATCCTCCGGAGCTGGACGGTACTTTTTTAGAATTCTCGCCGGCGCCGTTTTGGTGGTTGCTGGCGTGAGAAAGATATCCATTACCGGTTGTAGCAAACCGGGGACTAATGGCAATAACGGGCGTGTCACTGTGCGTTCATGAAGAGTTTCAAAAATTATGGATGCGGTGGTCTCCTGAACCGGCATAGGGATATTTAATTTTGTAGCTCCTCTACACAACACTTCTTGAAATGTAGAAATATCATCTACCGGAGATACCCGAGAGGGTGGCGTCTCCGAGAGTGTCGGTGAATAATCCCTTTTGGATGATCTGGAAGAAGGGGAGGTAGAAGGGGTCCTACGGCGCCTTCTCTCTGATCTGGTCGACTCTCTTCTGAGGGAGGCAGACCTGGATCGCCTTCTTGGTGCTCGAGAGTGACTTCGGGATTCTCTTTCTCGAGATCTTGGTCTGATCGGTGTCGCTGGGAATACCACGCCCCTTATTCTTGTTAGAGATGCCTTTATTGCGTCTGGTACAGCAGGGTTCTGAGGCATCTCCCTTACGGGACTCTGAGGTACAGCATTGTCCTCCTCCTGCGAACTTTCTCTTGCAGGTACTGGAGATTGATGCACAAGCTCTGGTGATTCTGATCTTGAACCTGAGCCCTCTGATCCTGAAGGCGAGATAGATATGAGACGCGGTGACTCAGGAGTCGTATATATCAGTCTATGAGGAGATTTTCGCCTTGAGACTGGTCGAATCGTGAGGCGAATATGCGACACCTCCTGCGTACCCTCAACAGAGGGCTGCCTCGACGGTGATAGGCCTATCACCGGAGATCTTTGACTCGAATCTTCGAGGCTCCGAGCTTCTTGTCTCGACGTCGAGATTATCTTCGACGGAGGCTTCATGTACCTCACCAAAGCTTTGGAGACCTGTGAGGACGGAGGCACCTGCCTCGACGTCGACTCCGACGGAGGCACCTGCCTCGACGTCGACTCCGACGGAGGCACCTGCCTCGACGTCGACTCCGACGGAGGCCTCTGCCTCGACGTCGACTCCGACGGAGGCCTCTGCCTCGACGTCGACTCCGACGGAGGCTCCTGCCTCGACGTCGGCCCTGACGGAGGCGTCTGCCCCGACGTCACTCCTGACGGAGACTTTTGTCTCGACGTCGAATGCTCCGACGACGTCGAAAGCCTCTTCGCCGTCGAACGATGTTTCCTCGACGGCGATCTTGATCTTGACGGCGATCTTGGTCTCGACGTCGACTGTGGAGATCGCCTACGTACTTCTCGCGACGTCGAATGATGTCTCGCCGACCTCGACGTCGAACGATGTCTTTCTTTCGACGACGAACGATATCTCTGTGCAGACGTCGATCGATCTTCTCTTGACGTCGACAGATGCTTTTTCGACGTTGAACTGTGGCGCCGAGACCTCGACGCCGAGCTTTTAGATGCCGTCGACGTCGAACGCATCCGCTTCGACGCTGAATCTAAAGTCGACGACGATTTTCTCTTTGCAGCATGACTTCCCCTTGACTCCTCACCTCTCCGCGACGATCCCGCCGCTGGAGTCTTCGACGCCGAGCCCGACGTCGATGGGGAGCAAACAGGGACCAACTGCCTCGACGTCGACCGTTCTGCTAGGCCATACAGCCTAATCCTCTCCCTCTCCTTTAAAGTCCTTTTGGAAAGGTCTTCACAATGACGACATGTTGCTGGAGAGTGAGAGTCCGGCAGACAGATGATACACACCTCATGTGTGTCTGACGCAGCCTTCTTTTTTCCACAAGATGGGCATGGAACAAATAAAGAAGGCATTTTTCTGACAAAACGGCTGAAAATCAGTCAGAAAAACACAGGATACTGACTTCCTCACAGAAGTTGTAAGAAGAAGTCCAAAAAAAATCTTAAAGTTGTAATAATTCTTGACTAAAGAGTCAAAAAAGAAGAGAGCTGAATTCCAGGGTCCTGACTGAAGGAGCCGGAAAGAACAACTGACCTAACTGTCACCCCTGAGGCATGATGGGATATGGAAGTCAGGGCTGCCTTAAAGGCACGGTGCCAGTTTTTACATGTACAGGGCTTTTTAGTCTCTATGGTATTGTATTGCAATGCAGCCTGCAGGCTGGCAATGTGTTGTACATCTGTGTTTTTCCACAGTTTGTTCTCTTTATTTTTTGCTTTCTCATGAGTGTTTACCTCATTAAAAAAAAAAAAAAAAAAGAGATTTAGGTGTATTGTTATACCTTTATATATATATATATATGTGTGTTATTGGATGTGTATATTTACATTGCCTAGCCTTTTATGGGAGCTGCATTTGCTTGGAAAAAATGATATATGTTTATACATATACAGAGCTGTATATATGTATGTTTTTTACATATATAATTTTATTATTTCCGGGGTCCCCGCACATGGGCGGGAATATTCAGTGCTTATGACTATTGATGAGGATCCCCTGGAAGAGAAATGATACTGATAATGTAGTTTTGAATGTTTGTACTACAGGGAAAAAGAAACCGATTTGTGATGTAAATATAGGAGGTGTTAATTTACAAATTGTACCAGATTCAGGCTCACCTTACACCATCATTCAACGTGCTGTATGGGAGAGCAAATTTGCAAATGTTCTTGAGCTGGAATTTAAACCTCCTGACATACAACCAGTAACCTTCACTGGTGAAAAGATTCCCATGGTAGGTTACGTGGAGGTTATCTTTAAGTTCAAGGACAGAAGTGCTTTGTGTAAATTATATGTTGCAGAAAAAGGACCCTCTGTACTAGGGTGGTTTGATCAGTGAGAATTAGGGATCATTCTTCATCCCAAAATGGAAGATCAAGTCATGCTACTAGAGGAGTCAGATAAAAGCCTAATTACTGATATTGTTAAACAATTCCCCAATGTTTTTTCTGGAAAAGTGGGAAAACTATGTGGATTTGTACACAAGATTATACTCAAAGATAATGCTATACCAATCTGTCATAAAGCCAGAAACATACCCATTAGTATAAGAGAGGGTGTCATGGCTGAACTCGATGCTTTAGAAAAAAAAGGAATAATAGAGCCTGTAGAATGCGCAGAATGGCTCGCTCCCTTAGTCGTCGCGATCAAACCTGATGGCCGGTTGCGCCTATGCATTGACTTGAGAGTTCTAAACAAAAACATCATAGTAGATACATTCCCCTTACCCAGAATTGATGAATTACTAGCACAGACCAATGGCATTAGGTGGTTTTCAACTATAGACTTAACATCGGCCTATCATCAAATCCAGTTACAAGACAGCAGCAGAAGTCTAACAGCCTTTATAACTTCATTTGGATGTTACCGCTTCATGCGCATGCTTTTCGGCCTTGCTTCTGCTGCTGCCCTATTTCAAAGGCTAATGCACAAACTATTTAAAGGTTTAAAAGGCATAACTTACTTCCAGGATGATATTATAATCATGGGTCTTGACAAAAGCGAACATGAAGAAAGACTTAAAAATGTACTCCACATTCTTTCTGAAAAAGGATTGACTTTAGCATGAAGTCGGTCACATACCTGGGACATGAAGTAAGTGGTGATGGAATTTCTCCAAAAAAGGGCTTAATTGAAGCCATCAGAAAGGCATCTGTACCCAAATCTAAAGATGAATTAAGATCATTCTTTGGCATGGCAGAATTTTACTCAAAATTCGTACAAAATTTCTTCTCCACCAAGACTTACAACTTGAGACAATTACTTAAAGTAAAACAAGAATTTTTCTGGAATAAGGAACTTGAAAGTGACTTTACAAAAATAAAAAGTAATCTTATTCCTGCCTTTCCGACCCACCCTTGGCACCAGACTCCTTCTTGATCGACCTTGGGAAACTCTCAGTATTGATTGGTTAGGTCCCATTGATGATGAAGAAAACCATCATAAGCACATTCTTGTAGTCATCGATGATTACTCAAAGTGGCCAGTGATTGAGATCAATGAGAAATTTGACACAAAACAAGTCATCAAATTTTGGAGAGTGTGTTCCTGCGAGAAGGGATTCCAAAGAACATTCTAAGTGACAATGGACCACAATTTTCATCTGAAAAATACATGAAATTCTTAGAAAGAAATGGAATTTGTGGGAAGAAAACCCCTGTATACAATCCAGCAGGAAATGGTATGAAAGAAAGATTTAACAGAGTCTTAATGGGTAGTGTTCAAGTATCATTGAGTGCAGGTAAAAAGTGAGAAAAGGGACTTTTGAGCACACTGTGGGCCTACAGAATCACACCCACAGGTTCTGGTTATAGTCCATTCCGAATATTACGAGGCAGAGAACCTTTTACAAAAGACAATGTTGCTTGGAACACCATGAAAACATGTGGTAAATGGTCACCCGCTTTGGTCAGATCTAACTTAAGAAAAATGCTTGAAACCTGCAAAACTAATTTTGACAAAACACACAACACCTGAGACATTAACCTGAAGGAAGGTGACTGGGTCAAGGTGAAACTTGGTTCTAAAGTAAAAAAGGGACAGAGTAAATACTCGGTACCATTGCAAGTAATTGAGCCTTACTCAAAGTCGGCAAAGTTGAGTGATGGGAAAGTTTGGCATTACAACAGGTTGTCTAAGTGTGGCAATGTTAGCCTCAGTAAAAGAGCAAAGAAACCTTCTTCTTCAATGAGTTGGATGTGGGATGAAGTCACTGATACCACTGCTATTAATCCTCATCCTCAATCTGCTAGGGTCGATCCTAATGACACTGTACAACCTTCCTGTAGCTCAGGAAGGATGACACGTGTTGATAGGGCGATAAAATTACCGATGAAATATAGAAGCTATGCTATGTAATTATTATTTTCTTTGCAAAGGATGGGGGTAGAGCTCCGCTATCTATCCTATGTACAATTTGCATATTGATTTTCTTGCTTGCTTATTTTTGGCATTTCAATATTACTAATTCTTTTTTTTCCTTTTTATTGAAAAATTGCCATGTTAAACAGCAATGACACAGCATTTCACATGTAGTTAATGGCACACAGTGCATTAGAATATCAAAGACCTCCTCACCATAGCGCAATAGGAATGCATTTGGGAATGTATCATCATCCAATATCGTCAATTCCATCCCCTTGACCCCCCGGTGGCTCACAAAACTCCCCCCGGAAAGTATTCCAAGGCCCCCAAATTTGAGAACATTTCTTCAGGCATCCCCTGGAGACATAGATGGGGATCTCAGTCACCATGCACCAATCCATATCTCTGACCCAATCCGCAATGATCGCTGTGGTCGGAGCCCTCCACAATCGTGCGATATTCCGCTTGGCCACCATGAAGCCCAACGTGACCCATATCCTCTCCTTGGACGTAAGGTCAGTGTGGTCCCATATGTTTAACAAAATCAATTTGATGTTGCATTGTAACTGTTGCCCCAATACTTCCGCCATTTTTAAAACCACCTCCTCCCAAAATTTCTGAATCATCTCACATTCCCAAAGTGTATGGATAAAGGTGCCCTCCTGTCCGCAATGCCGTGCACAGCCACTATCCTGGGCGTATCCCATATGAACCATCGCGGGACCAGATAGGTACGTCCTATGGAGGATTTTTAACTGAACCAGTCGGAATCTGGAAGAGATGGCAACTTCGCGGGGAGAAGCCACTGCGCCACGCCATTCCTCGTCGTCCAAGCCTGCAACATCGTGGTCCCATTTATCTCGTAGCCTAGTCAGGGGATCGGTCATATTATTGATAAGTTTCTTGTATATGAGGGATATGGCCTTTTCAAGCAAGTCGCCATCTAGAATCCTGTCCTCTAAAGGGGAGTATTCTGGGAGATTTATGCCCTTAGGGAGAGCCGAGCGTAGTGTGTGTCTAATTTGGAGATACCGGAACTGTTCAGAGCTAGCCATTTCGAACTCTTGACATAGTAGGGAGAATGGTATGACATTCCCAGATTTCCAAAGGTCCCCAATTTTGGAAATACCAATGGTGTTCCATTTGTCGAACCACAAAGAACCCGACAGCCAACCCAGCTGGTCACAATGCCAGAGCGGCGTAGCTTGGGTAAGTTTACCATCCCACCCCAGGCTTTTAGTAGCATCTTTCCATATTTGCACAGCGTGCTTGGTCGGGCCGGACAAGACATTTTTCTGAGACTTTGTATATAGTGCGCCCTCAAACCCACCCCCAGGGAGAAGCCATTGATCGATTTGAAACGCATTGTCGTCGTGTCGCCTATAGGTGCGTTGATTGATGGCAGCGAGCTGCGAGGCCCAGTAGTATCTTTTCATGTCGGGGAGCCCAATACCCCCGTCGAACCACCCCAGTGTGAGCTTATGCATGGCAATGCGTGGTGGCTTACCCTCCCATAGCAAATCTTGCACAGTGCTCTCCAGTTCTTTAAAATATGACACCACTACTGGAAGAGGAGTGTTTTGCAACACGTACAGAAGACGGGGGAAAGGCATCATTTTGAATAGGGCAGCACGTTCCTGGACATCAGATTTAAGGCGCGCCAATGGTGGCTGGAGGTTAGTGTTATAAAATCGCATCAGGTCTTTAGATACCAAGATACCCAGATATTTGAAGCCTGCAATGGCCTCTGTCAACTGGCAATCTCGGGGAAGTCGAAGACGTTGCCCACTAAGAACGTAAAGCACAGATTTGGACCAATTGATTCGATAGCCTGTGAACCTGCCAAAAATGTGGAAAATATCCATCACCACATTAAGAGACGCTGTCGGGGAGGCAGGATGTGGTCAGCATACAATGATATGCAGTCCTTCCACCCATATATCCATTTGAGGACCCGAATAGCGGGATCCAGCCGGATCCACGCTGCAAGAGGCTCCATGCCAGAGCAAAGAGGACCGGCGACAGGGGGCAGCCCTGCCTGGTGCCCCTCCCCAGAGAGAAGACAGGAGACTTCCGATTGTTTACAACCACTTGCGCCAACGGTTGACAATATAGAAGACGCACCCAATATTACTAATTCTTAATGTATGCTGAATATTTTTATGAACATACTTTTTCTCATATATGTAATTGTTTTAATCTTATATTGTTTGATTAAAGAGAGGAGATGTGGCATCCCAGCTATCATGGTAACCATTGCTTTGGTGACTGATGCTGTATGCCTCTGTGTTCTAGAGCTTGTCTGCAGCAGTTAAAGAGAAGCCTTGCTGAGGAAAGGATGTACCTGCTTGCTCCCAATAAATGCTTGTAACCTGAATACCAGAGTGGAGTATCTTTTACAAGCCTTGCTACCCCAAAGATCTGCCTTTTATGTTTTAATTTCATATAAGATCTGATTGATCAGGTGAGTGTATGCAGATCTGAGGTTTCTGTCTGAGTTGTAGTGAGGGGTTAATTTCTGCAGATAACCTGATGCTTTTCCCCAAGAAACCTTGTGGACAGAGTACAGAATATTCAATGAAACCTTGCATCTGATATAGGTTACAGGAGGTCTTTTAGGTCAAGCTTATTGTAACAGTTTGAGAACTAGTTTGGAAGGCTTTTTAGACTGGCTATGAGTTTATTGAGTAGGTCTATGCAGATGACGATGTGACAGTCCAGGTATGCCATAATAAGTGCCCTTTATAGCTTCACTTGGGGATCAGTTTAGAGAAGTGAAAGAATTGTGCTAGGAAAGGTTAGCTGGAGACTGTCCCTTTGACTAAGCATTGCTTGGGGTGTTGAATGAGAGTTTAGAGTTAAGGAGCATGCCCTTTTCAGACAGCTGTTGTAGGAGTGTGCATGCCTTCGGGCAAGATGAAAGGAGACTGTTTGATTCATTCCTCCCCATGTGATGATCTGAGTTTTATCTCTCTTCACGTACAAGCCATGCTTCTTCTTTCAGTGGAGCATATGGTTCAAGCATGAGCCAATGCTGGCTTATGCTTGAACCATGTTGTGGTGATTAGTCAGGCAATTGTCTAGCTGGAAGTGATTCTGTGTCACCCTCATACAAATGGAAGTTCACTTCATAGTGTTTGGGTAGGTAGGTAGGTAAAAGGACTAACATGAATGTTACACAGCAAGCAAGAAAAGGACGATCCTTGAACGCCCAGCAGGGCACCAGAGGAGTTGATGATTCAAATGGCATTATCATTACTTTTTGGTTATGATCAGTGTAAGAAATTGGATCATTGGTTCAAAGGGGTGACAACCCACCTCAAACAATAATCACAATACTTGTCAGGGTGAACCACAAAAGTCACTAAATTAACCTTTGCTTAACCCTCTGGTAGCTTGACATAAAAGCAGTTAGCATTAACTTAGAGAAAATGTGTGAGGTATTTATGGAACAGTAATAACGTGTAAACACATCTCTTAACAATTGTCTTCAGTAGAAATAGCATCTAGAAGCACAGATATCCAATTGCAGTTACCTGGTCACACTTAACGGGGTCAAAGTCAAAAGCACAGGCAGGCCACAAAGGAAAACGAAGCGGATAGAGAGGCCAGGTTCGTCCCAATGCAAAGTTTACCTTCTATGCAGTATTGTTCAGTATAGTAATTTAAAATCCTGACACAAGTAGTGCCACAGGCCACCAATAGCATTTAATTTACAGTCCCAGGGTACATGTAGTAACATATACTAAGGACTTCTTAGTACATTAAATGGACAATCAGGTATATAGTACTTTTACCATGCGTACAAGGGAGACATATGCAAAAGAAACACTTGATGGACGGAATGCTGGACAATGCAAACTCACCCCCAATCACAAGGATCTGGGTTTAAACCATTATTCTTTTGCTCACCACACCATCCCAGTTTGGACCCAGCTATAAGCAAATCAGTCTTGACCCTGTTCCTTTTGGGAATAGTCAAGCCCGAACTGCCAAGCCAGCTCTTCCCTGGATCGGAAACAAGCATCCTAGGACCTGTTTCAGGGCATCACCCTTCATCAGCCAGGCTAGCTTGAATCCAGTGGTGTAGTGAGCACGGGATCCACGTCTGGGCATACCCTTCGCACTCAGGGCGACATATGCAAAAGAAACAATTGATGGATGGAATGCTGGACAATGCAAACATTCACCCCCAGTCACAAGGATCTGGGTTTAACCCATCATTCTTTTGCTCACCACACCACCTCAGTTTTGACCCAGCCATATGCAAATCAGTGTTGACCCTGTTCCTTATGGGAACAGTCCAGCCCGAACTGCCAATCAATCAATCAATCAATCAATCAATCAATCAATCATAGTCATTTGTATAGCGCACTGCTCACCCGGAGGGTCTCAAGGCGCTGGGGGGGGGGGGGGGGGAACGCTACTGCTCAAACAGCCAGGTCTTGAGTTGCTTCCTGAAGGCGAGATGGTCTTGCGTTGTCCGGAGGTGGATGGGGAGGGAGTTCCATGTCTTGGCTGCCAGGTAGGAGAAGGATCTTCCTCCGGCGGTGGCTCTGCGGAAGCGGGGGACGGTGGCGAGAGCGAGGCTGGCGGAGCGGAGCTGGCGGGTGGGCTTGTGGAAGGTCAGGCGGCTGTTGAGGAACTTGGGGCCCAGGTCGTGGAGGGCCTTGTGTGCGTGGGTGAGGAGTCGGAACGTGATTCTTTTGTTGATGGGGAGCCAGTGCAGGTCTCTCAGGTGTCCGGAGATGTGGCTGTGTCGGGGGATGTCCAGGATGAGTCGTGCTGAGGCGTTCTGGATCCGTTGGAGTTTCTTCTGGAGTTTGGCGGCGGTGCCGGCGTAGAGGGCGTTCCCGTAGTCCAGCCGACTGGTGACGAGGGCCTGGGTGACCGTCTTCCTGGTCTCGGTGGGGATCCACCGGAAGATCTTTCGAAGCATGCGCAGGGTGTTGAAGCATGAAGACGAGACGGCGTTGACTTGTCTGGTCATCGAGAGGGAGGAGTATAGGATGAAGCCTAGGTTGCGTGCGTGGTCCGTTGGGTTGGGGGTGGCTCCCAGGGCGGGGGGCCACCAGGAGTCGTCCCAGGCGGAGGGTGATGATCCCAGGATGAGGACCTCCGTCTTGTCTGAGTTCAGTTTCAGGCGGCTGTTCTTCATCCATTCGGCGACGTCTTTCATCCCTTCGTGTAGGCTGGCTCTGGCGGCGTCCGGGTCGCTGGTGAGGGAGAGGATCAGCTGGGTGTTGTCGGCGTAGGTGATGATCTTGAGGTTGTGTTGACGTGCGATGGTTGCGAGGGGGCTCATGTAGACGTTGAAGAGGGTGGGGCTGAGCGATGACCCTTGTGGAACGCCACAGATGACTTCGGTGGCCGCTGACCGGAACGGGGGGAGGCGGACTCTCTGGGTTCTTCCGGCGAGGAATGAGGTGATCCACTCCAGGGCCTTCTCCTGGATGCCGGTGTTGTTCAGGCGCTGTACCAGGGTGCGGTGGCAGACAGTGTCGAACGCTGCGGAGAGGTCCAGGAGGATGAGGGCCGCAGTTTCCCCGTTGTCCATTTGGGATCTGATGTCGTCTGTGGCTGCGATGAGGGCGGTCTCCGTGCTGTGGTTGGCTCGGAAGCCGGATTGCGAGTGGTCGAGGGATCCGTTGGTCTCGAGGAAGGCGGCTAGCTGTCTGTTGACGGTCTTCTCGATGACTTTGGCAGGAAACGGGAGGAGCGAGATGGGGCGGTAGTTCTTGAGGTCGGAGGGGTCTGCAGTTGGTTTTTTCAGCAGGGCACTGATCGGCGTGTTTCCAGCACTCCGGGAAGGTGGCGGTGTTGAAGGAGGCGTTGATGATGTCGCGGAGGTGGGGTGCGATGATGTGGCCGGCCGTGTTGAAGATGTGGTGTGGGCAGGGGTCCGTAGGGGATCCGGAGTGGATGGTGTTCATTGTGCGTGTTGTGTCTTCGGTGCTGACTGGGGTCCAGGTGCGGAGGGTGGCGGTGGGGGGCATCGGTTCGGTGGTGGGGTTTGTGGTTGGGGGGCCGAAGCTGTTGTGAATGTTGGCGATCTTGTCGTGGAAGAAGGCTGCGAGGGGAAGCCAGGTCCTCCCTGGACCGGAAACATGCATCATGGGACCGGTTTCAGGGCATCACCATTCATCAGCCAGGCTAGCTTGAATCCAGTGATGTAGTGAGCACGGGACCCACGTCTGAGCATACCCTTCCCACTTAGGGCGACATATGCAAAAGAAACAATTGATAGACGGAATGCAGGGCAATGCAAACATTCACCCCCAGTCACAAGGATCTGGGTTTAATACATCATTCTTTTGCTCACCACACCACCCCAATTTAGACCCAGCCATATGCAAATCAGTCTTGACCCTGTTCCTTATGGGAGCAGTCCAGCCCGAACTGCCAAGCCAGGTCCTCCCTGGACCGGAAACACGCATCCTGGGACCGGTTTCAGGGCATCACCCTTCATCAGCCAGGCTAGCTTAAATTCAGTGGTGTAGTGATCACGGGACCCACGTCTGGGCATACCCTTCCCAGTTAGTGCAACATATGCAAAAGAAACAATTGATGGACGGAATGCTGGACAACATAAACATTAACTCCCAGTCACAAGGATCTGAGTTTAATCCATCCTTCTTTTGCTCACCACGCTACCCCAGTTTGGCCCCAGCCATATGAAAATCAGTCTTGACCCTGTTCCTTATGGGAACAGTCCAGCCCAAACCGCCAAGTCAGGTCCTCCCTGGACTGGAAACAAGCATCCTGGGACCAGTTTCAGGGCATCATTTAATGGACAATCAGGAATATACCAGTTTTACCATGATTACAAGGGAGAGCACAACAACTTTACCACTGATGAGCAGGAGAGAAGAGTGCAGATTCCTTAACCCCCCCCAACAGAACAGGTTCAGTAAAGTAAGGCACAAATCTGGGGTGACCCTGCAGAAAGGGCCAGATCTAACACACCCTCCAAGTAAAAGCCAGGGTAGACTATTCAATACCTTGATGAGCTTCCCTCCTCAAGTCAGGTCTCACTTCTAGTATTGGGGCTGGCATGGAGTCCCTTACTTTCTTCTGATATTATCCTGTCCTCTTTCAAGTTTCTCAGAGTCAGGAGAGGGCAACAGCCCCGTCATCTCAGGTGTGGTATCGTGAGACTAGCCTGCCAGTATAGGGTCTGTACCCTGTGGCTGAAATTTCATTGGGAAACTACCATCCCTCAAGGTGACACACTCTGTCTGTATGATGCAGAGATCTGCTTGGCACAGGTCTCCTATCTCTTATCCCGGGTACAGTGCAGGCAGCCCCTCCAGGTTAAAAGTGGCCTCATCAGGGTCAGTCTTGGTGTGGTCTTCTCTCAGACCTGGTAACCCCTGATCCACTGGACCTTTCACAGTGGATTGTCTCCATCTCTTACCCATGCTCTTACCCCAACCTCTGTAATTTCTGTTTGGGAGGCGTACCCCCAGAAGAACAAGTTACTTACCTTCGGTAACGATGTATCTGTAAGAAACATTAGTTAGTTAGATTCCTCACCTTAGAATATCCCCAGGAGTCAGGCTGGATCCGGAAAGATTTTTTGTCAGCAATACCCCTTGCGCGTTGCTAGGCGTCGTCTGCGGCTCCGCGTCCGTCGTCGGCGTCGTGCGCCGGAATGATGTCGTCGGCGTACTTAGACGCCGCCCTCGTGCGCTGACGTCAGTTCTTCTACATAGCTTTCCGCGCCAGGAACACAGAGCCATGCAAGAGACCGACACTGGTGCCAAAAAGTCTAGGGCCCTGAAAAGGATAACCTTAACCCTAGATGTCGGTTCGCAGAACGGGGAGGATGGGTGGGTCGGTGACGAATCTAACTAACTAATGTTTCTTACAGATACATCGTTACCGAAGGTAAGTAACTTGTTCATCTGAAAGAAACACGTTAGTTAGATTCCTCACCTTAGAATAGATACCCCAGCAATACCAACCCCGGTGGTGGGTCTGCGAACCAAGATCACACCAGAAAGTCCTGGAGAACAGAACGGCCAAAGAAGCCGTCTCTCCGGACTTGGCTGTCCAGGCAATAATGCTTGGCAAACATGTGCAGCGAGGCCCACGTTGCTGCCTGACAGATGTCCTGCAAGGGGGCTCCCCGTCCCAGGGCAGTTGTCGCCGCTGTGGTCCGAGTGGAATGGGCCCTCAGCCCTACAGGAGGATCCCTTTTAGCCAAGGAGTAACAAGCTTTTATACACAATACGACCCACCGCGAGAGGGTTCGCTTGTGTACCGCCCGCCCCTTCTTAGTGCCCACGTAGCCAACAAAGAGTTGGTCGTCCACCCGGAACTGTTTGGTGCAGTCCAAATAAAAGGACAATGCCCGTTTTGGGTCCAGACGGTGGAGTCACTCTTCCTCCTTCGAAGGATGCGGAGGCGGAAAGAAGGTGGGCAACGTGACAGACTGCCCGATGTGAAAGGCAGTCACCACTTTAGGAAGAAAGGAAGGACGAGTCCAGAGGACAACCTTGTCCGGATGAACAGAAAGAATAGGGGGCTTAGAAGAGAGAGCCTGGAGCTCACTCACCTGTCTAGCCGAGGTGATGGCAACCAGGAAAGCAGTCTTAAGAGTCAGAAGACGTAGGGGACAATTATGAAGAGGCTCAAAGGGAGCGCACATCAGATATGTCAAAACCCGGTTCAAATCCCACTGAGGCATTATGAAAGGGACAGGAGGAAACATGTGAGTAATGCCTTTGAAGAAGTGAGAAACAACAGGGGATTTGAAAAGAGAAGGCTGATCAGGAAGCCGTAAGAAAGCAGAGATAGCTGAAAGATAACCTTTAAGAGTGCCCAGAGCAGAGCCCTGCTGGGCCATGGAAAGAAGAAAGAGGAGAACCTCAGAAAGAGGGGCGGAAAGGGGATCTACAGCCTTTGCTGTGCACCATGCCACAAATTTGATCCACCTGCAGGCGTATACCGATTTTGTGGAGGGACGCCTGGCTGCCAGAATCACATTGCAGACTTCAGGAGGCAAGTCAAATGGCATCAACTGTCACCGCTCAATCTCCAAGCATGGAGGTGGAGACTGGACAGGTTCGGGTGAAGGACCGTCCCCTGCTGCTGTGACAGAAGGTCCTCCTGAAGAGGCAGTCGTATTGGGGGATCGATTGACAGACTGAGTAGCTCGGGATACCAATACCTTCGTGCCCAATCCGGAGCCACCAAGATGACTTGGGCCCGGTCGCGCCTGATCTTCTTCAGCACTCTGGGCAGAAGTGGTATAGGCGGAAAGGCATACAACAGACCGCAACTCCACTCACGACGAAAGGCGTCCCCGAGCGAGTGCCGCCTTGGAAACTCCAACGCGCAGAACTGCTGACATTGCGCGTTCTCTTCGGTGGCGAATAGATCTAACCAACACTCTCCCCACTGCCAAAAGAGGACTTGCGCCACGTCCGAGTTTAGACACCATTCGTGATCCATCATGCACCAGCGGCTGAGTTCGTCTGCTCTGGGGTTCAGAGATCCCGCCAGATGTTGAACCACCAGGGTGATGCACTGATGTTCCAGCCATGTCCAGAGGCGCAGAGCTTCCTGACAAAGGGTCCACGACCCCACCCCGCCCTGTTTGTTGCAATATCACATGGCAGTGGTGTTGTCCATGAACACCTGCACTACACTTCCCTGGACAACGGGAAGGAATGCCTTCAGTGCAAGTCGGATCGCTCTCAGCTCCAAAAGGTTGATATGGAGCCGAGACTCCGCCAGAGACCAGAGTCCTCTGATCTCCGCCTCCCCCATGTGGCCCCCCGAACCCAGGAGGGACGCATCCGTCACTACTACGTGCTCCGGTTGGGGTAGGGAGAGGGATCTGCCGCTGACCCAATCGCGGTCCGTGAGCCACCACTGCAACTGTTTTGCAGTGCCCTCCGAGATCAAGACATGGTCGGATAGGTTGCCCCGATGCTGGGCCCACTGAAACTTCAGGTCCCACTGCAGAGCCCGCATTCGCCACCTGGCGTGATGCACTAACAGGATGCAGGAGGCCATCAGACCCAGAAGCTGCAGCACTAACCTGACCAAAATCTGGGATAGAGGCTGAAAGATGGGAATCAGAGCCTGAATATCCCAGACCCGCTGTTCCGGAGGATAAGCCCGGAACTGCGCCGAGTCCAGAACCGCTCCGATGAAGAGGAGCGTCTGGGATGGACTCGGATGCGACTTCGGCACATTGATGGAGAACCCCAGCAAATGCAGGAAGTCGGCCGTAGTCTGGAGGTGGGAGACGACTTGCTGGGGCGAGCCCGCCTTCATCAGCCAGCCACCGAGATAGGGGAAGACTGGAACTCCTGATTTGCACAGATGAGCTGCGACCACCGCCATCACTTTCGTGAACACCCGAGGGGCACTGGTGAGGCCGAAGGGGAGCACAGTAAACTGAAAATGCTCCTGGCCCACCGTGAACCGCAGGTAACGCCGGTGGGCCGGCAGGACGGGGATGTGAAAATAAGCGTCCTGCAAGTCCAATGCTACCATCCAGTCACAGGGGTCTAGGGCTGCCAGAACCTGAGCTAAGGTGAGCATCTTGAACCGTTCCTTCCGGAGGAAGGCGTTGACGCTCCTGAGGTCCAAGATAGGGCGTAGGCCCTTTGCCCTTCTTGGGAACCAGAAAGTAGTGGGAATAACAACCACAGCCTACTTCTGGACCAGTAACGCGCTCGACGGCCCCTTTGGCCAAGAGGACCGCAACTTCCTCCCGTAGAAGATTCAAGGGATCCCCTGACATGCGGTGGCACTGCGGTGGCATGGCTGGAGGGGTCATCTTGAAGGGGAGGGAGTAGCCCCTTCGGACGATTTGCAGCACCCACCTGTCCAAAGTGATGGAACGCCAGTGGAGCAGGTGATGGCAAACTCTGCCGCCCACTGGCGTGGAATGGGCCTGAAAGCACGGACTAGGAAGGCTTTGAGGCGGATGCTTCTGGGGTGGATGTGGATGGACCGGCATGATGTCCTCCAGTACTACCACGGTGGAATCCATGTCCGCGTGCAGGTTGGTTCTGCGGCCTGTGGCTAGGCGGACGTGAGGGGGCGCCCCTTCCTTGGCCATGAAAGGGGCGAAAAGCGGAAGTTTGCGGGCGCGGGGCCGAGAGACCCAAGGACTTGGCAGTAGCCCTGGAGTCCTTAAAACGCTCCAGTGCACTGTCCGCTTTTTCGCCAAAGAAGGCGATCGCCATCAAAGGGAATGTCCATGAGGGTGCTCTGGACATCCCCGGAAAAAGACGTGGACCGCAACCAGGCATGATGACGAAGTGCCACCGTGGACGACATTGGCCTGCCAAGCAAGTCCGTCGTGTCCAAACCACATCGGATGGCATACCACGCTGCGTCCCGCCCATCGGCAAGAGCCTGGGCGAGCCATGTCCGGGCCTCCTCCGGACACAGGGGCAGCACGTCCTCCACCGTATCCCATAGAGAGTGGGAGTAACGGTCCAAGAGACAAGCGGTGTTAATAGACTGCAGCCCTAAACTAGCTTTTTGCCAAACTGCTCCTGTCTCTTGGATTCCCGATCCGGGGGAGCGGACGGGAAGGAGGTCTGGGAAGTAGAGGCCTGGATAACCAGGCTCTCAGGGGTGGGGTGTTGGGACAGAAAACTGGGGTCGCCCGGGGCAGGACGGTGGCGCCGGGCCACGTTCCAATCCACAGGAGGTACTGCGGAGGGCTTGGACCAGGTGCCCTTGAGAACGTCCATCAGTGCGTCGCTAAACTGCAGCAGAGGCTCTGAGGAGCTTGCTGACGGTTGGAGCACCTCAGTGAGGAGGTTAGTCCTCATGGCCACAGTAGGTAGCTCCAGTCTGAGGGCTTCGGCCGCCTTACGCAACGCCAGTGTCAGGGGAGGTGTCAAGGCCACTGGCATCCCCCAGCTCATCTGCCCAGTCCTGTGATAACTGGCCCTGGCGGGCCAGAGGGTCATCAGACACCTCCCAGTCGCCACCGTCAGCCGATTCCTGATAAACAGGGGGAATGACCGGAGCCGGGCAGGAGATGAAATGGTCATCCATCAGCGCCGGATGCAGCGCCGGACGACGCCGCACCGGCGCCGGGCCCGGACCAGGGCTGAACCGGGGAACGGCATCGTCCGGAGACGGCGCCGGGGGTGGAACCGGTGTCGATGTTGGCGGAGGAGGCATCGTGAGGTCAACCGGCGTCGACTGAGATCCAGGCCTGGATCCCACGGGGACCTGCGGCGTCTGGACCGAAGTCGACGACGGCACCAGGGCCGGAGCTGCCGGCTCGCTAGGCCTCCCAGTCGAGCCCGCGGGGCCCGAAGGCGCGCCAGCAGTCGTCAACGGCGGAGCCAGGCCCCTCATGGCCGAGAGGAAGGCACTGATCTCCGCCGGAGTCGCGTCAGTCCCAGTGACCGGTGGGTATGGGGACGGACGCGGCTCCTGCGGCTCCGGCGGAGCTGTGGGGGTGGTACCACCCGGACCCTCGACTGAGACACGCGACCGGCAAGGGGAGTCTGAAGAGCGATGTCGTATCTTGGACTTCTTACTATGCTTCGACTTACCCGAAGACTTGGAACCCGACGAGCGGTGATGGTGGGTGCGGCTCCGCGACCGGTCCTTCGACCTCCTCCTGGACCGGGACCGCGAACGGCGAGGAGCCGAGTGCCGGAGCTCGAGAAGCTTGCGGGACCCACCCCAATCCAGGAACACCAGGGCATAGGGCACAAAATCCTGACTGTGGGCCTGAGTTACCCTATACACCTGTCCTAGAATGTGCTGATATGGGAAAACCAGTCTTTCCACAACCATGGTCTGGCTGGCAGAGATATCTTCCAGAACAGTGACAGGGTCCCCATTCACTGTGATCTGATGGAAGTGATGACTCCTAGCCTCAGGGATCACAAGCTTACCTTCTGAGTCTCCCTCCCAGCTAACGGACACTAGAGCATGTTCTAACATCTGCTTCTGGGGACTACCTCCCACCATGATCACATCGGCCACTCCTGACGAGTTTACCCCTGATGGGTGGTTTTCTGGTACAGACGAAGCCCCCCACTTGCGCCCTAACTGGAAACAGTCAAAGCACATGGGCTTGAAAATGTGGAAGCAGCCCTCGCCTTTCTGAACCTTCCCCATATGTTTAGTAGGGGCATGGGAATACTTCCACCCCACACTAGTTTGGGGTTCTTTTGGGGATTTATATTGTTTACCCTGGACCTCTTCCTCACTCTGCTGTCGAGAATTCGAACCAACCTTCTTGGGGGTCACTCCCAGGTGCCTTTTTGTGGACCCGAGTACTGATCCAGAGGTCTGTTTCCTTGGCAAGCACACAGTTACAGTGAGTTTGAAGTTAATGAGGTGCTGGCACAACTTTGTAAAGCAATTACTGAGCATGTTCCCTCTCAAAAATGGATTGTACAGCTCATCATAAATACTCACTTTACTGCCACTTGCTCAACCATTTACTTCCTCACCGCAGTAATCCACAAAAACTACCCAGGGCTGGTGTCCCTGAACATTAACCTGCACTTCTCAGGAGTCAGACCATGTTTCTTAACTTGAGCTTCCTTCATGAGAGGACAGGGCATCCTGATCCACTTTCATATAGCCAACAGAGTCACTGTCCTTAGTGGGCATATACCTCCAGAGACTGGCACCCAATTTCTCTTCAGAAACCCTATGCATCTTTCGAGCTACCTCATAGGCTTCAAACCACTTGTCTTTGTTCTCCCCACCATAAAGCTAGGCACCAAGGGCCCGATTCACAGAACTAACTTAAGACAAAATCCTAAACTTACTACCATTTTCGTATTCACAGAAGGCACTTACTCATTTCGTTATTCACAGAAGTTAGGAGTCCTAACTTTAGGACTCCTAAATGCCTTCTGTGTATACCGAAAGTCTTAAAATTAGGATTTTTCTCAGTTTAGGAGTCCTAAAGTTAGGACTCCTAACTTTACTACTACTAAACTGAGAAAAATCCTAATTTTAAGGCTTTCGGTATTCACAGAAGGCATTTAGGAGTCCTAAAGTTAGGAGTCCTAACTTCTGTGAATACCGAAATGAGTAAGTGCCTTCTGTGAATACCAAAATGAGTAAGTGCCTTCTGTGAATACCAAAATGGTAGTAAGTTTAGGATTTTGTCTTAAGTTAGTTCGGTGAATCGGGCCCCAAGTCCTTGGGTATGTGGACCATTTTGTCTCCTTTGGATACTGGATTGTTACTGTCACCATTGCTGCTGGATTGTCAGAGATGCTTGGCTTTTAAATCCAGCTTCTAATGACTTAACGCATGAGCCGGCAATGCCTTTTTCTCTTACAAGGCCAGCATGTTTTCCTCTGCAGCCAGTTTCAACTTGGCCAGCTGCAGTAACAGCTCTCTCTCAACCCTTCTATCCTCCAACTCCTCATTGGTCAGGTTGATATGGCTCCTAGCCACAGATGAGGCAGGGACCTGGCTCTTGTGGTCATATTTTTCTCATCCCATTGCTGCAGATCAGGCCAGTGGCCAGGTGATCCCCTTCCTCATTTTCCTCATACACCTGTCCATCCTCAGGGACATCAGCCGACTGCTCTTTTTTTTCAGCTTGCAGCTCCTCCTCAAAGCCTCTGAGGGCTATTTAAACTCTACTCTTGTGCCCCCCTTTTCCAAAGGTAGACCTTTCTCTCCTTGCAGAGCTTCCTCAATTCTGCTACGTTAATGCCTCTCAAAGCTGCTGAGCTCCAACTCCATGTTTGCAAAATTATCAGTGCCAGAAAAATTTAGAAGAAAAAGCTGAAAAAATGACAATTAAAATAACATGAGAATTTGACAACAATTGATTCTGCTGTCAGATTATAACAAGGGATTTTTGGCTTTACACAAATCACTGAGTGGCACTGCACAAACACATGAACTGGATCCCACCACTGAGCACCAACATAAGAAAATAGGTTATTAGTTGAGAGGAGTCAAAGACCTACTCAAATAATAAACACAATCCTTGACAGAGTAAACCACAGAAGTCACAAAATAAAGTTATTCTTAACTTTGTGGTAGCTTGGCACAAAAGCAGTCAGGCTGAAATTAGAAGCAATGTGTAATGTATTTATGCAGTACTCAAACAGTAATGAAGTGACATCACAACACAACAAAAATTCCAAACCAATTTAGAAAACAGATTATATTTTAAGAAATAAAATGACAACAGAATGACAATGATCCAATAAGTAGCACAGGAGTTATGAGTTTATACATTTTTGAATGACAACTGCTCGTGGAGGTACTTGGAGCCAATTGCGGTAATTGAGTCGTACTGGACGAGGTCCAAGTCAAAAGTTCAAGATGACCGTGACGGAGCATGGGTCGGATACAAGGACCAGGTTCGTCCCAGTAAAGAGGCAACCTTCTACTCAGCCCGGTTCCACACATGGAGCCTCAGTCAAACATTTGCATTTGCGAGTCCTGCAAGGAGATAATTTTTGAGTGAAGAGCTGGTTGCTGGTCGGAGTTTGATCATGAGAAGATCATTGTTCGTGCAAAGAGCAGGTCGCTAGTCGGAGCTTCATATTGACAGTACAAACGGGTGGCTGTAGCTGACACAAAGAGCAGATGCTTCACCTTGGCAGGAGATGTGGGAAGCTATTTCTGACGTGAAGAGTTCAGGACCTCTGGAGTTTCACCTGGAATCCAGTTTATGCCGTTTGCAGGTTAGAGGAGTATACTTTGACACCAGCCACGGATTCAGAACCTGGGCAGGTACCTCTTGCAGATCAGGGATCATTCTAGCAGAGGCCAGTAGTAGGGTCCAGGCAGGTCTAGTTGGTGCTGGTCAGCTGGCTAGTTGCAGGGAAGGCCTCCGGAAGCTTGTTGTATCACTGTAGTTCAAACAGGAGGTCAACCAACTTACCCTTGGAGTCACTTCTAGGATACTGGTTCAAGCAAACCAAGTCCAGTGTTCCATCTTCAGACAGCAGGGTAGCCCTACTTCTGAATATTCTCAGGTCCAGGAGTGTTCTGATTAGAGGTTATGAGGGTGCTACTTTTAATTCCTAGTGATAGCCTGTGTGTGGGAGTCACCCCCTATGTCTAACTTTAACTGGTTCTAGTCTGTCATTCCCCTTCTCCTGAGCCCAGCTGCAATCTGTCTACGGTACAAAAGGGCAGGCAAGTCCTGGTGTGGGCTGCATTAACCGGTGATGAGGCAGGCAGCTTCAAAAGTCAGGAAGCGCTGAAAACAGCTGCCCAGTTCATCCTTCTCAGGAGAGGAACACCCTTCCCCTCAACCAAGTCCCTTTGATTCCCTTGCTGGAAGGAATACACATCACACCACACCACATGAGAGCCATTAACAGTCATGTAACCCTGGACACTGGCATAAAGGCACATTTGATTTAGGCAGAAAAATGGCAACTTTCTAAAATTGCCAAACACAAAAGGGGAGATCCTATTAAGGAAGTAGGGGATGGGATCCGTAAATAGTTAATCGACAGAAAGAGATCCCCCTATACCAGGGTTCTCCAAAGTCGGTCCTGGAGGGCAGGATCCATGACTTTTGAGAACCCTGCCCTATACCAAGAATTGTTCAAGCTTTACTTGGGCTGCATTACTATTCTGCACCTACTATTGCAAAATAACATTTCATATTATTTTGAAAGTTATTTAAAGATCATCACACTCCTGTACCTCCACTAGAACATTGACTGAATACATTTCATCCAAACCATGACCAAATAGACATGCTCGAACACAAATATTATAAGCAAACAAGGGACGTTCTTTCCTGTGAACATGTAGTACATCAACAAAAAACGTATTTATTTACATAACAGTTGTGGTGCGTTCACATTAATATTCAACACAATGAGACAAATGACTCAAAGGTCAAACACATAATTGATATTTTACATAGCCAACATATATCCATATAACAAGAAAAAAGTGGCCAACATGAAATGCATCAACAGAGGGGATACATAAGTGTCCTCCTTAAGTGTCAGGAGCGGCTCCTCCGTAATGGCTGAGGAGCGTCGCCCCAAAACTATAGTAAGACGTTGTTTTTATCATTTTATTTATACAGGAGGAGTGGGGCCGGTCCAGGGCAGGGAGGAGTACTCTGCACTTATAAGTACGCATATGTGTTTGGCCAACTGTGTCAGGCTGGCCAAACACACATGTGCACTTAAGTTTCTCCAACTCAGCTGTAGCGTTGGAGAAACCCCACAGGCTCCCAGGCACCGTCTGAGCGGCAAACAAGGCCGCTCAGACCAATCCTGGCACTGCTCTCGTGCAGAGCAGAGTCTGGATTGGGTGGGGAGCCTGTTTGCTTAGGCTTTTCCATTCCGGGTTCGAGACGCGATGATGCGAGGAGCAGGTGGAACAATGTGGCTTGCAGCAAGAGCAGAGCGGAGTGCAGCCGCATGTAAGTGGTTTTCATTTGATTTTTTTATATTTGCCACTCTCTCCTCCCCCTCCTCCTCCCCGCCCCCGCATCGGTTTCAATTGGTGGCAAACGCCACTCTCAAGTGTTGTCATGAGTACAACAAGGGACCCTATGTCATTGGGACACAATGTTCCATGCTTGGTTGGTTGTGGTACAGGCTTCAATTCTCCTGATTAATGTCCCCGGGCTTTTATTGGCCTTTGTGGTGGGTGCCCTCAAACACCCTTTATTAAGCTGAATCATTTTAAACTTCTCTGGCCGTTATAATTATTTGCGAAGGACTTCATCAGGGTGCTGCAGAGGCACAAGCGGTTAGTCAAATATCTAACAGGGTTATCCAATGTCAGCCTGTGGTCTTTATATGGTGGGTGGGGGGCTCTGTCACATGTGATTAGCTTTTTGAATTGCATTTTCTCCACGAAGCTTAGGTGGAGAGAAGGACTTTGCTTACAGATGATCACAGCGGACCTGTGGGGATTCACACTGTAGGGTGCTGTCTTTTGTAGATATGCCATGTCCCCCTCCCTGAGCCTTATTAGGCCCTGGGGACCACATCCCCTAGAGCATTTATTTAATTAAAGGGAAGGGTGGCAGCTATGCCTCCCCTCCCCAAACCTCATTAGGCCCTGGGGACCCCATCCCCCTGGGCCACTAGTTAAAATTAAAGGGTGAGAGGGGCCCTGTCCCTGAGCCGTTATTGGCCCGGGGACCTTATCACCCGGGTCTCATTTCACTTAAAGATAGGTGCCCTGGTGCCCACACAGGGCACCCATCATATTCTCTATAGGGGCCACGGGGGGCCCCAAGGCCCCGGCAGCTCCAGCCGGCTTCCCGCATGCAGCAGAAGCCACCATTGCTCCTGCTCGGAGGGATCAGCTACTAATGCTTCTCCCTGGTGGCGGGAGCAACACTTTGATGTTTCCCTGCCCGCACTAGTGTGGGTGGGGAAACAGATAAAAAGTCTTCTGTCAGAAAGTGGGAGCTCTCACCATATAGGGGCAGACTTTGGGTTTGCTCTCGCTTGGCGGGATATTAAAAAATACTCCTGCCAAGTCAAAGCAGTGCAGGAAAGGAAACCGCTATGTCTTGGGGGTGGGCTCCACGGGACAGAGCTAGTAAGCCGGCCTGACCTTGATGGAGTCCCCGGGGTCACACAAGGATTAGGTTTAGCGGGGCCACTAATCCTTTTGAAAAGTTTAGCAGCACTGGGGTTTAGGGTCCCTGAGGTCTTTAGAGAATCGGGGAGCAAACCCACATGGCCCCCCTCCTCTTAAAAAATAAGTTGGCCCCCAGGGTAGGGTCCACGGGGTGGGGTCCTCGGACCTGAAAGTTGGTCGGGTAGGGAGGCTGCATGCCCCCTCCCACTCACAAATGCATCAGGCCCCAGGGTATGTGGTCCACAGGGCAAAAAATAGCCTGAGGAGGGAGGCACGGGTGCCCCACTTCCCAAATGATTAAAAAACATAATCCCCCGTGCCCTGGCATACACAGGGGGGTTTAGAAAAGAAGCACGGGAGACCGGGTATCTTTTCTAATTTTTTATTTTGCCACAGATTTGCAGACCCTAAATGAATATGCTGCAAAGTTTGTTTTTTTTAAAAAGTTTTTTTGGGCCAAAGGTGGGGTATCTCTGGGACCCCAGCACCAGGCCTATGAGGTCAAGGAATCTGTACCTTGCCCCTTGTCTTTTTTTGAATTTATTTAGGACTCAAGACTGTGTACCAAGTCCTAAGATGGTTGCCACCAATTCCTGATTTAGGTGGTGGCATATATATAACCAAAGGTTACAGGGATGTTGTTATAGTTTAGAAATAACATTTTAAAAACCTTTGAAATTCACTCCAAAAAAACATAGGTACGGAGACATTGTAGTTAGGAAAGAAAATTTAAAAAACCTTTGAAATTCACTGAAAAAACCAAAGGCTACAGGGACATTAAAAAAATGTTTTAAGGCAATTTCTTGACTTTCAGGAGTCCACCTGCAACTCCTCTACCCTGACCCTTTCAATCAATATGCACTCCATTTTTAAGGCCCCGGGACCATGCACTGATACATAAAATGGCAGTCGTGACTTTCCAGTCAGATTAAAGATGGCAAATCATGGCATTGTAATTGTAATTGCATTTATATGGCACTTACTACCCCGAACGAGGCGTTGAAGTGCTTTTTCGTGAGTAGAAAGCTACTCCAGAACCAAAAAAGGATTAGTGGTGAATTAGTATAGTGATATATTAAATTAATTTGAGCGGTGGACATGTTAATCTGTTATTTGGATTGAAAAGGATAGTGGAGGGATAGAAGAGGGAACAGTTTGCATTTATATAGCGATTGCTTCCCTGATGAGGTGTTGAAGCACTTTTTGGTAAGTAGCACGCTACTTCAGAACCCAAAAAGGATTAGTGGTGAATAAGAATAGGAAAATATGATATACATTTGAGTGGTGGAATTGTTAGTCTGTTATTTGGATTGAAAAGGATAGTGGAGGGATAGTAGATGGAAGGGTTTGCAATTATACAACGCTTGCTACCCCTGATGAGGTGGTGAAGCGCTTTTCAGCGAGTAGCACGCTCCTCTGGAACTCAAACAGGATTAGTGGGGAATTAGTATAGGGGAATACGAAATTAATTTCAGCGGTGGACATGTGAGTTTGTTATTTTTACTGAAAAACGATAGTGGAGGGATAGGAGAGGGAAGGGTTTGTATTTATTTAGCACTTGCTACCCCTAATGAGGTGTTTAAACACTTTTTGGTGGGTAGCAAGCTAGAGTGGAACCCAAACAGGATTAGTAGAGAATTAGTATAGGGAAATATATAATTAATTTGAGTTGTGGACATGATAGTCTGTTATGTGAATTGAAAAGGAATAGTGGAAGGATAAAAGAGGAAAAGGTCTAGAATTTAATTTTTCATTTTTGGCGTTCATAGCAGTAGGTGGGGGTGTGGGTTGAGTAAAGCGTCAGAGGGAAGGGTTTAGGAAGGCTTTTTGGGAGATCTGAATAGCAAAAGAGGTATGAGATGATGCAAGGAGGGGTAGTAGAGGGAATAGTCCAGAAAGGGTTATTTTCGGTATCATAGTAAGTGGTATGGGGTTTGGGATGAGTGAGAGAGTGGAGGTAGGCGATATATTGAGAGAGGTATAGGGTGAGAAATATAGTAGCGCATTGTAAAGAGTAGTAGAATGAGGTTTAAGATGAGTCAGAGACAGCGGTAGAGGATATATTGAGAGAGGTATTGGGTGAGAAATTGGGTAGTGCATTGGAGACAGTAGTAGAAAAAGATTTGAGATGAGTCAGAGTGGAGGTAGAGGATATATTGCGAGAGATTTAGGGTAGTGCATTGGATATGCTAAATTAGAAGCAAAGTAATAAATATAAAGATACATAAGTACATGGAAGGTATATATGTATAAGGAGGGTAATATATGTAGATTAAAGTTGTATTTAATAAACTCAGACTTTCAAGTGTTGCTGTACTTTAAGTTATGTTTTTTTTTTTTGTAATTCAATAGAGAAGCAATTGTAGATAGTTATGATAAAAGATTTACTTATTTATGCAGTCACCTATATACATGTTAAACATAGAATAATGTAACTATAAGTAATATCAACATTTGTTAAGCAGAACTAACTAATATATATTTAAAATATAATTATTATATACATTTATACAAAGCAATACATCTATGTAGGTACACATCTATAGCCAATTTAGAGCAGAGGTTCCTTTGTTGAATTTATACTTGGTGATTTTATTTCTGATGAAGAGTGGTCCTATTCAACGTATTGCTCTGTGGGTGATACAAAGCAGCATGAATGTGGATCTTCTGTCAATTAGTAGCCAATGTAGGGCTTTCAAGGCATGGGAGATGTGGGCTTGTGGCCTTATATGTAAGAGTAGTCTGGCAGCAGAGTTCTGAATCCTTTTTAGTGTTTTCATAGTTTGTAAAGGTAATCTGTGGTAGCTGCTATCGTGTAATTGAGTTTGGACAGAACAAGAGAGATAGTAGCATGAACCTTGTGTGAAAATCTTAGGTGGGCGAGGATGCATCGCAGAGTTATTATAGTAATGAATCTTGATCTTGTTAGTTTGTACAAATGGGCATTCATTGGTAGTTTTGAGTCCAAGGTAATTCCGAGGTGTCTTACTTCCTTTGATACTTTAGGCGGTGTTCCCAGATGATCAGGCCAGGCAGCGAGTGGGTCATAATTTTTCCAATCATCAAACATGACTATTTTCGTTTTGGAAGCATTCAATTTGAGATGGCTCCATGTTATACATTAATTCACAATTCTGACACAGCTGAATATTTGTGAGTTTCCAATGTCTTTGGGGATTCCCAGTTTAAGGAGTATTTGTGTGTCATCTGCAAAGTTATAGCATGTGAGGTGAAATGGATTGATCAGTGCCAGCAATGACTTCAGGTAAATGTTGAAAAGCATGGGTGAGATGATAAAGCCTTGAAGGACTCCTGTTTTTGTGAAGTACGGTTTGGAAGAGATAGGGGGTATGGGTGACATGACATTAGTTCTGTTGTGAAGGCAAAATGTTATCCAATCTAGAGGAGTACCAGCTTTGTAGAGTCTTTGTATTAGAGTGTTATGGTCAACCATGTCAAAGGCAGCTGAGAAGCTCAAGAGAAGTAGTGCAGCAACCCTGTTCCGGTCAAGTGTTTTCTTAAGGTCATCCCAGATGCCAACGAAGGCAGATTCTGTGCCTTTCCCTGCTCGGAATTCTGATTGGAAGTCTGAAAGTATGGAATTATCTTCAATGAATTGTGACATCTGGGCAAATGCGGCTCTTTCTATCAGTTTGCCCAGGAAAGTTCCATTTGTAATCGGTCTGTAGTTGTCAGGGTCAAGCGGGTCCAGGTTTGTTTTCTTTAGTAATGGGCATATGTATGACTTTTTTAGTTCTTCTGGAAATAGTCCCGTAGTTAAGAAATTGTTAATGATTCTTCATACTGGTGTGGAAGCAGAGATAGAAGAATTTTCTTGAAGGTTTGTGGGGGACGAAGGGCTGGAGGCAGCCGTGCTAGCTTTGACCAAGTCCATAAATTCATTGTGTGACATTTGTTGGAAGGAATGGAGAGGCTGGGTTAGTGTATACTTGGATTATTGTTTTGGAAAAAGGTTGGTGCTGGTGATTTTTCTTTATTTTAAATAGAAGTCCAACGTGTCTGCTTTGGCCGTGTAATGATTTGCCAGTATGTCCCTGAAATCTTGAGTAATGGGATGAGCTCCTTCTAGGCAATTTGGTTTCCTACATTCTGTGAGAATTTTAAAGAATTCTGTATTTGCACATTTAGCATTTTGAATTCTGTCTGAATACTATCTTTTAAAAACTTTTTGATAGCTGAATTGTATAATAAGTTTCTGTAGGTGAAGTTTGTCTTGATTGGTGCTTGTTTTGAGCCAGGTACATTACAGCTTTCTATTTGTTGTTTTATCTCTTTTAACTTTATATTCTCCAAGGTGTCCGTTTTCTTTTGTTTTGTTGTGTCATTCTTAGTGGTATTAAGATTTCAAAAGCTTCCTGTAGCCACTCATATAGTTTTTTAACTGAATTTATTGTGTTCGGATCTGTACTGGACGTTAGCTGTGTTTCTAAGAGTTCAAAATTGAGTTTGTTCCATGATCGATAGGTGGATGCATGTAAGGTGGTTTTAGATGTGTTACTTTGTTTTGTTTTATATTAGAAAGCTAGCAAATGGTGGTCTGACCATGTGACTGGAGTCACTGTTTTAAAGGCAACTAGTTCTATATTAGCAAAAATTACATCTAGAATGTGTCCAGCAATGTGTGTGGCTTTGTGGATGATCTGATGTAGGTTCAGTGCTTCTAGGCCAGTGACAATGTTTTTTGGATGGGGCATATTGGGTTTGTTAAACCAAATGTTTAGGTCACCCAGAATGCATTGGTTGGAGTGTAGTGTTATCAGGTTTGAAACTGTGTCTAGAAGTGTGCCTGGGAATGTTGCATTGCTATGTGGAGGTCTGTAAAGGAACAGGAATTTAAAGGAGGAAGATGGTGTAAGGTTGCATCTGGTGAAGAGGGCCTCACAACCTTGTATGGAGACGTCGTTAGCTTTAACAACATTTAATGTTTGCTTGAACACAACAGCCCTCCTCTTTTGCCTATAAGATTTTGAGGGATAGTTTGATAGCCTAGAGGAATGGCTTCATGCAAGACTAAAGCCATATCATCTCCCAACCATGATTCAGTTATGAAGAGTATGTCAGGTTGTGTGTCAGTGAGAAAGTCGTTGATGTGACGTTTGTTTTTTTTAGAGTGATCGGGCATTTATTAGTAGGTAGTTTAGAGGATGTGCTTTGGGGATAGTGTGACTTTGTTTTGTAGAAGAGTCAGCTGTATTTTGTGGGCTTGTAGCAGGTGTATCCTTATTGCTGGTATTAGCTGTATGAGGATAGCAATAGTGTAGCTGTATCATGTTCCTCGTCCATGAGGCTAGGAAGGCATTTTGACGGTTCTGCATGTTTAGGTGGTGGAGATGGTGGTTGAGGATGATTTGGTGAGCTGTGTTGTTTTAGTAGAGTAGCCTTGTTGTGCAGTACACACGGAGATGCAAAGTTGTGACAAGTGGCATGTTGCTATTTTTGTTTGCATCTGTTTCGGATGGAAGGTGTATGAGAGGGGTGGTAGTGCAGCATGTGGATCATAAAGTAAGGTTCAAAATTATCCAATGGATGACTGGCAGTTGATAGAGAGTTGCTGTGTTGCTGTATATTTCTTAGGTGTGGGGGAAGAGAGAAAGCTTGACATTGGAGTTGTTTATGGTGTGTATTATTTGTGTAGTCAGGAAGGTGGGAGTTGGTGTATGTTTGTAGTAGTTTTCTGAGAAGGATTTGTATGAAAAGTATTGTTGATGAGTGGAAACTGCAAGGTAAAGTGGTGGTGATGTTTTTTTTAAAAGAGTGCGTATGGTATGTGAGAGGGGATGAACAAGAGTTACGAGTGTTGTTTTAGATTTGATTGCTAAAAGAGGTATACTGTGTAGTGCAGTGGAGTATAAGTGTTGTGTGATTGTGTTATTGTGGTAGAAAAAAAAGAAGAATGTTTGTGGATGAAAAGATGGAAGGCTGAGTATAAGTTTGTTGGTGACAAACAGGGGTCTGTTTGGAATAATTAGAGCAGGGAGTGTGTGCCTGGATGGGATATAGCTAGGTATGGTGTGGATTTGGGTTGTGTTTGTGATGAGTAGATTAGTTAGTAGTTTAGGATAGAGTGGTGTTTTGTATGTAAGTGAAGGTGGTAGTTGGGGTAGAAGAGAGTAAAGGTATGGTTTGTGGGCTTTTGTGGTGGGTGCTGAGACATTGAAAAGTATGTAAGGTTAGTTTGCAGTACATGAGTAGCGTACATTTGCGATGAGTCTGGTTAATCTGTTTGTGGATATGGATGGGTAGGATGGGTGCTGCTGAAGGAGAAAATGGGCAGCATCTCCGGCCATAGGCCTGACGAGTCTTGAACAGGCTCAAACAGGTAGCTGCCCTTGTCCTCTCCTCCCTAAGCCTCAACACCCGGGCTGAGATTCCCTGAACCTTGACCTTAAATAGCCCTAGTGGTCAGGTGACCCCTTTGACCAATTGGAACCCTAACCCTAACCAATAAAACTACTAGCCCTAAGCCCTAGGACCAATAGGAGAACAAGCCCTTAAAGCCAATCGTAGCCCTAGTCCTAACAGCCAATCAGAAATCAAACCCTAAGCCATAGGTTCAAAGAAACCCTAGCCCCAGAAACCAAATAAAAGCACTAAACCTAAAACCACCAATCAGATCTCTAACCCTAAGCCCTACGTCCAATAGAATCACTGACCCAGGGACCAATCAGAACACTAGACTTATCATCCAATCAGATCACTAACCCTAAGCCTGTTAGAAACACCAGATACAGCCAATCAGTGCATAGATGTAACATCCGATAGCAGCTTATTTAAGGAACATGTGACCTCAAGCACAGGCTGCTGGGCAGGGGGCTGGGAGCAGCTCCTCAATTTAGAATCTCCTTAGAGACAGATAGGCTCAATCCACGCTCTGGTGTTCTGCAGATAAGAGCCTAAACTAGGCCTCTATAAATACTGCTTTTCAATGCTTTAACAACTCACTCTCCTAGCCAAAAAATGAGTGCTACAATCATTGGTATTCAATCAATCAATGGGACTCTTGATTCATCCACTTGCTGAGACAAAAGGGAGCTGTGGGTGGAATGCTTACACACAGGTCTGAGCAAATAAGATTGCTGCTGGACTGTGGATTCGTGGAGCACCATGATGGATCCGCAAAGGATCCACGTCCCTAGCTAGGCAATGTTGTTTTTTCTGTAATAACTCCACAACCACTGAACAGATTTATATCAAATCACAAAAACAGCTCCTTCTTGACCAAGAGATAGCTTTCTGCCAAATTTGGTGATATTCTGTTCGACAGTTCAGGCTGTACTCATGTCTAAAAACTGCAAAACCCCACATAGAATGAGGAACTAAACACTTTGTGACACCCCCTATCTTGGCATCCGCTTGACAAATCGCCCCAAAACTTTCCAAACAGCAGCTGAAGTGAGTGGCAAATTAGTTTTGAAACATTTCAGAAGATTTATCAAACAGTGCAAAAGTTATCAGAAAACAAAAAATGCTTCATCTATGGGAAAAGTTGGTGTTAACTATAACTACCTAACTATATATTATATATATATATGCTTTGTATAGTAGTATAGTATATTTTTAATAATTGTTCCATCATATATATGAGTATGTATACAAAAAGTTTTCAAAGCGAACTTGAGCGAGCTGGAGTCTGTTCACATGCTGGCAGTTTGAATGATATATATATTTATATAGTAAAGTAATGATTTATTTAATGTTTTTTAATTATATTAGTGTGAAACTGCATTTTTTTGTGGATATTTTTGTACTTACCATTCTTAGGATAGGGGCACGATATTTTCACAGACTCACTGAGACACTCACTGAGACCCTCATGCACCCACTCAGACACTCAAGAACCCACCCACAGACCCACTCAGACACTCGAGCACCCACTCACTGACCCACTCAGACACTCATGCACCCACTCCCGCACACAGTGAGACTTATGCAGCCACTCCCAGACCCACATAGACATTCACACACCCAGTCACACACCCATTGAGACACTCAGGCACACCCTCACATACCCACTGAGATACTCATGCACTCACTCAAACACTCACTCTCAAAGGTTACAGGTTATAGTTAGGAAATACAATTTAAACAAACATTGGCATAGCCAATAGGTTTCGCCTTTGGGAACTTATAAGTGTTTAGCCAGAGATATTGCCTTTGCCTATGTCTTTAAGGTGTGCTGTAGAGAAGTGTGCAGCATGCTGAAAAGTTATAATAAAGAAGTGTCAGAAGCATTTTTGTTAACTTATATATGACCAAGAAAGCATGATGTACAACTGAACGACCATATTAAACAAGTATTAACTATAAATAATGTCTTGAGTCTTTCTTTGTGCTAGCAATGCTGACAACTTCTATCTGCCTGTTCCAATGGTTGCCTGTTATGGGTTATTTTGTTATGGGGTTGCATAAATAATGGGAGGGTGAAGGTTGAGAAATAGTACCTGTATAACAACACTAGCAGCGGACGGAAGGTAAGGGAGAATCAACAGGTGCCAGATTCCGAGGGCAAGCTGAGGTGGTCCTGAGTGATGCCAAGGTGGTGGTGGTGGTGGTGGTGACTAGTGTGGAGGTGCAGAGGTGATGCTCAGGTGATGCTGATGCTGTGGTGCTAAGTCATGCGGAGGTGGTGGTGCTGCACTGGTGCTCAGGGGGTGCAGAGCTGGTGCTCAGATGGTACTGATTGATGCTGAGTTGGTGCTGTGCTGCACTGATGCTGAGTTGATGCTGTGCTGCTCTGATGCTAAGGTAAGGTAATTTATTATTATACGTGATTAATTAGAACCGT
Source organism: Triturus cristatus (assembly GCF_964204655.1). NCBI lineage: Eukaryota > Metazoa > Chordata > Amphibia > Caudata > Salamandridae > Triturus > Triturus cristatus. The sequence goes on from NC_140593.1 coordinate 1,199,847,764, forward strand.
TGCATACATTAAATGGTCATTAAAATCAAAACACAATTCACTATTTTAAAAGAATTAACCAATTTTAAAATGATTCATATTGTGTCGTCCATAAAACTGTATAAAAAACCGCCAAAAAAACGCAATTAGTGTTTAGTCAGATTAAAAGTCAATCTCATGGGGGTTGTGTTATTACGCAATCAGTCCCCCAATTTCATTGTCAAAGTTTTTCCTCTGTGGGTTAATATTTTTTCTCAGAGAGGTTCTCTTGTCACTCAGGGTGTACAGGGCAACAAAAACAGCTTCAAGTTATGTCTGTTTGTGAGATCGTGATGCTGTGCTTAAGTTTTTAAAGTAACTTTGCTGAGCTGACTAAAGTAGTACCCAGAACCATCATGTGGAGCTAGTTCATAACCAGCAAAGATGTGTTTTTCAGTCTCTGTTTGGTAAAATCAAAGAATTTTGTAAGGCGACAATTCAACTGTGCTAAGGTTGGATTAAAGCACAGGATTACCGCCTGCCTGCAGGACCTGATATCGTACTGGTAAAGGATGGTTTAATAAGTATTCCTTATGTCCTTTAGTTTGTCGCACATACAAATGATGTGGACGAGATTCTCGACTCCGCAAGCACATAGCCTGTACAGCTGGTCTCCTCTTCTACTTTCCCAAGGTGGTAAGAATGGGTTAATTGAACCAACTCCCAAGCGAAGTTTAAAAACCTTTTCTTTAGTTGTTATCTTTATTCCTGCGTTAAAATAAGGTTAGGGTTTGCAGGCTTCATAATTGTTGAGCACGACCCAGCCATGGGCTCGTTTTGACAGTGCTTCCTTATCTTCTACAGCAGATATAAGTCTTGTTGATTTTGTAAATAGCTGTTTGAACACACAGTGAGCCGTTGAGGTATTCCAAAGGTCTGTCAGACCTAGAGCTTTGATGGAATCCAAGAGATACTTGTTAGCCGGCGATTTCCCTGTACGCGTTAGTTCTACCCAGAGACGGTTATTTATGGATCCGTTTTCTGCAGCTCTGATTTTATGCCAGCATTTTACATAGGCTACCATTCTCTCTGTCGCCTGGTTTTGTAGTCCAAATTCAAGCCGTATTTGGGCCAGAGAAATGTATTTAGGGAGCTGGAATGTCACTTGGTAAGAGGTTGTTATTATGCTGTTTAAAGCTGCTGTGTCTCTTCCTCTCATTGGTTCACTCCCGTAGGTGATCGTGGGTTGTAATTTGGCTCGCAGGACTTGTAAGAAAGGGTCTAATAATAGATACGGCAGCATCTTCTTCAGAGGTTTAAGTGTCAGGTAGGTCATAGCACCATTTCCTTCACAATGATTCCTACTGTGGCTTGAAGTAATTGTTTTGATCTAAAAGTATCCCCAGGTACTTGTAGCTTGTTACTTGATTTAGACGATTCCCGTTGAGATACCAGCTCTGACTTGTCTTCTTATAGAAATTTACTGTCATGATTTTAGTTTTTTAAAAGTTTATTTTTAAAGCGTTCCGTTGAGAAAAATTGCAAGTTGCGTCCAGAAGATGTTGAAGACCGATAGGGGTCCGACTGATCAAGACTTGATGGTCTGCATATAACAAATTTGTCAGTGTCATTCGGGGCGTGTGATGAACAGCTGTCCAGTTCACCCAGTAAATCTGCCAAGAAAAGGTTAAATAGCAGTGGAGCTAGGACGCATCCTTGTTTTAACCCCTTAGTTGTGGGATTTCTGTTTGAGAGGTGCATCCTGCCACCTAGTTTTATTCTGATCCACATGTTGGTGTACAAGTGCTTAAGTTGGTCTAACAGAGAAGTTGGTATCCCCCAGCTGGCCAGGTTGTGCCAGAGCTTAGTGCGGTCAAGGTGGTTGAAAGCTGCTGTGTAATCTATAAAGCAGAGGTACAGGGGTTATTTGCCGTCTTTCGCAGCGTCCATAAGCATGGTCAAGGCCATGATGTTAGTTGTTGTACCTTGGCCTTGGCGGAAGCCTGTTTGTGTTGTGGGGATGATGTGGTTCTCGGAGGCCTAGTTGGCTAGTTCTTTTAGAACAATCACTGATGCTGAGGTGGTGCTGTGCTGATGCTGAAGTGGTGCTGTGTTGGTGCTGAATTGCTGGTGAGGTGGGTCTGCGCTGGTGGTGGTGCACTGATGTGAAGATGGTGTTATGCTGATGCAGTGTTATGCTGATGAAGAGATCGTGTTGCGCTGGTGCTGAGGCGGTGCTGTGTTGGTGCTGAGGTGGTGCTGTGGTGGTGCACTGATGAGGAGGTGGTGCTGTGCTGATGCTGAGATGGTGCTGTGGTGGTGCTGTGTGGATGTGGTGCTGAGTGATGCTGATGTGGTGCTGAGTGATGCTGAGGTGATGCTGAGTGAAGGTTTGGTGTAGCTCAGGTGATACTGAGTTGGTGCTGCGCTGGTGCACTGATGCTGAAGTGGTGCTGTGCTGATACTGAGGTGGTGCTGTGGTGGTGTTGAGTGATGTTGAGAAGATGCTGTGCTAGTGCGGAGGGGCTCCTGACTGATGCTGTTGTGGCAGTCTGTGATGCTGTGGTTGTGCTGAATGATGCTGTGTGATGCTGTGGTAGCACTGAGTGATGCTGTGTTGGCATTGAGTGATCCTGTGGTGGTGCTGAGTGTCAGGACTGGCTCGTTTCTGTCCACTAAACATGTAAGGACACTTCCCAGTTTTGGCAAAATCCATAAGGTGCGCCAATTTCGATCATGTAAAGACTTATCTCCTAAAGATCCTCTTTATTCCTTTGCGAAACTACTGATTGGTATCTCGCGGAATCTCAAGATGGCCGCCGGTGATAACCGATCGAGTTTGGCAGTCTAGTGATTCTTCCTTCTCCTCACGCAGCTGTGCTCGCGACTGTCAGCGCGGCAAACTGCGCACTTCCACTGCCTTTCTGAGGAATTCGGTCGCAGTATTTTCAGCGGCGTATTTTCAGGTTGGCATGGTCTGGGTTTGTGAGTATTGAAGCATTTCCTGAACATTCGGCTTCCGCGGCTGCGGAAGGTAAGACAGTTATATCCTTCGAATTCTTGGAACTAGTGAATTTCTATTGAGAGAAGCAACAGAGTCTGACTTCGAACTGGAAACATTGTGTCTGCATTTTTCAGTAAGCGCTAGAGTTTGAAACTCCTTCAACTTACTTAATAGCGCTTCAGGCTAATTGGTTTATAGTAAGAACTGCATCTTTCCAGTGTTGGCATATCCATCAGGATTGGAGAGAACATTACCTAAAGAGACAGTGAGAAATAAAGAATGTAGTTTAGTCCAACAAACATCTACAAGTAGGTGTTGTTATATATATATATATATATATATATATATATATATATATATATATAAGTACTTACCAACTTTACGAAGTCCTCCTCATCTTCTGAACACTCCTGAAGCTGCCTGTACAGGAACTTCAACTGTAAATAAGGAACAAAGACTGAAATACATTGTTACCCACATAAGGTTGCAAGGTAAACACATTGTATGACAACTAATATGGAAAAGAGTATTAGAGATAGCACATATAATAGCATGTTTGACTAATTAGTGTCTTACCTTAACAGAGTCATAGAGTATCAGAGGCCGTTAGGAGGCAACCTTCAAGAGAATAGACAGCCACTTAGTTGAGACAGGTAATTGCAGTGGGGTTTAGTTTAGACAAGAATCTAGGTAAGACTATATGTGAAATATTAATATAGATCTGTCTTGCAGGAGGGATCTTACCGAGTACAAGCAGTCCTGTCTGGAGAAGCAAGACGTGACGTATCTCTTTTCTTCCAACTCCCCTTTCCCCCCTTGGGTTGCCTGAGTATACATATATATATATTATGTGTGTTCTGTGCTTGGGCAACTAAGTTGGGAATTGCGGAATAGTCATCGGCTCCTGCGGAAGTCTAGCCTTTTGGGACAGGTACTTGACACTGAGTGATGCTGAGGTTGTGCTGAGTGATGCTGCGGTAGGGCTGAGTGATGCTGCGGTGGCACTGAAAGATGCTGATTTGGCGCTGAGGTGGTGCTGTGTGATGCTGTGGTGAAGCTGAGCGATGCTGTGAGGGCACTGGGTGATGCTGTAGGGGAGTTGAGTGATGCTGTGGTAGCACTGAGTGATGCTGTGGTAGCACTGAGTGATGCTGCGATGGTGCTGAGTTATACTGTGGTGGTGCTGATGGGTTCTGAATTGGTGCTGAGGTGGCACTGAGTGATGCTGAGGTGGCACTGAGTGATGATGAGGTGGTGCTGAGTGAAGCTGTGGTGACGCTGAGTGATACTGTGGTTATGCTGAGTGATGCTGAGGTGGCGCTGAATGATGCTGAGGTGGCGCTGAGTAATGCTGTGGTGGCGCCGATTGATGCCACGGTGGTGCTGAGTGATGCTGTGGTAACGCTGAGTGATGCTGTGGTTATGCTGAGTGATTCTGAGTAGGAGCTGAGTGCTGCTGTCGTGGACTGGGTGGAATTAAACACTTGCTGAGGATACCAATGCCTGTGTGATGGGGGTGGGGAGGGTGGCAATCATATGTCTGTGTGTCTTTTAAGCATTGTCATGCCAGGAGAATGTGGTGGAAGGATTTCCAATTCTAGCAAGTGGTCACGGCAAAAACATAGCAAAGTTTGTGTTAAACAACTGCTGGGTTTCTTTCACTGTGAACTTCATAGAATATTAACAGGACTCAGTCTGAATTCTATGCACAGGGACGTTCTGCTGGGCTGCTCTGCTGTAGCTTCAAGACCCATGAAAGACTCCGGGAGGGTTCGTGGTCCAGATAAGGTGCTGGGAACCAAAAGGAAGGAGAAAAAACTAAACCAATGCATAAGCCCCACATTTCCTATATCTGGATGTCAGCAGACAGCATCTATCCATGGAAGTTCTTCTTTGGGTGTGTCACCCATCAGTTGTTTGTTTGTTTGCTTCGTGAAGAAGGGAGATATGTGGTATCCTTCCTTGTATATTTCCCAGGTGCACTATCTTGCCTTCACTGTTCCTCCATGATGTCATAGAATGTGATGTGCGTGAGGTTCTCTGCTGTGTGCCCAAAGACTAGGGCTTAGCTATGTGCAACACCAGCTGCTCGGGTCTCTGTCTTCTTTATTTCTTCTACTATTTGTACCAACTTGTACAAGCGACTGTGTGTTACTACATTCTCCAGACCATCTTCCACGCATCACTACTATGCCGATGATATTTAAATACCTCACTGTGGATATACTTTTTGGTACATTTTGAAGGGTGCTGACTTTACAAACTAAACACCACCAGTGCCTTTTCCTCCTGGTAGCCCTAAGGTTGCTGGTGAATCAGGACCTTGCATTTTGTTTTCTTTGGTATACAATGGATTTTGCATGTCAAGAAGTAAGTTTTAGGTTTTAGAAGAGCATTTCCTGGAAAATCAAAATGCGCCCAGGATTACAACCCTACAGCGCTACATCCTCTCTACAGCTGCTGACACCAGTGCCTGCAGACCCCGGTCTTCCACATTCACAGGTGACTCCCAGTAGGCAGCCGGCCACGGGGGAAAAAAGTTTCTCATTTCGCTAGCCTACATGGCAACGCGTCTCGATTAGCACCTCTGCCTACATACATACTATTCATGTGAATACTTCCAGTAGGCAGCCCGCCACTGGTCATAAACACACCCCTTCGGCCTGTGCGAGTCTCCGCCGACCAAATAAGTAAAATGGAAAGAATACATTAATTGCATTATAAACATAGTTTTTCTGCCAATCCTATTTCAAATATACCCGTTTCAAGATTTCCAGTATAGGTTTTCCAACATACAGCCCTGATAGGAGTCAAACATCAAAGATTAGAATAATGCATTGTATTAATTTTTGAACTAAAAGATTGTTATCGAATGCTTGGACCCTTCCAGGTCCGTTTCTAGGTGTTTTGCCGCTCTAGGCGAGAATTGAAAAATGCCGCCCCCTCCCTTTTACTACCATCACTCATCAGCTACAAGTTTGTAATCCTTGCTAAGCACACTTGGTCTTCCATCCTGCCAAGGGGGAACCTTTGCTGAGAGTCGCCTCACCTGCCGTGGAGTCCTGCTGCCGCTTCGCCTGCCCTACCGCCGCTGCTGGGTCCCTAACGCTGTGTGTCTCCCCTGCCACCGCCTTTCCACCACGCGGCCGTGAGCAGGAGGAGACTACAGCTCCCAGGTCGCCTAGCGTCTTCCGACGCCTTCCACCCACCCGGAGGCGCTGAAAAGACCGAGGCTCCCTCGGTGGAGCGGGAACCTTTGCTGAGAGTCGCCTCACCTGCCGTGGGGTCCTGCTGCCGCTTCACCTGCCCTAGCGCCGCTGCTGGGTCCCTAACGCTGTGTGTCTCCCCTGCCGCCGCCTTTCCACCACGCGGCGGTGAGCAGGGGGAGACTACAGCTCCCAGGTCGCCTAGCGCCCGCCGACGCCTTCCACGCGCCCGGAGGCGCTGAAAAGACCGAGGCTTCCTCGCATCGCGGGACACGCGCGGGCGGCGCCGGACGAAGCCCGGACAAAGGGCGGGCCGTCTGTGGCCGTCCGGGGCTGGTAGAGGCTGGGCTGGGCTACCCCCCTTGTGTTGAGGTAAGACGAGGTCGGAGCCCTCGGCTGACATTGATTCCCTTGCCATTCCCTGTTCGTGCTGCATTGACTGTCATTGCTGCAGGCCATCTGAAGTGAGACCAGCTCCTACTGTTGTGATCTGTGGACATTGGCCGGGTTGTACCTGGGGGGGCTTATTGTGGACGATCTCCACTGTTTTTCTGCCTTGTCCGTGAGACTTATGTTAAGTATATATTGATAAGCTCGTGGGAATTTATATTGCCATACTTCATACTGCCTACTTAGGCTTTCTAGGTGGATAAGCTGCTTCTTAAATGCTCGGGGGAGCTTGGGTGATCTCGGCTACTCTTTAACAACTTTATTACACAAGTGCACTTGGTTGCAGAGTATAGATTGTTGTTGTGTAACTGGTGATTATTCCTTACTCCCAAAAAGTGCCTGTAAGACTTGAACACTCCTTGTACTACTTGAGGTGTTTTTCAGCACATTAATGTCCAAAAATAAATCAACTATGGATAATTATTTAGTAAAGGTGGTGAGCAAGATTAATAATGAAAGAAGGAAATCACTGGGCCGGGAGTGTTTCCTGGTCCCACCTTCACCCACATCTAACGATAACTGTAGCGAAAATGTTGTATCCCCCGCTAATGATATTTTGTTGGGAGAGACTCCTGTACCATCGGTTGTAGACCAGGATGTACTAAAACAGATTTTACTAGATGATTCCACGGTCATTCCAATTGTACACTCTCCTGTTAAGAGAGTTGTAAGGAAATGTAGGAAAACGCAGCCCAAGCGGGGGGGTTTACTACATAAGTTTTTAACTGTCCCAATCCAGAGTAACGGGTTTGGCCATAAGGAAACTATGACTATTAATTGTGGCACTAGCATAGATACGAATACAAACTTCTTGGCCCAAGTAACAAAGATATTCGAAGATAAACTCGAAGCTGTTGTGCAGCCACTTGTAGAAAAGATCGATTCATTGACAGCTGAAGTGACTAGATTGGGTGGTCTCTTATCTAAAATATCTAATGATCACAGTACACTACAAAGGGAGCTGGAGGAACAACATGAAAAAGCAGCACAGTTGTCATTGATAGAGAGAGTAAAGAGACTTCAACCTAATATGATAAGCCAACCGAGAGATAACAATCCCCCGACTGAAGAGGCTTCAACTAGTTTGGCGTTGCCCTTAGGTCCATCATGGAAAATCCACTCAATTAACTTACCCCCAGAGTGTGAGCCATATGTTGTTGTTCTTTCAAATGTTCCACCCCTGGACTCCTCACTACCCAATTCACGGAATGAATCCCACGACTCTCTTAAACGCAAAACAGTCTCCTGGCTGAATAAAAACTGTGGGTTTCCAATAAATTTCGCGGACCAGATATTACTAACTAGACGGGTTCCTTGGATCGGCAATGCTAGAAAAACCTGTAGAGGTGAATGCATAATTATAAATTTTAGACACCCCCAACATGTTGCGACTGTGTTACTCAGAGCAGCGTCGTTGGTACTGGGGGAAAATAGTGTGGGTGTGCACCCTTTGGGGTATTTCTATAGTCATTTAGCTAGGGTCCCCCATACTAGTATTCCAAGTAGATCCCAAAATCCTAACAGATGTCCAACTTTCCAGATTCCTACTAATAACAGATATCTGGCACTGAGTTCCCTGGATCAGAATGATTGACTCTCGTCTGGTGGCACTTCTGATCTAGAGATATCTGTTGATACCCAGGCAGGGGAGTTGAGTTTGAGTGCTATAGAGTCTGAACAACTACAGTTGGAGGTTCCCTCATTACCTAATGATGTTAGACTTGCACCCGTCTTGACTCCTAAAGCTGTGATATTAGATGAGCCCTCAAATACTATGGAAGCTAGTAATTTTAACTTGGGCAAGAGTGGACAGTGTAGTATTAGGACCATTGAGATTGAGGTAAATAATACTATAAAATTTACAACAGATAAAATGAAAACTCTAGTTAGCCCTGTATCTGGTGTAGTTGGGCATGGTAGATCGGTGAAGGTACTTTCACCCTGCCCAGAAGGAAATTCATCTGTTAGATTAATATCATGGAATATAGCAGGTATAACTAGGAACCTACGGGACGCAGCTTGGTGCTCCTATACTGAGAAGTTTGATATTCTTCTTCTTCAGGAGACTTGGGCCGTTGAAATTCCGCATAGATTAGGGTATAAAACATTTTGTTGTGGCGCAATCCCATCAGTAAGAGGGAGAGCATCAGGGGGATTGGTGATTTGGGTAAGGGTTACTCTAGAAATAGATGTTACCCAATTATCGATTTCTTCTCCTGATTTATTTATATTAAAAATGGAGACTAGGGGCAAAGGTACCATACACTTAACAAATATATATAATAGACCATATCCATCTAACAAGGAATCCAAGGTGATAGAGCTTTTGGATTCCGTCTTGGACAAATTAAGCCCAGATACACAGGTAGTGGTTGGTGGGGATCTTAACTGTAAATATGAACCAGTGTCGGGCCTGGACAATTTATTTGATGAGCAGGATTCTGCAAATAATGTCCTGTCCCTGGACTCTACTGGATCAGTTAAAAGTTCTATAGCTGCTATCCAGATCCTACAGCTGTCCGTAACTCATGATTTAAGGGCATGTAATGGCCGTTTTCAGTCCAACAGACCTCCTGCCCCTACATTTTGTAAAGGCAACTGTAGGTCACATATAGATTTTATATTGGTTTCCCTGAATCTATGGTATCTAATAATCGATTTTAAAATAGATCACAGGACAGAGAGTGATCATTTTCCACTCCAACTATGGCTGGATTCCGAGCCTTTTATATCTAACCTAGTCGGAGAAACTATACTAAGTAGCTCATTCGGGGAACCCCAAATAACAAATAACAGGCGTGCTTTAAAATGGCCATATATTTTAGCTAAAGAAGAGACGTTGCTAAAAATTTATAATGCATTCACTGATACCATTGAAGCATGTCAGATGCCCTTAATAGGCACTCAGGGTGTTTTAGATATGCATTATAAACTAGTAGACGCTCTAACTCCTCATCTGAGTAAAATCCACAAAAAGGATAACAATCACAAAGACAATCATGTAGAATCAGTTAATCAATGGTATAACAAGGATTGTCGCACAGCTAAGTCCCTTTTGATCCAGGCTGTTAAATCAAAGAACCCTAAGGATATAAGTGATAGAAGACAGGCATACAATAAAACCTTGACCCAAGCAAAAAAAGACTGGGATGATGCCTTATGGGCTGATCTCTTAAATGCGGCCAAACTGAGAGATCAGAGTACTTTTTGGAATTTAATTTCAAAGGGAAATAAAAAGGGTAGATCACCTAGGGATATTTACTTAGATGAAAAAACATGGTGCGACCATTTTTCGAAACTGTATGCTACTAACGATGAGGGGTCACCACGGGGGATCAAGAGATTATTCCAGTATCGAGTACTGCTCCCTTGTGGTTTAGCCTAAAGGAGACTACTGAGATACTACAGACCGTTAAAATGGGCAAAGCCCCCGGTCCTGACAAGTTCCCTGGTGATTTATTCAAGCACGATATGGAAGTCTGGGGGCCCTATATAAATTTTTTATGTAATTCCATAGTGGCAGGAACACCAATTCCCGAAACCTGGAAAGGGGCTGAAATTGTAGCAATTTTTAAGAAAGGGGATCGCTATGACCCGAGCAATTACAGCCCGATAAGTTTAATAGATCTTTTACAAAAAGTTTTTGCCAGACATATTTTAAACCGTCTTTTAGAATGGATAGAGGAGACTCAGATATTAACTAAATATCAGGCAGGGTTTAGATCCAAAACCAGCACGGTTGATCAAGTATTTAGATTCACATGCATCTGCTGGAAATACATTAACATAAGGAAGGGCAGTTTGTACGTGGCATTTATTGACTTGAGGGCCGCTTTTGACCTCGTCCCACGCAATTCGCTGTGGTCCAACCTTAAGAATATGGCGGTCCCTGGTGAGTTACTTAAAGAACTTATTAGATTACACACAGGGAACTACGCCAAAGTTAGATGGGGAAAGGGCGGTGAAGTTTCAAAGGCTATACCTATAGGTCGGGGTGTGCGCCAAGGCTGTGTGCTGACGCCCACACTTTTCTCATTATATGTCAATGATATACCTACCTATTTAAGTAATTGTGATCATGATTCCCCGAAGCTAGGAGATGAGGCGATCACATCACTACTCTTTGCCGATGACACGATTCTCATCTCACAAACACCCAAGGGTCTACAAAATTTAGTGAATTCCTTTAATAATTACTGTGCAGGGAAGGGGTTAAAAACAAAATATATGTCCATAAACCCACAGAAGTCCTTTAGGAAAAACCTGGTATTAAATGACCAAAAACTGGAGTACATGGGGAGCTTTAATTATTTAGGAATTACACTGGACAGTACGCTTTCTTGGAAGGGGCAGCTGGAAAAAAGTTAATTATCTCTAAAACAAAATTCAATGCCCATTTTAAAAATGCATGGTAGCAGCTATTCTAAAACTATTACTCCGGCATTGGAAGTATTTAAGGCAAAGGCTCAATCAGCGGCACTTTACGGAGCGGAATTATGGGGGCATTCCTGTAAAAGCAACTTCGAGATAGAAGAAAACTATTTTATACGCAGGTTGCTGAAGATACCAACGAGAACTCCCCTAGTACCAGTGTTTTTGGACATTAATCTCAAAAGGACAGATTACCATGCAATACTAAGGCCATTATTGTATTGGGTTAGATTATGGACAACCCTGGAGCTGAGCGATTATAAGAGTGGGCTGATAGAAATAACTCAGAATGTTGGGTGTAAGAAAATCGCATGGTTAAAGCACATTTTTCAGTGGTTTAACAGGCTGGGACTCTCCCAGCTATGGGAAGAACCCCAGAATATGACACCCTTTCTTAAAAAGCTTGTAAAGTCCACTTTTTGGTCTTATGTTAATGATGAATCAGTTCATAGCTCAACGATTGGCACATTATCTCAGAAATTTTTGATTTTAAAGGATATTCCCGAATTTGAACAATTTATGGATGAGATAGAACCACCCTTAGCAAAAACTTTATACCTGCAACTCAGATACGGGGTTTTACAAACCACCGCAAATACTTGCAGGTGGGGGGGCAAAAACGACAGCGGGCTGTGTACCCTCTGTTCTCAAAAAGCAAATGAAGATGATGCCCATTTATTGTTCTTCTGCCCAGTCTACAAAAAATCAAGGGACCGTTGGATCAAACCCTTATGTAAAAACATGGGGGTTAGGTCTTATAAAGAGGCAGAACGCATACTCAAGTCAAATACCACTCAACTGGTAGTGTTTTGTATAAGTAGGTTTTTATTCAATGTGTACCTTACTAGAAAACAGATCGGCTGTAAGTTGTAATGAATTGCTGTGGGTTCTATTCCCTTAGCCCTGATAAGTTAACAAGACAAGTACTGATCCCTTCTTTTTTAATATGTTTTAGAAGAAAGTTTTAAATCTGTTTTTTTAAATTAAATTATAATGTTCCTTTCGATTTTTATGCGGTAATTGCACAACCATTGAGATAGATTAATTGCTTGTTCGTCCCATTCTATGTATTACCCGAATATTGGTCTGTGTATATGTATTTAATTGCTGGAAATGTTTTTATGTACATTTTGCTTTTATGGCTATTTTGCCGAAATAAAGTTGATGATGAAATAGAGCAATCGTGACACCCGTTATTTGCAGCCTTTGGAAACTGTATACACATCATGTAAAGCACTATATGAAAATAACTGTATTACTTTTGTTTGCGGGGTGGCAAAAGGACGGGGTGGGGGATGGTTGGGTGGGTGGGGGTAGCAGCATTCTGTGACATCACATGATATAGTCTTCGCTCGATCAAGTCACCAGAAAGAAGAGCGTCAGTCAGTGCGCTAGTGCATGGGAAACCAGGTTGCAGAGCCCCAGGCGCTTTTTGACTCAACGTGGGTTTCATGAGGCGCTTTCTAAAGGTCTATCTGTTTGAGCTATGAATTCACCGACTGTAAGATGCAATGGGTAAAAGATTGATGCAGTAAAATTTAATTTCAATATTCAACTTGGGAAGGAGAAATGTATTCAAGGCGAGAATGAACAATTAATTAACATTATTACTAATAATTCAGGCTGTATATGCCTCAGTGAATATTATATTTATTTACACACGATGCCTACTATCAAGTAAAACACAAAGCGAGGAAGTGGTGGATATACGGTCGCACTCCAAAACCACTCAGATAAACAGGCTAGTGTGAACAATTTAGCTTTGCAACAATAAGTACATTTGGTGCCTTTCAGGGTAAAATACCCCACTACCCAGGGTATCAAATAACACAAGAGACAACAGTAACTTGTGTAGCGTAATCAGCACAAAGGAAACCCCGGCACTCGAAATATTTTACATCAATTCAATTATGATACATTATTTATCTCACCAAAAACCCAAAAGATGAGGAGAGAGCCCTCCTTTTTCAGGAAACCACGAAAACTGTCCAATTAGAGTAGTCTTGGTAAATTTATTAAGAATAACAAGACAAGACTGGCACATTACAATTTGTCACTATATTTGTACAACAGATGTTCGTGTTAAATGCATAGTGGTCCAGTCTTCGTTGACACACCGATCACAGCCAACGTGGTTCCGTCACCACCGTGACTGTCTCAAGGCTCTTAGATTGCTCGAATAGTAGATGGAAATACTAGCAGCTCTTTGGTCACGAATAGAAAGGTCCTCCTGATCTGATGCTTAGTAGTTAAAAGATGTAGGAATGATTCCTTATTTCCTGTCCGGTTCTGAGACAGGAGAAACGTCCTTCCTCGAAAATCTTTTAAAAGCTGTCAAAACTTAAAAATGCCAAATCGTTCCTATTCTTTTCCATTCAGTTCTGAAACAGGAGATTAGCCTCTCATAAACGTTCTTTCCATATCGGTATGTAAACAGTGACTTTAATCATTCCTTGTCATATGGTCAAACCGTATTCAACTGTTGAGGCACCCTTGAATATAGGCTTCATGTAGCCCCTGCAATCCGTTCCTCCCGTCTCCACAATCACAAGTATCCGACAGAGAATATCTTCTGCTCCTTTCAATGAAAGTGGAATTTCACTTTGTTGCGGCTCTTACAAAAATCCTGCCTTTCCATTTTCTTTTCGCATGTTTAATAGTATACCAATAAAAGTATTACCCAACTTTGTCATTGGTTTTGTGTTAAAGTTACCTCAATCGAATGTACTTTCACGTTGTTATTTTTATAACTCTCACCGTAATAAAATACTTTGATATTTTTGTTAGAAAATAATTTACAATAAAGAAATATTTAATTTCCCTTTTCTTACACTATTTTTACAATAAAAGTAATAGTTTACTTAGTACTGGGGATGTGATAAACATATTTCGATAATGTGTTATTACACTTTTTTTTTTTTTTAAATGAATTAACAAAACGTGTTTGTACACTTATTGCATTCTTTTGTAATTAATATTATAATAAAAGTATCATAACATGTTATTATTTAATAATTATTATAGCAATTACCATGTTTTTACGTGTATATATTGCTTCTTATCACTCTGAAGGTGCCTTTACACTGTTGCTCCATCACATTATACGTGGAAATTACACAGTTGGTAATTTTGTGTGCTACCTAGAACAACGCTATAAAAGTTATTTTACTTTAATCATAGCACGAACAATCTCCACCTAATGCAAAAACTACAATACTTGGCCCAAGTTTGGATAAGCACTTACTTGCTAAAACCATTTGGGAATTAGTAGCATGCTATTAACATTATTAACAGCCCCACGAAACCAGAAAACACCAGTACCAAGCCCCTGGCTCCTCACTCCTGATCCACTGGTATAATCTTCTTAGCGCACTGAATGGCTGACGCCGCGCAGCTCCGGGGTGGCGCAGAGGTCTTTCATCCCCGGCCATCCCCAGCCTGATGTATGGCACCTCTCCCGGCCACCGCCCCACTTTTGCCACCAGATTTCAGACAAATTTGTTTCCGGCGCCTTTTAATAATGTATGCGGATAACGGAGACAAAAGAGGGACCCCGGGCTGAGTGCGTGCGCGAGGAGCACGACCGGAAGAAGAACTCTGCCAAGCACTTTGCCGCCCTGGCCGGTCTGAGGGTCCCTGCGCTCCGATAGTGGCGTAATTGGTGAGCCCCGTACTGCACCTCACATGTACACTCCCTTGGCAGTGCATGGGATCCCTGCACCTTGAGAGAGGGACTTAACGACCCCTGACCTCTTCAGCACCTCACACAAGGCCGTTTCTAGGTTATTTTGCCGCCCTCCCCCTATTGCCGCCCTAGGCGGCCGACTAGTCCTGCCTAATGGTAGAGACGGCCCTGGACCCTTCCAATGCCGGAAATTGCAGGGTCTCAAGACGAACGCCCCCCCTCCCCCCAAATCCAGCCACAGCTTCCAGCTAATGTGGGGGTTTATAACTACGGCTATCCGGCTGCCAGGCCGGGTGAGTACCTGCGATCTGCCTCGGATCCCAGACAGCTTGTGTACTGCCCCTGGTAGGTCCTTACATACAATGATCATGCACAGTCTCTGAGGTGTGTGAATCCTTCCCCTGAACTCCTCACCATGGAAGGGCGGTTGTATGCTGGATCACGGCGGCAGAATACGAAGAGGCTGCGGTGGAAGCTGTGCGGTTCCTGGCTTGGCGCGTACAACTGCAGCAGGGAAAAACAGGATATTCAACAAACCAGCGCCTCGGGCCCGGCAGCCCTACCTCACCCAGCTACGCAGGTCTCCGCCAACAATGCTGGGGGACTGAGGGCTGAGAAGCCGCTACGCATCCACTACAGGTTCTGCAAAACCCAGCTCCATAGAAGGGTTAGCCAAAGTA
Organism: Triturus cristatus; assembly: GCF_964204655.1. NCBI lineage: Eukaryota > Metazoa > Chordata > Amphibia > Caudata > Salamandridae > Triturus > Triturus cristatus. Next base: position 1,199,863,178 of record NC_140593.1, read on the forward strand.
GGCATGCTTTAGTGGCAGACTTGCAATGCCAGTGTGCACGCGCAATAACATTATTTCTGAGTCACTACCAGGTTTGCGATTGTATTACATCCTGCTCTGCTAGTGTGCGTGCGGGTCTCTTAAGTTGTTCCTGTGCAGCACCGTGTTATGAAAGGAAAATGAATAAAAGGAGCTGAAGCAGCGAATGTCGGGCCTGCATGAGAGAAATTCATTAAAGTAAATAGTGCTTTCAGACTAATTAAAACATACCATGCAACACTCTAAGTAAAGGGGCCAGTAGCCGTGGAAGGATACACATGACTACATGGCCAACATATGGAGGGACGAACAAGCCTATAAACCAATCAGAAGGCAGCATTTAAGAAGGACAAAGACACAAGCCAATGAAAAAGATGGGTGGGGGAGTGGCCGGGGCTTCCCTCACGTACTGAACTACCCCAGATCTTTCCTAGAGAAAGTCTTGCGTGCTGACTCTAGCCTCGACCTAAAAACCCTTCACTTAAAAAAACAAAGGTTACAGGGATGTATAGTTAGGAAACAACATTAAAAAAAAACGGAGAAATTCTATGAAAAAACCAAAGATTACAATGGACGTTTAGTTAGGAAAAAGAATTTGAAAAAATCTTAGAAATTCACTGAAAAAACCCAAAGGTTACAGGGACGTTACAGTAAGGCTCACATTTCACTCATACAGAACCAGTGAAATTCAGCAGTTATAGTTAGGTGAGTTAACTATAACTTACGCCCCCACAATTAACTGCTCATGACCTCACATATTACATCAATCATGACATCTCAAATGACATCACTGATTACATCATCCACAGAAGCACTCACATACCCACTCACACCCCTATACAACATCTCATACACCCATTCACACACCCACTCACACAACCACTCACATACCAATTCACAGACCTATTCAAGTCCTTACTCATCCATAGAGCTGCTCACACACCCATTCATACAGCCACTCACACAACCACTCACTTACCCATACAACTACTCATACAAGCCACTTATCCATACATCCACTCACAGAGTCACACACTCACCCATGCAGCTACTCACACATGCACATATTCACGTATAGAGCCACTTACACACTCATACAGCATCTCGACACAGCCCCTTACTTGCCCATACAAGCATTCACTCACACACCCACACAACCATTAACATACCCATTCACACATCCGTACAAGCACACACATACACTCACTCATCCATACATCCATTCACACAGACACTTACACTACGATACACCCACTCAAACAGCCACTCACTCACCCAGGCAGCCACTTACACAACCACTCACTCACTCATACAGCCCTTTAGTAACCCACTCACTCATCCATACAGTCACTTACACACACAACCACCCATCCAGCCACTCACACAGCCACTCACTCACTGACTCAGCTGCTCACACACCTATTTATATACCCATACAGCCACACACACACCCATACAGGCACTAAGATACCCACTAACACACGGATACACATAGTCACGCAGTTACTCACATAATATATGTTAGAAATAGTATCACTCATTAGTAGTACAGAAAGTAAACTATTTTAACTTTTTTAGTACCTTGATATATATGTTTAACACTCATAAACTATTTAAAAACACACACTGGATGACGTCATCAATGATGTAATTTGAGATGTCATGAGTGATGTCCCTGACCATGTCATGAGTGATGCAATAATTGAGGTCATGAGCAGTGCATTGCAGGGGAGTAAGTTATAGTTAACTCAGCTAACTATAACTACTAGATTTCACTGGTTTTATACAAGTGAAATGTGAGCCAAACTATAACGACCATGTAACCTTTCTCTTTTCAATGAAAAAATAAAAAATTATATATTTTACCTTATCTACCCCAACCCATAAACCCTACCCACCCTAAACCTAAAAAAATACCCTTGCCACCCAAATACCCTTACTCACCTGCAATATACTTAAATTTTTGTTGGAAAGGCATGTGTGGTATATGACATATATGTTGTCAAAGTTTGCGGGGTAGAGGCATATGTGTTATAATGGATGTGTGGTAAAGGTATTGCATGGTAACGTCTGCTTTGTAAGGGCAGTTTCCCCCTCATACACACTAAGGTGAAGGTCACAATTTTTTCAGAGGAATGGTGCTGAAGCACAAAGCCACTCAAAAAGCATCCATGTTGGGCTACCACAATGTAAGTGAGAAAAACTGCAAGGTCAGGGCTTCATGCACCATATGGTCAGTGACACATGGGCTTGTGAATGTGGGTAAAGGGGTTCAGGGAAGGGCATGGGGCAAACAAAAGTGTGTTTACAAGATGGGGCAATATCGAGGGTCACTACGGAGGGAATCAGGAGTGCTCAGGAAAAAGACATTGGTCAGTTATTAGGAATTTTAGTAAGCAACAGGACTATCAAGCTCCTGTGACTGCAGAGCAGAGAGAAAGCAGTGCCTCAAGTGAGACTTGACCCTTCCATCCACTCTGCTCTTTTCCTGGTATTTCCACCTGCACCTCTATGCTTCTCTCATACAGCCATGGACACCACAAGGAAGGAGGCTGTCAGGGACCCAAGGAAACAAATGGAGTGCCAGGATGAAGGGGCATCAAAGACAATGTGGAGATGCAAGATAGGGTCTGAAAAGGATTTGCAGACATTTCACTGAGTGGCAAAAAATGACTCACTCTCGAGGAGGTCTCCGGGAGGGAATCCGGGACAAAAGGAAGAAGCAAGGGGAAGAGAGAGAAGTAAGGAACAAGGTTTTCAAGAGAGGAGTACTGTAAGGAAGCTGGGTATGAGGTTAAGGAGAGTAACAGGGGCTAAGGAGGGAGCACGTTGTAGAGGCTGCCAAAAGAGTGAGCTAGTGAACGATGTTGTGACTTGTGTGAAGTGCCCTGGGACAGTCTAGTGCATGAATGGATCCATGAAATGTTCCAGAAGTGACCTTGGTGAGAGAAGATGCATGATCTGTCTCCCTTGAATGCTATTCTGTGCAGACTTGAGCTCCTTTCCAGAGACCAATGCCTCTCATATGGGACCATGCACTGCCTAATAACTCTAATAATTTTCAACTGGACATTTCTGTTGCTGTAAGAAGTACTTTGAGTTGCTCAGTCACACACACAAAAGCGGCATTTCCTTTTCTTTTGGTGCAGCCAATAGTCTGTAAACACAAAAGGAAGACCAAGAGAGGTTTAGAGATCTGTGGGTGTTTACTCCCAACTAACATATCTGTCACACAAAGAAACATCTGGGTCTAGAAGGAAATGAGAAACCTAGTTGAACAAAAGTATTCCTTTTTTTGGGATGAAATCCCTCCTTCACTAAAGGTGGCACGATTCGTCATTGGGATTCTCCTCGCACTGTGATAGCAGATCACAGTGCGGGCTACAACTCCCTCTCTAAGAAGGATGGGCTCTTCGGATGTTTTGAAAAGATGGTAGAAGCCCTATGGAAAACTAAAGGGTGATGAGGCTAGCAGAGTTTGCAATGTGTGAACAAACATGATAGCAGTGATTAAAACTAACCTCACAACTGGCGTACAACTTTATTCTTGCGTGCTTGAGTCGGGATTAAAAAGAGTGAAGAGACACTGCAGCAGTCAATGACCCTGCTTCCATGTGTCACTAGTTATTGATCAACAGGTTTATGCCAACTAGACCCTCAGAAGAGGTGTAATGGCATTCACCAGGCCCTTGACATATTGCTTCTGCTCAAATAGCGTGCTCATAAAGAAAAAAATACAAAACAAAATGTACCGGTCCACAAAAAGCTTCAACACCAGATCCACCTCATTACAACTTTAGAGAGATAAAATGACAACTAGGTTATTGCTAGGTTATTGCAACATTGTTAGTAGCACTTACAAAATAGTGCCACCAACTACCCAGACACTGGTAAGATGTGTCCATCACAAAAGTGTGTGTATACCATAAATGCAATCTTGGCATTTATACTAAGTGTGCAAGCTTACCCGCAATCGTCGGGTGTCATACATCCACTAGAGGGACTCTAGCATGGGGCTCAGGGTGCTCTCTGCCCTATAACGCGGATATAATTAAATATTACATTGCTAAAAAAGGCAAGGCTCCTTAGTACTCGTACACTCAGTTAATACTGTCCTGTCAAAATGTGACGAAAAAAGCATGATTGTGGCATGTCATAGGCGGAAGAAAAGATTAAAAGAATGACACCTATGCTTGGTCATATGCCTATGAAAGATTAAAAATATGGTGTGAGGGTTACATTTAGGATTCAAAGTCCATCCGAGGTCACAGAAGTGCCTGGGTCAAGCTAGCCTAAGTGTAGTAGTGCTGACTAAGAATGCTCACTAACCATACATATGCCCATTGAAAACGGTACAACTCCTCACAAATGTGCAGTACATAATAAGTCACCCTCTAATGCCAGGGTGCCTATGAGGAAAGGATAAGTTACTTACCTGTTATGTTATAAATGTTATAAATTGTTTGTAAAGCGCATGTACACCAGATTGGTTTCATGGCGCTACTCTAAGGGGTGCTTTAGTCCTGGGATGTTACTCGTATGCCTGTCTAAATAACCATGTCTTTAGGAGCCTTCTAAAACTCATGAGGTCTGTGCAGGATCTAATTTCTAGAGGCAGGGAATTCCAATATCTGGGGCCTAGTATGGAGAACCTTGTTCCATCGAAATGCTTCAGTTTGAAGGAAGGTGAAGTCAGAAAATGCATATGGGCAGATCGCAAATTTCGAGTCAGAGTGTACCTTTCAACAAGACTGTCAACAAATTTAGGGCTCCTACCATTCAGGGACTTAAAGATAACGCATCCCACCTTGAAGGCGCATCTCTGAATTATGGGGAGCCAATGCATCTTCCCTAGCTGCAATCCTAGTTCTCTTCCAGGGGTATACTCATCAAGGTCATAAGCACTGAATAGTCCCGACCACGTGCGGGGACCCTGCAGCACATACAAGATACACACACACACAAATATATATATATATATATATTCACTTAAAAAAACATAGGTTTCACACATGTTATAGTTAGCTGGACATTTCCCTCGTAAAAAAACAATGAAATTCCCCCGTTATAGTTAGTGCAGGCAACTATAACTCACGCGACCGCAATCCTCTGCTGATGACGTCAGATATTACATCACTGTATTTAGACACCTATTTACCCATATCTTCTTCCATTAATCTTTAGCTATACATATATTACAAATATTTATTTTTCAGAAAGACACATATGTAATCAGTGATGTAATATCTGACGTCATCAGCAGAGGACATGTGTGAAACCTATGGTTTTTTAAGTGAATTTGCAAGGTTTTTTAAATGCTAATTCCTAACTATAACGTGTGTGAAACCTATGGTTTTTTAAGTGAATTTGTACGTTTTTTTAAATGCTAAGTTATGTATTTATTAATATATTTTTTTCAGGTTCTTCACCGTGCGCGCACCGTGCGCGCACTCCGCGCTTTTCCGAAAAAAAAATAAATGTTTTTTTCATCCTTGGGGGTCCTTCAGTGACCCCCTGACAAAGGCTAGGGGGCCAGGAACTGTCCACCCTGCCCCCTTTTCACATTCTCCACCTTTGTTTTTCACTGCCTCAGACTGCGAGAGACAAAATGGCGGCCGACACTTCCTGATTTCGACTGACTGGAATGTTTACTATCATGTAAACCACCAATCAGAATTACGCTCGCGCGCGTCTGCGTGCGCGTACGGTATGCTCACCGTACGCGCACGGTGCGTGCCTATAGATATATATGTACTTTTAACTGAAATTTTCTCAGGAACTACTGAACAGATTGACTCCAGATATTCAAAAGGCACATCCCTGACCTGAGGACTTTCTCTTTGCCAAATTTCAAATAATTCTGTCCAGCCGTTCGGGCTGTACCTTGGACTAAAGGTCCCTATGGAAAAATGCATAGGGAAAACGCGTTTTGGGACCCCCTATTTTCTCGGCCCCTGCTTGACTAATCACCCCGAGACTTTCAGGGTAGGAGCGGAGCGGAGCGGAGCGCCCCACCTATTTTGAAAAATTCGCGAGGATTCGTCAACCGGCGCCAAAGTTATTCAAAATAGAATTTTCAGATTTCCTATGGAAACACGGTCCTAACTATAACTATCTACTGGCGACCGCCAGTAGCTAATATATATATATATATATATATATATATATATATATATATATATATATATATATATATATATATATATATTCACTGAAAAAACCATAGGTTTCACACATGTTATAGTTAGGAATTAGCATTTAAAAAACCTTGCAAATTCACTTAAAAAACCATAGGTTTCACACATGTTATAGTTAGCTGGACATTTCCCTCGTAAAAAACCAATGAAATTCCCCCGTTATAGTTAGTAAAGGGAACTATAACTCACGCGACCGCAATCCACTGCTGATGACGTCAGATATTACATCACTGTATTTATTCACTTATTTACCCATTTTTATTTCCTTTAACCTTTAGTCGCTATACATATTTAATAAATATTTATTTTACAGAAAGACACATATGTCATCAGTGATGTAATATCTGACGTCATCAGCAGTGGATTGCGGTCGCGTGAGTTATAGTTCCCTTTACTAACTATAACGGGGGAATTTCATTGGTTTTTTACGAGGGAAATGTCCAGCTAACTATAACATGTGTGAAACCTATGGTCTTTTAAGTGAATTTGCAAGGTTTTTTAAATGCTAATTCCTAACTATAACATGTGTGAAACCTATGGTTTTTTCAGTGAATTTGTACGGTTTTTTAAATGCTAAGTTATGTATTTATTTTTTTTTTTTAAGGTTTTTCACCGTGCGCGTACCATGCGCGCACGGTGCGCTTCGCGCACCGAGCGCCCACGTTACACCGTTCGCGTAATTTTCCCGTTTCTACCGTGCACGCACGGTAAGCGAACTCCGCGATTTTTCGTAAAAATATTAAAAACATTTATGGCCCTTGGGGGTCCTTTGGGGACCCCCTGACAATGGCAAGGGGGTCAGGAACTGTCCACCCTGCCCCCTTTTCATGTTCTCCACCTTTATTTTTCACCTCCCTCGGACTGCGAGAGACAAAATGGCGGCCGACACTTCCTGGTTTCGACCGATTCGAATGTTTACTAAGATCTAACAACCAATCAGAATTGCGCTCGCGCACGGCAGGGTGCGCTTACCGTACGCGCACGGTGCGCGCCTATAGATATATCTATGCTTTTAAATGCTATTTTCTCAGAAAATACTGAACAGATTTACACCAGAACTGCAAAAGCCACATCCCTGACCTGAGGACTACCTCTCTGCCAAATTTCAAGGTTTTCTGTTCAGCCGTTCGGGCTGTAGCGCGGACTAAAGGTCCTATGGGAAAATGCATGGGGAAAACGCGTTTTGGGACCCCCCCTTTTTCTCCGCCCCCGCTTGACGAATTCACCCGAGACTTTCAGGGAAGGAGCGGAGCGGAGCGCCCCACCTATTTTGAAATTTTCGCGAGGATTCGTCAATCGACGCAAAAGTTATTCTAAATAGAATGTTGCGGATTTCCTATGGAAACACGGTCCTAACTATAACTATCTACTGGCGACCGCCAGTAGATAATATATATATATATATATATATATATATATATATATATATATATATATATATTTATTTACGTATGTTTAGCCAAAAAACGTATGTACCTAGCAAGGGGCATTTTCAAAATGTTTTGACACAACATGGCACAGCAGGCACTTTAGCAATGCTACCCAGTGTCATTGCACATACACAGGACAGCATCATACTCACAAGGATTGTGAGCACCCCATGTGTTTTCCTTTGTGGTGGCAATGATGATGACAGGCAAGCACCAACACAGACACACTTGAGCCACAGTTCAAGGGTGCCGATGCTGGTGCAGCAGCGCATGGGTGCGCACAGTGATGGGACATAATCCAGTGTATATGGCCCTTCAATGCATTTGTGAAAGGATGCCTGTTGGCACTGTCAGTATGTATGCATTTACGCCCTGCGCCATTTCCCTTTAACTAGGGCCCATGTTCCACTAGTGTTCATAGGTTGCATTTATCTCCACACCCAGTCGTTTCTGTGTTGAGGAGGTGTTCAGGTGGTCCCTGCCATGATGGCTGACACATTTGTAGTCTGAGCATGCATCGCATGACAGCTGTGTGCTATGTAGTTTACTCTTGGTGAGTTTTGGAAGTGTCAATTTCCATATCCCCATGCGTAGGTATTAGCCATGGCTCACCGATCCCCATCCTCAGGTCTGTATTTGATCCTGTGAGATACCATTTGTATACTACTAATTGTCAGCCTTGGTTGATGTGCGTGGGCCAAGGTGTGATGGAAGGGCACCATTCATAGACATGTGGTGCAGCACAGTACAGCACAAGATAGCATTCAGCTGTGCCAAACTATGTGAATAGCGAAGTGCAGGGTTGTGCAGTGTGTAGGACAGTACAATACATCGTAGTGCTTTCCTTTTTGCTGGTGCACATTCAGCTGGGTGGGACCCACGCAGGTGCCTATTGGCCTAAGGTGAAGGGATTCCTGCTTAGGTGTACGTCTGCTCTATGTGACCCAGTGCATGAAGTTACTACAGGAATGCGCCATATCTTGTAGACACAGCACATTGCTAATCTTCAAATGTGATTTATGATAGCCCAGCTGTGACACTTGCAATTCTGCCCTGTGCTAACATGTTATCAAAACCCCCTTGAGCCTTCCATTAATGTAATATCTAAGCATAGGTTAGCCAGATGGCTACCGTTTGACCTGCAGACAGTGTGGCAGCGCACTGAGATACAGGTGCCTGGACTGGATGACTCTAGGCATTTCCCCCCCCCATTGTCCCTTGTCGTTACTTACCATGTTGCTGATGTAGTTGGTCATAGTCAGCACTGTACTGCCCCACACTCCAACCACCGACTCCTCACAGATAACTGCAGACACCTGCTCCTCCATGGGATCGAGCGCCTTCTGGGGCACTGGACTGTCACCTCCTGTCTGCAATGCTGCCTATAGATTGGTTTCCAGTTTCTGCTGAGTTTTGTGCTTGGCATTTTGCCAGCACTTTTTACAGTCTGTCACTGTCCACTCGACTTCACTATGCAGTTCCCCTTGTCCTCTATGGTCTGCATATGGCCTTTTTGGTTCCCAATGACACTTTGAAGCTGACAAAGAGCTGTTGTTGATGCTCTGTCACCTCTGCAATCAGGATCTCATTCTCCTTCTGACTAAACCTGCATTTCCTCTTCCCCTCGGACTCTGGCTGTTGGTGGGGGGGTTATCCTGTGTTGCGCTGGTTCCTGAGCGGCATTATTGTAGTTTTTTTAAGCTAGGCACAGAAATGTGACGCTCGGTCGGCTAGTGCAGTATTTCTTGCCGTTAATTGACCAAACGTCACTTTTTTCATGGTAGCGTGCATTTTCTTTTCTCCATTTGACGCTTGTTTTAGTGTCAGTTTTTTCTCGGCTAGCTTTTCAGAATGCCATGTTGCGCCATATTCTAAATACAACGCTAGCAGGGTGTTAGGAATTGGCATTTGGCAGCGGTAAAAGTTTTGATACTCCACTGCGTGAAAACAGCGGAGCACCATTTCTAGTACATTTAACCCCTGTTGCCCAAAGACTCATTACCTGCATTGCCGTGCTCAGTGGCTGTATAATGTATGCAGCCAATGTAGCTCCACTGGGGGGCCATTTAACCCCTTCGTTGCAAGGCCTCCCCCCTCCCTCCGTGCTGAGCCTTTTTTGGCTATTTGGGGTAGTTCGCTCTTAGGCCCCTGCAACTTTTTGACCACACGAAGTATCCATGCCAAATTGGCGTCCTTTTCTTCCAACATCATGTGGATTTCAAAGGTACCCAGGGTTTGATGATTCTCCTGGAGGGGACCCAGAAATTAGCCACAATACAGCCAAATTTTGGTTTTTGGGGGGAAAATTGGGAAAAAGTGCTGAAGATGAAAGTGTCTGTTTTTTCCCCTGCAAATGGTATCAACAAAGGGTTTATGGTGCTGAAATCACCATCCTCACAGCTTTCAGGGACAGACTGACTTTTGTCAGAAAAACGAATTTTTGTGCTTTCAACCTCCTTCCAGTTAATAGTAGAAATGAGTATGAAAGCAATAATGGATCCTGGGAAGCTATACAGTTAAAGAAAGTAGACAAAATTCAGAATTCAGCAAGGGGTCATTTGTGTAGATCCTTCAATTTTTTTTTTAATAATAGAAACTAACAGTTGAAAAGTGTAAAAATTTAAAATGAGTTGTATTTGTGCCAGCGTTTTCACCTGTAACTTCTGTATGACAGATTTTTTTAAGCAATAGACAGTTACATCTGCTGGACCCTTCAGGTTGTGGGGATATAACTGAGCGTCTTGCAATGGTTTATTATTGTGTACCGCAATATATTTGGGAAAATATATACAGTGAAAAATCGGTGTGAAAGACACCTATGTATTTTTGAAATGGTAACAAAAAATACACATCTCCGAAATTGTGGGTACCCATACCAGCATGTGAATTATAGGACATTTTTCAAAGTGGTTTCTTTTTTACACATTGGGAAGGCAGAAATGCATCGAACGTCCATAGGTAATAAGCGTTGCTCTACAATTCTGGGTTCCCTGAAGTCTCTCGATAGAAACGGTTCCTCACTTGTGTGGGTGGGCCTAGGGCCCGCGACAGGAAACGGCGCAAAGCGCAACATGGACACCACATTTTTACAGTGAAAACTGACCCTTTTTTTGCAAAGTGGCTAGCTGTAGATTTTCAACCCTAGCTCTGACGGCACCTGGGAAACCTAGCAAACCTATACATATTTGAAAACTAGACACCCAGGGAAATCCAGGATGGGCTGACTTGTCTGGCTCCCACCAGGTTCGGTTACCTAGAATCCCTTGCAAACCTCAAACTTTGTCAAATAAAAAACACATTTACCACACTGTTCTATGATGGAAAGTTCTTGAATCTGCATGGATCCACAATATTCCACCCACCCGTTATTCTCCGGCTGGGTCGAAGTTTGTGGATCTGCGCAGATTTCAGAACTTTCCATCACTGAAATGTGAGGAAAATTTGTTTTTTTTACAAGGTTTGAGGTTTGCAAGGAATTTTGGGTAACAGGACCTAATGAGAGCCACACAAGTCACCCCATACTGGATTCCCCTTGGTGTCTAGTTTTCAAAACTATACAAGTTTACTATGTTTCCCAAGTTACGGGCTGCGCTAGGTCCCACAATCTACAGGTAGGTACATTCTGAAAAAAAGTCAGTGCCTAGTGGGCTTTCTGCCGACCTGGGAAAGACTGTGGCTATTCTTTTGGGGGGGGGGCACTGTGATGCCCATTGTGGGCAGCCACCACCCCTAAGTATAAAAAAGCCAGCGTAATCGCTGGCGCCTAGTGGGTTCTCTGCCCGACCCTGGGGGGGCAGATCAGAGGCTACTGCCCCATCTCCCTCCTGGGGGGGGCAGAAAGGCTGTGGCATCTTTTATGGGGGTGGGGGCATTGGCAGTCCCATTCTGGGCAGCCCCCACACCGAACTTTGAAAGAAAAAATCCCTGGTGCTTAATGGGCTTTCTGCCCCCTCCCTGGGGGGGCAGATCAGGGGCTATTGCCCCGATCTGCCTACTGGAAGGTCAGAAAGTCTTTTGTATTTTTTGGGGGCTAGGGTGGGGGCATTTGCATTCCCATTCTAGGCAGCCCCCACCCTGGGCCTAAAAAAAAAAATCAGTGGCGTCTAGGGTGTTTTCTGGGGCAGAAAGACTGGAATGCTGTGGGGGGAGGGTTGGGGGCATTGGCATGCCCATCTTGGGCAGCGCCCACCTAAAATCAGGGAATAAAACCCTGGCATCTAGTGGGCTTTCTGCCACCTCCGGGGAGGGGGGCAGATTGGGGGCTACTGCCGCCATCTGCCCCCGGGGCGGCAGAAAGGCTGGAAGTTCACTGGGGTGGTGGTGGAGGCTTTGTCATGCCCATCTTGGGCAGCCCCCACCCATTTAGTATTACAAATACAAAATCCCTGGATCTAGTGGGCTTTCTGCCCTCCCGTGGGAGAAGATTGGGGGCCACTGCCCCCTTCTGCCTCCAAGGGTGGCAGAAAGACTGTTGATGCCCATTATGAATTGGGGGGAGTAAAGGCCCTTGCCCAAGGAGCCGCTTCCCCCTCCCTGGGGGCTAGTGGGTGAATCCGGCGATCCCCAAGCCGGGATCAACTAGGGAGGGGTACCATTGGAAAACAATACCTCTCCCGACTTTCTATGTGCTCAGGGGGCTGAGATAGCCCCCTGAGCACGTAGAAAGTGAAAATAAAATGAGCGACATGCGCGCTGATCGTCATTTCATGGAAACCAAAGAAACAGCCTCTGTAGCGGAGGAAAAAAGAATCCCTAAAAGAATGCCTCTGGTGCCCGCACCAGCGCGATTCCCTGTGCCATGTGATCAGACGGACAGCGGCCGTCCGATGCACATGAGCACTGGTGCGTCGGACGGCCGGCCGACGCACCGAAGGGGTTAAAGGCTGCTTGTGGTCTCCGCAATATGACTGCCGCACTCATGCTCTGCACACTTTGCATGAACATTTAATTGTTAAAAAGTACTTGCTTTTGGAGCATTAACATTGCAACAGTATTTCTATAATTAGTTTGATGCACAGGGCTGCACCATCACCCACTTACCAACGACTTATTCGGTCTTGAGATAAAAACCATAGAAATATACACAAACACTGACTAGTCAGAGACAACATGTACTTTTCTTCAAGGGGATACTCAACAATAATCATAAGCACTGAATAGTCCTGCCCACGTGCGGGGAACCCGGAGCATATACAAATTATCTATATATCTATATATACAGGACCCCGGAGCATATACAAAATATGAATATATATAAATATATTCTATATATATATTTATACATATTTACATATAGATATATATATGATATGTTGGAACTCCCACAACCTCCAAACGGCGAAGAAGGAGAGACGGACCACAAGACTCTTCAGGCAAGGTGTTTATTCGACCTTTTCTCTCAGCATAACATGACGCGTTTCGGGCTCGAGAGCCCTTGTTCACATACGGATTAAAGTCACACTGACTATTTTTAAAGTGCTGCATGGTGTACACCCACATCCTGATCACATGATAATAGACCAGGAAAACAGACTTCGTTGATATAATGAAAAACATATATATCGTATTGCACAATGGTTTGTTAAAACCGAAAGCAAATATATAATACATAATAACAGGTTTTTCAATATATGGTATAATACGAAAATATATTATTGTTGACATAGTGCAAAAGGAAACCAAACTCATTGTATAAATACATTGGTATGATAGGATAAATCCTCAATGATAAACCAGACAACAAGAAAGGTAACATAATGCCTTGTAGATGAATTTCCTATATACTTTCAATAAATATGGAGACGAAAGACCTGTACAAGTGCAAAAAGGTGCAAAGCAGCATTTTCAATAATTGTGCAAAACCGTGCAGATGTGCAAAATATTGGGGAATATATACAAATATTGCGCAACAGTAAGATTAAAAGAAGAATGAATAAATATTGGTAACAATAAAAAGTACAATCCTGATAATTATTGTTAAAATCATATAAAATTCATTTCTATAATTTCATCATCTTACTGGAAAGTGCTGATAAGCCATAAATATATGTTTTTCTTTTATGGCAAAAGAGGTATGAGGAATAATTCATATTGTGTATACAGGTTACGCTTAGTAGCTAATCTGCTAAAGTGCTCAGTGCAAGAGAAAACCCTCTGAATGGACATGAAATGAAAAAATAAATGAATAAATAAATAAACAAAAGGAGCCTTAAAGAATATGGAAGAACAATTCAAAAATAATACATTATCAGATCAAAGGTATAGAGCATATAGAAGAAAGGAAAAAGCACAATGACACTTAGGCAGGAAACAGACAAAAATTTACTGAATAAAGTTATGCATATCCTCAGTATTATTTAGTCCATTTGGCCATTTGCTGTCAAACTCAAGGATCTTACGAGTTTCCAACTGCCTCAATAGGAGTTCTCTATTGCCTCCCCTTCGGGGTTTGGGAATAGATGCTATCACGTAATATTTAAGGCAGTTGACATCGTTGTTATGAGTTGATTTAAAATGGCGTGCCACCGGGTAAGCAGGATCATTATGTAAGATGGCCCGAAGATGCTGCAAAATCCTGACATGCACCTGTAGCTTTGTGCTGCCAATGTAGTTAAAGCCACAGGTGCACGTCAAGACGTACACAGCATAATCGGTTCTGCACGTGAAACTTCCTGTAATGGCTACTTCCTTTGTGCTAAAAGGGGTAAGGTAATGAGTTTTATTTAAACCAAACTTACAGGCCCTGCAGGAAGTGCATTTACGAAAACCAGGAGCAGATTTTAGCCACATCTCTTTCTGTCTAGTTTCAGGGCTGCTTTTATCCAGACAAGTTCCCATGCATTTAGCTCTGCTGAAGGTGACCATAGGAGTAGCTGGTAATCTAGTACGGAGTACAGCATCAGTGAGAACAATAGGCCAATTCTTTTTGACTATAGATCTTATTTTCCTTTCTTCTCTGCTAAAAGTAGTAATCAATCTGGGTCCAGGTTCCATTACTGATTGATTGGAAACGGGTAACTCGGTTGGTAAAGATGGACTTTGGATGGCCTTAAACAAACTTATTCTAGGACGTGCATTGGCTTTGGCCATTGCTTCATCAAGAATAGTATTTGAGTAACCCCTCGCCTTTAATCTAATTATAGTATCCTTCACGCATAACTCAAAATCTGATTCCTGGCTACAAATTCTTTTTAGTCTTAAAATTTCACCGTAAGGGATACTAGCGATGAGATGTTTAGGATGTGCGCTTTTAGCGTGGAGTGTGACATTGCCAGCGGTAGGTTTCCTGAATAGGGTGGTCTCAATCTTGTTGTTGTGAATATAAACTCTGACATCTAAAAATTCAATGCTAACTTTATTGATGTGGGATGTGAAGTGGAGATTCATAGAATTATTATTGATAGCATCTATGAAATTTAGTGCTTCTTTTTCTTCTCCCTGCCACAAAATGAAGATGTCATCTATGTATCTATGGTGTCATGAGGAAGTGTTGGATAGAATGTGGACTTGGGTCTAAAGCCTGAAGAAGCATTGCTGTCGGTGATGATGCCAAGGTGTTCACAATTCTGAGTTAGTTGCCCTGTGATGTTAGTATTCTCAGGCTCTTCCCGATTGAGTTGCATCATAACAATGGGGGTGTCAATATCACCCACATTAATATTATCCTGATCACTGGTAATATATGTTTTGGTTTTTCTCGTCTCCCCTAGTCTTTTCAATTTGTGCCATTTTTTAAGTTTAAGTTTTCTGATAAACTTAAATAAATCTATTCTGGCATCAGTGTAACTAAATGACATAGAGGGACAAAAGGAGAGACCTAAACAAAGAGTCATCTTCTCAGTTTCATTCATCACCCTCTTGGATAGATTGATAATAGTCTTGTTTACCATGTCAATGTCCATCAATGAGCTCTTCTGGAGCGGGTGCTGTTGGTTCCCACGTTGCCCCTTGCACTGCCTCTTCTGCCATCGCTGCTGTACTCTTTTTCTGTGGTTTCTGCGTTTCCCCGGCCTCTGCCGTGGCCTCTGCCCCTCTGTCCTCGAGATCTCTGTGCCGGAGTGTCTTGCTTCATCCGTCTCCTCCGGCGCAGATGACGGTATTCCTCTAAACAATTGACAGGACGGGTTGCGAAATCCATGTTGGAGGCTGCCTCAACTGAGACATACGATTCAGTTTCACTTGTTGTGGATATTGAGGTTGTTTGTCCCTCCTCATTGTTGAGGGAAGTTGTCACCAATGGTTCCTTGTCATTATAGAGATAGTCATATTTGCGGCTGAAGGTTAAAATTCTGCCGCTATCATAATCATTGTAGTCACGGTTAAGTTTGCGCTCTTTGCGTGCCTTGATGTCATCTTCGTATTTCTTAACCTCTTCTGTGCCCGTGACGAGATAAATTAAGGGAATCCCTGGGAGTGAAGCTTGGTTGTTTTGTGACAGTTGCCAGAGAAGAAGGGCGTAAGGCCCGAAACGCGTCGCAAGAACTGTCTGGAGGTTGGGGGCTACAACTTCTTTGTGCTATATGCATCTACGCATCTACCTCGAGTGCATCCCACAAAAGGCAAACCTTTGAATATATATATATATATATATATATATATATATATATATATATATATATATATATATATGTATATATACACATATTTATGCAGCCTAAACCATCCAATAGGCTAAGATGACAAAATTGCATTGGATTTTTCATTTAAAATAAAACATATCTTTATGGCATTTCTGTAACATAGAACATGCACTCCTTTGATGTTTCAACATAGCCTTTATTTTCAAAGAAAAAGGCAAAGTAATATCAGACAGTTAGCCCATAGGCTGCACTGAGAAAACCACAACAGAATAAAACTGGCGCCGTACCTTTAAGGCCTCCAAAAACTCCCTTCTTCCATCATGCCCCACAGGTGACAGTTAGGTCAGGTCTTTTTTTACGGCATACCATCATGTGTAGGAATCCTGAAGCAAGAACAAAATGCTACTATAACAAAAGTATTCGTCCGGGGAGGCGGTTGGGTTGCTTATGACTTTGATGAGTAAACCACTGGAAGTGAACTAGGATTACAGGTAAGTAACTTATCCTTCTCTTTCAGGGGATACTCATCAATAGTCATAAGCACTGAATAGAATAGCAAGCCCATACCCACACTCCTGCGGACGAACACCAGAATAGTTACAGACACGCTAGGGATAATTTATCCAAACAGGTTCCTTAAAGAAGCTTGCCCAAATTGAGCATCTGCCCAAGTGTCAGAGTCTAGACAATAGTGGCGAACAAATGTATGTACTGATCGCCAAGTGGCAGCTTTACAGATTTTTGCAATTGGTACATTCTTGAGGAGGGCCATAGTAGAGGCCTTTACCCTGGTGGAATGAGCCTTTACTTTACCAGGGAGCTGTTTATTAGCCAGCTGTTAAGACAATGTAATGTATGAGACTATCCATCTAGAGATGGACTGTTTGGATAAGGGAAAGCCAGAACACATGGAACCATAATTTACAAACAAACAGCCTGATTTTCTTAGATCCTTGGTTCTGTCTAGATAGAAATTGAGAATGTTGAGCCCTCTCAGGAAGACTTGAAGGGTTCGAAACAAGCATTGAAAATGCAATAGGTCTCGCCTTTGATTAAGTTAAAGCCATTTGCTCTGTTAATGGTATTGTATAGCAAAGCAAATGGCTTTAACTGAATCAAAAGCGAGACCTATTGCATTTTTAGTGCTTGTTTTTTTGTGTGCAGCTTTTTTATAGCGTGAACTCGACCCGAAGGTATTGCAGTGCTTTAAATGAGCACCGGTTACATTACACATTCAGGGACAGGGAGATTAAGTGATTTGCCCAGAATGTGGATGCAACTCCGAGGCTCGAACCCAGGTTTCCAGCACCAAAGTCAGCAGTCTAGCCGACGGACCACATCCTCTCCCCTCCACCTTCGGTTTCGACCTGAATGGTAAAACTTTCAAACACTTGTCAGCCTCTTTAATGGGTGCTTGAAAGTTTTACCGTTCAGTGCTGAAGGGATGCCTTTATTTACATTTTTAAAAAGTCGCCAGACTTATAGAGAGCTTCAGGCGACAGCTATTACTGCTGAGACAATTCCAGCCAATCACAGCGTGACTCTCAAGCTGAAGCCTATTTGAGGTTCAGTCAATAGAAGAATAATTAAAGTGGACCAATCAGAGTCTGCGCTGTATCGAAGGCGCTTCTGATGGCAAACATTTAGGAATACCGAAAAAGAACTCGGTTGTGCTTATTGATGACTGCTAGAACATAGATTAAACTCAAATGTTCGCCCTACATTAGGTCAAAAGAATGAATATGTGCTAATAAAAATAAGCATTTAGTAAACTGGCTTAGATCATTAAAAAGAAAATATATTTATTTGAGTTCGGTCAAAAAAATGCAGATATTAATATTTCACTAACACAGTTATGCAATCTTTTCACGAAAAGTAATGCTGAATACACTAGTTACTTTATATGTGCGCGATCCTCGTCGGAATGAAAACCCAGCACCACAGCTAAAAATGTCCGACATGTTTACATGAGATGGGTACATTCACCTAAAGGCAGTAAACCAACTCAGCCCCCTCCCCAACAAGCGCGGTGCGGTCAGTAAAAGAGGATCTCTTGTCTTTATGGGGCCATGTGTTTGAAACACATGGCCCCATAAAGATAAGAATCCTTTTGCGACAGGAGTAAGTCAGGTGAGCCCGTCCAAGTGGGACGGCTCAAAGAGAGAAAAGAATACGTCAGAAAGAGCTCTTTCCCAATGGCTGGCCACCGTTTAGCATAAACGGTGACGCCGGCCAATGGGAAAGAGGGGCGGGGCTTAATGCCCGATACTGAAGCTCCCTCTGTTAGAAAAACCCCACTCCCACACCGGAAAGGGTGGTGGTAACGGGGTCCTTCCAGACATACACTGTGGTAGCTTGGCTCGAGTGGTCAGGGGTCAGGCACCGTGTTAAGCATACGTTATACCCACACAATAACCATGCGTGCATCCGTTCCAAAAACGACACTACACCTTAAAAATTTATACTGAAAATATATCTCTTTATCTTCTTTTCTCTTAGTTGCTGATTAAATAAATAAACAATAAGTCAATCACAGTACACAAGGCTTTTTCTGTGGAATGGTACGTCAAATAAATACTGTCTTAACGATTCAATAAATAAGGTAGATCATAAATAATCAAGGCATAAATATAAGTGCATTACATTACAGGCAATTAAATATTATGAGGCAATAAATACTGTACGACAATAAATTTTGTGAAACAATAAATACTGTGAGGCCATAAATAGGATAAATACAATAAATGCAGTGCTCTCAATAAATAATAAAAGCCAACAGTGACACTTGTAAATCAGTTCACATTCCTGAGGTACTATGGGATGATTTGACCCAATCCCAGCTTGTAAAGATTTGGATGGCCTGAGGGGTATACTCCCTGGCTTGGACAAGGCTGAGGCCTAAACTGAGGTAGATAAAAGGGGGGATCTAGCTCTCCCACACTACACAACCCCTCTGTATTAGTCTCAGCTCACCCCTGGCACAATCAAGCTGGTTCCAGCACCCTAGGTTAGTCTCTCAGGGCTCCACAGGGCCTTAGGCGCCCTCTATTCCACTTACTGCCCTTTTTATGTAGCTCCGACGTCGCTGGAGTCGAGTCGACGCCGTGAGGCGGCTCCGGTTCGATGTCGGCGGCCTCGGCACAATGTCAGTTCTTGACGACGCCGGTAGGCGGTTCCGGTTCGATGTCGGCGGCCTCGGCTCGATGTCGACCTCCGGTTCGATGACGTCGGGCTGTCTTGGCTCGATGTCGACTTCGGACGGCTCCGGTTCGATGTCGGCGGCCTCTGCTCGATGTCGACCTCCGGTTCGATGACGTCGGGCTGTCTTGGCTCGATGTCGACTTCCGTCGGCTCCGGAGTGCGACCTCGTCTCCCGACCTCCGGCACGATTCTCTTCAGGTTCCGGCGACTCCGGAGTGCGATCTCCACTCCCGACCTCCGGCACGCTTCACCTCGGTCTCCGGCGACTCCGGAGGGCGGACTTCACTCCCCCGTCGACGCCGATCACTTGACCTCAGGTGTCTTCCTCCTCGACCTCTGGTACTCTCCACGACCTCCGTCGGCGCCCTCTCTCGACCTCTGGCGGCTCCGGGTACGACGTCTGCTTTCCAGTCAGCGCCGCTTCTCCACCTCGGGCTCCAGGTCTCAGGCTTCTCGACGTCGGACTCCAGGGAAACCAATAAACAGGTCAGATTCTTGCTTTTCTTTACTTCTAAGGCCTGTTCCTGCTGTCCAGGTCCTTAAGATGGTTTTTCTTGCTTTGTCCCACACAGGGCTCCAGGCTGGGCTCAGTCAGTAGGGACTAGCATCAAGGGTGGGTTTATGGACCCCACTCTAGGCACAAGTTTCCACCCCTGCTGCCTCACTCCTTCCTCCTTCAGTTCTGTGCTCCTCTCTCTTCACCAGTCAGGTGCCAACTGCCAGCTCCAACTGTCAACTCTGGCTTAGCTTCCCAACATTCCAAACCGCCTCCAACTGTCACAGGGTTCTGGAATGTTCTGGAAGGTGCTGGTAGGTTCCAGTGGGTTCTGATGATGTCACAGGTGGCCACCATTTTGTGCTCCAGGCCCTCAGACAGAAGTTCCAGGGGTAGATAAAATGGCTCCCTGAATCTGCATCAATACGAAAAAGTCTGGTGGTTCCCAAAAAGGAAAAATACTAACAGGGTTTGAGGCAAAAGTGGGACAAAATAAATAATGATGAGGAGGGACCACCCAAAGGGCTGACAGGTCTAACACGCGTCCCCCCCAGCTGAAAGTGGGGAGAGCTACCCAACCCCTTGGGAGTTCTCATCACTAAGGCGGAAATACCTTGAGAGACCGTCTGCATTGGCGTGGTCCACTCCAGGCCGATGTTCCACCTGAAAGTCCATTCCCTGTAGGGAAATAGACCACCTCAACAACTTGGGATTCTCCCCCTTCATCTGCATCAGCCAACGAAGGGGTCTGTGGTCGGTCTGAACTAGGAAGTGCGAGCCAAACAGGTATGGCCGCAACTTCTTCAGAGCCCATACCACTGCAAAGGCTTCACGCTCTATTGCACTCCACTTCTGTTCCCTGGGAAGTAGTCTCCGGGATAGGAAGACCACGGGTTGATCCAGACCCTCTTCATTGAGTTGCGATAACACTGCCCCAATGCCATGTTCTGATGCATCCGTCTGGACAATGAACTCCTTGGAAAATTCTGGGGCCCTTAAGACCGGGGCCTCGCACATGGCTTGCTTCAGCTTCACAAAGGCCTGCTGACAAGCCTCCGTCCAGACTACCCGTCGAGGTTGTTTCTTGGACGTGAGCTCCGTGAGGGGGGCTACGATGGTACCGTACCCCTTCACGAAGCGGCGGTAGTATCCCGTGAGGCCCAGAAAAGCTCGGACCTCAGTCTGTGTCTTGGGGGGTCCCAGGCCATGATGGCCTCGATCATCGCCTGGACGGGTTGCACCGCTCCCCTACCCACCAAGTGTCCAAGGTACACTACCGACCCCTGCCCGATCTGGCACTTGCTGGCCTTGATCGTCAATCCAGCTTGTCTCAGGGCCTGGAGAACAGCTTGCAGGTGACGCAAGTGATCCTCCCAGCTGTTACTGAAGACGGCTATGTCATCCAGATAAGCAGCAGAGAAACTCTCCATCCCGGTGAGGATCTGGTTCACCAGGCGCTGAAACGTGGCAGGTGCGTTCTTGAGCCCAAAGGGCATCACACAGAACTGGTAGTGGCCATTGGGCGTGGAGAAGGCTGACCTTTCCCTTGCTCCATCAGTCAGAGAGATCTGCCAGTACCCCGTAGTAAGGTCAAAGGTACTTAGATATTGGGCAGCTCCCAGCCGGTCAATCAATTCATCCGCCCTAGGGATCGGATGAGCATCAGTTTTAGTTACTGAATTCAGTCCCCGGTAGTCCACACAGAACCTCAGTTCCGGTTGGGCACCCGGTGGTGCAGCTTTTGGTACTAGTACCACCGGACTGGACCAGGGGCTGCTAGAAGGTTCGATCACTCCTAGCTCCAGCATCTTAGTGACTTCACTGTCAATGCTGGCCTTCACCTTGTCTGACATCCGGTAGATCTTGGACTTCACAGGTGGGCTGTCTCCTGTGTCCACATCATGGACGCACAGGTGAGTCCTACCCGGAACAAGGGAGAACAACGAAGAGTACTGTCCCAGGACCTGGCGGCAGTCCTCCTGCTGTTCAGGAGTTAGAGATGGGGAGACAATCACTCCCTCCACCGACCCATCCTTTTCTTGAGACGCAAACAAATCGGGGAGAGGCTCGCTTTCCGCGTCCTCTGCTCCGTCAGTCACCATCATCAAGATGACTTCGGGCCTCTCGTGGTGGGGTTTGAGGCGGTTGGCATGCAGCACCCGTAGGGGCTGACGAGGGGTCTTAAGATCCACCAAGTAGGTAGCCTTACCCTTCTTCTCCAACACCTCAAAGGGTCCTGACCAGCGATCCTGGAGGGCGCTAAGCTCTCCCGGTTCGATCACCCACACCTTCTGGCCAGGCTCCAACTCCACCGGGTGAGCGTTGTGGTCATACCACGCCTTCATGACTGCTTGGCTGGCCTCCAAGTTGTCAGAAGCTTGCTTCCACAACTTAGCCATTTGGCTTCGGAAGGCCAGCATGTAGCTCAGCACGTCCTGGGGAAGCTTTCTGGGAGTTCTTTCCCATCCGTCTCTCACCAGGTTGAGAGGTCCACGTACAGGGTGCCCATACAAAAGCTCGAAGGGGCTGAAGCCCACTCCCTTCTGTGGCACTTCCCTGTAGGAAAACAGTAGACAGGGTAGGAGGACGTCCCATTTCCTCCGCAGGCTTTCAGGCAGACTTCTGATCATGCCTTTCAAGGTTTTGTTAAACCTCTCCACCAGACCATTGGTCTGGGGGTGGTAAGGAGTGGTGAACCGGTATGTCACTCCACACTCCTTCCACATGGCCCGCATGTACGCTGACATGAAGTTGGTCCCCCTGTCGGACACAACTTCCTTGGGAAAACCCACTCGGGTAAAGATTCCCATCAGGGCCCTAGCCACAACAGGTGCTGTTATGGTCCTCAGAGGTATTGCCTCTGGGTACCGTGTGGCATGATCCACCAAAACCAGGATAAACCTGTGACCAGCTGTAGTAGGTGGATCTAACGGACCCACAATGTCGATGCCCACCCTTTCAAAGGGGGTGCTAACGACAGGAAGTGGTTCCAGGGGAGCTTTCAGCTTCACCCGTTTTCCCACTGGCTTGGCAAGACGCACATGTCCGGCAGTAGGTATCGGACGACACTTTCATTTGAGGCCAATAAAAGTGTGGGACAAGACGGGCGAAGGTCTTGTCTTGCCCCAGGTGTCCTGCCAAGGGGATCTCGTGAGCCAACTCCAGAAGGAAGGCTCGATAACGTTGAGGGACTACCAAGGCTCGTGACGATCCATGTAGGGGTGCCTTGGGTTCACTGTAGAGGAGGCCATCCTCCCAGTAAACACTGTAGTTCCCTTCAACGTTCCCTGCTGCCTGGGCTGCGGCCTGACGCCTCAGCCCCTCAAGGGTAGGGCACTCCTTCTGGCCCTGGCAGAATTCCTCCCTGGACGGGCCTCCCTCCACGTGCCACTCGGCCGGGATGGGTAGGTCCTCCAGTTCGGTGACATCCCCCACCGCAGACTCCTGGTCCACCACCTCCGGTGGCCTATCCGTCCTACGGGGGGCGGACGCCGAGGCAGGCTCCTCCTGTCCTCGGTTCTTCCCTTGACTGGCAGCTGGCTGGGCCTTTGTTCCAGGCTCCAGCCGAAACGAACTCCCTCTCCGGGTAGTCGCGGACCTTGTGCTCACACAGGCCCAGTCAGGTGTACCCAGCATCTCAGTATGAGTCCGGTATTCCACCTCCTTCCAAGCATTGTGCTCCATGTCATTCCCCAGCAGACAATCAACTGGCACGGCAGGGCTTACGGCAACTCGAAGTGAACCTGCAACCCCCCCTCATTCAAAGGGAACCTCGGCCACCGGATAGTGGCCTGTTCTGCCGTCAGCCATCGCGGCTGGGTGGAGTACATCGGGAATTACCTGCTCTGGAGACACCAGTTGGCTACGTACCATAGTCATACTGGCTCCTGTGTCTCTCAGAGCCTCCCCTCTTTGGCCGTTGATGGTGACCCACTGCCCATACTTTACGGTATTTGCGGGCACCTGGATCTTAGGAACCATCTCCCGTTCTCCCAGGGACACTAAAGTGACACCCGCCCACTCCCTTCCCTTAATTAAGGGCATCTCCTCCCCGAGCACTGCACTAGCTACTCCGGGGGTCTTTCCTCCAATGGGAGGGGGTGGTCGTTTCGGGCACTTCGCATCTCCCTTGTAGTGTCCAACGCCACCGCACTCGTAGCAATGGACAACCCTTGGCTGCTGACTCTGGCCAGGATTAGGGTTTCTGGGCGGGTTAGCCTTAGGGGTGAATCCTGTTCCCTTACCTTGGAAGTTATTTTGGGGGCCTTTGGAGAACTCCTTTTTCTTTTCCCCTCCCTCTTTCTTCTGGGAGGCGCCCTGTCCGGCCTTTTGAGTGTCCCCTCCAGTCCCCCTTGTGGACACCCGGGTACTAGCCCAAATGTCCGCCTCCTCAGCAAGCTTCCGGGGATTGGTCAGCTTGCTATCCACCAGGTGTTGACGCAGTTCAGGGAAACATTTTTCGAGCAGGTGTTCCTTCAGTACTAAATCAAACAACCCCTCGTAGTTCCTTACTTCACTGCCCTGAATCCAACCCTCTAGTGCCTTCTTTGCATAGTCCAGGAAGTCCACCCAATTCTGTGTGCCCAGTTTGTGACTACCCCGGAACTTCTGTCTGTACTTTTCGGGTGTTAGTCCAAACTTTCTTATGAGCGCCACCTTCATGGTGGGGTAGTGGGTCTG
Organism: Triturus cristatus; assembly: GCF_964204655.1. Taxonomy (NCBI): domain Eukaryota; kingdom Metazoa; phylum Chordata; class Amphibia; order Caudata; family Salamandridae; genus Triturus; species Triturus cristatus. The sequence goes on from NC_140593.1 coordinate 1,199,887,779, forward strand.
CTCATCCTCCTCTAGGGCCAATAAAGCATCCCTACCAGCTGGAGGCATGTACCTGTACAATCCCCCTCCCCAGTACTTCTCTGGAACCCCATGGGCCCTTAACGAGACCTCATAGGCCGCTAGCCACTTGGCAATATCGTCGCCCACTCCATAGCTAGCTACTATGTCCTTTGGCAGGTAGGGTTTGGGTTCCCTAGTGAACTCTCTTTCTTGGTCTTTGCTGCCACCATTAGGAACAGTGTGTGCCCCGACTCGTAGGATCTGAAGATCTATCTCTTTCAGCCTTAGCTCATGAGCCATCCTCTGTTCCTCCTTCTCTTTCTCCAGCCTTGCTAAGTCCCATGTGAGCTGTCTTTTCTCCCTCCGGTCTGTTAACTCCACTTCAGACAAGCCACCGCTAGAGGCACTGCTGCCCTTCCTGGAAATGGTTCCGGGCCCCGCTACTAGGTTCCCCACCTCAGGTTGGTACAGACCAGCTCCCTCACTGTCGGGCTCTCTATCCCTGTCCTCCTCCTCAGCCTTGCTTTCTCGTCGTGCCTCCCCCCAAGCCCTTAAGCTGGTTTGGAGTGCACCCTTCTTTGCTCCTGGGGGACAATACACCCCCTCCCGCTGACAAAACTCCCTGAGTTGGGCCACAGTATAGGTTTCCAGGTCTTCTAGCACAAACTCCATTTTGCCCACTCAGAACAGAAGACAGGTTTTTACAGAAGCAATGCAGGGGGGTACCTTTAATAATACCTCCTCCCACCACCAGAGTAAATTTGGAAAAAACAAAAACTCACAATTAGGAAGGCCGCTTTGAGAAAACTCCAGGTGTAGGCCTATGGACTACCCACAGTTATTGTCGAGTATGCGTAGGCACAGCTCAATCCCGCCGCTGAACACCAATTATGTTAGAAAAACCCCACTCCCACACCGGAAAGGGTGGTGGTAACGGGGTCCTTCCAGACATACACTGTGGTAGCTTGGCTCGAGTGGTCAGGGGTCAGGCACCGTGTTAAGCATACGTTATACCCACACAATAACCATGCGTGCATCCGTTCCAAAAACGACACTACACCTTAAAAATTTATACTGAAAATATATCTCTTTATCTTCTTTTCTCTTAGTTGCTGATTAAATAAATAAACAATAAGTCAATCACAGTACACAAGGCTTTTTCTGTGGAATGGTACGTCAAATAAATACTGTCTTAACGATTCAATAAATAAGGTAGATCATAAATAATCAAGGCATAAATATAAGTGCATTACATTACAGGCAATTAAATATTATGAGGCAATAAATACTGTACGACAATAAATTTTGTGAAACAATAAATACTGTGAGGCCATAAATAGGATAAATACAATAAATACAGTGCTCTCAATAAACGCCGACTTACGCTAGCCGAGACCTGAAAAGGTAGGTGAGAGTGATAGCTTGAATAATATGCAAATCAAGAGACCACCTTCGGTAAGAAACTAGGATGAGTTCTAAGGAACACCCTGTTTGATTGGAAAATGAGATAAGGTTATTTACAACAAAGAGCTCTGGGAGCAGACCTAATTACCACTATGAAAAGCGGTCTTTTACGTCAAATGCTGCAGGGAAGCTTTATGAATGGGTCCAAATAGGAGACTCATCAACTTGGAAAGAACCACATTTAGTTCCCAGGGACGAGAGGGAGATTTAATCAATGGATAGACTTTCTTCAACCCTTCAAGGAAGTCCTTATCAACAGGCATCTAGAAAAGGAAACCTGTGTGGAAGATTTTCTGAATGCTGTAATAGCAGCCAAATGAGCCTTTACAGAGGAAAGCTCAATGCCTGATTTGGCCAAATACAGTAGGTAGGGAAGAATCACCTGCTCCTGCCCCAGAATGCGATCATAGCCATTATTAGTGCACCATATGTAGAACCACTTCCATTTGAAAGCGTACAGCTTTCTCGTAGATGGCCTCCTATCCTCTTTTAGAATGTTCATACAGTCCAAAGATAAAACCTAGACGTCTGTACTAGAGGACCTCAAGAGCCATGCAGTCAATCTCAGAGATGGAAGGCTGGGGTGGAACACCTTCCCCCAGAGTTTGGATAGTAGGTCCAGAAAGCACAGTAACCTCCTGTGTGGTGTCTTGGATAGAAGAAGAAAGTCTGGGTACCACCACAGGCGAGGCCACTCTGATGCGTTCATGATCGTCCTGGTCTTGGCTCTGTAGAACTTGTTGATCACCAGAGGAAGGAGCGGAATTGGTGGAAAAGCATAAAGTAATGTCTCTGACCATTCGATCAAAGTGCATTCCCTCTGGAGCCTGGTTGATGAAACCTGGATGCGAAGACGCAGCATTTTGTGTTTGTTGTGTCCACAAATAGGTCGATGTCTGGAACTCCCCATTGTTGAAAGATGTCCTGTGCAACTTCGTTGTTTAGCATCCCGTCATCAGCTTCGACGAAGTTTTGACTTAGTGAGTCTGCATGAATGTTGAGAGTACCTGGGAGATGAAATGCAGAAATGGTCTAATTCCTTGCGAGCAGCCACTTCCATATGGCTTGGCACACGTGTGAGAGGTGTCTCGACTTGGCTCCTCACTGTTTGTTCAGGTAATACATGTTTGTGGTGTTGTCTGAATAAACAGGGAGCATGTCTGGATGGAAAGGAGGAATGACGAGTGCAAGATGTACGTCTCTCAGTTCTAATTTATTGATATGATATCCCTTCTCCGCTTCTGACCACAATCCCTTAACTTGGAGAGGCCCGTGTGAGCTCCCCAACCCCGGAGGGAAGCATCCGTGATAGTCATATGGCTGGGAAGATCATGATGAAAAGGAACTCCTTTCAGTAGGTGAGAACGTTTCATCCACCATCTGAGTGAATCTTTGGCTACCTGAGGCACAGCCACAGTGTCTTCCCAGTAGTCCGAGATCTGTGACCACTGATCCTTCAAATCCTGCGGGAGGGCGCATTTGCAGACTGGCATTGGGGATAATAAAAATGCAGGACGCCATGGAGCCCAGTAGGGAGGACATCTGCTTGACTGTTGGAAGGTGTGTGCGGAGGAGAGTGTGGAACTTGTTGGTTATTGAGGATAACCTCTCCTCCGAAGGACATACAATTGTCCTTACGGTATCCAGAGCAGCACCCAGATACTTTTGAGTTGGGTTGAGAATAGATTTTTTGTAGTTGATCTATAGGCCTAGATGGCCTAGCACTGGAATGCAGCATTGAAGGTGTTTCTAAAGCAGAGTGGGTGAAAAACTTTAAAGCAACCAGTCATCCAGGTACGGATAGACGAAGATATTTGGCTTGCGTAGAAAAGCAGCTACCACCACCATACATTTCAAGAACTTGCTGGACGCTGATTGTAGCCCAAATGGGAGAACTTTGTACTGGAAGTGCTCCGACGCTACCTGAAACTGCAGGAATTTCCAATGTTTTTGGGAAATTGGAGCATGAAAATATGCGCCCTGAAGGTTTATGGTGCACATCCAGTCCCCTTGATGGAGTTGGGGAAAGATTTGGTACAGCGTCAGCAACTGAAATCTCTCTTTGTGGATGAATTTGTTTAAGAATCTTAAAATTGAGTATGGGTCTCTACTCCTGGGTTGGACCCTTCTTCAAAACTAGGAAGTAGAGGGAGTAAATTCCTTGCCATTGTTGGGGTAAAGGAACTTCCTCTATGGCGTCTTTTCGTAGCAGAGTATTTACCTCTGTCTGAAGTAAAGGGTGTTGATGGACAGACATTCCCCGAGGTGGTATTGTCGAAGGTTTGGACTTCAATTGGAGCAAGTAGCCATTTTGCACAACATTGAGCACCCATTTGTATTTTGTGATCTTATTCCACTCGTCCACGTGAGACATGATACTTACCCCCACCGGAGTGGCCAACAGGGACGGGGGAAGCAAGTGCTCATTGCTTTTTTGGCTGTTTCACTGAGGAGGTTGCTGGTCTGGAGGCTCCTCTTCCTCGTCCTGCTCAACGCTAATAATAATGTTACGTGGATTGCTGTTGTGTGGACCAGTAAATGGTTTGAACCCTCTGTTGAAAATGCTGGCAATCGTAAGGTCGGTATTTGCGCCAGAAGTCTTTGGGCTTTTCAAGGTCGACTGCCTGCAAGGTGTCTAATTCCGACTTCATTTTGGTAATTTCATCATTGGCATGTGTGCCGAATAGCGAGTAACCGCTGAAGGGGGGGGGGGGGGGGGGGGGGTTCATGATACTGCACTTCAGGCTTGAGACCCCTGAGCCTTACCCAGGCCGAGCACCTAGCACGGACGCCGTGGGAGTACCCTTGTGATCTGTCAGGTCAGAAGCATCAGCGGCCACGCTAATCACCCGATTTGCAACCAGACCGCCTTCCTGTAAAACCTCCTGGAAGTCTTATTGGTCTTCCTTGGCCAGCTTATCCGTGAATCTTGCCAGAGAATCTCAAAGCGCCCTGTCATACATCCCTAGGAACACAGAGGCACTAGTAACCTTTATAAAAGTTGCAGAAGTATTGCACATCTTCTTTCCTAGGGAGTCCATGTGTTTACTGTGAGAAGTTGGCCTGATGTATGATGTCACTAGTTCTAGTGTACACCTTATATCAGTCCAAACAACCCTTATGGTGATTGGTTGTAAAGTCAACCTTATAGACCAGCTATCCTAGTGGTAGCATGGACAAGAGCAGTCTTAGGCTAAACTCTGAATGGCATGTGAAGCCAGCTGTGATACCATATATAATCCCTTGAATACCAAATGAAAGGACACCACAACAGATATATATATAAAATAAAGTGTATTTATTCTAGTCAAACCCTCAGCACTCTTTATGAGATTAGAGGTAAGTACAACACAGTCTTATTTAAGCATACATTAAGTCACACAGGTAAGTAATACAGTTAGGCCCTAGGGGCCACGCAAACCATATACTAAAGAAGTGGTATAAGGACCACTGTCACGGAAGTAGGATAGGCCTAGGCCTAGGGAATCGCTGGGGCTACACTATACTACCAACAGTTAGGAAGTGGGAGGCCCACGGGATTCAGGTGCAGAGTGGAAACACTCACGCGTAATGCGTAAAAGTCTATAGAATTACTAGCAGTTAGAAATTAACAGTTTAAAGACACTTCTGAAGCAGCTAGAGAGTCGAGACTCGGAAACTAGACCCTAGGATAGTCACTACCCTTGTGAGCACCGAAGTACCCAAGTTACCTAGCCCACGGTCTGCAGGTGCATAGGTGTGAACTTGCGTCGGGTTTCGTCATGGACTTCTATGGATGCCTGAAGGAAAGTTGCTGACAGGCGGTCAGTGAAGAGTGTCCGGTGGATCCCAAGGCTGGGATCAAGAAGAGAGGATACCTGCAAGCAGAAGGGACAGAGTCAAGGTCACTAGCCAGTGACCACGTGGAACCAGGAAGGAACCAGGCGATGTCGTGAAGATTGCAGGTGAAAGGTGAAGCTTGTCGCTGCAGCCACGGGTACCAGGAGACGTCGAGGATGACCAGGACCAGGAGGCCAGCTGTCCCACGAAGGCTCTTGCTGTCGGCGGCGTCGAAGTCAAACTAGGACTCACCAAGCCTTGGCAAGCGGAACCCACGAAGAACGGAGGGCTTGCTTCTGGTGCAGACTAGGAAGGTCTGGGGTGCTTCTCTTTTGCAAAGAAGCGAGAGCCAGTCTGGAGGAGCCAAACCAGCGGTGAAGATTTCAAGGTGTGTCGTCACAAAGGCCGCTAGCCAACGGGCAAGCAGCCGGACAGACGCGGCAAGCAGGAAAATGCAGAAGGGCCCCACGCAGGACTCGTGGAGTGTGGGGGGCTGATCTTCGGTGCAGATGGTGCTTGGGGTTGGGGCTCCTCAATCCCCGGTGCACAACTTCGAGGGTGCCTCAGAAGCTGCGCTGGAAGATACTAGCCACTTTTCCCAGGTAGCCGGTCCCACGTCTCTCGTCGCCTCCACGGATCTCAGCTCGGCTGTGGATGTGGATCAGGGTCGGAGAAGTCTGGAAGTCAAGGCTCTGGTCGGGCTCTGCAGTCGGTCTCTCGTAGAACTTCAGCAAAGCAAAGGGTAGTCTCTTGATGGTGCCTGTTTGCACAGGGTAGCCACTCCTTGGCCACAAGGGAGATTCTTCAGTCTTCTTCTTTCGTCGAATGTCGAAGGTCCAGAGTTTCTGTTCAAGTTGCAGGTTCAGGATAATCTAATCTCCTGGGGCCCAGCTACCACTCTTATACTAATCTGGGGGGCTGGGTTGCCTGCTAGGTCACGCCTTATGGGTGGGACCTGGGAGGGGGGTGGTTACACCCCCTTCCCTTTGTCCAGTTTCGCGCCAGGACTGGGGCTGGAGTGCCCCAGCACCGGTTTGAACTGGACTATGCACGGGACACCTTGTGTGCCCCAGGCATGTCTCATTCTTTTCATCCCTCCCTGCCCCAATACACTGAGGCCTGTCTGGGGTGGTGCTCGCACCTCCCAAGGCAGGAAACCTATTGTCCAAGCCTCCCTTGCCAGGATCACTCCCAGCAGCAGGAGGTCAGACTCGTGTCTGTGGCAGCAGCATCCATTTTGTGATGCTGGGGCTCTGGTTAACTTTAACCGGGTAAGTAGGTTACAACATGTCTTCTCCCTCTAGAAGGGAGGGATAATATCCTCATCCCCAGAAATGGGATGGGGGTATTATTCCAAAGTGTTAGACACCTTACACGACATGTTTTGATAAAGCCAAACCATAGTTACCATAACCGTTTAAGATTATAAGGCACTTTAAGAGTATATGGTAAGCTATATCATAGAACAGCTATAAGGACATGGTTCCGAAAGCTGCAGACAGGCTCAGCTCATGCTAGAGCACCATCTCACATGTTACCAAGCACTCTGCCTCCAGGATTGTTAAGGCCTGCCGTAGGAGTGACTGACAGGTACACTCAAGTCTCCAGCTGAGTGATCAGCCAGTTGTGTCTGATTGGAAGGCCAGACCAGGGGTGGCATAATACATGCTGCAGCCCCTGGGAGGCCTAGGGTACACCTATGCCCTGGGTACCTAGGGTACACTGTACAGGGTCCAATAAGGTGATCCTTACCAATTGGGAATGTACCTAGGGTACATGGAGTCCATTTTAAAGAGAGAGCAGGCAGCCTGAGACCCTGAATGGCAGGATCTCAGGCCAACTAAGTCGAAAAACCAGCTAGAAACTAGGCAAAAAGTTGGGGGTAACCATAGTCAGATATCCACCTTCCTACATTTACTCTCCTTCTCAGGTGGAACTGAAAAAGAGGCAGCATCTAGATGTGATTTTCTAGCTGCCGCCACTATTACTGAGTCTGGTTATCTGCCCTAAGAAACAATGTGTCCTAGCCTGGTACTTCTTACTGATGCGTGGTGGTGCAGACCCTAACACAGCTAGTGTCAAGAAGGTTTGTAGAGCTGGTTCAAGCAGACCAGAGGGTGCAGAGTCCTTGCTGAAGACCTGTGATGTAGTGTCTCAAATATTACAGATGCCAAAGTAGTTGGCGTAGGCATCTCAATGTTCAATTTATTGGCACCTATGCTCAGGACTTCATTGAAGGTGACCATGTCATCCACCGGAGACACTCTAACCGGAGGAGTAGCAGACAGAGTTAGTGAATAGTCCTGAAAAGAAGATCTTGATGATGCTGTAGATGATGATGATGTTCTATGTCTGTCTCTTTGTGATCTGGAAGAGCGAGAGTGGTGAGACCGACACAGTGTTAGGGGAGTTCTGTATCAAGATTTTCATGTGGGAGGAGACCTCATTCTTCTTGCTGAGTGGCGTTGAGATCTTCCAGCAGTCATTGCAGGTGGAGGACCAGTAGAGACCCTGAAGGAGAGTAGGTTTGTGAGAAGTCTGACCCCAGACTTCTTTGCAGAACTCTCCACTTTTTGACACTCTGCAACCACCGTGGAGACAGATTAATAAGAGGCGTCTGCTTTTCTGGAACCAGAGAGCCCTCCGGTGTGATCTGTATGATCCTAATGCCTGGGGAGGAAGATGTTTCTCTCGATGTCCACCTGCTGGATTTCAAAAACAATCTTTGTCTTCCCTGGGTCTCTGTAGACGACGAGGGGAGTCTTGGCGTTGTGATGGCCGTCGCCACCGTTGGGTTCTTTGGTGGCGAAATTGGCACTCGCTGTCTCTCGGCTTGTGGTGAGAGGTGCGAGAGGCAAGTCTCAGCGTCAGACCTCTTGATGCTAAATTTTGGGGTCAATGACATCAACTGCGACGCTCTCGACATCGATCGCCTATGGGCGATCGGCAGAGTTCTCAACATCGACATGCAGCTGCGCGGCGGCAAAGTTCTCAACACCTACCTTCTATGCTCCGATAGCGGTGGAGTTCGACATCGAACGTTGCAGGATAGTTGCCAAATGGCGATGTGGAGACGTTCAACGTCGACCCAAGTCCGCTCTTCGGTGTCGGCGTACAATTTGAAGGTACTACAGCGAGAGGTCTCGACGTCGACTTGGCTTTCAGCGAAAGAGGCACTAATTGCCTCAACGGCAATTTATTCTTCAACGTTGCCGCATGCTGTCTATGTCTTGCCAACGTTAATCCTAACACCGAAGGGAAACAATCAGGTTTTTCATCAACAGTGAGGCAGAGCGATGCCTTCTCTTCTGTGTTCAGCCCCTATGCTCCGATTTGTCACAAGAGGAGGGCCCTCTGAAAGCATGGCTGCTTCCAAGACGAATTGTGGATCTAACCTTTACTCTCTCCTGCAAGGCATGCTGCTTGATCCTCTCCTTGTCCCGAAGTATCCTCTTGGAGAAGTGTTGGCAGTAGTAACACTTCTCTGGATTGTGAGAGGATAGCAAACACACGTTACAGACAAAGTGTGTCTCAGACTTAAACATTTTCTTCCCACAGGAAGGGCATTTATTGAATCATACTGGCATTTCTGACAGGATTTTGTTTTTCAAAATTGTCAGAAAAAAGACAAAAAGATAGCCAGAAGTCAAATACGTCGAATGAAAGTAGAGGAAAAACTCTAGAAATCCAATTTTTGATGGAAAAAGGGCATAAAACTAGTTCAGTTTTCCAGGATTCTCACAGAAGGAGCCAGAAAAAAGAACTGACCTAATGGTCAGTTTTATTCTCAATGAAGCCTATGGGCTAACTGTCTGCGATTACTTTGCCTTTTTCTTTGAAAATAAAGGCTATGTTGAAACACCAAAGGCGTGTATGTTCTAAGTTACAGAAATGCTATACAGATATGTTTTTATTTTAAATTAAAAATCCAATGCAATTTGGCATCTTAGCCTAATGGATGGTTTAGGCTGCATGTTTACGTATGTATATATGTATGTTTGAAGGTACTACGTATGATTTTTGGCTAAACATATATATATATAATATATATATATATTTATTTTTTTTCAACAAAAAGAAGAAATACTTGCACTCCAGGAGATCAATTCAAAAGTTTCTTTACTTCCGGTTTTTCATAAACAGCCCAAACACCATCAGGTTCCCTTAACTAACCAACGCGTTTCGACCACTCTGGTCTTGCTCACGGTTAGCTGTGTGGTACAAGTAATGTCTTTATATATCCAATTGTCCATATAGCCATTGAAATGCATCATGGGATATGTAGTGCTAATTGTGAAAAAGTGATTAATATTTACTGTGTAATTTGTCTAAATATTTTACAATTTTGAATGATGAACCAACTCTTTTGTTGCATATGATATATACACATTTTTTATATATATTTGGCAATTCAGTAGTGGCTTAGTGCCCTAATTGTATGGTGTAGTACCACATATATTTATGTTTCATACATCTTTGCCAATCAGTATATGATTTTTTATTTCAATTTTTTAGGTCTCTTATGTTCTCTTATGCATGAGCAGGTTATTTACAAATGAACATGGAGTTCCTCATCACCGTTCAGTCCTCTCGGTTGTTTGGTTTGAAATCTAATTATTAATTTTGATTCCAATTGTCTAAATTTTTTTGTTCTGTCACCTCCTCTCTCATTTATGGGGATCGTTGCAAGTCCCCAATAGTTCATTTGCTGCCATCCATATTCATGATGTAGTTTCATATGTTTAGTCATTGCATAGGTCTGATCATCGTTTTGGATTGTGCGGATGTGTTCTAATATTCGTTTTTTTAGTTGACATATTGTGCTCCCAATATATCTTCTTCCGCATTTGCATTCCAACATGTATACAGCATACGTGCTTTCGCAGTCGATTTTTTCTTTGATTATGTCATTATTTCCTTTTGGACCCATGAACTCTTTTTTATTTATTCCAATTTTACAAGCCTTGCATTTTCACACTTTCTGAAACCTCTTTGATGATCTTAGAGCCAGGTTTTCTTTTTTATTCCTGTGAAGTGACTATGCACAATTTTGTCTTGAATTGATGGTGCTTTTTTATAAGCTATATTCTGTTTTTCATTCAAAATTTTTCTCATATCTGGATCTCTCAGTAGAATATGCCAATGTTTAGTCATAATTTCTGAAATGGCATAATTTTCTTTGCTGTATGACAGGATCATTCTAATGTCTGATGTTTCATTTTTGTGTTGTTCATGCTTAGCTTGTAAGGTGGATTCTCTTGGAATGTGTTCTGTCTTTGTTCTTCCCAGTCTTATATCTGTAGGTTTGTAGCCTCTTTCCAAGAATTTTTTTGTTGTTTCATCCATTTTTTTTTAAAATTCATCCTCATCTGAGCAGTTGCGTTTCATTCGTAAAAATTCACCAAAGGGTATGCTTTTTATTAGTGATTATGGATGGAAGCTAGTTCCATGGAGTAGGCTATTTGTGGCTGTAGGTTTTCGATATGTTGTAGTTTTTAATTGATCATTTTCCTGGTATACTTCAATATCCAAGAATTGGATTTTTGTTTCGTTTACATTACATGTAAACTGTAAGCCCTCCTTGTTGATGTTTAACATCTTCACATATGTGTTGAATTCTTCTGATGTTCCATTTCAGATAATAAACAGATCGTCTATAAATCTGAGCCACAACACAATTTTTTCCGTGTATATTTCCATGTCTTCATTCCATGCAATTGATTTTTCCCACCATCCCATGGTGAGATTTGCATAGCACGGCGAAAATGAAACGCCCATGGTGGTACCAAACATTTGGCAGTAGATTTGTTGATCAAATATGAATATATTATTCCGTAAGCACGTTTCCACCATCTCGAAAAGCATTTTAGAATGTTCAAGATATTTGATGTCTCTTTGGCCTAGAAAGTATTTCAATGCTATGAGTCCTGTATCGTGATTTATCGATGTATAGAGTGAGACTATATCTATTGTTGCTAACAGGTAGTCTTCTTGCCAATGGATTTCATTCAAAATTCTTAGGAAGTCACCCGTATCTTTGATATAAGAAATTAATGTGGTTACCATGGGTGCCAAAAATGAGTCAACGTATTTTGAGAGGGGTTCATAGAGACTGTCACAACTCGATATTATAGGTCTTCCGGGTGGATCTATTAAAGTTTTATGAATTTTTGGTAGGAAGTACATCGTTGGTGTTGTAGGATTATCCTTTGTCAAATATCGCAGTTCGTCAGTGGTCAATAGACCATTTTCTGACCATATTTTCAATTTGAATTGTAGTTCAATTGTCAAGTGATTTATGGGATTTGTTTTTAACTTTTTATAGTTTTTAGTCTCATTTAGTTGTCTTGTGGCCTCTTTTTTGTATTTAATTTTATCCATCACCACAATATTTCCCCCTTTGTCTGCGGGTTTTATTTCAAGATTTTCCTTTTCCATCAATTCTTTCAAAGCTTTTTGTCAGATTTTCATTTTTCTTTCTTTGTTTGTTTGGTAGATTTTCTAGATCTGCTATTACGAGATCATAGTAGATGTCAATCTTGTTGCCTTGTGTAAGGATTGGACAGAATTTGGATTTAGGTTTAAAGGATGTTTTTTCTCTTCCAGATGTTTCAAAGCCCAATTGTTTTATGATCTCCAATTCTTGTAGTTCTTCGTCCCGTAAATTGTGTGTAAGGTCATATACTGTTTTTATTTCAGGTATTTGATCTATTGCAAGGTTGGGTGATGAGTTGATTACGTTGCCTGTTTTTATTGGCATTACAGCCTTTGGAAATTTTGCAAAGTATTTTGCCAATTTCAACTTTCGAACGAACTTGTAAGTCTCAATTTTAGTTTCCACTATATCATGATGAGTTTTCAGGACAGAAAGTCAGGCCTTTATTTAGTAGTGAGCATTGATTTTTCGTCAGTTTGGTTTTTGACAAATTCAGAATGAGGTTGTTTTCAGCTTCTAAATTATATTTATTGTTTATTTCTTTGATTTGCTGCGTAATCGGTACTGATTTGTTTTTCATATATATATATGTTTTCAAGGACTGGGCTAGAGGGAACATTGTTTCCGTAACAGGGGTCAGAGGCCACATGCTAATTAATCCGCCATCTGTGATGATGGAAATATCGAGTCAAAGGTTGTAGGGATGCGATTATGGCGGGGATAAGTAGCAGCATGGTTCTTTTATTATATGCAATATATTTTGCTTTGGTTTTACTCACAGGCATTATGCAATGAGAGTTTGGCGGCACTATGCATATGCAATTATTTGTTCCCAACCAAAGCGGATGGCATGTACATTTTAAAATCCATACGAGCCTTCAATTATGACAACAATATGTTTTGGTGGTTTATTACTCACACTATGTAATTTTAAACATCACTGTATGTTTCTACCTGTTATTCAAGCATAGCAACCTTGGATATTTATCGCAGGGCTACACTGTGGTTTCATGATTTAGAGTATGTTGTCTATGTTCATCAATGCTTTCAGTGGTAGGGACAATATAAACTATTGATGCAATCACGCCAACTAGATTGATAAAGGCTTCTAGTAAGCCGAAACGCGTCTCTCTGTTATCCTGAGAGTGAGGGCGACCTGGTCCAATAAAACAGATGCTGTATCCTGACTGCCTCGAGTCCGTGCCTTCTTCTATGGATGCCTCTGTGGGAGCTGGTTCTTGTGGTTTATATATATATAACTGTAGATGTGTGTGTGTGTGTGTGTGTATATATATATATATATATATATATATTCACTGAAAAAACCATAGGTTTCATACACGTTATAGTTAGGAATTAGCATTTAAAAAACCTTGCAAATTCACTTAAAAAACCATAGGTTTCACACACGTTATAGTTAAATGGATATTTCACTCGTAAAAAACCAATGAAATTCCCCAGTTATAGTTAGTTCAGATAACTATAACTCGCGCGCCCGCAATGCACTGCTGATGACGTTACATATTAATATTACATCACTCATGACATGGTCAGTGACATCACTCATGACATCACTGATGACATCATCCTTGTGATAGAGTGGCGGTCGCGCGAGTTATAGTTATCTGAACTAACTATAATGGGGGAATTTCATTGGTTTTTCACGAGTGAAATATCCACCTAACTATAACATGTGTGAAACCTATGGTTTTTTAAGTGAATTTGCTAGGTTTTTTAAATGCTAATTCCTAACTATAACGTGTATGAAACCTATGGTTTTTTCAGTGAATTTGTACATTTTTTTAAATGCTAAGTTATGTATGTATTATTATTTCTTTAATATATTTATTTTACAATAAACTATGTATTAAAAATGATTTTTTTTGGGGGGGGGTTTTCACCGTGCGCGCACCCCGCGATTTAAAAAAAAAAAATGTTAAAAAATATTTCTGCCTTCGGGGTCCTTCAAGGACCCCCTGACAAAGGCTAGGGGGTCAGGAACTCTCTACCCTGCCCCCTTTTCACGTTCGCCACCATCCTTTTTCACTCTCGCACTGAAAACGAACAAAATGGCGGCCGACACTTCCTGATTTCGAACGATTCGAACGTTGACTAACATGTAACCACCAATCAGAATTACGCTCGCGCACGTTAGGGTGCTCGCACGGTGCGCGCACGGTACGCGCTTATAGATATTTATATGCTTTTAAATGCTATTTTCTCAGGAACTACTGAACAGATTGACACCAGACCTGCAAAAGGCACTTCCCTGACCTGAGGACTACCTCTCTGCCAAATTTCAAGTAATTCTGTTCAGCTGTTCGGGCTATACCTTCGACTAAAGGTCCTATGGGAAAATGCAAGGGGAAAACGCGTTTTGGGACCCCCCTTTTTTCTCGGCCCCCACTTGACGAATCGCCCCGAGACTTTCAGGGTAGGAGCTGAGCGGAGCGCCCCATTACTTTTGAAAATTTTGCGAGGATTCGTCTACCAGCGCCAAAGTTATTCAAAATAGAATTTTCAGATTTCCTATGGAAACACGGTCCTAACTATAACTATCTACTGGCGACCGCCAGTAGATTATATATATATATATATATCAATCACCAAAGTCCCAAGCTTTGACGAATTATCGGGATGGCAAGGCAATGAAAAACGCAGGAATGCGGGCGAGCTGCTTGTGTGCCTTCTCAAAGCTTGGGACTTTGGTGAATACATTACAACGCGGCACCCCTGCCATGGAGAAGAGCACCCTCTCTGCAGAAAGAGTCTGAGGCTGGGAACGATATCTGGACCTGTACAGCACAGCAAGCCACACACTACTAAGACTTTTGCCTTGCTAATCGTCCGCCTACTACAGGATGGAACAAATGCTTTTAAATAGTTTGCGCTTTGAGCTCACTGAGGGTAATAAATAATTCTCATGGGACTACATGTCCCAGTGTGCAGTTGGTAACGCACTTAGCGTAATGCACGCATAAAAAGAGACGTCAGATGCGCCATGAAAAGAATACAGCCCCTGAGGAAGAGGTCAATAACCTTGAAACGCGCAGGGCTTGAACTTACAATTATCGGGATGGCAAGGCAATGAAAAACGCAGCAATGCAGGCGAGCTGCTCGTGTGCCTTCTCAAAGCTTGGGACTTTGGTGAAATACATTACAACGCAGCACCTCTGCCGTGGAGAAGAGCACCATCTTTGCAGAAAGAGTCTGAGGCTGGGAACGATATCCGGACCTGTACAGCACAGCAAGCCACAAACTACTAAGACTTTTGCCTTGCTAATTGTCCGCCTACTACAGGATGGAACAAATGCTTTTAAATAGTTGGCGCTTTGAACCCACTGAAGGGAATAAATAATTTTCTTGGGACTACATGTCCCAGTGTGCAGTTGGTAACGCACTTAGCGTAATGCACGCATAAAAAGAGACGTCAGATGCGCCATGAAAAAAATACAGCCCCTGAGGAAGAGGTCAATAACCTTGAAACGCGTAGGGCTTGAACTTACAATTATCGGGATAGCAAGGCAATGAAAAACGCAGGCATGCGGGCGATCTGCTCGTGTGCCTTCTCAAAGATTTGGACTTTGGCGAAATAATATATATATATATATATATATACTACGCGTAGGTCCTCCGGCAGATAGAAAGCCAATGTGTGAATACTACTGCACTGGGGAGAGAGGAAGTAGTATTCTACTACAGAGAGAGGAAGTAGTATTCTACTACAGAGGGCCATGAAGAGCAACATCGAATTCCCGAGCTGCCAAGGCGGATGCAGTCCGTGGCCAACAGGATTGGGGCACCACTGTGTGTTCGAACATCTCATTACGTTAAGGTAAAGGAGGGGTTATGGTGCTCCAATAAGAGTAGCCTTTTCAACATTACATGAATCCTCAGGTGTGATCGCCCTTTATGTGAAGCCGGCATTGAGGAAGGTATAACTGCTGAAACACGTCTACTACAGCGTTTCACGGGCATACTGACTTTGAACAACAATCATCACTTTGATTTTAATAACTTTACTTGTATGTATAATCATATATATATATATATATATATATATATATATATATATATAAAACATGGAGAAAACATGTTTTGGGACCCCCCTTTTTTCTCAGCTCCCACTTGGGGAATCACCCCGAAACTTTCAAGATAGGAGCTGACCGGAGCGGGCCACAAATTTTGACAATTTCGCAAAGATTCGTCAACCGGCGCCAAAGTTATTGGGAAAAGAAAAAAAAATCCTATGGAAACTAGATCCTAACTATAACTATCTACTGGCGACCACCAGTAGATAATATATATTTATATATATTCTCACCTCCACACTTCGGTACAGCCGCCGCACTGCCTAAACAGCGGGTGCGTTGTTGAAAATGGACCACCCAAGTACGGTCCGGAAAATAGCAACTCTCCTCACACAAGCAGGCAAGGGTTGACAACGCCGTGTACTGGCCACAAATAAGTTTATTGGGACAGCTGAAAAGACGTGTTTCGCCTGCCCAGCAGGCTTGTTCACCAATAGTTTTACTGTTTGTAAATCGGCCATTTTAACCACAGTGTGCACGGAACTTGTCACATGCTATGACTACCAAAACAGTGTATTAGACAACAGACTTGTAGTTCTTTTTGTCAATAAACCTCTGTGCATGTAAATTACACTTCAATTCATTTTGCAGCGCGCTTTTAACAAGTTACTTACCTTCGGTAACGCTTTTTCTGGTGGATACAGTATCTGCCTGTGGACTCCTCACCTTGTGAATATCCCCTGCGCCAGCATTCCACAGAACTTTTTTCCCCAGCTCTCTACGCCGACGTGGACGTCATAATACTTCAGCTCCGCTCGCGACTCCGTATGATGTCACCGGAGCCATAAGAGAGCCTCGTCGGCGTGATGACGTCAATTCCACCCATTTTTTCCGTGCCTCCGAGGCGAACAGGTGGACCAACGACAGATCCAAAGTATACACAGTATACAATATTCAATCAAATATACAAAGTACATATACAAAAGGAAAGCTAAAGAAAATAAGCATTTCCTACCAATGTACCAGAAAGAAAGAATCTACAAAGTATAACAACATCTCAAGCAAGACATCTTTTAAGGTATACAAAGGTGGACAATGGGGAGGCGGGTGGGCCAGTGAGGAATCCACAGGCAGATACTGTATCCACTAGAAAAAGCGTTACCGAAGGTAAGTAACTTGTTCTTCTGATGGATACATCTGCCAGTGGATTCCTCACCTTGTGAATAGATTCCCACAGCAGTCCCACTCCTGGAGGAGGGTGTCCACCTTCCTATTCCAAACAATCTTGCAAGACAGAGCGTGCAAAGTGGCCCTCCCTCCTCATCTCAGAGTCTAAGCAATAATGCTTTGCGAAAGTAAGGAGGGAGGCCCAAGTCGCGGCTTTACAAATGTCTGCCACAGGAACACCCCTGGCCAAAGCAGAAGTAGAAGATTTAGCTCTAGTTGAATGAGCTCTAATACCCTCAGGAGGAACCTTACCAGCAAGGGCGTAGCAGATCTTGATGGCCAGGATGATCCATCTGGACAGAGTGCGCTTGTGCACAGCTCTTCCTTTAGAATGTCCAACATAACCCATGAAGAGCTGATCGTCTAAACGAAAGTCTTTCGTTCTGTCCATGTAAAAGCTCACAGCTCTTTTTGGGTGCAGACAATGAAGTCTTTCCTCCTCCTTGGAGGGATGAGGAGGTGGATAAAAACAGGGAGAGTAATAGACTGCCCCAGATGAAAGGGAGTAACTACCTTAGGTAGGAAAGCAGCCCTGGTCCTGAGTACCATCCTTTCAGCATGTAAGGTTAAAAACGGGGGTTTAGAACTAAGAGCTTGAAGCTCACTCACCCTCCTTGCCGAGGTTATGGCTACAAGAAAGACCGTCTTATAAGACAACAGCCTCAAAGGACAACTATGAAGGGGCTCAAAAGGGGACCCCATCAAGAAAGTTAAGACAAGATTAAGGTCCCACAGCGACATTACAAAAGGAGTAGGTGGGAACCTATTAGTAAGGCCTTTGATAAATCTTAATACAAAAGGAGATTTAAATAAAGACGGCTGAACCCGAGGAATCAAGGGTATGGGAGGAAACGCGTAAAGGAGTTGTGAGCCCCAACTCAACTGAAACGCGTCCCCCAACGCCCCCTGCATCAGAAACTGGAGACTGCAGAACGACGGGCAATGCGCGTTCTCTCGAGTGGCGACTAGGTCTATCCGAGGAGTCCCCCACGTCCGGAAGATATACTGAACTACCTCTGGATGAAGCCTCCACTCGTGGTCGACGGAGAACTGCCGACTGAGACTGTCCGCACGTACGTTCAGCACCCCGGCCAGATGATTTGCCATCAAGCAAATCTGATGATCCTGAACCCAGGACCAGAGACGTAGAGCCTCTCTGCAGAGACAATGTGACCCCACTCCTCCCTGCTTGTTGACATACCACATTGCAGTAGTGTTGTCCGTCAGGACTTGAACCGACTGACCGTGAAGGGAAGGGAGGAAGGCCTTGAGCGCCAAACGAATCGCCCGCAATTCCAGAAGGTTGATGTGAAGCAACCTTTCCTCTGGAGACCAAAGACCCTTGATCTCCAGATCCCCCAGATGAGCACCCCATCCCAAGGTGGAGGCATCCGTTATCACTGTAGCCACCGATGGAGGCAGATGGAAGGGCTTTCCTTGATACAGATTGCCCCCCACGCTCCACCAAGATAGATCCGCTGCAGCTTCTCTGGAGATCTTGATCGACTCCCTGAGATCTCTGTTGTGCTGATACCACTGCCTGCGGAGACACCACTGGAGTGCCCTCATGTGCCAGCGTGCATGGTTGACCAACAGAATGCAGGAGGCGAACAGACCGAGCAGACGAAGGACCTTCAGAACTGGAACAACCGCTCCATTTTGGAATAAAGGAATCATCTCCTGAATGTTGAGAATTCTTTGAGGAGGAGGAAATGCTCGACACACAGTAGTGTCCAGTACCGCCCCTATGAACAGGTTGCGTTGAGAGGGCACCAGGTGAGATTTGGACACATTGATTGGAAAACCCAAGTCGAATAACAGCTGAGATGTTACCTGCAGATGATGCTGCACCATCTCTGGGGACTTCGCTTTCAGAAGCCAGTCGTCCAGGTATGGAAAAACTGGAACCCGGACCTCCTGAGATGAGTAGCCACCACTGCCATCACCTTCGTGAAGACTCGAGGTGCGGTAGTAAGACCAAACGGGAGGACCGCAAACTGGAAGTGTTGCGACCCAACCGTAAAACGGAGATACTTCCTGTGCGACTTCAGGATTGGGATGTGGAAATACGCATCCTGCAAGTCGATCGACACCATCCAGTCTCCTTGCTGCAACGCTTGAAGAACCTGTGCAAGGGTCAGCATCTTGAATTTCTCCTGTTTCAGGTAAAAATTCAAGACTCTGAGGTCCAGGATTGGACGCAATCTGCCGTCCTTCTTGGGAATCAGGAAATACCGGGAGTAGCATCCCTGACCCCTTTCCTGCTCCGGAACCACCTCTATCGCACCCTTGTGTAACAAAGTAAGAACCTCCTTCTGCAGAAGAAGCAGATGGTCTTCTGAGCAAAAACCCTGGCAAAGAGGGTAAGGGGGAGGAAACTCCTGAAAGGGAAGGGCGTACCCATTCTCCACGAGGTTTAAAACCCAAAGGTCGGTCGTAACAGATTTCCAACCTCGCAGAAAGTGGGACACCCGACCCCCCACAGGTCTCACATGACCTAGGATGGGGGATCTAGGGCTGCTTCCCTGAAGCTTCATTGGGAGCAGAGGAGGCAGAAGATGAAGATGGGTTGCGGCCAGAACCTCTCCGTCCCCTTTGCCTTCCTCTATACGACCTATAGAGGGGATTCTGCTGCTGCTATTGCTGCTGCTGCTGAGGTTGCCGGAAGGAACGAAATGAGGATCTCCCAAAGCCTCTAAATTTCCTAAGACCAAATCCCTTAGCAGGAGTCTGTAGTCCCAAAGATTTCGCCGTAACCCTGCTATCTTTAAATCTTTGCAAGGCAGAATCAGCCTTCTCGCCAAAAAGTTTTTTTCCATCATAAGGCAAGTCTACCAAAGTGGTTTGAACATCAGTAGAGAAGCCAGAAGAACGAAGCCACGCTTGCCTCCTAGTGGCTATCGAAGACCCCATTATCCTTGCCACAGAATCAGCCGTGTCTAGTTCCGACTGAATTACCTGCCTTGCAGCAGCCTGAGTGTCAGTGACCACCTCCATAAAAGAAGCTTTCTCTCCTTCTGGCAGCTTAGGGGCTAATAATTTCATAGAGTCCATCAGCGCATGAACACAACGCCCCAATAAACAAGTGGCATTAGTAGATTTAAGCGCAATGCTTCCTGAAGAAAAGACCTTTCTGGCTGTCTGATCAGTCTTTTTAGAATCCCTATCCACAGGAGTCTGAGGGAAGGCGCCTGAAGAATGCTTCGAGCATGAAGCTTGCACCACAAGGCTTTCTGGAGAACGGTGGGAAGAAAGAAAGCTTGGATCCCCTGGAGCCACCCTATACCTCCTTGCCACTTGTCTGGAGACTGCAGGCGAAGAGAGTGGCTTGCGCCAAACGTCCATCACAGGCTCTAAAATAGCCTAATTAAATGGCAACAAGGGCTCAACAATCGAAGTTGGTGAATGCAGGACCTCAGTTAGGAGGTTTGGTCTATATTCAGCAGAGGGTAACTGCAAGTCCAGCAACTCTGCAGCCTTCTTGATGACTGAATGATAGGGGGCCAATTCTTGTGGTGGTGAAGACCTAGCAGATGAATGCTCCCACTCCGGAGTGGTATCAAGACCACTAGCATCCTGAATACCTTCAAAGTCATCAGAAGATCCATCAACCTCACCTTCTTCCCCTTCCTCTCTATAACGCTCCTCTTCCAAAACCCTCTGGGCCTCTCTTCTAGAACGGATCCGAGGAACCGGCGTCGGTGGCGCCGTACGCGGAGTCGGAGGAACCGAACGTGGAGTCGGCGGTGCCGGAGTCGACAGCGCCGGACGTGGAGCCGAAGGAGTCGGCAACGGCGTCGAGGAAGGCTCCGAAGAAGGCCGATCCAGACGAAGCCGAGATGGATCACCAGACGGCGCCAGAAAATGCCACGAAGGAGCCATCGGCAAAAAGGGCATAAAGGGAGCCTGAGCATAATGCTGCGGCACCCCCAAGGTGTATGCCATAGGGCCCACGGGCCCAGATGGTGCTCCGGATGGGAAGGCAGCCCTTTGAAAAATCCCATACATCGCATTGAGGAAATGCGTTGAATCTGCACCCGGAGTCGGGAACTGCGGATATGGGATTGACCATGGATCTGGTCGAGGAGTACCAGGAATCGGAGCCGAAGTGTCCTCACCTGGCGCCGCAGGTTCAGCTGGCCCTGGAGAAGGCTCTTCCTCCTGTTCCGGTTCAGCGTCAGAAGCCGGAGACTCCACTGTGCCGGTGACTGCGCCGGGGACTGCGCCGGGGACCGCGCCGGAGTCCGCTTCGGCAAAGGTACTCTCTCTGGAGACATTCGAGAAGGAGATGGAGAAATAACCTCCTTGCTTCGACGTCGAGGCGACGGCGACCTCGAAGCCTTACTCCTCGAGGACCGGCGCCGAGAGTTATGCTTCCTCTTCTTATGATGTTTCTTCGACTTCGAAGAGTGTGAAGTCGACGACTCCGGCATCGATTTCTCCTTCTTCCTACCTCTTCTTTCCTTCTTCGCCTTGGCCATGAAGAGTTTCGCCTCCCTCTCCTACAGGGCCTTGGGGTTCATCTTTCTACAGCTGGAGCAGTCCTCCACATCGTGATCTGAAGAAAGACACCACAAACAATCCTCATGTGGGTCAGTCATGGACATGTGGCCCCCATATTCCCTACAAGGTTTAAAACCTGACTTCCTTGTCGAAGACATGGCAAATCCAGGAACAGTATCCCACTGCAAGACAACAAAGTAGCAGGAGAGTGCTGGAAAACCGTTACGCGTCGACGGCGTGGAAAAAAGGGAACTGACGTCATACGGAGTCGCGAGCGGAGCCAAGGTATTATGACATCCATGTCGGCGCAGAGAGCTGGGGAAAAAAGTTCCGTGGAATGCTGGCGCAGAGGATATTCACAAGGTGAGGAATCCACTGGCAGATGTATCAATCAGAAACACAGTTCAGCAGAAAAAAAAAACACCTGAATGCAGAATGGAGCAGCCAGGAACCAGCACAGCACAGGGCAACCAACCCCCCCTGCCCCCACCAACAGCCAGAATCCAAGGGGAAGAGGAAAAGGAAGTGCAGGTTCAGTCAGGATGAGAATGAGATCCTGATCGCAGAGGTGACGTAGCATCAACACCAGCTCTTTGTCCGCTTCAAAGTGTCATTGGGGACCAAAAAGGCCATATGGCAGTCCATAGTTGACACGGTGAACTGCATAGGTGAAGTGAAGAGGACAGTGATGGACTGTGAAACGCGTTGGCATGATGCCAAGCACAAAACTAAGAAGAAATTGGCAACCAATCTACAGGCAGCATTGCAGACCGGAGGTGACAGTCCAGCGCCCCAGGAGGAGTTCGATCCCATGGAGGAGCAGGTGTCCGCAGTTATCTGTGAGGAGTCAGTGGTTGGAGGAGCGGACCGGACAGTGCTGACTATGACCAACTAAATCACCACAGGGTAAGTAACAACAAGGGACAATGGGGGGGAAAACCTAAAGTCGTGCAGTCCAGGCACCTATGTCTCATTGCTCTCCCACACGGTCTGCAGGTCAAACAGTAGCCACCTGGCTACCCTATGCATAGATATTACATTAATGGAAGGTTCATGGGCGTATTGATCACATTTTTGAAAAGGGCAGCATTGCAGGTGCCACAGCTGGGCTAGTCTAACTCACATTGTAAGAGTAGTAATATGCTGTGTCTACAAGATACGGTGCATTCCTGTAGTGACTTCATGCGCTGGGTCACATATAGCAGACGTACACCAATGCAGGAATCTCTGCACCATAGGTCAAGAGGCATCTGCGTAGGTCCCATCCAGCTGAATGTGCACCAGCAGAAAGGAAATCACTGGGATGTGTTGTACTGTCCTACACACAGCGCAACCCTGCACTTTGCTATTCACACAGTTTGCCACAGCTAAATGTGTTCTTGTGCTGTGCTGCACCAAATGTCTATAAATGATGCCCCTCCGTCACGCCTGGTCCCATGCACATCAACCTAGGCTGACAATTCATATCATACAAATGGTATCTCACAGGCTCAACTACACACCTGAGGGATGGGGGAAATCAGTGGGCCATGGCAAGTACCTACACATGAGGATACAGAAATTGACACTTCCAAACTCACCTAGAGCAAACCACATGGCACCCAGCTCTCATGCCATGCATGCTCAGACTACACTTATCCGCTGTCATGGCAGGGCCCACCTGAACACCTCTCAACACAGAAATGACTGGGTGTGGGGATGAATGCAACCTATGAACACCAGTGGAACATGGGCCGTAGTTAAAGTGAAAATGCATACATACTGGCAGTGCCAACATGCATCCTTTCACAAATGCATGGAAGGGCCATATACACTGGATTATGTCCCATAACTGTGCACACCCCTGTGCTGGAGCAAAATGAACCTATGTGCACCAACGCAGGCACCCTTGCACCATGGCTCAAGGTTGTCTGTGTTGGTGCTTGCCTGTAATCATCATGGCCAGCACAAAGGAAAACACATGGGGTGCGCACAATCCTTGTGAGTATGGTGCTGTCGTGTGCATGTGCAATGACGCTGGGTTGCATCACTAAAGTGCCTGCAGCACCATGTTGTGTCAAAACATTGTGAAAATGCCCCTTGGTAGGTACATGTCACCATTTCCTGCAACACTACCATCTGGGGTGCTGCCTGACACATGTCACCCTGTAAAAGCCTGCTATTTCAGCTTGTTGGAGATTGCCACACATGATGTAGGTGGTGTATATACTGGAGAATCAACAGATGATCAGGGTGCCAACACTTTGTGGCAAGACGTTGGCTGCCAGGATCTTATTTGAAACAGTCAGGGGGTCAATAGACACATACAAGTGCATAGAACAGATCAAAGAGAGGTCTGACACCCAGCAAATGACGCAATGGCATGAACGTCAGTGATTTCATTTTGACTACTGGGACAGGCCCCATCTACTCAGAGTTGGCACATAGTGGTACTGATAACAATTCTGAAGTCCTGTCATGTATAATCAATATAAGGTGCCATCTGCAATCCACAGCCCAGTGTAACAGTTGTCCTATGTATCAATGGAGGATGGAAAGTGTAATGTCATGTACTTTGTCCGTCAACTGCTTAAAACCACATCAAAATGTACAAGACAGCAACAATAGCATTTCCCCTTTTCATTGCAGAGGATGAACCCTTACCTCCAGGCCAACACCCTGTCCTGGACATCACCAATGATGATGATGATGCTGACAACCTACCTAATCATCCACCATGACACCCTCCAAGAGCTCCTGGAATCAATTGGGACACCATCTCTGGACACGGGGAAGGGCAGTAGCATCATGGCATCTCCACATATCCCGTACAACAACCAAAAGGCACCACCTACTACCACACTCACACCCTTGGACTCCGAATCCAATAGGGACATTGTTGCGGCCATCAGAGGAACCTACTAGCCGCTCCTTGGCCTTTAGCGGTCCCTGACTGACATTGCTGGTGTCATGAAGCAGAGCCATCAACAACTGCCCTGCCAAAGTGTCACCAGTGATGTGAAGAGCTGGGAGCTACACAAACCATCTTGGATACCATGGAGTGGAAGCAGGACTCCCACATGGCTGCCTACCACTGCAACATTGCTGCTGTGTTACAAATCCAGCAGATCCTCCTCGCTGCAGTGCTGCAGGCACAGCATCCACATCTTCCACCCCTGATGTATGTGCCTACCTCACCAACCACAGGTACAATACCTCCCTCACAGGAGACACCACACACATCAGAGGAGGAAAATATGGACAGTGAGTGTCAACATTTGTGGCCAAGGTTTTCCTTATTCATGGTGATGGTGGTATGGTAGGTCCCTAATCGTACCTTGGTGTGTTCTCCAACATTTAGCCGACGGTTCGGCTACATATATGACTCCATAACTATATTATGCAACAAGACGGTGTTGCTTGGGTACACACATGCAACACTGCGGCACTGGCAATGTATGATATGAACAAATGTTACTTACCCGTAAGCTGTGGTTCTCCAGTATTGGTGTCTTTCATAGATTCACATACTTGAATATTCCCCGTCGTCGAAGTGGGAGTCCCACGGTACATAAAAAGCAATAAGTCTCATGTATATATATACATACATAACTATATAAGAATAAAGACATATATAAATAAACAATATATATATATATATATATATATATATATATATATATATATATACACACATACATATATATATATATATATATATATTTAAAAAATAATATACCAAGTCAAAAGTAGCATAGGATAACATTGACACATAAGAAAGCATTGAAAAAAGGAACCACTTTACTGACATATCCATATCGTTCTTATAGTCCAAACTGCAGCTCATCAAGCGCAAGCACCCTCTAGAACCTTCTCCTCAGAGGCTCAGGCCCTCAGATTTTCGTAGCACAAGAGTGACAAAAGAGTCTAATGAGGAGAAGAGAGCCTCTGAGGGGAGGAGGGTGGGTCGTATGTGAATCTATGAAAGACACCAATACTGGAGAACCACAGTTTACAGGTAAGTAACATTTGTTCTTCTCCAGTATTAGGGTGTCTTTCATAGATTCACATACTTGAATAGAATAGTGAGCAGTACACTGCCGCCTGAAAAAGGCCGTATCAATGTTGCATGAAATACAATGACATTGCATGATAAAAATACGCAACTGATAACACCCAAGGAGGAGGGAAGTAGCAGAGGCTCACCTTATTTAAAGAGATTTCGAAGAACTGCTTGGCCCACAGCAGTATCAGCTTCATTGATCGTATCCAGGCAATAGTGCTTCATGAACGTGTTCCTGCTGGACCACGTAGCTGCCCGGCAAATCTGATGGATGGGCACACCGGCGAACAGGGCAATAGAAGAGGACAGTTCTCTAGTAGAATGCGCCCTCACTGCAGAAGAAAGAGGCTTGCCAGCCTTCCGATGGCAGAAAGATATTGCTGAAGAAACCCAGCGTGCAATTGTTGGTTTTGTAACAGACTGTCCTTTACAGGTGCGCCCGTAGGCCACAAACAGCTGATCAGACTTGCGAAAGGGTGCTGTTCTGCTGATGTAGAATTTGAGACACCTCTTTACGTCCAAAGAGTGCAGACTCTGTTCCGCTGGAGATTGCGGATGAGGGAAAAATGTCTTCAGAATTACAGGTTCATTGACATTGAGATGAAAATCGGACGGTACTTTAGGCATGAAAGCAGGGTTAGTGCGGAGAATAACGCAGTCCGATCTAAATTGAAGAAAAGGAGGTTGGATCGTAAAGGCATGAATGTCACTTACTCTGCGAGAGGAAGTCAGCGCCAGCAGGAGGGCCACTTTCCATGTCAAAAATGTTAAATCCGCTGAATGGATTGGCTCAAAAGGCGCCTTCATGAGTTGAGCTAATACGATGTTAAGACGCCACGTGGGTGGAGGATGTCGAATGGGCGGGAACATCCGGAATCGACCTTTAAAGAATTGCTGTATTACTCTAGATGAATAGAGAGAGGACGAACCGTCCTGATGAAAGCGAGATATTGCCGCTAGAAAGACTTTCAAGGTGGAGTGAGACAATCCTGACTGTGCCAAATGCAGGAAGAAAGGCAGAATCTGTGCCGGGGAGGCATGAACTGGATGGCTGTGGGCCGACGCACACCAGTGACAAAAACGTTTCAGTTTTAGTTTGTAGGTCTTCATTGTGGAAGGCGCCCGCGCCATAGCCAAAACTTCTCTGCAGGCCAGTGGAATGTTCAAGTGAGCAAATTCAAGGTGCTCAGGTTCCAAGCAGACAATTTGAGTGAACTGGGATTCGGATGGCAAATCCGACCGTCGTTCATCGTTAGAAGGTCCGGCCTCGGGTGGAGAAGGATGGGCTCGCATTGGGAGAGGAGCAGCAACTCCGAGAACCATGCCTGCCGAGGCCACCGTGGAGCAATCAGAATAATGTGGCATGGTTGTCTCCGCATCTTCCACAACACCCGAGGAATCAGAGGGATCGACAGAAAAGCGGAGGCAAACATCCTGCACCAATTCATCGAAAGGGCATTTCCGCACGACCCTCTGTGGGGAAGCCAGCTTGCGTAGGACTGGCATTTGCTGTTCTGTGGGGTTGCAAAGAGATCGAGGTTCGGGCGACCCCAAAGGCCGAAGACAAAGTTCAGAGTCGGCTGATGCAATTCCCACTCGTAGGTCGAAGACGTTGACCGACTGAGTGCATCTGCGAGGACATTGGAAATGCCGGGCAGGTGGACTGCAATAAGCATAATCCGATGGAGTATGGCCCAATCCCAGATCTTCTGATCCAGCTGGGACAGCAGCGGAGATCTTGTCCCGCCCTGCTTGTTCAGGTAGTGCATGCTGGTGGTGTTGTCCGTCTGAATGAGGACTGACTCCCCTTGAAGCTGTAGCGAAAGGATTTGAGCGCAAGGAAAATTGCCATCAGCTCCAGCCTGTTGATGTGCCAGGAACGTTGAACCAGTGTCTACTTGCCTTTGACGGACAGATCTTGAAGATGTCCGCCCCACCCTTCCAGGGATGCATCTGTGGTAAGAATGAGATCCGGGGCTGTCGCCAGAAAAGACGTTCCGGCTGCGATGTTGCAAGGGCGAGTCCACCAAAGCATAGCTTGAGCCATTCGAGCGGTCACAACAATCTGTTCATTGAAAGAACCGGAGACCTGACGCCATTGCTTGTCCAATTCCTCCTGAATAGGACGACTCTTCAGTCTGCAATGTGGGATCAAACAAATGCATGAGGACGCCATCCCCAGAAAAGACTTCAATATGCGGACTGAAACGGACTGCTTTGAACTGATGGAAGTTGCAAGCTGCAGAATCCGCGTTTGCCGATCTGCAGAGGCGAAAGCCATGGCCATGGTCGTATTGATGGTAGCGCCGAGGAAAGTTTTGCACAGAGCTGGCGTGAGGTGAGACTTCTGTATGTTGACCGAAAGGCCTAAAGAATGAAACAGAGTCTGACAGAACTGAGTGTCGAGGGATGCTTGGTGAGAAGACTGGGACTTGATGAGACAATCGCCTAAATATGGAAATATTTGGATGCCTCTCAATCTCAGATGGGCTACCACTGGGGCAAGGACCTTTGTGAATACTCGAGGAGCTGAACGAAGCCCGAAGGGCAGAACCTTGAATTGAAAATCCCTGTGGCCTACACGGAAACGTAGGTATTTCCTGTGGCGTGGTAAAATCGGCACATGGAAGTAGGCGTCTTGAAGATCGACTGTTGTCATGAAATCGCCCTGAGAGAGGAACTGAAGAATGTCCTTCAGCGTGAGCATGCGGAATGACTGATCCTTTATAAACTTGTTGAGAGACCTCAGATCGAGAATGGGGCGCCACTCCCCCGATTTCTTTAATATGAGGAAAAAATGGGAATAAAACCCTAGACCCTTCTGTGATTTTGAAACCACTTCGATGGCCCCTTTCCTGAGCATAATGTGGATCTGATGGAAAAGTTCCTTTAGATGCGGGAGGAGGACCGGAAGGAGGGGTGTTTCGAGGAATCTTTACATATTCCAAGGCATGGCCCTTTGAAACAATGTCCAACACCCAACGGTCCGATGTGATTGAGGACCAATTTGAAAAGAATTGGGAGATCCGTCCTCCAACTGGGGAAGGGAAGAAACTGTGAGGTGGTGAACTTAAGCATAGACAGTCATTGTTTCTTGGAGGAGTTTCCTCTATAATTTGACTTGCCTCTATAGGATTTACCAGTCTGTTGTCTGTAAGACTGTTGAGTCTGAGAGGAAAAACGTTGGTGCCCTTGGTTGTAGGAGCGGTACTGATTGGAATTCCCACGAAAGGAAGAAGTGGTGCCGCGTCCGCGTGCACCCCGAAAAGGCTGCTTTCGAAACTGGAGCGTGCCGAGAGAACGAGCCGTCTCCGTATCCTTTTTGATTGTTTGTAGGGCGTCCTCCACATGCTGTCCAAACAAGGATTCCCCATCAAAGGGCATATCCAGAATCTTGGCCTGGACCTCTTGGCGGAAAGAAGTGGAACGAAGCCAGCCCTGCCTTCGTAAAACAGCCGCTCCAGCGAGCTGTCTAAATCCAGTGGAGGCGATGTCTACAGAACAATCAATGATTTCCGAGGAAGCTCTCTCACCCTCTTGCAAGATCTTTAGAGCGTCCGCTCTAGAGGGTTCTGGAATAAGTTTAACAAAAGCTTCCATGTCCGACCACATTTGCCGATCATAACGGCCCAGGATGGCCAGAGAATTAGCCGCTCTTACTGTTGTAGAGGCCATGGTAGAGAACTTCTTGCCGATGGCATCTAGACGTCGACCGTCCCGGTCAGGTGGAGACGAAAGAGGAGACGAGGGATTCTTCGAGCGACGTTGTGCTGCCTGGGTGATGACTGAGTCCGGCTTAGGTTGGGACACCAAGCAAGCTGGAGAAGAATCCGGGGCCTTGTACTTCTTCTCTAATCGCGGTAGAACCCGCAGGGATTGAGTTAGGGGTCTTCATCAACTTAATTCCCTCGTTCCAAACAAAGTCAATGATGGGCACCGCCCAAACTTGTCTTTGTGGTTGCGATTTGAAATCTTACAGAAAGCAATCTTCTTCCCTGACAGCCATGGGAAGATTAAATCTTTGAGCCGCTCTTTCCATTAGCTGATGGAAACCAGAGATATCGACAGGCGGTGAATTTACTGGCGACCTTGGAGGCGAAGAAGGGGAATTTATCTGATAGTCATCCCATTCCGTCATGGTATCATCATCATCTTGGAGCTCTCCGCCCTCCGTTTCCTGGAGACCCTTACCAACGCTCTCTGTAGAGGGATTCAATGGAGGTGCGGATGGTGTCGGCTCTGCTGGCGCTGCAGGAGGAACCGGAAAGGTTGAAGGTGCATCACGTGGAGAACCGTGAGATGAGGATGGAAAGCGACGATTATAATCTTCCAACATAAATTGGAGGTTGGATATGAGCGACAAAGGAAGTTGCGCCATAGGAACCTGCGCAGGAAGATCTTGCTCCTGCTCTTGATTGTAGTGATCATGCGAATCATCATCATCCTCAAAATCTTGGCATTTAATGAAGAGTTCAGATGGACTGCGAGCAGCCCGGAATGTAGGCTGAACGTCCTCATCAGATTCAGAATCATCCTCGTCACCAGAGGGAAATAACTGATGAGGTGGCTGAGTGGCCGGTGGTATCAGAATGGAGTCCAGCACAGCATGACGACGCTGTAACAAAGATTCGTCAACCGGATTGGGTGCTGGCGTAGACAGTGATATCAGAGGCAAAGATGCAAAATTTGACACCATCGTCGACGATGCCACCGTTGACGAGGCCACCGTCGACGAAGTCGCCGTCGACGAGGTCAGCATCGACGAAGCTGCCGCCGGCGGCGAGGCTGCCGTCGACGACGAGGCTGCCGTCGACGAAGTTCTAATCGTTGTCGGCGTCGACTTCTTCTTCTTTTTCACCATCGTCGACGAAGATTTAGACGTCGACGGCACAACAGCCTTCTGAGTCGTCGACGAAGATATCGGGATCGTCGACGAGACTGCCTTCAAGGATACACATACCACCGTCGACGGAGAGTACGTCGACGAAGTCGTCGTCGACGACATAGCAAATCTGCTTTAAACCGTCGTCGACGAGGCTGAAGAATTAGCAGATCTCGTCGGCGGTCCCTCCGTCGACGGTTTTGCACGTTTTTGACGAAAAACATGCCCTGAAGGAGTCACAGATGCCTGAGAGTAAGATCCTGGGGGCGTTGGCGTAGTAGCAGAAGGCACTTGAAATGCAGAAACTCCCACAAGTTGAAGTTTTTTCATTTTCAAAAAGGGAGAAGGCAAGTCCTAAACACTACTGTGCTTGGAGGAGACTCCGGTGCGAGCAGAAGCCACACTTTCCACCTCAGAAAGAGGATTATCTGTATCCTTCAGTTTTTGAAGCCACAACAAGAGGCGACCTTCCCTGTCCTTTAGCGTCTTCTGCGAGAAAGTTCTACAAATCTTACAGTTGGCCACCTTATGGTCAGGGTAAAGGCAGTAGATACATTTTTCATGAGGATCCTCAGAAAAAAGTCTTAACTTGCCACAAGAGGCACAGGGACGAAAAAGAGACTTCTTACTTGAAGACATGATGTAGCAAATTCAAACCAGAGACATAAACTGAGCAGAGCTCAGGGAGAATCCCTTCACACGACATGCGGTAGAAAATCTGAGGGCCTGAGCCTCTGAGGAGAAGGTTCTAGAGGGTGCTTGCGCCTGATTGGCTGCAGTTTGGACTATATAAAAACGACATGGATATGTCAGTAAAGTGGTTCCTTTTTTCAATGCTTTCTTATGTGTCAATGTTATCCTATGGTACTTTTGACTTGATATATTATTTTTGAAATATATATATATATATACTGTTTATTTATATATGTCTTTATTCTTATATAGTTATGTATGTATATATATATATATATATATACATGAGACTTATTGCTTTTTATGTACCGTGGGACTCCCACTTCGACGACGGGTAATATTTAAGTATGTGAATCTATGAAAGACACCCTAATACTGGAGAAGTAGAGTTTGTATCTGGTAATTGAGGGAACATTTCTGGATGTGACTCGTGGGCTTATTATTATTAAAGGCAAATGTGGACTATAGTTTTGGGAGTGTGTACCCATGCACATCCTATATGGAACACTGCAAAGTACTCATTTAAAAAGTGGTCTCTACTGTTAACACATGGCTGGCATCATAAGAGACACACAGTTGTTGGCCACCATCTACGTTATTGCACCAAGATCATGGTGGCTGGCAAAGGAGAACCATCTGCTACAGGTAGTTGACATGCACATTATTTTACTAGTACCAGATGATGTTCTAAGGTGTTTCATACACTCTGCTAGATAACTAGTGCCTGTGACAAACATCAGTGCTACAAATGTAGTATGTCAGTAGTACAGTCTGAGTATAAATTAAAAATGCTTACACCGTGTTTGTGCTCTGAATGTTTATTCATAGACAGATGTATATTGTGTTATTTTATCACATTTTTCAAATTACTTTTAGAAATCTTTTTTTTCTGTAAAGAAGTGGTTAATAATATTGTCCCTGTGCCTTGTGGCTGCTACTGATGCTGCAGGTTGCAGAGGTTCCTCATATCCCCTTCCTCTCCATCATCCGACATTTCCTCTTCCACATTGTCCTCTGGTCACAGCATATTGGTCCTGACGTATATGTTATGCAAGATAAGGTATAGCAAAATGATCTTACAAACCATGGATGGGGAGTAGAGCAATCTACCCCCGGATATATCAAGGCAGCAGAATCGTGAATTGAGGAATCGAAAAGTCCGCTCAGCGATAGGCCTGGTGCAGCATGGGGCTTGGTTGCATGTCATCTGGGCTTGGCTTTGCGGGAACTTCACCAGTGTCATGACCCACAGCCCCAATGCATAACCTTGGTCAGCTGCAAAGAAAGAAGCTGTTGTATTAGTCGAAACTCATGATAAGGGTAAAACTGAGCTCCTACTTCCTGGACTCAGTTCCACCTACTGGGGTCCACAGTTCTGGCCTCCAGAGTTCGGCTCCCCCCCCGTCCCTGCAAAAACAGTAAAAAGTCTAGGTGTCATCATTGACACCGAGCTTTCTCTCAGGGCTCAGGTGGGAGCGGTGGTTTCCTCCTGTATGTTTCAACTTCGGAGGATCCGCAAAATCCGCCACTTTCTTCCCCCGGCAGCACTCACCCAAACTGTTATCTCGCTGGTACTTTCCCGTCTGGATTTTTCCAACGCCATCTATCACGGTCTACCACAATACCTGACTCAACGCCTCCAAATCGTCCAGAACCAGGCTGCCCGCTTGATCCATGGAACACCCAGATGGCAATCAGCTAAACCTTTGCTTGTGAATTTGCACTGGCTCCCGGTCGAGCGAAGGGCTGCCTTCAAGGTGGCTTGTCTTACCTTCAAGGCACTTCACTGCCCTTCCCCTGCTTTCCTGAAATCTACCATCCACCATTACTGTCCTACACGCCATCTTCGATCCGCCCACCTTGACTTGTTGATCATCCCCAGGGGCAAAACTAAGAGATTCGGCGGACGCCGGTTCTCCCAGTTGGCCCCTGGACTCTGGAACACCCTCCCTCTTTCTATCAAATCCTGCTCTTCTTTTCTCAACTTTAGGAAAATGCTAAAAACTTATCTTTTCCCTACCCCCACGTAGATTCTGTTACCTCTACCTCCTCCTCACTCTGTTCTGTCTACCAGCGCCAGGAAGCTTCGGTGTCAGTGCGCTTTACAAGCAACACTTAACATAACATAACATAACAGTCCAACATTTATATCCATTGTGCCCTGAGTGCAGCTTTATACATTCACCTTGCAAACTGTCATGTACATGATATGACAACGTGTGGCTTACAAAGAAGTCAGTATTGGCAACGGCTGACACAGAGCTATACATACAAGTGTGCTGTCCTTTTGTATTTGTAATTCAGCTGAGTGGCAATGCCATGCAGGCGATGATTTGTCACCAATGAGGTTAGTCTCTTTGCCATCGAGTAGGGAAATGACACACAAGCATTTATCCTGTCAATTTAAGGGTACCATGTAAATTTCTAAGGCATTACCTTTCTGGTTGGATGATAGTATGTGTTAATGTGTCTTCCTTTATGTAGGAGAGTAGGGTCTGCTTTCTATGTTCACCCCCACTTTTTGCTTTACTGGTTTTCGACTTAGATGTGGCTGTGGGCCTGCTAATCAGACCCACAGCCCTGCTGTTCTCTCTCTAAATCGATACTATGTACTTTAGGTGCATAACCCATTTGGATAGGATCACCTTATTGGCCCCTGTACAGTGTACCTTAGGTACCCAGGGCATAGGTGTACCCTAGGCCTACCAGGGGCTGCAGCATGTATTATGCCACCCCTGGCCTGGCCTTCCATTATGACACAACTGGCTGATCACTCAGCTGGGGCAAGGTCGTGTAATCACTCCTTGCTTAGGTGTAGTAGTCCTATACCTAACTTACATATAGACACATGTGTACCTATCAGCCACTCCTATGGCAGGCCTTAACAATCCTGGAGGCAGAGTGCTTGGTAACATGTGAGATGGTGCTCTAGCATGAGCTGAGCCTGTCTGCAGCTTTCGGAACCATGTCCTTATAGCTGTTCTATGATATAGCCTACCATATACTCTTAAACGGTTATGGTAACTATGGTTTGGCTTTATCAAAACATGTCGTGTAAGGTGTCTAACACTTTGGAATAATACCCCCATCCCATTTCTGGGGATGAGGATATTATCCCTCCCTTCTAGAGGGAGAAGACATGTTGTAACCTACTTACCCGGTTAAAGTTAACCAGAGCCCCAGCATCACAAAATGGATGCTGCTGCCACAGACAGGAGTCTGACCTCCTGCTGCTGGGAGTGATCCCGGCAAGGGAGGCTTGGACAATAGGTTTCCTGCCTTGGGAGGTGCGAGCACCACCCCAGACAGGCCTTAGTGTATTGGGGCAGGGAGGGATGAAAAGAATGAGACATGCCTGGGGCACACAAGGTGTCCCGTGCATAGTCCAGTTCAAACCGGTGCTGGGGCACTCCAGCCCCAGTCCTGGCGCGAAACTGGACAAAGGGAAGGGGGTGTAACCACCCCCCTCCCAGGTCACACCCATAAGGCGTGACCTAGCAGGCAACCCAGCCCCCCAGATTAGTACAAGAGTGGTAGCTGGGCCCCAGGAGATTAGATTATCCTGAACCTGCAACTTGAACAGAAACTCTGGACCTTCGACATTCGACGAAAGAAGAAGACTGAAGAATCTCCCTTGTGGCCAAGGAGTGGCTACCCTGTGCAAACAGGCACCATCAAGAGACTACCCTTTGCTTTGCTGAAGTTCTACGAGGGACCGACTGCAGAGCCCGACCAGAGCCTTGACTTCCAGACTTCTCCGACCCTGATCCACATCCACAGCCGAGCTGAGATCCGTGGAGGCGACGAGAGACGCGGGACCGGCTACCTGGGAAAAGTGGCTAGTATCTTCCAGCGCAGCTTCTGAGGCACCCTCGAAGTTGTGCACCGGGGATTGAGAAGCCCCAACCCCAAGCACCATCTGCACCGAAGATCAGCCCCCCACACTCCACGAGTCCTGCGTGGGGCCCTTCTGCATTTTCCTGCTTGCCGCGTCTGTCCGGTTGCTTGCCCGTTGGCTAGCGGCCTTTGTGACGACACACCTTGAAATCTTCACCGCTGGTTTGGCTCCTCCAGACTGGCTCCCGCTTCTTTGCAAAAGAGAAGCACCCCAGACCTTCCTGGTCTGCACCAGAAGCAAGTCCTCCGTTCTTCGTGGGTTCCGCTTGCCAAGGCTTGGTGAGTCCTAGTTCGACTTCGACGCCGCCGACAGCAAGAGCCTTCGTGGGACAGCTCGCCTCCTGGTCCTGGTCGTCCTCGACGTCTCCTGGTACCCGTGGCTGCAGTGACAAGCTTCACCTTTCACCTGCAATCTTCACGACATCGCCTGGTTCCTTCCTGGTTCCACGTGGTCACTGGCTAGTGACCTTGACTCTGTCCCTTCTGCTTGCAGGTATCCTCTCTTCTTGATCCCAGCCTTGGGATCCACCGGACACTCTTCACTGACCGCCTGTCAGCAACTTTCCTTCAGGCATCCATAGAAGTCCACGACGAAACCCGACGCAAGTTCACACCTATGCACCCGCAGTCCGTGGGCTAGGTAACTTGGGTACTTCGGTGCTCACAAGGGTAGTGACTATCCTAGGGTCTAGTTTCCGAGTCTCGACTCTCTAGCTGCTTCAGAAGTGTCCTTAAACTGTTAATTTCTAACTGCTAGTAATTCTATCGACTTTTACGCATTACACGTGAGTGTTTCCACTCTGCACCTGAATCCCGTGGGCCTCCCACTTCCTAACTGTTGCTAGTGTAGTGTAGCCCCAGCGATTCCCTAGGCCTAGGCCTATCCTACTTCCGTGACAGTGGTCCTTATACCACTTCTTTAGTATATGGTTTGCGTGGCCCCTAGGGCCTAACTGTATTACTTACCTGTGTGACTTAATGTATGATTGAATAAGACTGTGTTGTACTTACCTCTAATCTCATAAAGAGTGCTGAGGGTTTGACTAGAATAAATACACTTTATTTTATATATATATCTGTTGTGGTGTCCTTTCATTTGGTATTCAAGGGATTATATATGGTATCACAGCTGGCTTCACATGCCATTCAGAGTTTAGCCTAAGACTGCTCTTGTCCATGCTACCACTAGGATAGCTGGTCTATAAGGTTGACTTTACAACCAATCACCATAAGGGTTGTTTGGACTGATATAAGGTGTACACTAGAACTAGTGACATCATACATCAGGCCAACTTCTCACACTTTAGGCACACATATTTTGCACTTACATATTAACTCTACATTTTTGTATGCACCAGGCATGGTAAGGATAGTAGCTGTATGTGAATATGTGACATCTTAGTCTACACATGGTAGTGCGCAGAGTCTACTGTGGTGACAGTATACAGAAGTTACTAGATGTGTGGTAATGTTGCACAGTACAGATGAACAAGTAGACTGGTCACACTACAGTGCAACACTTCTAGGGGATAGTGTAAGCCATATCTTCAACATAATTCATTGTCCATTGGTTGAGTGTCTATGCAGGCAGGAGCAGGGCATAATTTCTCCATAGCAGTCACGTCTATTCCCCCAAAAACATTTTAGTTGGCTAACATGGGGGATGAAGGTTGTGCATGAAGGGGGCACCTTGCTGCACAGTCTTGCACCTTTTCTGACAGCTGTAGTGGTTTTTGCAACAAACATTTATACATGTTGTGCACATTGGGTGTGATGTGTGTATATGATTTGTCATGTAATGCTGCATTGTTGAGGGTAACCAGAGCTGTGTATACCTATGGCCATATTTGTTAGTTTCACCGATGTGTGATATATCTTCATTCCTCTTGACCATGGGATTGACTTGTGCTACGCAGACTTTATACAGTGATTGCCTTGCTCCAGCAAAGGTTTGTGGTGCCATATTGAAACCATTTCTTCTTATGTGAGGGTCTTTGCCACCATTAGATGGTCACACAGGTCCTCATGTTGCTTTTCTACTACTAGAAATCAACGATAGTGGAAATGCTGAGCTAACCTGCATCCAAAGCGAAGTGATGAAATATGAATTTCTTTTTACATACAGCACATCCATGGTTTTTCTACGTTCAACTACTCACATAATGGTGTGTAAAGTGAATACCACCTTCTCACCCGTGAACCACAATGCACGAGTCATCTTGTTGTCCTGACATGATGTAATGTTTTAAGGGGCAGATTCCAGTACCAGTTTCATACTATCTGTGAAATTCCCTCTTTCAATCTGTAATGCAGAATGCTGGACACATTTTGATAGGACGTGGGAAAGAGATCTATGCTTATGTATTCTCTGTTCATCTCCCCTTGGGTGGCAAACCACTTGCACACTGTCGCAGGGTCCCTGTACGTAGGATGTGTGTTAGAATGATGTGATGTACATCGGTGTTGGATGGTAAAGGCCGCCACATTGTCCATGGTATACATACTTAATGTAGGGTGAATGAGAGATGCACTTTGTTGTAGCTTGCAGTACTGCATACCTATGAGGCCTTACAAAGTCATGCAAACATACTTCCCAGTGCCAAATTGACATGATTTGGGCATGTTCTCCACCGACCATCATGACTGATGATAGCCCCGGAGTCCATTTGGCTTGTACATGTGAGCCACTGGCTTAGTCAGTGTAGACATGTGTGACTTGAAGATAATATGTTGTAATTTGGGACAAGTATATGAGACCACACCAACAACCTATGCACAGTGAAATTCAATTCTAAATCAATGTGTTCCTACAGGATGGAGTGCTTTGCGGTCTGCCGTGTGCTTGATGTGTACTTACCAAGCAGTAGGCCATTCTCATAGGTCCCATTCTGGAAACGCTGATTGATGGAAGTTTGCCGGAAGATGAATGAGTCATGTGCACTGCCCAGGTACTTGGCAAGGACGTTGATAAAAAGTCAATTGCCTGCACGTTCATGGAATAGGTGTGCTTCCTGTTGCGTTAGATATGGAATGTAGCCGCAGAAGGCACATTGCACATGTGGGCAGTCCATTTACGCCAACACCAACGGGAATCCTGCAATGGCATATTAATAAGCCTTGCTTGTTGTCCTGTTGCTGCTGTGCTGTGTTGGGGGAAGTAGAGGTATTGGAGCGTGAGACTTATGATGCCATCCAGGACGGTGGGGAGGAACCTAGAGAAGGATGCCTTGAATATTCCTACCACTCTGGCTGTGGTGGGTTGAAAAGTTCCTGATGCCAGCACTTACAGGGCAGCGAGTAGTTTGGCCTATGGAGGTATGTTGGTGCAGCGCTGGGATGTTGGCTGCAGCCTTGGCGCAATCTGATACCAGAGGTGGACAATGAGGGTATCCTCTGATGGTATGTCTGTTCCCTTCTCCTGCGCTGCCTCTGTGTTAGTGGTGGTGGTCTCCTAGGTGCTCCTAGCTGCAATAGCAGTAGATTGATGGCATAGTAGAGCTTGCCAAAGTGATTTGGGTCCGTTCTGCTGTTATACCGGTGTACTAGTGTCATTTTTAAGACAAGCTTTTCCCTAGCACTAAAAGAATGCCGCCAATGGGACCTATTGACAGTTTTTTAATATTAGCGGCGTCTCACAATATCCTTGTACATATGGCGGAGTGTGTTTTGTGTGTGGTTTTCTTAGGGGACGCCTACCTTGCATAGAATTTTTGGTAAATGCGCCTAGCCCAACTGGCGTTATAAAAAATAAGCATTAGCTGGGGAAAAGAGACGCTGGAAGCCTCTAGCGAAACTTTGAAAATAAGGCGATGAAAAAAAACTGCTGCACCATCAAAGAAGTTATGCTACGGAAGCAGCGGTAAATCCTTGCAATTATGCCCCTAGGAGTGTTAATTCTGTTCCGTAACTAAAGCTAGCAGAGAGTGTAGGAAGCTGGCTCTGTATATACTATACCAAGATAGGGTATAGTATGTTCAGAGTCCAGTGGATCTCCAAAGCGTTACAGAGGTTAAAGTAGATAGCACCTTACTCTCTATTTGTGGTAGTGTGGACGACCAGTAAGGCTTTTTCAGAGGGTAGTGTTAAGCATTTATTGTGCACACTCAGGCAAGAAATGATGTCACACACTCAAAGATTGAACTCAGACCAATTGTTTGTATGAAAAATATTTCTTTAGTTGTATATTATTTTTAGAACCGAGCAGTACTTTGTGCAGGTAAGTAAAGTTGTACTTTTCAAAACAGGTTGATAGGAATATGCAAGCTGAATGAAATTGATTTTGTTACAGTTTTGTAAAACATTCAACAACAGTTGTAATTACTTTATAATTACTTTTAGGATTACTTTTTTCTACTCAGTGTGATATGCCTAGATATCCCATTGGGACATTTCCTAGACAAAGGTAAGTAGAGTACTTTGACATTAAAACACAGTTGTTTAGGTTTCTAAGCACAACTTGGAACTTTTTCAGAGGAAAACAGTCAATTCAATCCCATGGAGGAAAATGTGGTTATCGGTTTGCAGGTAAGCAATCGGTCTTGAGGGTTGAGTTTCTGGGGTTAGAATAAGAGTTTCCCCAGGGTCAAGGATGCACTCAAAGAGCAACCTCAGCGGCACCATCGCAGCCAGGTGCAGAGTGCTGAGGCCCAAAGTTAGTTATGGGGCTAGGGGTCCATCGGTTGGTGACTGCTCTCGGGCAAGCCACATGGTTGAGGGAACAAAGCTCCTAGGGTTAAGCTCAGGGCAAATAGGGATCCGAGTTTGCACACAAGGTGCACCCACAGCGGCACAGAGGCGGCGGGTTGCAGGGTGCTGGCTTGGTGTTGGGTGCCCTGTTGTTTTCCATGGGAGATCTCCGGTTGGAACAAAGACTTCAGACTCGGGCAGGGAGGGTTCTGGGAGAAGACCTCCAGTTGGAGAGGTAAGTTGGGATGCAGGAGGATACCTGGAAACCATCGGTTGAGGCACCCAAGGTCCTGGGGCATCAGGTACAGGGTTATCTTTAGGAGTTGGATTTCCTTACCAGTGAGAGGCTGTAGGTGTTGGCTGGAGGCTTGAGGTAGGTCAGGGATCACCAGATCCCAAGTCAGACTTGCTGGGGGGACCTCCTCATGGTGTTGGGCCACTGGAACTCTGGCCCTGGGCATCAGGTGCAGAGTGGTGCAGAGCAGAGTCTGTGGCTTGAGCAAGTCCGGTGTTCACAGGAGACAAAGTCTTTGCAGGGAAGGCAGGTCAGGTCCTCCAGGTTCTGGGGGGCTGCTGGCTGCACTACAGGCCGGGATTCCGCTGGAGCAGGTCGAGGTCCGGACAGGCCGGTAGGGCTGGGGACAAGGCAGTTGGTGTCCTCCTCTTCTTCCTTCAGCATGGCTCTTCAATCCTTTTTTTTCTTCTTCTTGCTTGTCTGGGGAGGCAAAGTTCGGGGTCACCCCTCAATACTAAATTTAGGGGCATTTCAGGTAGGTACAGGTCAGGACCAATGGGTCCCTCCCTAGGGTTGGGTACACCCCCTATTATGCCACCCTTCAGTGGGAGAGAGGCTAAGGCCTCTCGCTGGTTGGTTGGGTCCCCCCATCTTCAAGACGGCTGTGACAGAGGTGTGCTTTGCCTCGCCTCCTTTACCAGAGGGGTGGAGGTTGCAAAGGTGGGCCCAACACTCCTCCTATCTTTGTTTTCCCGCTGATTCTCTGCCCCAAAGTGGGGGTTAGAACCAGTGGGGGGCCGTTGCTGGGAGCAGTAAATGGCTGGGTTAGCTCACAAAGGCAGCAAGCCTTTGAAGCTTCCCCTTCATGGACCCTGCCCATCCTGCGGGAGGAGGCTTGACACCTCTGCCCAGGACGTGCTTTGTTTCAGGACCCTGAGAGCTGGAGACTCTCGACCTAGGTGGCGAGCAGCCACTCAGCCAGGACACTAGTGTTAGGTCGTTTTTCAAGGGCATCTCCAAGATGTCTAAGATGACTTCTGAGTGAATTTGGCATTAAATCCAACACTGGCATCAGTGTGGATTTATTGGGATGAGAAGTTTGATGCCAAACTTCTCAGTCTTCAGAAAAGCCATCATGAAGCTGTGGAGTTTGGGGTGGCACACTCCCAGCCCATGGTTTCAAAATGGCTTCACTGCACGTACAACTCCTGTGAATGGCACAGGTATTGTAGGAGCCATGGGCTTATGCCAGTGGGCCCTCACCTGTGGTATAGTGCACCTTGCCTTAGGGTTGTAAGACCTGCTAGAGCAGACCGACCTATGCCACATGCAGTGTTTTGGTAGGCATGGCACATAGGGTTGTGTAAACTATAAGAAAATGTATTGGCGAACTCCAAAAAGATCCTTTTATTAATAATCAGTGATTGCAGCTCACCTAACTAAACTGTTTTAGCGTGCTACTCAGTATGTGCGGGCTGCCCGTCCCACATAGAGAATTATACAGTAATTAATCAGGTAAAAAGTTGCCTGAAAAAACTGGGTGCGCAGCTACCTAAAATTAAATTTTTTGAAACAATTGTGTGCCGTATATATCACAAAACAAATCAATCACATAATCAAACAAAATCACAAAGTCAATAATATGTGTCCAGCAACATTTGCATTTTTTTTTAAAGTAAATATATCACATCGATACAAATCTTTTGTGATGGTTGTGAGAAGTTGGCCTGATATATGATGTCACTAATTCTAGTGTACACCTTGTATCAGTCCAAACAACCCTTATGGTGATTGGTTGTAAAGTCAACCTTATAGACCAGCTATCCTAGTGGTAGCATGGACAAGATCAGTCTTAGGCTAAACTCTGAATGGCATGGGAAGCCAGCTGTTATACCATATGTAATCCCTTGAATACCAAATGAAAGGACACCACTACAGATATATATAAAAAAACATGTATTTATTCTAGTCAAACCCTCAGCACTCTTTATGAGATTCGAGGTAAGTACAATACAATCTTATTTAAGCATACATTAAGTCACACAAGTAAGTAATACAGTTAGGCCCTAGGGGCCACGCAAACCATATACTAAGTAAGTGGTATAAGAACCACTGTCACGAACACAGGATAGGCCTAGGCCTAGGGAATCGCTGGGGCTACACTATACAACCAAATGTTAGGAAGTGGGAGGCCCACGGGATTCAGGTGCAGAGTGGAAACACTCACGTGTAATGCGTAAAAGTCGATAGAAATGGAAGTTATTAGAAATTAACAGTTTTAGGACACTTCTGGTATAGCTAGGAAGTCGAGACTCGGAAACTAGACCCTTGGATAGTCAATACCCTTGTGAGCACCGAAATGCTCAAGTTACCTAGCCCACGGGCTGCGGGTGCATAGGTGTGAACTTGCGTCGGGTTTCGTCGTTGACTCCTATGGATGCCTGAAGGAAAGTTGCTGACAGGCAGTCAGTAAAGAGTGTCCGGTGGATCCCAAGGATGGGATCAAGAAGGAAGGAACCTGCAAGCAGAAGGGACAGAGTCTAGGTCACCAGCCAGGAGCCGGGAAGGAACCAGGAAGGAACCAGGCGATGTCGTTAAGATGCAGGTGAAGAGGTGAAGCTTGTCGCAGCAGCCACGGGTACCAGGAGGCGTCGAGGACGACCAGGACCAGGAGGTGAGCTGTCCCACGGAGGCTCTTGCTGTCGGCGGCGTCGAAGTCGAGTCAGGACCCAACAAGCCTTGGCAAGCGGAACCCACGCAGGATGGAGGACTTGCTTCTGGTGCAGACCAGGAAGGTCTGGGGTGCTTCTCTTTTACAGAGGAGCGGGTGCCAGTCTGGAGGAGCCGGACCAGCAAGTTAAAAACAAAGGTTAGTCGTTGCAGAAGTCACTAGCCAACGGGCCAGCAACCGGACAACACGTCGAGCAACTCAGGTGCAGAAGGGCCCCATGCAGAACACGCGAAGTGTGGGGAGCTGGTCTTCTTTGCAGATGGTGCTCGGGATGGGGCTTCTCAATTCCCCAAGCACAGCCTCCAGGGAGCCTCGGAAGTCACGCTAGTCAGGTACTAGCCACTTTTCCCAAGTCGCCGGTCCCACGTCCCTCGTCGCCTCCACGGGTCTCAGGTTCGCTGGAGATGTGGATCCGGGTCAGAGGTGTCTGGAAGTCTCGGCGCTGGTCAGTCTCTGCAGTCGTCCCTCGTAGGATCAGTCGCAAAGCAAGCAGCGGTCGCTGGATGGTGCCTGGTTGCCCAGGGTGGTCACTCCTTGGCCACAAGGGAGATTTCTTCAGTCTTCTTCCTGAGGTCGAATGTCGAAGGTCCAGAGTTTCTGTACAAGTTGCAGATTCAGGTTAATCTAATCTAGTAGGGCTCAGCTACCTACTGATATACTGGGCTAGTGGGCTGGGCTGCCTGCAAGATCCCTCCTATGGGTGGGACCAGGAAGGGGAGTGGCTAAACCCCCTTTCCTTTGTCCAGTTTCGCGCCAGAGCTGGGGCTGGAGTGCCCCAGCACCGGTTTGAACTGGACTATGCATGGA
The DNA here is from genome assembly GCF_964204655.1 of Triturus cristatus. NCBI lineage: Eukaryota > Metazoa > Chordata > Amphibia > Caudata > Salamandridae > Triturus > Triturus cristatus. The sequence goes on from NC_140593.1 coordinate 1,199,931,232, forward strand.
GCACCTTGTGTGCCCCAGGCATGTCTCATTCCTTTCAGCCCTCCCTGCCCCAATACACTAAAGTCTGTCTGGGGAGGTGCTAGCACCTCGCCAAGCAGGAAACCTATTGTCCAGGCCTCCCTGGCTGGGAGGGCTCCCAGCTGCAGGAGGTCAGACTTGTGTCTGTGGCAGCAGCATCCATTTTGTGATGCTGAGGCTTTGGTCAGAGTTAAACAGAAAAGTAGGATTTTAACATGTCTCTCCCTCTAGAAGGGGGGGAATAATATCCTCATCACCAGAAATGGTATGGGGGTATTATTCCAAAGTGTTAGACACCTTACACGACATGTTTTGATAAAGCCAAACCATAATTACCATAACCGTTTAAGATTATAAGGTATTTTAAGAGTATATGGTAGGCTATATCATAGAACAGCTATAAGGACATGGTTCCAAAAGCTGCAGACAGGCTCAGCTCATGCTAGAGCACCATCTCACATGTTACCAAGCACTCTGCCTCCAGGATTGTTAAGGCCTGCCATAGGAGTGGCTGATAGGTACACATGTGTCTATATATAAGGTAGGTATAGGAATACTACACCTAAGCAAGGGGTGATTACATGACCTTGCCCCAGCTGTGTGATCAGCCAGTTGTGTCTGATTGGAAGGCGAGACCAGGGGTGGCATAATACATGCTGCAGCCCCTGGGAGGCCTAGGGTACACCTATGCCCTGGGTACCTAGGGTACACTGTACAGGGTCCAATAAGGTGATTCTTACCAATTGGGTATGTACCTAGGGTACATGGAGTCCATTTTAAAGAGAGAGCAGACAGCCTGAGACCCTGAATGGCAGGATCTCAGGCCAACTAAGTCGAAAAACCAGCTAGACACTAGGCAAAAAGTTGGGGGTAACCATAGTCAGATATCCACCTTCCTACAATGGTTACAACTGTGTCCATACATCTGTGCAAATAAACACATATAAGCTTATTGCTGAATGATAACAAATTTTTCTTGAATGGAGCTCCACTTATTCATGCATAGTGCGCTACACGAATAAGTGGAACTCCATTCAAGATAAATGTGTTATCATTCAGCAACAAGCTTATATGTGTTTATTTGTACAGATGTATGCATACAATTGTAACCATCACAAAAGATTTGTATCGATGTAGTATATTTGCTAAGAAAAAAATGAAAATGTTGATGGAGACATATCATTGACTTTGTGATTTTGTTTTATTTTGTGATTGATTTATTTTGTGATATAAACGGCACAAAATTATTTCAAAAAATTAAAAAATTGATGTAGCTGTGCACCCAGTTTTTTTAGGCAACTTTTTACCTGATTAATTACATAGGGATGTGTGCCATGTTGACTATGTAGTTTTAGGGTCTCTCCCTGGCACACAGACTGCATTGGCAGAGTGTATGGGTCAGGGGAGGAGTTTCTGAGGGTGGCATAATAAATGCTTCAGCCCTAAGAGACTTTATCTGGCTACAAGGCCATTGTTACCCCTGGTACCTATTACTTGGGACTTATATGAAGGCCTGATTAGTGCCAATGTGGGGACAGAGGTACAGTTTTGGGGAAAGAACACAGGACCTGGGTACCTCATTTGCAGGAACCCAGGGCACACTTACTCAAGGAGCATCAAACATCAGGCAAAAATTGGGGAGCAACCATTCAAAAAGGGTCACTTTCCTACAGAGCGCAGCAGAGCGTCAGTGTAAAATGCCATGTGACAAAGCAGGTAGCGAGTCTTGGGGGCTAGGAGCATTAATTGTGCTCCGTTACTAAAGCTTGCTAAGTGCAGCGCGGCTTGTGTGAAGGAAGTCACGTGTCAGGAAGATGCTCCTGAAGACAGTGCCGGTAGCAGGCCTGGGAACAAGGAGCAAATGTGCTGCTCCAAGACCCGAGTTCAATTAAGGCAGAGCCGTCTCACGCCAAAGGAGCCGCGTGCCTAGTAGGATAAAGTGCAAGCCGCTTACCTTAATGCAGTGACCCTGGAACATCCGACCATTATCAGGTTCGAGAACACTGGCACTGACTGCAACCAGGTTTTTTAGTAACAGAATTAGGTGCTATGTTACAAATGTAAAGGCGCGGCTATGAGAGTGTCCAGGGAAAGATAGGCTCCGAGGCGGCGGAGCACTAACGTAGTCTGAGGCGGAGGACTCAGTGGACTACACCAAAAGAAAGAGGCTAATAACAAGTAGGACACTAACAACTAAATTATTAAAAGAGAAATGCAAAGTAATAGTCAGCATATTTGATGCTGTGCAATGTGAAATGGTTGAGGATGTAACAAGTAAAATGTGCTGGGAAATGTAGTCCAGATGGGTCTGGTGAGGGTCAGTGAGGTATGTTGGGAAATGTAGTTCAGGGCAGAAGCTCCATGAACAATGTAAAGTAAAACCGTAAACCCATGCCCAGTGTCAGTTGTTGCAGAGCCCAAATAAACAATATATTGTCATGTGAGTTAAAATGTGCAGAACACCTTCCCAGGATCTATTAGTATGGCTTGTAAGCTCCTGTAGCTAGAAAGTCAGGGGAGGGTAAGGCCACCAGGCTTGCATAATTTGCACATCTCAGAGTTGTTGTAGAGGTCGAACGCCAAAGGTTTTCAAGAAGTTAACAGCTGGGTACACGGCCATTCCGCACGTTATATGACCGTGTGTGAGTCACTTTGGTGCTGGAGGAGTATTTATGGTATAGACGTCCACAGTATCTCATCCCTGAGACCATTTGTGAGAAGTTGGCCTGATGTATGATGTCACTAGTTCTAGTGTACACCTTATATCAGTCCAAATACCCTTATGGTGATTGGTTGTAAAGTCAACCTTATAGACCAGCTATCCTAGTGGTAGCATGGACAAGAGCAGTCTTAGGCTAAACTCTGAATGGCATGTGAAGCCAGCTGTGATACCATATATAATCCCTTGAATACCAAATGAAAGGACACCACAACAGATATATATATAAAATAAAGTGTATTTATTCTAAGCAAACCCTCAGCACTCTTTATGAGATTAGAGGTAAGTACAACACAGTCTTATTTATGCATACATTAAGTCACACAGGTAAGTAATACAGTTAGGCCCTAGGGGCCACGCAAACCATATACTAAGTAAGTGGTATAAGGACCACTGTCACGGAAATAGAATAGGCCTAGGCCTAGGGAATCGCTGGGGCTACACTACACTAGCGTTAGTTAGGAAGTGGGAGGCCCACGGGATTCGTGTGCAGAGTGGAAACACTCACGCGTAATGCGTAAAAGTCAATAGTAATAGTACAGTTTAGAAAACGGTAGATTTAGGACACTTCCGGAGTAGCTAGGAAGTTGAGACTTGAAAACTAGACACTAGGATAGTCACTATCCTGATGAGCACCGGAGTACCCAAGTTACCTAGCCCACAGGCTGCGGGTGCATAGGGGTGAAGATGCGTCGTTTTCGTCGTCGACTCCTATGGATGCCTGAAGAAAGATGCTGACAGGCAGTCAGTGAAGAGTGTCCGGTGGATCCCAAGGCTGGGATCAAGAAGAGAAGAAACCTGCAAGCAGAAGGGACAGAGTCAAGGTCACTAGCCAGTGACCACGTGGAACCAGGAAGGAACCAGGCGATGTCGTGAAGATTGCAGGTGAAGGTGAAGCTTGTCGCTGCAGCCAGGAGGACCAGGAAGCGTCGAGGACGACCAGGACCAGGAGGCGAGCTGTCCCACGAAGGCTCTTACTGTCGGCGGCGTCGAAGTTGGACTAGGACTCACCAAGCCTTGGCAAGCGGAACCCACGAAGAACGAAGGACTTGCTTCTGGTGCAGACCAGGAAGGTCTGGGGTGCTTCTTCTTTGCAGAGAAGCGGGAGCCAGTCTGGAGGAGCCAAACCAGCGCAGAAGATTTCAGGGTGCGTCGTCACAGAGGCCACTAGCCAGCGGGCAAGCAACCGGACAGACGCGGCAAGCAGGAAAATGCAGAAGGGCCCCACGCAGGACTCGTGGAGTGTGGGGGGCTGATCTTCGGTGCAGATGGTGCTTGGGGTTGGGGCTTCTCAATCCCCGGTGCACAACTTCGAGGGTACCTCAGAAGCTGCGCTGTAAGTTACTAGCCACTTTTTCCAGGTAGCCGGTCCCACGTCGCTCGTCGCCTCCATGGATCTCAGCTCTGCTGTCGATGTGGATCAGGGTCGGAGAAGTCTGGAAGTCAAGGCTCTGGTCAGGCTCTGCAGTCGGTTCCTCGTAGAACGTGGGCAAAGCAAAGGGTAGTCTCTTGATGGTGCCTGTTTGCACAGGGTAGCCACTCCTTGGCTACAAGGGAGATTCTTCAGTCTTCTTCTTTCGTTGAATGTCGAAGGTCCAGAGTTTCTGTTCAGTTTTGCAGGTTCAGGATAATCTAAAGTCTTGAGGCCCAACTCCCACTCTTATACTAATCTGGGGGGCTGGGATACCTGCTAGGTCACGCCTTATGGGTGGGACCTGGGAGGGGGTGGTTACACCCACTTCCCTTTGTCCAGTTTCGCGCCAGAGCTGGGGCTGGAGTGCCCCAGCGCCGGTTTGAACTGGACTATGCAAGGAACACCTTGTGTGCCCCAGGCATGTCTCATTCCTTTCAGCCCACCCTGCCCCAATACACTAAAGGCTGTCTGGGGAGGTGCTAGCACCTCCCCAAGCAGGAAACCTATTGTCCAGGCCTCCCTGGCTGGGATCACTCCCAGCTGCAGGAGGTCAGACTTGTGTCGTGGCAGCAGCATCCATTTTGTGATGCTGAGGCTTTGGTCAGAGGCTAACAGTTGAAGTATGATTTTAACATGTCTTTCCCTCTAGAAGGGGGGAATAATATTCTCATGTCCAGAAATGGCATGGGGGTATTATTCCACAGTGTTAGACACCTTACACGACATGTTTCGATAAAGCCAAACCATAGTTACCATAACCATCTAAGATTATAAGGCACTTTAAGAGTATATGGTAGGCTATATCATAGAACAGCTATAAGGACAAGGTTCCGAAAGCTGCAGACAGGCTCAGCTCATGCTAGAGCACCATCTCACATGTTACCAAGCACTCTGCCTCCAGGATTCTTAAGGCCTGCCATAGGAGTGACTGATAGGTACACATGTGTCTATATGTAAGTTAGGTATAGGAATACTACACCTAAGCAAGGGGTGATTACACGACCTTGCCCCAGCTGAGTGATCAGCCAGTTGTGTCAAAATGGAAGGCCAGGCCAGGGGTGGCATAATACATGCTGCAGCCCCTGGTAGGCCTAGGGTACACCTATGCCCTGGGTACCTAGGGTACACTGTACAGGGGCCAATAAGGTGATCCTATCCAAATGGGTTATGCACCTAAAGTACATAGTATTAATTTAGAGAGAGAACAGCAGGGCTGTGGGTCTGATTAGCAGGCCCACAGCCACATCTAAGTCGAAAACCAGTAAAGCAAAAGCAAAAAGTGGGGGTGAACATAGAAAGCAGACCCTACTCTCCTACACAACACCCCCCAAACTTAGGGACATTAAACTAACCTTGACCAGTTGAGTCTTCATGTTCTAAGTGGAAATATCTGGAGAGTCCATCTGCATTGGCATGGTCAGTCCCAGGTCTATGTTCCACTGTGAAGTCCATCCCCTGTAGGGAAATGGACCACCTAAGAAGTTTGGGATTTTCACCCTTCATCTGATTTAGCCACAAGAGGGGCTTATGGTCTGTCTGAATCTTGAAGTGAGTGCCAAACAAGTATGGCCTCAGCTTCTTCAGGGCCCAAACCACAGCAAAGGCCTCCCTCTCAATAGCTGACCAACGTTTCTCTCTAGGGGTCAGCCTTCTACTTATAAAAGCAATGGGCTGGTCTTGACCATCTACATTCAGTTGTGAAAGAACAGCTCCCACACCTAACTCAGAAGCATCTGTCTGGACAATGAACTCTTTGGAGTAGTCTGGACTTTTCAGAATAGGTGCACTGCACATGGCCTGCTTCAGGTCATCAAATGCTTTTTGACAGCTTACTGTCCACTGAACTTTCTTTGGCATCTTCTTGGAGGTCAAGTCATTAAGTGGTGTCACTATGGACCCATAGTTCTTAACAAACTTTCTGTAGTACCCAGTCAGGCCCAAGAAAGCTCTGACCTGAGTCTGGGTAGTTGGAGGAGCCCAGTCCTTTATGGTCTGGATCTTGCTCTCCAGTGGTTGAACCTGACCCCCACCAACTAGGTGGCCCAGGTATACAACCTTGCTCTGCCCTATCTGCCACTTAGTGGCCTTGATAGTGAGGCCTGCCTTTTGCAGGGCCTCTAAAACATTCCTCAGGTGGACCAGGTGATCCTCCCAGGTGGAGCTAAAGACAGCAATATCATCAAGATAAGCTGCACAATAATCATCCAACCCAGTAAGGACTTGATTCACCAACCTTTGGAAAGTGGCAGGTGCATTCTTCAAACCAAAGGGCATTACCACAAATTGATAATGTCCTCCTGGGGTCGAGAAAGCAGTTTTGGCCTTTGCACTCTCAGCTAGTCTGATTTGCCAGTAGCCTGCTGTTAGGTCAAATGTGCTCAAAAACTTAGCAGCTGCCAGTCTGTCAATGAGCTCATCTGCCCTAGGTATTGGGTGGGCATCTGTCCTAGTGACAGCATTGAGACCTCTGTAATCCTGAGGAAATATGAATTTTTATGGTTAATTGTGTCCCCTATCTTAGACCCCAACGGCTCCATGTACATGCTACAAGTACATGTATGTTCCCTCCAGTTCCAGCTATGAAGACGCAAATACATGTGCGTCCAACGTCAACATGTCCTCTTTCAGATCCAGGGGGGGCGTGTCTTGCACCCCAAACCAGTCGCACAGCGTAATTGCGCAAGTCCATGATACTTCAAAATTTATCATTTCTTAACCACATAATCGTTCGTTTCTCTTTTTACTACTGGACTCCACTTGATCCACAATCAAAGAATCATGCAATTTTCCAAATTTCCAATGCTTATGATGAGACCATCCGGACTTCTTTCAAAAAACACGTGCAACGCATAATTCTTCCCAGGCATGTTCTTTATTAAAACCCAATGCATTTCGGACTCCTCGAGTCCTTCTTCAGGGGTAACTACAAACAAAGCATTTCAAAATTAATGATAGCTTGTACATACATCGTAATGTATTTAATTGTGCCATTCAACATTGCAAACAGCGATAAAATAATGCGCTGTAGAAAAATTATGCGCTGTAGAAAAATTATGCTCACATTGGTTAGAAGCATCTTCCCCATTTTTCTTCCCATTATTGTGTTGCTCCCCATCTCCCTCCCCCTTGTGTGCTGTGTTGCTTATTAAACTCAATGTAATGCAATCAACAGCCTCCCTGACCTATATGTATAAGGTGATCATAACAGATCACTCTTGTTTAAACATTAAATAGAACCCCTATGTATACCATAATGTTTTTGAAACCATCCGTTATTCAGGCTGTCATTAATCGCACCAATGCAAAATAAAACACTCTACCCATGAGGTCCCACAACAGCTAAACCTTCCCGCCTGTCTCCCACATTTTAGAACAAACGTTCGTTACTGATTGCAGCATGTTAAGCACGTACCTGCCTGGGCGTTTAAAGCTGCTCAAGTACCATCGCTGGCAAAAAGGTATTCACCCGCCCTTTACAGTGCTCGGTTTTTAAACCTGGCGCATAAATTAACATACCCGCCTGTCACCCGCATTTAGAACAAGCGTTTGTTACTAATTACAGCATGTTAAGCACGTACCTGCCTGGGCGTTTAAAACTGTTCAACTACCATCTCTGGCAAAAAGGTATTCACCCGCCCTTCACAGCGCTCGGTTTTTAAACCTGGCGCATAAATTAACGTCCCTCCCTGGAGCATTCCTGTTTGAATTGGTCACGTGATTGCACCATTAATCACTGCACAGCATTACTAAAATACTACCACTCCCAGAGTGCTTTGTGTATCTTCCGAGCGATACCTATTTACAACGTGAGCATACTGTTTGACAAGTGTCACTCCATCAAAACAATCATCATTGTTAAACATTGCCGCGTTAGTCTGTGTACTGTTTGTACTGTTAACTAATTATTAAAACAATGCCTGTCCCCCAAATGACAAAGAACAAGATGTATTCGCCGTGAATGTGGATCAAATTTCCAAAGCTGTTATCTCGTTTTTCTCCATCTTCTAAGTGCTGGGTGCAAACCATAATTAGGGCAATGAAATCATGGTAAATGTTACGAAAGTAATGGGATGCACACCATCCATTGAATCTTGATACTGAAATTATCCTGCAGTCCTCAAAAGAATGCGTGCGTAAACTGGTATAGTGCCTTGCCCTGTTGGCACTGATTATAGCACAACCAGGGGGGGGCGTGTCTTGCACCCCAAACCAGTCGCACAGCGTAATTGCGCAAGTCCATGATACTTCAAAATTTATCATTTCTTAACCACATAATCGTTCGTTTCTCTTTTTACTACTGGACTCCACTTGATCCACAATCAAAGAATCATGCAATTTTCCAAATTTCCAATGCTTATGATGAGACCATCCGGACTTCTTTCAAAAAACACGTGCAACGCATAATTCTTCCCAGGCATGTTCTTTATTAAAACCCAATGCATTTCGGACTCCTCGAGTCCTTCTTCAGGGGTAACTACAAACAAAGCATTTCAAAATTAATGATAGCTTGTACATACATCGTAATGTATTTAATTGTGCCATTCAACATTGCAAACAACGATAAAATAATGCGCTGTAGAAAAATTATGCGCTGTAGAAAAATTATGCTCACATTGATTAGAAGCATCTTCCCCATTTTTCTTCCCATTATTGTGTTGCTCCCCATCTCCCTCCCCCTTGTGTGCTGTGTTGCTTATTAAACTCAATGTAATGCAATCAACAGCCTCCCTGACCTATATGTATAAGGTGATCATAACAGATCACTCTTGTTTAAACATTAAATAGAACCCCTATGTATACCATAATGTTTTTGAAACCATCCGTTATTCAGGCTGTCATTAATCGCACCAATGCAAAATAAAACACTCTACCCATGAGGTCCCACAACAGCTAAACCTTCCCGCCTGTCTCCCACATTTTAGAACAAACGTTCGTTACTGATTGCAGCATGTTAAGCACGTACCTGCCTGGGCGTTTAAAGCTGCTCAAGTACCATCGCTGGCAAAAAGGTATTCACCCGCCCTTTACAGTGCTCGGTTTTTAAACCTGGCGCATAAATTAACATACCCGCCTGTCACCCGCATTTAGAACAAGCGTTTGTTACTAATTACAGCATGTTAAGCACGTACCTGCCTGGGCGTTTAAAACTGTTCAACTACCATCTCTGGCAAAAAGGTATTCACCCGCCCTTCACAGCGCTCGGTTTTTAAACCTGGCGCATAAATTAACGTCCCTCCCTGGAGCATTCCTGTTTGAATTGGTCACGTGATTGCACCATTAATCACTGCACAGCATTACTAAAATACTACCACTCCCAGAGTCGCCATGAATGGGTCGAATATTCCATTCCTAAGTATGATTGGCCACCGACTTTATATGGTTCACTTTTCACATTTTACAGTTCAGGCGAGTAGGCCCTGAATTCTGCCAACAAGCCTTTTTCTGCTTCTGCCTCTGAAATGCTCCAGCTTGGACCTGCATCCGTATCCATGAACTTTGTCCTACTCCCTGCGCGGCCAACGGTGCCTGACGCGGCCTGTTGCCTGCCAAAAAACTGTATTCAGCCTTCAAGTTATCTGCTCCGCTCCTCATCCAATGCATTCCTGTCTAGTAGTTTAGGTAAACATCCTTCCAGCTACCGAGCAAAGAGCTTGGCCTCGCTGTCTTTATGCAAGTAATTCATAGCCCCTGTTACCATGGAAGATTCCTGCCCCCTCGCTTCTCATGTAGACACATAGACGCTTGTACATGCACTAACAGTCAGTATAGAATAGATTCTGTCCGAGAGACCTTTCCTTTTGGATAAAACAGTTCTTTAAACAAAGATATTAGATACGATGGGATTAGGTTGACCTGACCCCCCAGACTTTTGTCTCCACATGTAGAGCTAAATGTCAAGTCCCCTTCATCCTCTAGTTGCACGTCAATCACACGTCATGCGGCTGCGCGCGCATCTCTGCCAAACATTTCTGCTGACACTGCAGGATTCTCTTATGGATCCACCCACTTGTGACATCATTTAAAATGACGTTTCTAGTATACGCCTGTTATTACGCCCATTTTCATTACGTATGTGTATTCTTATCTGTATTATCAGCTGTTACGCCTCCTGCATCTGTCTTAATGCAATGCTTTTCATATATATATTGTTACTTGTCAATAATGTATTGCCTATCCCTTCCTGAACCTTCGTGGTGATGGAATAAGATTGCCTAGTTCGAACTATGATTCCTTTGTAAGGAATAAAGCCCTTTTCAGAACCTCTAATACCACGGATTCTGCCTCTTATTTTGACTGAGTTATTCTTACTAGACTATACCGCATAAAAATAGTACAGGTAATTTAAATATTTACCACATAAATTGGCGCCCGAATAGGGACACTTTCTCATCTCACGCGCCGGAGGTGCGTTGCAGGCCCGGTCCCCTGCCACAGCTGAACGGACAAAAACGCGTACCCGCAGGATTTCCTGTATCTCCCTCCGGCCAAGCGGGGGTGACTGAGGCTGCGATCAACACCCAGACGAGGCGGTGAGAAGTGCGAAGTATCCCGACCAGAGCCTAGTTGAGAGAGCAAGATCCGAGGTATACAGAGGCCCACCAGGTTCCGAAGTTCCGAGTCGAGTCGAGTCCAGTCCGGTCCAGTTCAGTTCAGTTCCGAGGCCTTCCGTTCCGTGCTACCCGGTGAGTACCATTGCTGGGGAGGCAGTTAGACGTGCACATTGGTTTGTGCCGGTCCTGACGGGTTTGGGTACACAGATCCGGTCTGCACTGTTTTAGCAGTGTATCTGTACTGTTTAGCAGTATATCCAGTATGTTCATGTATATAATCTAGTATTATCTAGTATTAGTATTATGTCAGTAGTTAGTTATCTCTTAGTTATCATTGTTCGTTAAATGTTAAATGTTAAATGTTTTACTGTGTTCAAAAATTGTGGTATGAATGAGTGTTCATTATTGTGTTTTTCGTATTAATTGTGTTCAAATCCAGTTTGAATAAGAATCAAGTAGCAAGGTTTAAAGATGCCGTTCTTTTCAAAATTAAGACAGATCAAAACTAGAAAAGGAGTACTCGAAGAAGCTGTTCCCATTCCACCTAGGGATACTCCAGGGTATTTTATGTACCATAAGCATGGCCTAGATGCCGTATTATATCTTGATTTATGGGTGGACTACACCAAGGATTTAGCAGAGAGTCAGAGATGGCCCGCAGCTGGGACATGGGATGCCGATTGCATCATGAGAGTAGAAGAAGAATTATGGAAAAAGAAAGCCAGACAGTCACAGAAAGATGCCATTGAACTATGGCGTAAAGAATCGCATCGGCGCACAGAGAAAGCGCTCAGACTGGAAGAGAAAAGTAGGGAGAACTTAAATAAAGCCCGAGAAAATATGTTAATTGAGGAAGGTACCCGAGTAAAAACAGAACAAGTAGACAGACAACGAAACACTCTTATGAATGGTATGTATCCTCTCTTGGCCGAAGGTTTACCTAAGGCCACCCCGGAAATACCGAAAGATTTGCCACCCCCATTACTCCAGATTAAAGCACATCCCAAGACCGCAAAATATATTTTCCTTTCCTCCTATTTAGACGATGTAGCTCCCGAATATGTTAATGTTCCGCCACACACACCACCTGTCGAGGGTGCTCAACGCCAAGATCATCCGCCCCCAACTCCGCAACCACAAACTCCTCCGCACAATCCAACTTTTCCTGCATCCACAGTTTCTACATTACATCCCACAAACCCTTTTATGCCTAGCACCTCAGAAGGTGCGACAGGAGGTGCGGCAGCAATTTTCGCCACGCCACCATTACGAAGCAAATCGTCTCTTAGAGATTTAGCAAACCAACGTACACCACAAATAGCAACGTCCGACATGTTTAAGGAACATCTTATAGATTGTAGATATGATCCAGTGCCCGGTAAAAATGACAGAATGCTGCTATCATCACTACGTATACGACGAGCTTCAACGTATTTAACGACATTACCAGGAATGATTAAACATTTAGACAATATATATCGCTTTGTCCAAACAGGGCAAGGCCCTGAAAGTATTGACGAAGCCATGGAATACCAGAAAGTGGATGTACAGAGACTACTGTTACGTTTCTTCATAAACTGCTTGATCAGAGACAGAGATAGGTCCGAGGTAGATCAGGATGAAATGCAAGTCCTTACCAGATGGGGTCAGAATATATCAGAGGGAAAGCACGATAAACAGACATGTATAGTAGCTATGTGCCGAAAGATCCGCAAGGAAGTAGAACGAACACATAAAGCCAGATCGGAGGCAGACAAAACTGAATCAGAGGGAGAGGAGGAGGAAGAATCAGAAATGCCCACAGGACAATTAGAAACGATTGCTTATGTAGGTAGGGGAAGACCCTGTAACAATACCAGATACTTTAATGACCCGATACGTCCAGAATGTAACAGACATTTTCAAGCCCCTATGCTAAATACGAAGTCCCCTGAACACTTATTCCAGACTGCTGATAAATTACTCCGAGACCGAAGGGGGTATCATATGCTCGATTCTATGGATGAACAAGAATTAGCCAGGTCAGCAGTACAATGGGCTGACAGTTCTGAAAAATACAGTGATGATGCGTTAGCACACACGTTTTTGAATCTTACCCCAGACGAACAGCGTTTAGCTGGTATATACATGATACAGCACCTCGTTATATTGTATAGAAGCCAACGTTCCGATCCTGGTCCCCTACCTGATATATTGATAGAATTACTCACGAATAAATGGAGAGGTTCGGGTACTGATTTAATTAAAGAAATTCTAGAATATCGACACCAGTACATTGTCTTCGTATGCCCAGAACATGTTTCAGTTCCCCCCAAGTTGGAAAGAAAAACGTATCACATAGACAGACAGAATCCCTTACGCGAAGTACACCCAATCAGAGGTGAAGACAATACTTTTAAACGCGTGTTTGTGTACACGCCCATAACAAAAATTGAATTATTAGAAATGAAGAAAGTAGCACCTAGCCATGACAAAGACCCAGCAGGTTTCCACCGTGAGATAAAAGACATGTTACTCATGGGAGAGTATACTTATCCTGACATTATGAAAATATTAAAGGTTTTATTGCCTGCCGGTATTTACGAGAAACTCAAAGAAAAGGAATGGGAGGTGGGAGACCAAAAGATAGAGTGGACAGCATTGGAAAACGAAGAAAAAGCCCGAGCTGCAGGTTCAGGGCTTGGGGAAAAGACTACAGCCTTACCAGGATTATTAGTGCAGGTACTACCACGTCTATTGACTACGAAAAAGGAAGACTGGGGTGCAATTTCAGCCTGTAAACAAAAACAAGATGAAGACACTAGTGATTTCTATTCCCGATTTGAAAAATGTTTTGGTATTAATAGTGGCATAAAAGCAAGTAGTGAGTCGTATCCACATCTGTTTGTGACAAAATTAGTTGAGAATTCCCTGCCGCAAGTTAAAGGTAGAGTATTAAAATTCGAGAGTACCTGGCAAGGTAATACACCGTCACAGATGTTACAAATGTTACAATATCATCACAATAGAATTAGAGAAGAACAAGAAAATGAACAAAGACGTATGAAAGACACGAAAATGAAAATGCTTGTTGCGCAGTCAGTTCCAGCTGATGGTCATAAAAAGGGTACAACACAGTCCAATGATTCAGTAGGTCCTGTTAGAGGGACATGCAACTATTGTAAACAGCCAGGTCATTATATACACGATTGCGCAGTTCTAAAACATAATATCTCTACGGGTATAACGAAAGAGAGACCACGTCCGCCTAGACAGGATCAGATCCAACAACAAGTACCTCAGAATATACAGCCTATGCCAGTTCCACAACAGACCGCACCACAACAACAACAACAACCACAACAACAGCCACAGCCTATTGCTGCAACACAAAACACGACACAACAGATGTACCAGTATGCACAAAATGACTATCCAGAGTATCAGCGCTACAGATGAAATAGCCTAGAGAGGGAAGTTGGCCCACCCCTTATTGAGGTTCCCGTAGATCAAGAAGGTCCCTACGTACAGAGTCAAGTATTAGGGAAAGACAGAAAGTTTCTACTCGATACAGGGGCAAGCAGAACCACTATCCGTCACAGCGAAGTCCCAGGGGTACCCCTCTCAGGCTCACAAAATATTTCCCTTGGTTTTTCAGGAAAGCCCACTATTAATGAAGTATCGCAACCGCTTGCATTATCGGTCGGTCCATTAACACGGACTACAGATCTATTGCTCACAAAATCATGCCCAGAAAACTTGTTAGGTATAAAAACATTGAAAGCTCTAGGAGCTGTAATATGTTGTTCTCCGGAAGGAGTACGACTATTTTTGCGTGACTTTAAAGGTCACTATGTGTCTAGAGACATGGATCATCGGTTACAGAATCTACCTGCACATTTATGGGCACAAGGCCCCACTGATGTAGGTTGTATGCACATTACACCATATCGAGTTACACTCAAAACAGGAGTAGTATTACCACGAATACGACAATACAAGTTACCGCCAGATGCTGTTGTGGCTTTACTGCAAATCATTGACGAGCTCATTGCACAAGGAGTGGTTGTAGAAACGGACTCCAATATATGTAATTCCCCGATAATTCCGATTCTTAAACGAACTGATCCAAAAGCACCACCAGTATATCGATTAGTTATTGATCTGCGAGAATTAAATAAATGCATTGTATCACAATACCCCGTGGTCCCAGATATCTCTTCATTGCTAACAGCCATAGATTCAGAAGCAACGTTCTTTACTGTAATTGATCTCAAGAACGCTTTCTTTAGCGTCCCAATTGATCCGGAAAGCCAATATTTGTTCGGATTCAGTTTAAATGGACGAAGTTTTAAATTCACACGCGCACCTCAAGGATTCACAGAAAGCCCCAGCATCTATAGCCAAGCACTGAAAAGAGAACTTGACAGTATCCACATGCCAGCTAACACTGCCTTGCTTCAATACGTCGATGATCTGCTGATCACCGCCCGAAGCGAACCTGAATGTGAAAAAGCATCACTAACGGTTTTACATTTCCTAGCCGACAAGGGGCACAAGGTGTCCCCTTCAAAGCTGCAATTCTGTGTCCAGCAAGTTGTGTACCTTGGGCACTTGCTGTCCAAGGGGGGAAGACAGCTTACACCCGACCGTATCCAGTTAATTGTTAACATGCCGACACCCAAGACACAAAAGGAGGTACGGGCATTCATAGGCCTCACTTCGTACTGTAGGCAGTGGATCCCTCAATATGCATTTCTAGCAAAGCCACTCATTCAGTTGACAACACAGGAGGCAGCGACATCAACTGTCCTCCCTTGGACTCAGGAACATACGCAAGCTTTTGAAAGCTTAAAGAAAGCTTTATGTCAAGCACCTGTTTTAGCAACACCATGTTACAACAAACGTTTTACACTTTTTGTTACAGAACGTGAAGGTACTGCTTTGTCAGTACTCACGCAGGAACAAGCAGGATCACATAAGCCATGTGCTTATTTTTCCAGTACATTAGATCCCGTAGCTCAGGCTCTTCCTGCGTGCCTGAAATCAGTCGCAGCAACAGCTTTAGCAATCAGACAAAGCGATGCCATAGTGTTAGGACATCAATTGACAGTACAAGTACCACACGCAGTAGAGGTTCTCTTGAACCGGACCCAAACACAACACTTGACCATAGCAAGACTGACGGGTTATGAATTAACATTGTTCCAGCCACACATAGAAATCAGACGTTGTAGTACATTAAATCCTGCCACACTTTTGCCAGTAAGCGGAACAGACCCATTGGCACATGATTGTATTGAAGTCATTACTATTACGACGAAACCCAGACAAGACTTGACAGATATTCCATTATCAGATCCAGACCTGACATTGTATGTAGATGGTTCATGCATGAGAACAAGTACAGGAGAGTTAGTGGCCGCTTATGCAGTCACAACAGACACTGAAGTTATTGAAACAAATTGTATAAATACCTTGTCAGCTCAAGCAGCAGAGCTCATCGCTCTGACACAAGCCTGTATTCAAGCCAAAAATAAGAAAGTCAACATATACACAGATTCACGTTATGCATTCGGAGTCGTCCATGACTTCGGCGTGCTTTGGCGAGAGAGAGGTTATTTAACTTCTCACGGTGCCCACATCCAGCACGGTCCCCTTATTCAAGCTCTGTTAGATGCAATACATCTGCCGACTGCAATATCGATTATGAAGTGTAAAGCCCATACAAAAGTGACTGACATTATTTCTCAGGGTAACGACCTAGCTGACAGAACAGCTAAACAGACTGCTCAGAATCAGACTCATACAACTGATACGACAAAGACAATAGTTCCGACACCAACACACTGCATGACAGTTAAGGATCCCGCCCTTGATGTAATTGACATACAGACACATGCTACACCAGAAGAAATAAAGAGATGGACTGAATTAGGAGGGATCCAAACGGATCAAGGATGGATGACGAAGGGAAAATCTATATGGTTTCTCCCCGACTCAATGGTTCAAGCCATCATTAACACAATACATAGTCCAGCGCACCTAGGAGAGAAAGCTATGCTAGACAGTATTCAACACATTTGGTTCAATAAACACTTGCGAGCAGCAGCTAAACAGAAAGTACGTACCTGCATGATTTGTTGTCAGTTCAATCCAGGAAAAGGCGTACCTGTAGAACAGGGTGGATTTCAAACCCCCGATCACCCTTTTGAAGTCCTCCAGATGGATTATATCCAGATGGAACGATGTCGAGGATTCAAATATGTCCTCGTAGTTGTATGCGCTCTTTCCCGGTGGACAGAGGCGTATCCCGTCTCAGATTACACTGCCCCGACTACTGCCAAACAGTTAGTTCGAGAATTCTTCCCACGGTATGGTTTGCCCCGTGTCGTGTACTCAGATAATGGCCAACCGTTCTCATCCGAGCTAATGAAACATGTTTCACTTTTGCTAGGCTATCAATGGAAATTCCACTGTGTCCGACATCCCGAGGCAGCAGGTCTCGTGGAGCGGCATAATCAAACTTTGAAAATTAGACTGTCCAAAGTATGTAGAGAAAAAGGTGTCGACTGGATAGTAGCTTTACCAGTTGCGCTCTTTTACATGAGAATGGTAGCACACTCTCGAACAGGGCTATCCCCGTATGAGGTGATCTTCGGTAGACCACCAAATATGTGGGGGACGCCTATACCCCGTAAAATAACTGATGTTGATTGTAATATGCTGACAGATTACCTGGCTTCCTTGATGTCTGCACTACAATCTTGTCGTTCACAGGTAGCTGCAGCTTTTCCCGATAACACTGAGGTGAAGCCCCATGACGTGGTTCCGGGAGATCTGGTACTGATAAGGAACTTCGACAGAAGGAACCCGCTGGAGCCCCGCTGGCAGTCGCCTAAACTCGTCTTATTGACCACAAGGACAGCTGTGAAGATTGAGGGACGTAAAGGGTGGTTGCACTCGAGCCATATCAAAAAATTTCATGGACTATCATCCGACTTGAATTATCAGCCCTGCACTCCCTCACAGACTGACTCAAAACTCCCCCTGGTTGACAAAACTGAAAAAGAAAACTATAAACTGAAACTAAGGTCTAGCAAGTCAGACAATTTGATTGTTTAAGTCCTCTCCAAGGTGAATCGGTTGAATTTGTCTCTGACATGTATCCTCTAGACCGAAATAAAGAGAGAAATAGACAGAAACAGCTAAAAAAATATGCATACTGTAAATCACTTCGTAGTCACTGCATAGTGACATTGTTAATTATGTTTTTTCTAAGTCTTCTGATTATCATTACCAGTATATTATTACACATGTATTACCCTATTTCCAAGCGTGCTTTCAATGTTACTGCCGAACACTCTTTTAGCGAATTACCCCCGCATGAGTTGTCCTATAGATTTGCGCTGCGCAACAACACATTCATTAGTATGTTACATCATTCTCATCAGACCAGTAATGCTACAAATTGTTGGATATGTGGCCGACTCCCTCCCTATCAGAAATACAAGGGAGTTCTGCCTCTCTTTCCATATCCATTCACCCACAATGGCTCCTGTGGAGCATGGTTTAGTTTGATTAATTCCCTAGATTCAAATTCAGTAGTTTATCAAGACAACTGGGTTTGGGGAAACCTGAACCTAGTTTTACTTAAAGTCTGCTACCCTAACAAGGAGGGACTTCCCAAAAGAACAGGAACTGATCTAGAAAATGAAGTATATGGATTAGGTAACTTTACACTTAATCTCATGATCCTGAATGTTGAATCCGAAGCTACACCAATCTTGCCCGCTATGTCAGTATTTCCAGTTAGAGGCGAATTATGTGTAAGAAAGAATGGTTCAATTCACATGGGCCATAGCAAATGTACCACTGTAATAGAATTCAGTGATAAAGGCAAATCTACGTTTAGAGCTTCTCGTCACTCCTACTTCATCTGTGGTCACACCGCATACATACGCCTACCCCTAGATTGGGATGGTACCTGTTACATTGCATTCCTTCTGCCACCTGTTTTCCTAGCCCCGCCTGATTACCATAGGAATACCCATTTAGTACACAATAGACAGCAGAGAGATCTCCCGATTGTCGACTACACCGAAACAGCATGGGAGCAATACACAGATTTCAATAAAGGTTTCTTTCCCTACATAGGTACAGTCACTAATAGTAAGTTGATACGTAGATTAACTAGAACCCTTGAAGCAGTAGTGAATGAAACTACTTCCGCCTTAGGCAACTTAACAGAGGAGCAGTCTGCGATGCGGATTGTTGTTCTTCAAAATCGTCTTGTCCTTGACGTCATCCTGGCCGATAGGGGCGGAGCTTGTAGGGTCATCGGATCAAGTTGCTGTGTTTTCATACCAGAAAACGCGCCGTCAGTATATAAAGCCATAACTCGACTTCATAAGATCGTAAGCCAGATACACCAGAATCCAGGCACCTGGACTTGGTCCGGTTGGTTCTGGAGCGTGTTGTCAGCCTGGGGATGGAGGATCCTATCCTTCCTAGGTATTGGCTTTCTCATTCTATTCAGTTGCTGCTTGTGTCTACAATGTGGGCCAGCGATTTGTGGTCTGTGTGCCACATCGTGTATCTCGCCTTCGAATTTTCATTCAAGATCCCGGAAGAAGAAAGAAGAACAAATGATGCTATATGAACAGATTGATGGATTGATGAAGATGGATATTTCATAAGGGTCCGTAGGGGACAAGGAGGGAATGAGGAAATATGAATTTTTATGGTTAATTGTGTCCCCTATCTTAGACCCCAACGGCTCCATGTACATGCTACAAGTACATGTATGTTCCCTCCAGTTCCAGCTATGAAGACGCAAATACATGTGCGTCCAACGTCAACATGTCCTCTTTCAGATCCGCCATGAATGGGTCGAATATTCCATTCCTAAGTATGATTGGCCACCGACTTTATATGGTTCACTTTTCACATTTTACAGTTCAGGCGAGTAGGCCCTGAATTCTGCCAACAAGCCTTTTTCTGCTTCTGCCTCTGAAATGCTCCAGCTTGGACCTGCATCGGTATCCATGAACTTTGTCCTACTCCCTGCGCGGCCAACGGTGCCTGACGCGGCCTGTTGCCTGCCAAAAAACTGTATTCAGCCTTCAAGTTATCTGCTCCGCTCCTCATCCAATGCATTCCTGTCTAGTAGTTTAGGTAAACATCCTTCCAGCTACCGAGCAAAGAGCTTGGCCTCGCTGTCTTTATGCAAGTAATTCATAGCCCCTGTTACCATGGAAGATTCCTGCCCCCTCGCTTCTCATGTAGACACATAGACGCTTGTACATGCACTAACAGTCAGTATAGAATAGATTCTGTCCGAGAGACCTTTCCTTTTGGATAAAACAGTTCTTTAAACAAAGATATTAGATACGATGGGATTAGGTTGACCTGACCCCCCAGACTTTTGTCTCCACATGTAGAGCTAAATGTCAATTCCCCTTCATCCTCTAGTTGCACGTCAATCACACGTCATGCGGCTGCGCGCGCATCTCTGCCAAACATTTCTGCTGACACTGCAGGATTCTCTTATGGATCCACCCACTTGTGACATCATTTAAAATGACGTTTCTAGTATACGCCTGTTATTACGCCCATTTTCATTACGTATGTGTATTCTTATCTGTATTATCAGCTGTTACGCCTCCTGCATCTGTCTTAATGCAATGCTTTTCATATATATATTGTTACTTGTCAATAATGTATTGCCTATCCCTTCCTGAACCTTCGTGGTGATGGAATAAGATTGCCTAGTTCGAACTATGATTCCTTTGTAAGGAATAAAGCCCTTTTCAGAACCTCTAATACCACGGATTCTGCCTCTTATTTTGACTGAGTTATTCTTACTAGACTATACCGCATAAAAATAGTACAGGCAATTTAAATATTTACCACAATCCACGCAAAACCTCATCTCTCTCTTACCATCTTGGGTGTGAGGTTTTGGCACAAGAACTACAGGACTAGCCCAAGGGCTCTCTGAAGGTTCAATGACTCCCAGCTCCAACATCTTTTGTACCTCAACTTTTATGCAGTCCCTGACATGGTCAGGTTGCCTGTAGATTTTACTCTTCACAGGCAGACTGTCACCAGTGTCCACCTCATGGGTGCACCAGTTTGTCTGACTTGGGGTCAGAGAGAACATATGTCTGTAGGATTGCAGAACCTGTCTGCAGTCCTGTTGCTGATGGACAGTGAGGCTGTCAGAAAAGACCACACCATCAACTGAGCCATCATCAGGGTTCTGAGTCAACAGGTCTGGGAGAGGGTCACTCTCTTCCTCCTGCCCCTCATCTGTAGCCATGAGTAGCCCCATGTCTGCCCTGTCAACATATGCCTTCAATCTGTTGACATGAAGCACCCTGTAGGGGCTTCTGGGAGTCCCAAGGTCCACCAAGTAGGTGACTTCTCCCTTTTTCTCAACAATAGTGTGGGGTCCAGACCATTTGTCTTGGAGTGCTGCTGGGGCCACTGGCTCCAACACCCACACTTTCTGTCCTGGCTGGTAAACAGTCAGTACAGCCTTTTGGTCATGCCAAGCTTTTTGGAGTTCTTGGCTTGCCTCAAGGTTTTTAGAAGCCTTCTTCATATACTCTGCCATCCTGGAGCGGAGACCAAGTACATAATCCACTATGTCTAGTTTGGGTTGTCTGAGAGGTCTCTCCCATCCTTCCTTCACCAAACACAGGGGTCCTCTTACAGGATGCCCAAACAAAAGCTCAAAAGGGCTGTAGCCAACCCCCTTTTGTGGGACCTCTCTGTAAGCAAACAGAAGGCAGGGTAAAAGGATGTCCCATCTTCGCCTAAGCTTGTCTGGTAATCCTTTTATCATTCCCTTTAGGGTCTTGTTGAATCTCTCAACAAGCCCATTGCACTGTGGGTGATAGGGTGTGGTGAACTTATAGTTAACACCACACTCCTTCCACATTGCAGTCAAGTATCCTGACATGAAGTTAGTACCTCTGTCAGAAATGACCTCCTTTGGAAAGCCCACTCTGGAGAATACTCCAAGCAGGGCCCTTGCCACAACAGGAGCTGTTGTGGTCCTCAGGGGAATTGCTTCTGGGTACCTGGTGGCATGGTCCACTATCACCAGTATGAATCTGTGCCCAGATGCTGTTTGTGGGTCCATTGGTTCTACAATATCTATGCCCACTCTTTCAAAGGGAACCCCCACCACTGGTAGTGGTATAAGGGGGGCCTTTGTGGTGCCACCTGATTTGCCACTGGCTTGGCAGGTGACACAGGAGCGACAAAACTCCTTAGTATCTTCTGACATATGGGGCCAGTGAAAGTGAGGGACAAGCCAGTCCCAAGTCTTGTTCTGGCCTAAATGTCCTGCAAGGGGAATATCATGGGCCAAGGTTAGAAGGAAGCCTCTGAACTTCAGTGGTATGACCAACCTCCTGGATGCACCAGGCTTGGGGTCTCTAGCCTCTGAATACAGTAGCCCTTCATCCCAATACACTCTATGGGTACCTTGAGCATTCCCTGCAGCCTCAGCAGCAGCCACCTGTCTGAGGGGTTCAAGAGAGGGGCAGTCTAATTGAGCCTGCCTCAGATCTGCCCTTGAAGGTCCCCCTGTCCCAAGAAACTCAACCTGATCAGGTTCAAGTTCTTCTAGGACAGTTCCTTCAGGGCTCTCAGAATCATCCTCCTGGGAGGGCTGATCCACCACCTGAGGCAGGGGGGAAGGCACAGCCTTAACCCTACTGCTCTTTCTCTTGGGTTGTGACTGGTCCATAGTTTCAGGATCCAGCATTTGTTCAGTGGTGCACTTTTTGGCCTGTGACCTGGTCACAGCAAGGACACGTGCATCTATCCCCAGCATTTCTGCATGGGTCCTATACTCCACTTCAGACCAAACTGAAGTTTCAAGATCATTGCCCAGTAAACACTCTACAGGAAGGTCTGAACTAACAACAACTTTCTTGAGGCCAGTTACCCCTCCCCAGGAGAAGTTAACAATAGCCACACTATGGGAGGTAGTGGCATTGCTAGCGTTGGTCACTAGGTAGTTCTCACCTAGTATGATCTGTCCAGGGTCCACAAAAGCAGGTGTCACCATTGTGACACTAGCTCCAGTGTCCCTGTAGGCCTGAGCCATTCTTTGGTTGATAAAAGGTGTCTGTCTGTACTTGCCCAGGTTACTGGGGCCTACAGTAGAGGACAAAGCTAAGTCCCCATCACAGATCAGAACAGCCTGAGTAGGTACTCTGACTAGGCCAGAATCCTCCTCAGTTCCCAGGGTTAACCCTACTACACCCTTTTGCTGGGAACCACCACTTACAGCTGAACTAGGGGGTACAGTTGCCTTAGGGGCAATGGTGGCTGGGGGCTTATCCTTTTTGGTGCACTCACTAAACCAATGTGAGTTGGACTTACAATAGTTGCACCATGGTTTCTTTTGGCCATCTTTCTTTTTATCCTTTTTGGGACCACCCTCCCCCTGAGCCTTTTGGGGGCCTGGTGAAGACTTCTGGTCTTTTTGTTTCTGCTCATTACCCTTCTGGTCTGCCTTTTTCTGATCACCGCCCTGGTTCTGGTTTTTCTGCTTAACTCTAGTCCTGACCCATCTATCTGCCTTCTTTCTCAATTCTTGGGGAGAAGTCAGATCAGAATCAATCAGGTGTTGATGCAATAGCTGATTTTGACAGTTGTTAAGTATTTGCTCTCTCATGATCAAATTATACAATCCTGTATAGTCCTTAACCTTACTTCCCATTAGCCAGCCTTCCAGAGCCTTAGTGGCACAATCTACAAAGTCAGTCCAGTCCTGAGTCTGTGTCTTCTGGGTATCCCTGAACAACAACCTGTATTGTTCAGTGGTTAGGCCAAACCCATCAATCAGAGCACTCTTCAGGACAGTGTAATTATCTGCATCCTCATCACTAACTGTGAGGAGCTTGTCTCTTCCTTTCTGAGAGAAGGAGAGCCACAAGATAGCTGCCCACTGACTTTGGGGTACCTGCTGTACTTTGCAAGCTCTCTCCAAAGCAGTTATCCATTTGTGGATGTCATCCCCACACTTGTAGGGAGGGACAATCTTGCTCAGGTTTCTATTATCATAGTGCCTGTCTCTATCTCTAGGAATGTTGCTGCCACCAGTGGGTTCTAACCCACTTAACTTTTGTTCTCTAGCCAGAGCAAGCTTCTCTTTGGCAAGGGCAAGTTCTTCCCTCTGAATCCTCAGATTAGCCTCCCTCATTCTGGCTGCATGCTCCTTTCTCTCAGGTGAAGTCATTCCCCTGTGAGAGGAAGCATTAGAGATGTTAGAGACATGGGAGTGGATGGATTCCCTTGAAGGGGATCTGTCCCTCCTGCTTCTCTGTGTAAGCCTACTTGGGGGTCTGTAAGGGGGGACCCCATGCAAACTCCCATGTAAGCTTAGGTTAGCCTGGCTAAGTCTTCCTACTTGGCCCTGGCTGTCTACCTCTTCATCTGAAGTCTCCTCTGACTCCTCTGTGGTGGGTAGACCCTCCTCTGTGCCTAGGGCACCTGCCTGAGATGCCTTAAGAATGTCATACTCCTCTAGGAGTTGTCTTAACTGAAGGAGGGTAGGGTTTGCACCCTGTTTTATTCCTCTGGAGGTACACAAGTGTCTCATCTCCTGGAATGTTAAGGTATCATATCTAGAGGGGATCTTTTGCAGACCTGATCCTCCTGAGAGAGCATCTACTTGATCTCCTCTCAGAGACATGATCTAGTGAGGGTGTGGTGTGTGCACCTACCTACACTAGTTGTATCTACTAAACCTCTCTAGTAGTTGTAGTCAGGGTGCGTTACTCCCTTCAACCTACAACTACAAAGTCCAGTAGGACTTAAGTATTATAATCTATGTTATATGTACCTAGACAATATCTGTGTGATCTTTCAATTTGGTATCTCAAGATTACAATGGTATTACAACAGCAAGCTCAGATCCCAACCGCTGCTCACCAATGTGAGAAGTTGGCCTGATGTATGATGTCACTAGTTCTAGTGTACACCTTATATCAGTCCAAATACCCTTATGGTGATTGGTTGTAAAGTCAACCTTATAGACCAGCTATCCTAGTGGTAGCATGGACAAGAGCAGTCTTAGGCTAAACTCTGAATGGCATGTGAAGCCAGCTGTGATACCATATATAATCCCTTGAATACCAAATGAAAGGACACCACAACAGATATATATATAAAATAAAGTGTATTTATTCTAAGCAAACCCTCAGCACTCTTTATGAGATTAGAGGTAAGTACAACACAGTCTTATTTATGCATACATTAAGTCACACAGGTAAGTAATACAGTTAGGCCCTAGGGGCCACGCAAACCATATACTAAGTAAGTGGTATAAGGACCACTGTCACGGAAATAGAATAGGCCTAGGCCTAGGGAATCGCTGGGGCTACACTACACTAGCGTTAGTTAGGAAGTGGGAGGCCCACGGGATTCGTGTGCAGAGTGGAAACACTCACGCGTAATGCGTAAAAGTCAATAGTAATAGTACAGTTTAGAAAACGGTAGATTTAGGACACTTCCGGAGTAGCTAGGAAGTTGAGACTTGAAAACTAGACACTAGGATAGTCACTATCCTGATGAGCACCGGAGTACCCAAGTTACCTAGCCCACAGGCTGTGGGTGCATAGGGGTGAAGATGCGTCGTTTTCGTCGTCGACTCCTATGGATGCCTGAAGAAAGATGCTGACAGGCAGTCAGTGAAGAGTGTCCGGTGGATCCCAAGGCTGGGATCAAGAAGAGAAGAAACCTGCAAGCAGAAGGGACAGAGTCAAGGTCACTAGCCAGTGACCACGTGGAACCAGGAAGGAACCAGGCGATGTCGTGAAGATTGCAGGTGAAGGTGAAGCTTGTCGCTGCAGCCAGGAGGACCAGGAAGCGTCGAGGACGACCAGGACCAGGAGGCGAGCTGTCCCACGAAGGCTCTTGCTGTCGGCGGCGTCGAAGTTGGACTAGGACTCACCAAGCCTTGGCAAGCGGAACCCACGAAGAACGAAGGACTTGCTTCTGGTGCAGACCAGGAAGGTCTGGGGTGCTTCTTCTTTGCAGAGAAGCGGGAGCCAGTCTGGAGGAGCCAAACCAGCGCAGAAGATTTCAGGGTGCGTCGTCACAGAGGCCACTAGCCAGCGGGCAAGCAACCGGACAGACGCAGCAAGCAGGAAAATGCAGAAGGGCCCCACGCAGGACTCGTGGAGTGTGGGGGGCTGATCTTCGGTGCAGATGGTGCTTGGGGTTGGGGCTTCTCAATCCCCGGTGCACAACTTCGAGGGTACCTCAGAAGCTGCGCTGTAAGTTACTAGCCACTTTTTCCAGGTAGCCGGTCCCACGTCGCTCGTCGCCTCCACGGATCTCAGCTCTGCTGTCGATGTGGATCAGGGTCGGAGAAGTCTGGAAGTCAAGGCTCTGGTCAGGCTCTGCAGTCGGTTCCTCGTAGAACGTGGGCAAAGCAAAGGGTAGTGTCTTGATGGTGCCTGTTTGCACAGGGTAGCCACTCCTTGGCTACAAGGGAGATTCTTCAGTCTTCTTCTTTCGTCGAATGTCGAAGGTCCAGAGTTTCTGTTCAGTTTTGCAGGTTCAGGATAATCTAAAGTCTTGAGGCCCAACTCCCACTCTTATACTAATCTGGGGGGCTGGGATACCTGCTAGGTCACGCCTTATGGGTGGGACCTGGGAGGGGGTGGTTACACCCACTTCCCTTTGTCCAGTTTCGCGCCAGAGCTGGGGCTGGAGTGCCCCAGCGCCGGTTTGAACTGGACTATGCAAGGAACACCTTGTGTGCCCCAGGCATGTCTCATTCCTTTCAGCCCACCCTGCCCCAATACACTAAAGGCTGTCTGGGGAGGTGCTAGCACCTCCCCAAGCAGGAAACCTATTGTCCAGGCCTCCCTGGCTGGGATCACTCCCAGCTGCAGGAGGTCAGACTTGTGTCGTGGCAGCAGCATCCATTTTGTGATGCTGAGGCTTTGGTCAGAGGCTAACAGTTGAAGTATGATTTTAACATGTCTTTCCCTCTAGAAGGGGGGAATAATATTCTCATGTCCAGAAATGGCATGGGGGTATTATTCCACAGTGTTAGACACCTTACACGACATGTTTCGATAAAGCCAAACCATAGTTACCATAACCGTCTAAGATTATAAGGCACTTTAAGAGTATATGGTAGGCTATATCATAGAACAGCTATAAGGACAAGGTTCCGAAAGCTGCAGACAGGCTCAGCTCATGCTAGAGCACCATCTCACATGTTACCAAGCACTCTGCCTCCAGGATTGTTAAGGCCTGCCATAGGAGTGACTGATAGGTACACGTGTCTATATGTAAGTTAGGTATAGGAATACTACACCTAAGCAAGGGGTGATTACACGACCTTGCCCCAGCTGAGTGATCAGCCAGTTGTGTCAAAATGGAAGGCCAGGCCAGGGGTGGCATAATACATGCTGCAGCCCCTGGTAGGCCTAGGGTACACCTATGCCCTGGGTACCTAGGGTACACTGTACAGGGGCCAATAAGGTGATCCTATCCAAATGGGTTATGCACCTAAAGTACATAGTATTAATTTAGAGAGAGAACAGCAGGGCTGTGGGTCTGATTAGCAGGCCCACAGCCACATCTAAG
Source organism: Triturus cristatus (assembly GCF_964204655.1). Lineage (NCBI taxonomy): Eukaryota > Metazoa > Chordata > Amphibia > Caudata > Salamandridae > Triturus > Triturus cristatus. The sequence continues at coordinate 1,199,958,545 of NC_140593.1, forward strand.
TCGAAAACCAGTAAAGCAAAAGCAAAAAGTGGGGGTGAACATAGAAAGCAGACCCTACTCTCCTACACCATTCAAATAGCTCTGCAAGTGAAAACTCCAGCGCTGTTCTTTAGCAAAAAGAAACTCTGAGATATATTGGACTATGGCCAGTAGGGGTAAGTTACTTACCTGTAATCCTAGTTCTCTTCCAGGGGTATCCTCATCAAAGTCATAAGCACTGAATATTCCCGCCCATGTGCGGGGACCCCGGAAATAATAAAATCATATATGTAAAAAACATACATATATACAGCTCTGTATATGTATAAACATATATTATTTTTTCCCAAGCAAATGCAGCCCCTAAAACAGAAGGCTAGGCAATGTATAAATACACATCCAATAATACATATAGGTATAATAAAACACCTAAATCTCTCTTTTTTTTTTTTTAATGAGGTAAACATTCATGAGAAAGCAAAAAAGAGAAAACTGTGGGAAACACAGATCTACAACACATTGCTAGCCTGCAGGCTGCATTGCAATACAATACCATAGAGACTGAAAAGCCCTGTATAGGTAAAAACTGGCACCGTGCCTTTAAGGCAGCCCTGGCTTCCATATCCCATCATGCCTCAGGGGTGACAGTTAGGTCAGTTGTTCTTTGCGGGACCGTAGTCCTAAACACAAAGATATATCCTTTCCATAATGAATAATACACTTCTTCTCATTTGCCTGGGGAGGTGGGTGGGTTGCTTATGACTTTGATGAGGATACCCCTGGAAGAGAACTAGGATTACAGGTAAGTAACTTACCCTTCTCTTCCAGGGGATCCTCATCAATAGTCATAAGCACTGAATAGAGTAGCAAGCTCACCTTCCACCTGCAGGCAAATGAAAAAGATTGTACCACACATGGAGTAAGAAAATCATGAAAATGATTATGTATGGAACAGATTCCTCAAGGAGGCTTGTCCTACTTGAGTGTCTGCTCTGGTGTCCGAATCCAGACAATAGTGTCTGGTAAAGGTGTGGACAGATCTCCAAGTGGCTGCCTTGCAGATCTCGGAGAGTGGGACATTATTGAGAAAAGCAGCGGTAGCCGCTTTTCCTCTTGTAGAATGTGCTTTAGGGCGCGCCCCCAATGGTTTCTGAGCCAGTTGGTAGGCCAATGTAATACTTGAAACAATCCACCTAGCAATGGAACGTTTGGATGCAGCAAAGCCCATACGGACAACCCCGTAGTTCACAAACAGTTGATCAGATTTCCTGACATTCTTAGTCCTATCTAGATAGAATTTTAGGACCCTTTTGACATCTAAAGAATGCAACGCCCTCTCTGCCGGAGAGGAGGGGTTGGGAAAAAAGGTTGGTAAGGAGATGGCTTGGTTTACATGAAAGTCCGATACCACCTTAGGCAGGAATGAAGGATGAGTCCTCATCACTACCCTATTGAGATGAAACGTAGTGTAGGGTTCTTTAGAACAGAGGGCCTGTATCTCACTGACCCTCCGTGCTGAAGTGATGGCTATTAAAAAGGCTGTCTTCCATGTGAGGTGCTGTAGGGTAGCCTTATGAATAGGCTCCAAAGGAGAACCCATGAGCCTTGACAGAACCAAATTTAGCTCCCAGGAAGGAGAGGGAGGTCTAACAGGGGGATAGACTTTCTTGAGACCTTGCAAGAAATCCTTCACCACCTGCAACTTAAAAAATCACTGCTGCGAAGGCGAACACCTGTATGCTGTTATGGCTGCTAGGTGAACCTTTATGGATGAAAATTTCAACCCTGCCCTCGCTAAATGAAGAAGATAGGGCAAAATTACATCCTCCTGGCATTTTGTTGGATCATAATGATGCTGAGCACACCATATGTAAAATCTTTTCCACTTACAGAAGTAGGAATGTCTTGTCGAAGGCCTCCTGGCTTCTTTAAGTATATACATACACTCTTGAGGGACGTTCAGATGTCCATACTGGAGGACTTCAGGAGCCATGTTGTTAAGCTCAGCGAGGGAAGGCTGGGATGGTAAATCTTCCCCTGCATCTTGGATAACAAGTCCGGCCTGCACGGCAGCCGTTTGTGGGGGCGGATCGACATGTGCAGGAGATCCGTGTACCACCACTGCCTCGGCCAGTCCGGTGCTATGAGGATCATCTTGGCAGATGAATTCTGCAGCTTGGTCACCACCTTGGGGATTAGTGGGAGAGGCGGAAAAGCGTACACAAATGTCATTGACCAATTGATCAAAAGGGCATTCCCTAGGGATCCTGGTCGATGGTATCTTAAGGCGAAGCCTCGGCATTTTGTGTTGTGCTCGACCGCGAAGAGGTCCACTTGCGGACGCCCCCATTCCCCGAAGATGTCTTCTAACACCTCGTCGTTTAGTACCCAGTCCTCTGGTTCTTGAAAATGACGACTGAGTAAGTCCGCTTGCACATTGAGTTCTCCTGGTAGGTGCACCGCTTTCAATGAGATGTTCCTTGCTAGGATCCAGTGCCACAGGGACTGAGCTTCCAGCGAGAGCGTCCTGGATCGAGAACCCCCCTGCTTGTTCAGGTAGTACATTGTGGTGGTATTGTCCGTCTGTACTAGAATGGTACTCGTCGTGATCGCAGGCAGGAACGCTTTGAGGGCTAGGTGGACTGCCCTGAGCTCCAGCATGTTGATGTGGTACAACTGCTCGCTGCTGGACCACCGTCCCTGAGTTTGCAGAGACCCGAAATGCGCACCCCAGCCTTGAAGGGATGCGTCGGTGATTAAGGTCTGAGTTGGGGGTTCTTGATGGAAGGGGATCCCCACTTGTAGATTCAGTGGCTTCAGCCACCACTTGACTGACTGCCTGGCCGCTGAGGAAAGGCAAACTTTTTCTTCCCACAGGGAGTTCCTTTGATCCCATTTGTCCTCGAGATCTTGCTGGAGAGGACGCATCCTTAGCCTGGCATTGGGCACTAGGAAAATGCAGGATGCCATGGCCCCTAGCAGAGATGAGATTTGTCTTGCCGACGACAGATTGTTGGATAGAATCTGCCTGCCTTTGAGGATAATGGATGACTGTCTTTCCTCCGAAGGAAACACTTTTCCTACTACGGAGTCTATAGTTGCACCCAGGTAGTGGATCCTCTGTGTTGGTGTAAAATTGGACTTTTTGGGATTCACTCTGAGACCCAACTTGCGACATAAGCTAAGGCAAAGCGACAGCTGCGATCGAACACTCTGAGGCGATGGACCCTTTATTAGCCAGTCGTCAAGGTAGAGATAGACGAAGACTCCTGCCCGCCTCAGAGCAGCCGCTACTACTGCCACGCATTTTGTAAATACTCGAGGAGCTGACTTCAGGCCAAATGGAAGAACCTTGAACTGATAGTGAGAGTTCCCCACCGCAAACCTGAGAAATTTTCGATGATTCCGTTGGATGGGAATATGGAAATATGCGTCCTGAAGGTCCAGCAAACACATCCAATCGCCCAACCGGAGAAGAGGATATATTTGGTGGAGCGCCAGCATGCGAAATTTTTCCTTTCTTATGTGTTTGTTCAGTATCCGTAGGTCCAAAATGGGTCTGAACTCTACCTTCGCACTCCTTTTTTGAATCAGAAAGTATCTGGAGTAAACTCCCTTTCGTCTTTGGTTTTTGGGTACTTTTTCTATTGCAGATTTGGGCAGAAGAGTCGCCACCTCTTCTCTGAGCTGCGTTAGATGCTGGGCCGAATGAACAGGAGGAATCGATGGAGGGTGGCTTCAGAAACGAAGCGAGTACCCATGCCGCAGTATATTCAGAACCCACTCGTCCTTTGTGATGGATTGCCACTCTGGAAGATGATGTGCAACACTTCCTCCCACCGGAGCGGAAGACAGCATCGGAGGAAGCGGTTCCTCATTGCTTCCCTGGAGCCTTGTTTCCAGCGTTTGACTGCCTGTTGTTACCACGTCCCCTGGATGGTCTGCGGGACTGGTACTGCTGTTTCTTTTGACCTTGCTGGTCCTGGTTCTTCTGCCACTGAGGGGTTTGAACCCTCTGCTGGTAGTTACGCCTGTCATTTCCCCTGCGGCGTCGAAACTCTTTCCTCTTTTCAAGCCCGACGGCTTTCATGGTCTCCAGTTCTGCTTTCATACGGGCCATTTCTTCGTCCGCATGAGACCCAAAAAGTGAACTGCCCGAGAAAGGCAGATTTAGTATTCTCGCCTGCGCTTCCGGCTTCAAGGCCGTCAATCTGAGCCAAGATGATCTTCTGGCTGTGATTCCATGGGCATAAGAATGCGCTGCTAGTGTTGCCCCATCTGCCGCTGCACTTATGACCTGGTTAGAAACCAGACTCCCCTCGTGCAAAATTTCTTCAAAGTCCCGTCTATCCTCTGATGGAACTTTTTCAATGAACCTCTGGAGAGAGTCCCACAATGATCTATCATAGCGCCCCAGAAGCGCTGAGGCGCTGGCCACCTTTAAGCTAGAAGATGCCGAACCGCAAACTCTCCTCCCCCAAGAGTCTTGCGTCTTACTGTCTTTATCTGGGGGCACCGTTGAAGACCCCGCTACTGCATGCGTCTTTCTGGCAGCAGCGGTGATGACAGAATCCGGTGGAGGATCTGATCTTAGGAACAGAGGATCTTCCGGAGCCGGACGGTACTTTTTTAGAATCCGCGCCGGTGCAGATTTGGTGGTCGCTGGCGTGAGAAAAATATCCATTACTGGTTGTAGCAAACCAGGGACTAACGGCAACAGTGGGCGTGACACTGCTCGTTCATGAAGAGTTTCAAAGATTATGGAGGAGGTGATCTCCTGAACCGGCATAGGGATATTTAATTTTGTAGCTCCTCTACACAACACTTCCTGAAAAGTAGAGATATCATCCACCGGAGATACCCTGGAGGGTGGTGTCTCCGAGAGTGTCGGCGAATAATCCCTTCTGGATGATCTAGATGACGGGGAGGAGGCGGGGGTCCTACGGCGCCTTCTCTACGATCTGGTCGACTCTCTCCTGTGGGAGGAGGATCTGGATCGCCTCCTTGGTGTTCGAGAGTGACGTCGAGATTCTCTTCCCCGAGAACGTGATCTGACCGGTCTCGCTGGGAAGTCCATGTCTCTTAACCTTGTTAGTGAGGCCTTAACTGCGTAAGACATAGCCGAGTCCTGAGGTATCTCTCTTGCGGGACTTTGAGGTACAGCATGTCCCTCTTCCAGCGGACTATTTTCTCTTGCAGGCACTGGAGATTGATTCACAATTTCCGGTGACTCGGACCTTGAACTCGATCCCTCTGATCCTGAAGGCGAGATAGATATAAGACGTGGTGAATCATGTTCCGAAGTTGTATATACCAGTCTATGAGGGGATTTGCGCCTTGAGACTGGCCGGATCGTAAGGCGAACATGCGGCACCTCCTGAGAACCCTCTGCAGAGGGCTGCCTCGACGGCGATAGGCCTATCACCGGAGACCTGGGACTTGACTCCTCGATGATCAATGGAGATTTTTCTTGTCTCGACGTCGAGACCCTCGTCGTCGACGGAGGACTTGGTCTGAACGGAGGTCTAGACCCCGACGGGGAATTTCGCCTCGACGTTATGGACTTCTCCAAAGCCTTGGAGACCTGCGAGGACGGAGGCACCTGCCTCGACGTCGACTCCGACGGAGGCACCTGCCTCGACGTCGACTCCGACGAAGGCTCCTGCCTCGGCGTCGGTCTTGACGGAGGCACCTGCCTCGACGTCGAATGCTCCGACGACGAATGCCTCGACGTCGCCATTCTCTTCGCCGACGATCGATCTTTCCTCGACGGCGAACTTGGTCTTGACGGCGATCTTGGTCTCGACGTCGACGTAGACTTCGGAGTCGAACGCCTACGAACCTCTTGTGACGTCGACTGATCTCTCACAGTCCTCGGCATCGAATGATGTTCCTTCGACGTCAAACGATGTCTCTGTTTCGACGTCGAGCGATCTTCTCTTGACGTCGAAAGATGCCTTTTAGACGTCGACCTGTGACGCCGATCCTTCGACGCCGATCTCTTAGACGTCGAAGTCGTCGACGACGAACGCATCCGCTTCGTCGCTGTATCTGAAGTCGACGACGATTTTCTTTTTGCAGCATGACTACCCCTGGACTCCTCACCTCTCAGCGACGATCCCGCCGCTGGAGTCTTCGACGCCGAGCCCGACGCCGATGGGGAGCAAACAGGGACCAGCTGCCTCGACGTCGACCGTTCTGATAAGCCGTAGAGTCTAATCCTCTCTCTCTCCTTTAAAGTCATTTTAGAAAGGTCTTTACAATGATGACATGTTGCTGGAGAGTGAGAATCCGGCAGGCAGACAATACACACGTCATGTGTGTCTGAAGAGGCCTTCTTTTTTCCACAAGATGGACATGGAATAAATAAAGAAGGCATATTTCTGACAAAAATAGCAGAAAATCAGTCAGAAAAATACAGGATACTGACTTCTTCCCAGATATTAATAAGAGGAAGTCCAAAAAATTACTATAATGCAAATAATTCTTGACTAAAAAGTCAAAAAGAAGAGAGCTGAATTCCAGGGTCCTGGCTGAAGGAGCCGGAAAGAACAACTGACCTAACTGTCACCCCTGAGGCATGATGGGATATGGAAGCCAGGGCTGCCTTAAAGGCACGGTGCCAGTTTTCACCTATACAGGGCTTTTCAGTCTCTATGGTATTGTATTGCAATGCAGCCTGCAGGCTAGCAATGTGTTGTAGATCTGTGTTTCCCACAGTTTTCTCTTTTTTGCTTTCTCATGAGTGTTTACCTCATAAAAAAAAAATAAAAAAAAGAGATTTAGGTGTTTTATTATACCTATATGTATTATTGGATGTGTATTTATACATTGTCTAGCCTTCTGTTTTAGGGGCTGCATTTGCTTGGGAAAAAATAATATATGTTTATACATATACAGAGCTGTATATATGTATGTTTTTTACATATATGATTTTATTATTTCCGGGGTCCCCGCACATGGGCGGGAATATTCAGTGCTTATGACTATTGATGAGGATCCCCTGGAAGAGAATGTAGGTTTGTCTAACACCGTCCACCATAAGTTAGTAGCAGTGTGTCCATGGTCGACAAAATGATTGGCCAATTTAATGGAGTGTTTCTTGCATTTTTTTATGCTCAATGATGCATGTTCTAACTACGCGCAATCATACTGACATGTCTCAAATCACAATGGCAAGTAACAAGATAAATCAACTTATCATTATTACAATTAGTGGGTTGTCTGATTTCCCAGGGAGTATTGATGGTGATATCTACATGTGTGGTACATTCAGTGAAAGTGCATGCCCCACAGGACCCACATGGAAAGTGTCCTTGCACGGGGGTAGATCCCATAATGTTTCTTGTCTAGTGCTGAGTGAAGGGAGGGGTCTGGTGTGTACCAGTTCATCTTTCAGATTCTGGCTTAGTTTAAATGCTAACAGTGGGCATTGTATTGTCTGGTTACCATTGTTCAGTATGCACCAGTTGCTACATACAGACCTCTTGATGGAATTGGAGAGACTGTTTAATGTGTTAACACAGACTAGTTTCTCAAGTGGCGTTATAGGAGGTCTTGTTTTCAAGAGGACAGTGCGGTTATTGTTTCTTGCCCTTTTGGCCGCTGAATGCACTAAAGGTTCAGGGTACAGTCTGTGTAGTAGTTGGGTGTACAGGTCTTGGGCATGTTTTTCACATTTCTCCAATTGGGAGAAATACGGCCTGAGTCGAAGGAACTGGCCAAATGGTAGGTTGTCCGGAAGTGACTTTGGATGAAAGCTGTTGTTTGATAGGAGATCATTCCTTGCCATGGGTCTTCTGTGGAGCTCAGTTTCAAGGGTGCCAGCAAAGGGAAAAATCAGCAGGTCTGAGAAGGAAAGCTTGTCTTCACTGAATACACAAGTGAATTTCAAGAACTGATCCCCATTCCAGATGACAAGAATTTCTTCAATGTACCGCTTCCAGATTTTAATGTTGGAGTGGTGCAGATTCTAAGCAGAAAGAACATGATTGGTTTCAAATTCATGAATGTAGAGATTTCCTAGACTAGGGGCGAAGGTACTGCCCATCAAAGTATCAGAGGTTTGTAGGTATAACACAGTAGAGATGCACCTGCAAACAGGGCTGAAGACATTGCCACTTTCCTCATTGAGTAAGCCTGCGTCTTTGCAGATAGTGGACGACCGGCCTTTTCATGGCAGAAGAAAATCACTGAGGTGACCTAACAAGCAATAATAGCCAGTGTCAAAGCTTGTCATTTTTAGGTCTCGCCTACGCAGCGCTTGCGCTGGGACCGCTTGGAATCAATCCGCTTTTTTCCCCAAAAACGTGCATGCATTGCATTGCTTTTTAATGGCAACGCGTGCACGTTTGGCGATTCCCTTGCGGGAGCGAGCTTTGTCGACATCTGTTAGCAATTATCACGCTCGCTCCCGCAAGGTAAACGCTGAGCGTCCCTGCTCTCTGCCACACTGCCCCCACCCCTCCCACTTGTTTACCGAGCTTCCCTCCGCTAGTCTATCAGCACGACTTCAAAGACGCTGTGCTTTATGTTTACAGGTTGTATCGTCATATTAAGTTGAATGCAGATGTAATGCATCCTCGTTAGGGCAGCTTTCACTTTCGTTGCTGCCTGTTGGTTCGTGACTTTCCCCCCACCTTCTTGCGCTCGAGCCCTCCCCTACTCCTCAATCACACATACGGCTGTTGATTTCTCAAGGCTAAGACGTTGCACTGTGACCCTCTCCTCCCCCCGCCACCCCACCACAGCACCAGCACTCACCCGCTGCCTGCCTCTCTTTACTCCAGCGGCGGCATGTGCAGGTTGTTAACCCTTTCCCCTTGTTTCTCTTGTTGTGAATGACAGTCTGCTGAGGGAAATAAAATATCAGTCACCAAACTGAGTGCTGATTACACAAAGTAATCCCAGAACAGTGTCTAAGCTGAGCGGCATCATTTTTGAGGCCGTCTGTCACATTGCCATGGTAGTGGGCACGTATTTAACAAATTTGTAATTATGTGTTTCGTTGACTATTTGTACATGGTTTCCTGGGGGGGTTTAAGGGGCGCTTTACGACTGTACCCACGTGTGCATGACTGCGCTTAACACAACTGCAGTTATCACTCTCCTTTAAGGGACAGTACTTGATTTATTGATAAGTTTTTTTATTTGAAGCTATCGTCAAATTAAGTTGTATGCATATGTAATGCATCCTCGATTCTAGTTGTCAGTAATTGAATTGCTTTGCCGTTTCTAATCAGGTAGTTTTAAATCTTCAAGTTATCTCACGCCATCTCTGTGCTCACCTCTGCAAATATTCTTGTGACTGGAAAAACAGGGGTAACATGTGCTGAACCCTAAGGTTTACCAGGTAAGGGGGTTAACATGTAAAATGACAGTCATTTTAAAAACTAAATATGTTTCTGGAAATGCACAGATTTGGAATGGCCTTTCCAAAGTGGCAAAGCAAGCCGTAAGGGTGGTAGGTACTTGTTAATGTCTTGTTAAAACACGTTCTCGTGCCCTATGCTCATTAATGCCCCGATGGGGCAGGTTATTGTATTTTCGGTTTCTAAATACACAAGTGTCACTGTTATGTCACCCTGTGCCCTGTTATGCTTTCTAAGAATATCTTTTTTTTCCAAACTTTCCCACCGTGGACTATAACACTTCTTTATAATAACTTTTCAACATGCTGCACAGCAGCCATAATGCTCTACAACATAGCTTAATAACATTTGCAAAGCTAATAGCTCTGCCTAAACAATTAAAAGGTCCCAAAGGCGAGATATTGGCTATGCCAATGCTTGTTAGATGCAGAGAAGGATATCAGTAATTGAAAGGATTTACAAAAAACTTTGTTCTCGGCAAATAAAACTTCAAACAACGTTTAAAGTCCAGCAAATGCAAAGCGTTTTGCGCCACAGAGGACAGATTAGGAAATAACGTAGGAAGAACTACAGGCTCACTGAGGTGAGAAGTTTAAGGCACTCTAGGTATAAATGAAGGATTAGTACACAGGATAACCCTGACTGGAAGAAACTGAAGATAAGGCTCTTTAACTTTTGAAGTCTCCGCCAGAGGTTTTTTGTGGTGTTTCTCCTCAGATTTATCCTTTTCCTGGGACTCGAATCTTTTAGAGTCCCCATGGTGAGAAGAGGAGGCCATTCTCTTTCTAGAGGAAGAATGAGCTTTTTCCAAAGGTTCGGACCCCGAGTCTGAGGCAGCCTTCTTCTTTTGGAGCCAGATTAATAGCCTACCCTCCCTATCCTTGAGGGTTTTGGCTGAAAAAGTGCGGGAATATTTGCACTCCCTGGGTTTATGGTCAGGGTTGAGGCAATATAGACACTGTTTGTTGGGTGTCTTCTAAAAAAACAGTCTATCCTGCCCACAGGTCTTGCAGGGCCTAAGCAGCCCTTTGTTAGGCTCTGGCATTTTAAAAGATAGGACAGGCAAAGACACAGTTAAAACTAGCATTGATTAAGTTACAGCCATTTGCTTTGCTAATGGTATTGGATAGCAAAGCAAATGGCTTTAAATTAATGAAAGGCGAGACTTAATCCATCGTTCTTTTGCTCACTATTCCACCCCCGTTTGGACCCCGCCATATGAAAATCAGTCTTGACTCTGTTCCTCATGGAACAGTACAGCCCAAACTGCCAAGCCAGGTCCTCCCTGGACTGGAAACAAGCATCCAGGGACTGGTTTCGGGGCACCATCCCACATCAGCCAGGCTAGCTTGAATCCAGTGCCGCAGTGAGCACAGAACCCACGTCTGAGCATACCCTTCCCACTCGGGGTAAACATAGCATTCACAAGAAGATGATGTACTTAGAACAGGTATAGAAATCTAATTAGGTTCTAATGCACCTCATAAGAAAATATGATTCTTATTGGCGCAAGATTATGTACTAATCCCTTTAAATTACTGTCCCACGAAAACATTGTTTAAACACACAAAGTGTCTAAAACAAAACTAAGGAATAGAAGGAAAAAAGCATTGTCAGAGTATCAAAGTAGAGTATGGGCCCAGCAACACCTTCTTTTTAGGCAGATGAGAACATGGGATCAAACAAAATGCTGTGCTCACAGTGTAAAGCAGTCAATGTTTGAAGTGGGCTTCCTGCTCGCCCCATGATGAATGCTGCGGTGGGTGGACGCAAAATGTGAACGCCTGTTGAAGAGACCAATGGAGGAAGAGGGTTGACCTGAAGCCCCTCTACGTAGGTATTTGTGTAAGTATTTGATTTAGTTTACATGAGGTTGGAAAAACACCTAAAGTGGTGTCTAAGCCAGACCGAACAACTGGACTGGGTGAGCTACTCACAGCCTAGAAGAGTGTGATAATTTCGACATGTTCTTCGCAGTAACAATGCTTGTTTGGGTGGAGGAGCAGAGTGGGCAGTAAAGGTAAAAATAACTCGGATCCCAGAGCAGGTAAAGTGACGTAAAATAATCACCAGGGCTCGAGGTGCCTCACAAGTAGCGCTTTCAAGTCAGGGATTAGTAAAACACTGCCCGAGGCCTACACGGATTCTTAGAAAGTATCACTTTGTGTCACGAGAGGCTATCAACCCGCCCAATGTGTTTTCTTCTTGTGAAAATGACTCGAAGAATAAATGGTCATATTTTCAAAGACTGACAGCTGGCCGCGGGCCTCCTTCCGCCAGTCCTAGTGAGCTCAGCTGACACCACTTTGGATTCTAGGACTTTTAGTATTTCTGCAGCGCTAAAAAAAAAAAGGAAGCATGCCGGAAACCCGTGGATTGGCATATTGGCGAGTCACGTGTGTGTCACATGGCTAAAGACATTTTTTCTTGTAGATTTAAAGCGCGAACTCGACCCGGTGGCATTGAAGGGGGCTTTACATGAGCACCAGTTACAATACACAAGCACTTCTAAGCACTGTCTCGTTTCCTCGTCCTATCTTTTGTGAAGTGAAATGTATCAATGCCTATGATCTGCAAATTATAAATAAAAAACGCAATAACAAAAGCTATCTAGAAGTAATGATAACGTTAACAGGGTCACACTTTTAGCTATTTCCTTTCAAGGCAGCTTTGACCTCTTCCGGTGTGCCTGATGCTCAGCGAGTCAACTCCCCCCCCCCCAATTGATGGTCATAAGTCTGAAACACAGCAAAGCCAGCGCAGCCTTCTATGGCCGCTAAACTGAGTATCACCAGAATGGATAATAGTAACAGCTCTTGTTTATGGCACCTAGAAATAAAAGTGCAGCAAAAGGCACTATACGTACAACTAAATATTTCTCAGACATTCACACCACTGAAACACCATAACAGTTTTCTTTTCGAATACAGGTATGGGGATGGGGGAACAGTTAGCGAGTGTTGTAGAGAGAGAGGCTGTCTTTACGTGTATGTAAACGAATTTACAGTCACTTTGGTAACTAGGTGGTAGAAGTTAAAAGGTTTTCTTTGTTTAAACTTGTTTTTTCTCTGCACCTTAAGTGTTTATGATTTACAATTAAAGATCTTTCTGGCGTCTGGTTGACATCCTCTAGCCTTTCATGCGGCTCTCCGAAGCCTAAAGCTGTATTGTGCATCCAAGCACTGTAAAACAACATATGTTTTAGACAAAAATCAATGACGCTGATATTGATGACATGAGAAAGATGAAACACCACAGAAAAGACTGTAACCTACGGATGCAAAACACGAGAGAAACAAAAGCAAACGACGCGAGCCGTCGGTTTTTCAGCGGAAGGGGGACAGGAGATGTGCACGTGCATGCGCCCGGACAGGCGTGCACATATGCTGTCCGGGTGCACACATGTTTTGTCTCCCTTCGTGCACCAAACCGACAACAATAGTCTCGCCAAGGTAATGCAGCGCATGCGCTGCTTTCTTTAGGCGAGACCTAAAAATACCTTGAATGTAGCAGAAGCTGAAATCTTGAAGTCAAAAGTTGAAGAAAGTACACTTTCACTGAACAGAGCTCAGAGAGATCCCTTATCACACGACGTGCAGTAAAAAAATCTTAGGTATGCTGGCCCTGTAGTGGAAGGGTACTCTGAGGTCACTACTCTGATTGGCTGAACTATGTATGTTAAAAAAGGATGTTGAAAGGTTACTAAATTGTGGTTTCTTTTCCTATGGAGGTCTATTTAAATGTTTCAGGACAAAGTCCAGCCCTTGTTTAGTAGGCTAGTTTCTAATGGTGTCAAGGTATGGCTGCTGCGATTCATGACTAATTCATCCCGCTGCACCTGCCTGGGGGTTTCCATCTGTCATGCCCGTGTGTGTGTCAGGGTGATGGTGAGGGGCTGTAATGTACATAAGCTTGGTGTTGTCCTTAAAAAATCAGGGTTATGGAAGGGGGCTGGAGGTGGTTGGAAATGCTGCTTGGGGTATCCCCAGGTTGTCGGGGGCCACCATGGGTTAGGGGGCCCGAAGAAGTGTCTGGCCCACTCTCCACGTCCATTTTTTTGAAAGCCAGAAGCGATTGAATCCGCTGGATAAAGAGTCAGAGTCGCCTAGCCACTCATCGGTGTCTAAGGAAAGCTTTATGTGCCCTGATTACGTCTCCTGGTGCCTTTCTCTTTTTGATTCATAAATGGTGGAGAGTAATTGTCACTAGTGTATGAATACACTTTCTCTAGTGAGAACCGAGTCAAGTCCTTCTTGAATTTGTTAATTGTGATTGTCAGAAGGGAGTCTTGCAGTCTTGGGCTGTTTTATTAGCGTTTTCGATTGGTTTGTTATGTAGAGTAGTGGACACAATTGTTTTTAAGTGTGTCTTTGGGTTCTGAATTACCACTAGGTGTGCATCCGTGACCCGCTTGGCAGTGTTGATGATCAGGATGAGACAGTCCCTGGTGCAAAGCTAAGAAAGAAGGAACCAGCCTTTTCTGAACACCTTATCATCAAGAAACAGTCTAGGGGCATTGGTAACTATCAGGACCATTGGTGCACAGTTGACCATAGATATTGGGTCATCACTGCTCCATAAAGGGAAGTGCGGATTTGAGATTTCTTAAAGTTAATCAATTTGGTCCAATCGTCTGATTGGGACCAGAGTCTAAGTGATAGGTTTGTTGAATAGCCTTGGGGTGGTGAGGATGGATGGAACTATGGAATTGTCAAATGACAGTCTTGTAAGTTCTTCCATCTTAGTAGTACAGTCAATAAGTCAGTAAAGAAGTGAGTGTGTACTAAAAAAAGAAGGCGTTACAAGCCTATACACTGTAAAACCAAGCGAAGAAAAGAAAAGGGCCCACGGCTGCAGTTGTACACATTCAAATAAACACAAAATGAGGGTGAAGGAAGATTTTTAATTCTGACCCAGCCATGCAAGATTAAAATTGCACGCCTGCTCTTCAGTAAGTTTTAATCACCGCTATCACATTTTGTTCACATACTGCACGCTCTGCTGACCTCACCACCTATCAGTTTTCCACAGGGCCACTACCATCTTTTCAAACATCAAGAACTCCTTCTTAGAGAGGAAGGTGTAGCCCATACCATCTTAGTAGTACAGTCAATAAGTCAGTAAAGAAGTGAGTGTGTACTAAAAAAAGAAGGCGTTACAAGCCTATACACTGTAAAACCAAGCGAAGAAAAGAAAAGGGCCCACGGCTGCAGTTGTACACATTCAAATAAACACAAAATGAGGGTGAAGGAAGATTTTTTATTCTGACCCAGCCATGCAAGATTAAAATTGCACGCCTGCTCTTCAGTAAGTTTTAATCACCGCTATCACATTTTGTTCACATACTGCATGCTCTGCTGACCTCACCACCTATCAGTTTTCCACAGGGCCACTACCATCTTTTCAAACATCAAGAACTCCTTCTTAGAGAGGAAGGTGTAGCCCATACCATGATCTGTTGTCAGGGTGCAAGGAAAATCCCAATGATGAAGCATGCTACATCTGGTGAATGAGGGATTTCCTCCTAAAAAAATATTTTCGTTCAGCTAGGTTTCTCATTTTATTCTAGACCCAGGTGTTTCTTTGCAGTCAATAGTTTTCCAGTTGTGCACCTCACACACATTCCCATATGACCATCCCTCAATTATATCTGTAAAGAGGTCAAGGATTGATAAGCACGTTCTTTGAACACATTCATGACACATCGAGAAAGTTTACTTTTGTAGAATGCACTCCATAGAATGCGTGTTCCATGAAAACGAATACTACAGAAACATCTAGGGAAATTATATTTGCCATTTAAATTGCCATTGCTTTGTGTGGTCTGTAGAGAGGCCAAGGCAAGGATTAGATGAGCATGTAGGATGAAAACCCTGTTAACGCCTACAGTCATTTTGAAAATGCACATGGTTTTCGGACAGACTGTAACATGTATTTTCAACAGCAGCAACAGTCAGTTAACATCGAGTGTGCTGTTGCAGCTTCCCACAGTGCTCTAATAAACAACTAGAGTGCTAACATTTGCATTTGTGACACAAATGAGGCATACCTGAAGTCCTCTTGATGGATTCAAAGCTACAAAATCTAAAGCTTTCCTTTTGAAATGATCAAAATGAGCTAGTGCTGTGTAATGCTAAAATGAGGACAGCGGGTGGTAGGGGCAGCACCCGAATGGACCATGCAGGGCAGGCGGTAGGGGAAGAGGCTGCACACAAACAACAGACGGGCATGGAGCAGGGAGGACACAGAAAGTGCAATGTTATAATCCAAAGTTAGGCCCATGCAGCTAAGCAGCTAACATTTTCAGCTGTGACCTTTTGCACATATTTGCGTTCACGACAATGTTGGATTAGTGTCCCTAAAGCTAAACTTGTTTACACAACATTATCACAACTCCCTGAACATCATACAAGATGTTATCCTTCATTTTATCCCATCAGGTAATGGGGTGGGATCGTCCCTTATTGAGATTCTTGGCTTTGCATCTACACACACTCCAGGTACACCTAAAGTAGGGCTCGCATCGTAGAAGTATGCTCAATTACTGCATTGGTTTATATGCCTGCATATATACATTGTTTTGGCACCATGGTAGACCTATAGCTACTATTTAAACTTTTGGTGCTTGCAATCACGTTTATTTGCTTCCATCTATTAATCATTGCAGCGCACATATTTTATGCAAGAATAGCGTTGGTTCAATAAATGTATTGAAAATGTCCCACTGTGTATTCTCTGTATACTTCTCTGAGAATACGTGAGCACAAGTGACTGAGTGAAAAGGTTCTGTACTGTTTCCACGATCCCTGAGGGGTCAGGGTTGTCATGTTCAGTGGTTGCCAGACACCAATTGATCCCTGGTAGGTTATGGGGGCTTACGGTGGCACTGTGAGCTAGCTGGCCTATAGGTCAACATATCCTGCGGGGGTGTCCAGAATCAGTCTTGGCACGAAAAAACCCTAGTTTATGTTGTCCAAACAAGGTGCAGATCCTACGGAATAGTAGGAACTACATGACATGGCACCACAAAGCCTGGTTAGGCTCTTATTTATTGGTAAAATGTGAGTAGTTCAGTCGTGCTTTCTCAGAGACCTACTCACATTTAAACCAGAGACATCTGAAGTGGGAAGGGAAAAAATTTGCCTCAGCTGAGTAGGTATACCCTATATATTGACTGAGGTTATTCAAGCTTGGAGGATTAGCAGTTCCCACATTGTGCATACCATAGCTCTATAAATATTTGTACTATATACTACTTCTCTGACAATGATCAAACAAGCTGAGGACGCTGATGAGCAGGTAGCGTCTCTAAATCTTACAGAAAGTTGCAGACAGGCTGTTACTATGGAATTATTACAACATGGCCTCAGAGAAACAAGTGGAAGATGTTACCTTCGTGGTTGAGCGGTACAAAAGGGGGTGGTGATGGACGGAGCATCAGAACCAATCAAACACTCACACCCAGTCAACAGATCTGGGTTTGATCCATCACCGTTCTTTAGCCCACTCTGCCACCCCAGTTCAGACATGGCCATATGCAAATCAGTCTGACCCTGTGCCTCATGGGAACAGTCCAGCCCGAACTGCCAAGCCATGCCTTCCCTGGACCGGAAACAAGATTCCTAGGACCGGTTTCTGGCATTTCAGCCGTCTTCAGCCAGGCTTGCTTGAATCCAGTGGCAAAGTGAGCAAGGGACTCACGTCGGAGCATACCCTGCCAACTTATGGCGAACAAAGCGGTACAAAAGGGGGTGGCGATGGACGGAGCATCAGAACCAATCAAACACTCACACCCAGTCAACCGATCTGGGTTTGATCCATGACCGTTCTTTAGCCCACTCTGCCACCCCAGTTCAGACATGGCCATATGCAAATCAGTCTGACCCTGTGCCTCATGGGAACAGTCCAGCCCGAACTGCCAAGCCATGCCTTCCCTGGACCGGAAACAAGCTTCCTAGGACCGGTTTCTGGCATTTCAGCCGTCTTCAGCCAGGCTTGCTTGAATCCAGTGGCAAAGTGAGCAAGGGACTCACGTCTGAGCATACCCTGCCAACTTATGGCGAACAAAGCGGTACAAAAGAGTCCCTTGCTCACTTTGCCACTGGATTCAAGCAAGCCTGGCTGAAGACGGCTGAAATGCCAGAAACCGGTCCTAGGAAGCTTGTTTCCGGTCCAGGGAAGGCATGGCTTGGCAGTTTGGGCTGGACTGTTCCCATGAGGCACAGGGTCAGACTGATTTGCATATGGCCATGTCTGAACTGGGGTGGCAGAGTGGGCTAAAGAACGGTGATGGATCAAACCCAGATCTGTTGACTGGGTGTGAGTGTTTGATTGGTTCTGATGCTCCGTCCATGGCCACCCCCTTTTGTACCGCTTTGTTCGCCATAAGTTGGCAGGGTATGCTCAGACGTGAGTCCCTTGCTCACTTTGCCACTGGATTCAAGCAAGTCTGACTGAAGACGGCTGAAATGCCAGAAACCGGTCCTCCTAGGAAGCTTGTTTCCGGTACAGGGAAGGCATGGCTTGGCAGTTCGGCTGGACTGTTCCCATGAGGCACAGGGTCAGACTGATTTGCATATGGCCATGTCTGAACCGGGGTGGCAGAGTGGGCTAAAGAACGGTGATGGATCAAACCCAGATCTGTTGACTGGGTGTGAGTGTTTGATTGGTTCTGATGCTCCGTCCATGGCCACCCCCTTTTGTACCGCTTTGTTCACCATAAGTTGGCAGGGTATGCTCAGACGTGAGTCCCTTGCTCACTTTGCCACTGGATTCAAGCAAGCCTGGCTGAAGACGGCTGAAATGCCAGAAACCGGTCCTAGGAAGCTTGTATCCGGTCGAGGGAAGGCATGGCTTGGCAGTTCGGGCTGGACTGTTCCCATGAGGCACAGGGTCAGACTGATTTGCATATGGCCATGTCTGAACTGGGGTGGCAGAGTGGGCTAAAGAACGGTGATGGATCAAACCCAGATCTGTTGACTGGGTGTGAGTGTTTGATTGGTTCTGATGCTCCGTCCATCGCCACCCCCTTTTGTACCGCTTTGTTCGCCATAAGTTGGCAGGGTATGCTCAGACGTGAGTCCCTTGCTCACTTTGCCACTGGATTCAAGCAAGCCTGGCTGAAGACGGCTGAAATGCCAGAAACCGGTCCTAGGAAGCTTGTTTCCGGTCCAGGGAAGGCATGGCTTGGCAGTTCGGGCTGGACTGTTCCCATGAGGCACATGGTCAGACTGATTTGCATATGGCCATGTCTGAACTGGGGTGGCAGAGTGGGCTAAAGAACGGTGATGGATCAAACCCAGATCTGTTGACTGGGTGTGAGTGTTTGATTGGTTCTGATGCTCCGTCCATCGCCACTCCTTTTGTACCGCTTTGTTCGCCATAAGTTGGCAGGGTATGCTCAGACGTGAGTCCCTTGCTCACTTTGCCACTGGATTCAAGCAAGCCTGGCTGAAGACGGCTGAAATGCCAGAAACCGGTCCTAGGAAGCTTGTTTCCCGTCCAGGTAAGGCATGGCTTGGCAGTTTGGGCTGGACTGTTCCCATGAGGCACAGGGTCAGGCTGATTTGCATATGGCCATGTCTGAACTGGGGTGGCAGAGTGGGCTAAAGAACGGTGATGGATCAAACCCAGATCTGTTGACTGGGTGTGAGTGTTTGATTGGTTCTGATGCTCCGTCCATCGCCACCCCCTTTTGTACCACCTTCGTGGTTGAGGCACACAAAACATTTAGAACAAATGTATTCTACTCTTGGGTTAAATTCCCACCTGCAGATGCACCACACAGTTGTCTCACACTTACATTGAAGATGAAGCACCTGAAGAGTACTTCCCATACGTGGACATAGAAGTCCCATTAACTTACCAATGGCATATTAATTGGTTAAAAGGCACCCTACCCCACACCACAGACACAGAGTGGGTCTCCTCAACAGGACCACACCGAGAGAAAATACAATTTGATAAACCGTGACAATATTAGGAAGCCTGACAGGTATCAGAATACTGATACACGTTCCTCTTGTTCCTTTCAGGAGTCATTAAAAAACGTTTGAAGAGAGAAGGAGAGTCAGAGCACAGATCGGAAGAGGGAATCAAGCTGAAAAGGGAGACACATCGCCCTTCGGACAACATCATAAAATAGGAAGACAAACAAAAGACTTCTAAACCTCAATTTAAAAATAAGGTAGCCGGGATTAACATTAGGAATGCCCAGGCTACTGGGGACTTTACTTCTGAATGGGGAATGGACAGTGACAATGCTAGACAGCGTAGAAGAAGTCACAATTGCTCGTCGAAACCTGATGGATTATCTAGCGGCAGTAGCACTGAGTGAACATATCACGGTGGAAACACCTTATACAAGGGTAAGTGCCCCACATCGTTTATACGAAATAACGCTCCAAATGGGGGGGGATATACCCGGGTGAGGGAAGGGTCTCTTTTGGGAGAACCCGACATATAGTTACTATATTCTTTTGGCTGAAAAGGATTGGTCACCTAATTTTGTAGTTGTTTGCCCAATGGGGGAAGAAGTTATTTTACCTTCTTTCTCTGACCTTGTACCAGACTCGGTTAAAACTTAATACGTGCAGGAGTGGGAGTTAGCACTTGCTCCTGCACTTTACCACCATCATGTTGGGTGGGCTGGTTAGCCACCTCATCACGAAATCCCATTAAAATCAATTCCTCAACCAGAAAGACAATACCCAATTAAGCATGAGGCAAAGAAGCCAGTCAAGGAATTCCTAGATTGAATGGATTTTTCTGCCAAAATATAGCGCCTGGGAGCAGATATTGGGACAGCATTCTCAGCGCAGGCTTTCAAAGGCGATTTTGTAGATTACCTCAGGGGTATAGGAATAGCCCCAGGCCGTTTTCAGCCAGAGTAACAGAGTTACTTCAAAATTTTGATAAGGAGGCATTGTCCTATGTAGTAAATGACATCTATCTGACGGACCATGGATCAATGGAACACTTGTCTAGCGTGAACCACATAATTCTTGGGTTCGGTCACCTGGGATACAAATTTAATTTTGAAAAATCGAAAATTGACCACCTCAGTGTCCGTTTTCTAGGGTACAAGTTGTCAACTGAAGGCAAAAGCCTGGCAGCACAGTTTTTAGAAAAATGTGCACTGCTCCGACCTCCAACTACTCTGAAAAGATTTTTGTATTTTGGCAGGACAAACATTTTGGAATATGCAGAAAGGGTGAAACCTTTGTACAATTTATTTAGAACTGATTTTTCAGTACATTATTGGACACAGGAACATACAGATATTATACATTCCGGACTGGTTGACATGATAGCTTCTAAACATTTATATACATGTGTTAACACAACTAACCGGGTGATCCACGTAGTTGCTGGACCAACTAGGTACACATATATCACTTTCAATGAAGGCGAAACAGTCCCTACTGTACACAAATGCAGAAATGCGTTTGCACCAATTGAGAAAATACTCCCAGCAGTACAGACTGCAGGAGTGAGAGAGAGAGAGCACTAGCTCTGGGGAAACACATAATTGTTGTGACCCTGGTACCAAAACTAGAGGCCTTTACAAAAGCAAGCATCCCGAATACTAAAGCATTGCATCCTCAATGGATTCAATGGGCTAACTCTCTCACTGCAACAGACATAGACTACAGATTTTACTCTATATTACAAACACAAGCATTCTTGCAGTACGAACAAGAATATCCTCTGCCAAATTAAATCATGCCTTTAGATCGATATGAGTATCATTCATACGGATGGTTCTGTCCAGCCGGTCGTAGGAACAAAACAGCAATATTCTGCGGCATGCGCAATTGTAAAAGGGCACATGCATTACAGAAAGTTCCATCCTAGAAAAATACACACTCAGTTCTTAGGAGACAGTATGGCGCAAATTGACAGAACTGAAAGCTCTGATACTGGCAGTAAAACATGGGGATCGTGAGTTTCCCACACTGATAGTGTGTGATTCATTTTACTGTGTCCAGTCCTATAACAAATATTTACACTATTGGGGCCAGAATGTGTTTAGAGATCCAAAAGGTTGCACAGCAAAGCACAAGATGCTTTTAGAACAGGTGGCAAAGCTGAAAGAGGGCTCATGTCATTCATACATTGAGTCATCAATGTGTTGACGTTCACGTTGAAGGGCACTGAATGGCGTATGAAGCCACCAAGGCAACAGTTCGTATTGCTGCCATTGCTGCAACAACTCACTCAAGTACAAGGATAGACAGAACAACCACGGTGGCAGTTAATGGCACACACAACGGAACAGCTCTGCCAAAGGACTTTCCACTCAAATAATCCAACAAGTTAGACACACAAAACATTCCATACGCTCAGATTCCAGGAGTGGTGGATAAAGTCATACTAAACACAGACCGCAGATTAGGACTAATAATAGCTGCCCACGAGGGACAGGGCTCTGCTCATGCAGAGATTACCGCTACAGTTTAATTACTGAAGCACCGCTATTGGTGGCCAGGTCTATCAAAACAGATCAAGGACTTTGTCCTTAAATGAGACATCTGCCATCAGATAAAAGGTTCCACCGTTGCACGTCCAGCACAGACACCTCTATTGGCTTGTGTTCATTTGGAACACTGCGGTCCCTTACAATCAGATGGGGCTTACAAGTATATCTTGGTGGCAGCAGATTCATGCACCAGATTCCTGAAGGTTTGGCCACAGTGCTCGGTTGACGCTTGAACTGTAAAAGAACTTGTGAGTCTTTATCAGCACATATGCAATTAGCACACTACATTACGGCCAGGCTCCAGTGTATCGCTCTCTGGCTTACAAAGAAGCCATGGGAAATTGGATGTGGCCTTGTGGTACTCCTCCCTGTACCATCCCGAGGGAAATTCAGTTCTTGACAGGAAAAACCATGACTTAAAGCAATCCTTGACAGCGAGGGTATTACGCTCAGGCGGCAGTTGGTTCAATCAGCTATATGAGGTCCAGAGGGGACTTAACATGCCAAGAAAATCCTAAGGGGATCGTGTGCCTTATGAACCCCTGTTTGGTGTGAGAATGTGGGTACCAGACCTCGATAGTATCAGCACAGTAGTGGCTAAAACTCCATTTGACATCATTGAATGTTTGGCTGTTTTATAGGAACTTCATGAATTCCGGGCGTATACAAAGCAATGTCCAAGTAAAACGCACTGCTACTGGGGAAGTAAAGGTAGTCCCGGCAAGACCTGCCTGGGTCCTTAAGATAGGGGACCTGGTCAGAGAAAAGATAGTGGACAAGAAAGGATTTGTGCCATCTTACTTAGCGTCTGTACCTGCCCTGGCTGTTGAAGGTACCAGAACGGTACTTCTTCGGTCTCTTGCCAACCGCCGAGACAAAAGGTTTATCCCAATTGATCTGATCAAACCACACTATGTGGCTGATTCTCAACAGTAAGCCACGTGGGCTACTGGGTAGCTGCCACTCTCCTCTCGCTATCGTCCAGGAAGTTCAGATGGGAGCTTTAATAACAACTGTAGACTCCACTCTTAAAAGAGAAGTTGTGAACAACAATGAAATGATACTTCTCCCTGTTGAAACAACTACAACTGTACAGTCAACGAATACAGAAATCTCAATGAGAAAAATTAACGACTTCTATCTAAACATGCCATAGATGGAGTCATTTACCAGTTCTACAAAATCTGCTGAGCTGCCAAGAATATACCAGACCGTGTCTGGCTACTTCATTCATTATGATGATTTCTCATCGGATCCCAGTGAACCTGAACTCCCAACGCCGCCACTTCCGTTGAAGCTACGAGCATATGCTTTCTATCTTTGGCTGAAAAAGACATACTTTGTTGTTCCATGGATACATCTCTGGATTACAATTGGATTTTATTTCCTGGTTCTCTGGATTGGTTTCGTGACTGTCTTCTTCCTGCTTGAGAATGGACGTTATCTCCCAGAACGCTCCGCAGTACATCTTGTGAATTTGGTTCTTACACCTCATGCATCATCACACCGTGAATTAAGGGACCTGTCCCTGGCGAACATTACAGCGGTTCCAGAAGCTGAATAATTATATGGGACAGGGTATTGTATGATGTATATGGTCCAACTGAATTATTACAAATTCCTTATTTGTTTAAAATTTCCTTAAATGATATCATCATACGTTCTCTAATGATTGGGACATTGAAACTGCATAATTTGCTTGCGGATTTAGAGAAATCAGCTGCATTTTCTAATGATGAATTGTATGATGGTACAAGTAATAATGGAGACATGTTCAGTTACCAGCATTATGTTCATCATTTTTTACACAAAGCTAGTATCCCATGCGCTGTTTATAATTACACACAATGGGAACACTGCCGAACACTGCCAAAAGGTAGTTCTAAGACACTTGCACAGAAGTTTGCTTATTTTTCAGGTTTTGAAACATCAGACCCAGCCTTGTATTATTATAGGCTTGCACCTACACCTGCAAAGAAAAATATGCTAACAAACACCAAGCTGATATACTCTGCTTCTTTCATTTCCCAATAGTCTATACAGGGTTTTGACTTCTGGAAAGACACCATAAACACAAACCTGTCTGGGGGACAAAAGATTGGCACTTTCAGGGAACAGAGCCCTTATTTAGAGCATGCCTCATACCACATCAAATGATTTTCTTGAACAAAACAGTGCAACAAAGTTCATGTCTTGGTATAGCAAACATGAAGGATTTGAACATACCACGTATTACTGCGTCTCATGCTTCAAGGATTGTCAGTACTTAACACACTTCAGTGAGGGTAAACTAGATACCATGATATGTAATGGTTCCTTACATTTATCAGATCCTAATAGGAAGGGATGGTTGGTATGGCCTGCAGACACAAACAAGTGTCAATCTAGATTCCTGGGTAACACCGAAGGATTTAGGATCAAAAGGCCCGAGCAACGATATGTACAAACAGAACACTCGGGGTGGTGACGTCATATAGTGTTGGGAAGTTATGCCTAGATTGTATGAAAACCTCAACACTTTCCAAGGTGAAGCCACACCTGTCCCTTCTTTCTGATGCATGGATCTCAGGGATTTTTTATAAAGTCCCCGAAACCCACGCTTTTTATATGGAATATACAACGAGCTGTAGAAGATTTCTCAACAGGAAGCTGCTGAAAGATTGCGTGAGATCGTCAGGGTTAATTTAGAAAAGGCTTTGGCTGTGGTTGACAACAGTATGACTACATTGTCATCCAGAATCTATTCACTGGGCAACATAGTGTCTTCCGCAATTGACATAATACAACAATACACTTCTATTTTACAACATGGACAGTCACAATTACGTTCAATCGTGATACCAAGTTGGAAGTTACAAACGTTACTTTCTGGCCATGTGCCATGGCGTTACATCAACAGTACAAATCTGTTTTCGGCATACGATCTAACAGAAAGACAGTTAATAATGGCATTGAGAGACGCAAAATATACCATGTTGCACATTGAAAAATTAGACCAATCCACCATCCACTGACTGGATAATCCATGGTTATATCCCCCTACCGGTCACGACTTTCCAATTCCAACATTGTCTCCAATACCAACAGGTAGGCAGATATGAAGCGCTAGGGACGGATATGTGCACGAGTATTGGGAATTATTGTTCAGGTTTAGCTGCCGGAATGGGGACACAAACCTTTTCTTAGTGGCTCAGGCTGTGAAGATGCTTTACGCGGATCCTTAGTTGGCAAGGAACTTTCTCTCCATGGGCATGCAATGCTTCAGTAGCGAACTTGTCTTGTTATCTGAAGGGTTCCTTAGCTGCAGTGATTCATCCTGTGTTCAGGCTGGTCTCGAATGGGAGCTATTTAATGCCGAGTGATCAAGGTTGCTGCGGAATGGACCCAGGAATCGCTTATCTAGTGACTGTTAGTTCCAAAGTGACATATTGTACACAAGTACTGTTTCCATCTGCCCGCACAGTTAGGGAGGAAGCCATAGCCTTTGATAAATGTTTCCAACACAAAATTTGTTTCCCTAAGCAAGCTGAAAGCCATGCTTTCTCAAAAAGATGTGGCCTTAACTTCAGTTAGAGAGATGCTTGATCGCCAGGTTGCAAGGTCCTCGTCTGAGATACAGAATCTACTCCACACTAACCTACTGCTGCATTTTGGCGGCTGGTCCATCATATCTTTAACATGCTTGAAACAAAAGGAATAGTGCACTTTATTTTAAATATACCGGCTCTGGTTTAGTCAGCACCTTTCAGACGATTTTCGAAGTTATACCATCTTTCATACACTCAGTGTTGGGAAACGTTTTTGGAGGACTCCCGCTTGTCCTACTACTTGTGGCAGTGATCGTGATTTTATATTATCTGCTCCGCAAAGGACGTTCTACTTCAACTCGGAATGGAGACAGCACTGCTAGTGCTGCTTTGACGTGAGCTTTACACTGCTTTGGCACACCTCGACCTCAAGAACTAAATGAGCATTGGTTCTTATCCTTGAGGCCTGTCTGGCTTGACTGCATACAACCCGTCTTCCGCTGTCTGCTTTGTAGCCACAAATGCGTCCTGGATATCTGTCTTGGATTAAAATTGGTTGCGCCACTAGATTTTGAAGTACTGATGGCTATGGTCCCTTGCGTATGGCTGTACCAGGCGTATTCCATTAATGACAAATGCATACTTAGAGCCACCCTGGGATACTTCAGCTCCTAAGGATGTGAACAACGGCTCTGCAGAGACCTTATGGTATACAACACCACCCTCAGCAGCTGCTGTGGAAACTGGATGGAATCACCTTTGCTCCATAAACATGCTACGAGGTGCGCCTCTGGGAACGTCTGCATTTGTGGGCAATAGCAATAGTGCGTCTACCACTTAGAACATATGAATAATTGGCCTTTTCATTGTGAGCTTTTTGCTTTTTCTAGGCACTATAGCTTTCTGAGTGCTTGGGATCTCAAATTATTTAATGACTTAAAGACTTTTAAAATAAATATTTTAAAGGGAAGCCTGCTTTTTAGATGCGTTCAAGAGTAGTTTTTAACTTTTTAAAACTGTCTGCTGGCTTTTAGATAGCTTTTTAGATATAGACCCTTTGTATGAGGAGTGTGTGTTATATTCCCCAGTTAGGCCCATGTGGCAAGCAGCTTATATTCTTACACTGTCCTCACACGTAACATTTTCAGCTGTGGCCTTTTGCACATTGCGTGCACCACAATGTTGAATTAGTTTCCCTGAATCTGAACTTGTTTACACATCTAGCTCCCCACAACATTATCACAACACCTGAACATCATGCACAAGATCTTGTTTCGCACTATGTACAAATGTCATCTCTATCTTCATCCATGGGCGACAGGGCTATCTACATATCCATAACATCACTAATCTACACGCACATCGCAAGGCTGCTTTCTATTATAAAAGATGAGCATTCCGATAGATTAGCAGAGTAGGCACAATGGACTGCAGTGGCAGGAGGGGGTGGTGTCACACTTATGGTCAACAGAAGGCAGGGGTGCAGGGGCAGTAAACTAACCAGGCAGGGCAGGCACGAAGCCAGCAAATAGGACCACAAAGGGACAGGAGAGAAGGGCTGGGGTACCCACAAGGACAAGGGAGGGTAGGTGGAGGAGGGCAGGGGCAGCAAGCTTGCCAGGCAGCACAGTGAAGGGAAGTGCAGCACAAAAGACCACAAGGGGAAAGAGGAAGAGAGCAGGCTGATGCACATGGACAGCTTAGGACAGGATGATGGGGCATGGACAGCAGTTGACCGGGCAGGGCTAGCAGCAGGCTCAGTGGCAGCACAACATACTGCCCAGGGAATAGAGAGTGGGCAAGGGCATGCTCACAGACAACTGAGGTTTGGGGAAATGAGGGGCAGCAAGCTGACCATGGAGGATAGGCTGGCAGGGGCATCAAGCTGACCCTGGAGGGCGGCAGGGAGGGGGCAGGGGCAAGTACATGGATAAAAGATGGGAGGAGTGGGAGAGGATCACAAGCAGAAAGCTCATCAGGGACGGACGCTGGCATGAGCAGGGGCAGCACAATCGACCATAGAGGTAGGAGCGATGGGGCAAATGCACACACACAGAACCAAGGGCATGGGGCAATGGCAGCAAACTGATCATGGAGGACAGGCTGGCATCAGCAAGGGTAGCAAGCTGACCACGTAGAAGAGGTGGAAGGAGGCATGTGCACGAAATCAAAGAAAGGATGGCAGGCAGGAGGGGAGTTGTGGCAGGGGCAGTAACCTGACCACAGAGGGCAGGCCGGCAGAGGCACCACAATGATCTACAGATGGAGGGAGGGTGAGGAAAAGAGCTGTGGCAACAAGCTGACAATAGAGAGGTGGTCAACATTGGCAGGGCCATCAAGCTGATAACATAGGGCAGGAGAAAACGGGTAGTGGAACACAGATAGAGAACAAGCAAGAGGGTGGCAGGGGCAGAAAGCTTGCCACGGAGACCAGGCTGCTGGGGGCTGGCAAAGTACAGAAGGTGGGTCTGGGACAACTACCGGCTGCACATGACCCAAGTGTTGGCAGAATATGATATAAAAAAAAAAAGAAATTCACTTCCAAATAACTAAATTTATAGAGACAATATAGTTATGTATGGTAAAATAATCTCCCCTTAAAAAACAACCAACTTTAGAAATGTACTTAAAATTACAAAGGTAAAAAACTTTAGAGTTGGTGTTGAAATCACTTCAAAAATAAGGTGCATAAATCCCCAAAAAACACTGAAATTCAGCAGTTACAAACCTGCACCTCGCAATGCACTGCTTATGACTAAACAAATTATATCACTCATGACGTTGAATGAAACATTTACTAGCTAACGTAATGGACAGTTTAAATTCTATTAAGGACTTGGAGGCGAGGATTATGCTATTCTTTCTTCACTTTATTGAATAGCAGCCATTTAAAGTCAAGTAAAACAAACTCCTATTCCCATGAAACATAGGGAATAAACAGTTAAAACAATAGAGTGTCCACGGATAGTGTCTCTTCATCTGCACCAATCAGAGGTCCCCCAGGTGCTGTTAGTCCTCTGTCCCTGTCTACTCTTCCTCTTTCGTCGCTCGGTCAGCCATGAAGGACGCATCAAGAATCTTGTTTATTGGAATCACCTGCAAGGATCAAAGGAGAGCATAAGCGACAGGAGTGGTTAAGGTTTGACCCTGTGGGAAAAAACTTCTCAAGGACAGTCCCATTGGAACTGGACAATAGCCCCAACAAATCAATGAAAAGATTTACTTACTTCAATACGAGGGAGGGAAGGCAGTCAAGGAACTTATACCCTGGGTGGGATAATCCTCGCCTCCGGGTCCTTAATAGAATTGAAACTTTCTGTTACGTTAGCTAGGACCATTTTCATTCTATGTAAGGACCGGAGGTGAGGATTATGCTCGTTTAAAGCTTGCTCACAACCAAGTAAGCCATATCAATAAGTGGTTTAAAGTAAAACCGCTTAAAGGTGGAGTCTGAAGACCAGTCTGCTGTATTCAGAATGTATTCCAGACGAGCTCCCAGGGTAAATGCTTTGGAGGCCATGGACCCTCTAGTAGAATGCGCTCCAAATGCGCGTAAGTTGGTCCAAGCTTCCTGCATTACCCACCAAACCCAGTGGGCAATCATGAGGGAGGACACAGCCTTATGAGGCTTTCTAAGTGAAATGAGTAACTGGCGTTCCCGGGAGGTCTAAACTCCTCTGACATTTCCTCATATGCCTTGAGGCAAGATACCATACATAACTTCACCGGGTAAGCGGGATATGAGATGGATTTCGTCCCGCATTTGGTGCGCCTATGGATAGTAAACGTAAACCCTTTGTTTGGGAGAACATCCTACCAGACACATCAAGGGCTCCGACATCCGAAACCCGTCTGCAAGAGACCAAACAAAGCAGCATGGCTAATTTCGCAGAAAGTTCCTTTCTAGAGAGGAATATATTCGGTTGCCAGGACAGAAACAAGTTCAAAACCTGATTGACATCCATAGCTGTGAGTATCGAGGTCCTAGAGGCAGAGAGAGGCGGATGCCCCGAAGCAGGCGACAGACTAAGGGATGCTCCCCAACAGGAAAACTATCGACCATGGTGTGCCCAGCAGAGATGGCGGAACGGAAGGTATTGATGGTCCTATAAAAGCCAGACCCCCTTCCACCAGGGAGGCCAAAAAAGTTAAGATGGAGGTCACATCCGCTGCCACGGGATGGATACTCCGTCGCAACCACCAACTATACCACCTTCTCCGGGTGGAACGGTATCGTTTGACTGTGCTGTCGACATGAATCTCTCAACCGCTCCCGAAAGGCCTGGGACCGCCCATTGTCCCCTGTAATCCGCCAAGCCATCAGGGCCAGAGAGCTCAGCTCCATCAGTGGGTGAGGAACCCCGTTCGGATCGAGGAGAAGAGTTGGAAAGCAGGGAGAGGGATTGGAGAATCCCAAGAAAGATCGAGTAAAACCGGAAACCAGACTTGCGATTTACAAATTGGCAAAATGAGCACCACGTCCGCTCTCTGCCGCTGAACCTGGGCCGTGACTCGTGTTATCATGGCAAACGGGGGAAAGGCATAGCCGGTTTCCTTCTGCCAATTCTGCAGGAATGCTTCCGACCTTTCCGCAAGGGATCTGGTCTCCAGCTGAAGAACCTGGGAAGCTGGTGAGCCAGGCGGGAGGCTAAGAGGTCCACAGAGAAGGGACCCCAGATGCTTTGGTGATTGGCAAACACCCCCGAGATTGGAAATCTGCCACCTGGTTGTCCTGACCGGGGAGATACTCCGCTGTAACAGAGATCTGATGATATAGGCAGTACTGACAAAAGTTTGCCGCGAGGTCCGAGAGTGCCCTCGAGCGTGTGCATCCCAGATGGTTGATATATCAGATCGCCGAGATATTGTCCATCTTGAGAAGGACCCAGGACCGGATCGAGTCCTTGGTCCAGCACTGGATTGCGAAAGAACCGGCTAAAAGCTCCAGACAGTTGATGTGTAACTGTTGCTCTGACAGAGACCACACACCTCCCGTGGTGAAGTCGCCACACCTCGCGCCCCAGCCGGATATGCTCGCGTCGAACCGATATCTGGCGTGGAACCGAAAATTGCTCATCCATTACAGGCCTCCATGTGGGAGTGCCACCACTGGAGCTCCTCCCTGGCGCCGCTGGCAGACTAACTTTGTGAGAAAAAGAGAGGCCCTTGCGTAGGTGTGTAGCCTTGAGGCATTGGAGGGCTCTGTAATGGAGCGGGCCCGGAAAGATAGCCTGAATGGAGGCCGAGAGAAGGCTTATAACGCGAGATAGTTGCATCTGAGTCTGGGTTAGAGATCTCCGAATGTCATTGTGAAACCTTAAAATCTGAATCTCTCGTTTTCTAATTTAGCTGAGCTTCATTCATGCCCACCTTTGACCTGTTTTCAGCCTGAGTCTATCCTTGACACCACACTTGCATAAACATTAGGTCACGAATCTAAGTTGAAACATTGTAGGCTGCGTAAACATGCAAAGTCAGCACAAAAGAACAGCTGATGTCTACACTGTGGGTTTTGTGTGTATTTTAAACAATGATAAAGCCTTGGACAAAGTTTGTTCAGATAAGCCTACCTTGTTATGCAGCTTCAAGATGAGCCAGTTACACAAGGCACCAAAGTTGTTGATTCTTACCGATGGTCTCATTTGTGTGTTCTTCCCAAAGCTCTATTTACCTCAGGGCGTTCCTAGTCTGTGATTTTCCCTATTTAAACCCATGTAACCATTGTTCAGTGTGTTCTATCCTTGGGTATCTTGATGGTACTTGTTGGATGGAAACCCATTCATGAATGATTGAATAAGCTATCCATGGTTTGACTTTGCTCTCCTGTCGATTCCTCCTTACTTGATAAGAACCCGTGGCGAAGTGGTGATCCCTGCACCAGCAGGTTATTAATTAATCTGCTCCACATCTTGACGGATTTTCGTCATTTTGCCGGAGGGAAGGCCAAGAAAAACCACCTTCTGAGATGGAGTCAGAGTGGATTTGGCATCGTTGATCACAAACCCGAGGCTCTGAAGGAGGTTGACCGTTGTCTGGAGGCGAAGAGAAAGCGTTCTGGGGTCTTGAGCTATCAGACGAATGTTGTCTAGAAAGACGATGAGCCGCATGCCCGATGCCCGAAGGCGCTCGATCACCGGCCGGCGTACCTTGGTGAAACACCAAGGGGCGGAGGACAGGCCGAAAGGGAGACTGGTGAACTCGTAAGTCCTGTTCCACCAGAGAAATTGCAGAAACCACCGATAGAGCGGAAAGATATGTATCGCCAGGTAGGCGTCCTTGAGGTTGAGGCGCGCCATCCAGTCGTTGGGACGAAGAATATCGCGAAACAGATGGATGCCCTCCATCTTGAAGTGGTGGTAGACCAGCCACTCGTCGAACTCACATAAGTTGATGACAGGCTGTTTTCCCCCGTCCGGCTTGTTCACTAGGAAGAGGTTGCTGAAGAAACCTCTGGGGTGCGGCAGGGTTTCTGCGATTGCTACTTTGTCCAAAAAAGACTGGACCTCCTGATCGACCAGGGCAGAGTCTGCCTCGGAAAAACAGAGCGGACGGGGAGCCACGGGCTGTGAAGGTGCCCCGTGAAACTCTATGTGAAAACCCCTCACAGTTTGTAAGACCCAGGCGCCCCCGTGATGGAAGTCCAAGTTGGGAAAAAACACGCCAGACGCCCCCCACTTTTAGAAGGGAACAAGGGAGAACACTCACCGGAAGAACTGGAGATTCCACCACCTCTGCCTCCTCTGTTCTTGCCTCGCTGTCCGCGGTGGGGTAAAAGTTGCCAATGCGGGCCTGGTCTTGATATTGCCTGTGATTGGAGCCCTGTCCCCTATGTTGGTTAGGACGGCCGGACGAGCGGCCCCTTTCTCATCCAGCCCCTCGGAAAACCTGAGGGTGAAACGCCTTCCTAATGGAGGATTGCGCTTTATCCAGGGAGGTAAAGGTGTTTACGAACCTCCCCAACTGTTTAATAAAGGGTTCGCCAAAGAGGCTGTCCTGCGCAACGGGACCCGCCTCGGAGTCAGCCAGGACCCCCAGTTTAGGGTCAATCTTAATCAGGAGGGACCTGCGCCACTCTGTGGATATTGCGCAGTTGGTGTTTCCAAGAAACACCCCTACACGTTGGGCCCAAGAGGAGAGGTGATCAGGGGATATTAGTGAGCCTGACACTTTGGCCTCCTCTGCCATGTCCAAGATTTTGGTGATTGGGCCCAAGGCATCCAGGAGCTTCTCCTGGCAAGCCCGCCAGGACCTGTCAATGCCCTTCTTAGGGTACTGGACAAATTTCTGGAGAAAAGTGGCAATTCTGGGGTCAATGTCTGGCGTGGCTGCTACTTTCCTATTGAGGGAGGGGTGCGGACACTCTGCCCTAAGGCAGTTGCGGGCCCTGGCTTCAAGCGGGCAGCAGATCCGACTGGCAACGTATTGGGCAACATTTCCCGAGGGGACCCAGTTAGAGGACCTCGGGTGGAGGATATCGTCCGGGTCCAACATGTCCGCACATATATTCTACCTGTCAAGAGCCGGGCGGGAAGGACACCAAGGACGGTTCGGGCCGGCGGCGGCGTCTGCATCTCCTTGGTCCTCGTCCCCAGTGGTAGCAGGAGTCGCTGGGGCAGTAGGAGCAGGAATCGCTGGGGGAGTAGTGCTGGACAAGAAAGCCTGTTTAAGGCGATCAAATGCATCAGGGTCCACTCCAGCATCCCTAGCGCGTTTGCCTGGTGGGGGCTGGTCCGCTAGAGGACCGCTGGGGAAGAGGCATTCGGTAAGGACTGAGAGGCCTTGGCCAGTTTGGTGCAGGCCTGGTCAATTTTTCGGGATATCCTTTCGTCAAGGGGTGTCATGGCCTGTTCCAACGCTTTGTGGATGGACGCGTCCACAGCCTCATAAAAGTCTTCGTCCCATTGAAGGGCAGTAAGTGGGTCCTCCTCTCACTGGTCGTCTTGGAACACGTCATCCTGGTAAGCCTCCGTAGCTTACGTTTGTGTTATACCAGGTAAGTAATTGAGTATAGGTAGGGTCTACCAGGTAAGTAATATGGCGAGGTGGTATGCCTCAGGTTAAAGGAGGGGCTGAGTGTCAGCCTGTAGTAGGGGCGGGCAGTGCTCGCAATAAGAAGAGGGCAGAGAGTCCGGGACCCAAACGGCCCTGGTGCCAAATGTATCTAAGGGCGGCCTGCTAAAAACGGGTCCCAGCAGACACTGTCTGCAATACTGACTCTTAGGTAATTTATAGAGCATTACCAGGCCTAAAAATATACAGACCCCAGGCAGGGAGAACTGCCATCAACTGCCTAATGGCAGGTACAGACCAGAGTCTCGGGCGTTCAGGGGGCGTGAATTGCGCGTTGCTAACCGGTAATTGCCTGAAGGAAAACAATCACAGTCAGGGGTGTAGAGCAGGGAAAAGACCAGGCTCCCGCGGCGATGCGGCTCCGGATTCTGAAGCGCTCGGAATGCACGGAATCCTCGGCACATACGCCATGGCTGACGCATAGTCAGGAGCCCTCTAGCGTGAGACACGGTCACCGAGAGCCAGCACCAAATACAGTCCTGCTAGGGAGCTCTGATGCTCCCGCGGCCTAATGCGGGTTGTCGAGTAGCGGCGGACTCGCTCAGAGACATGAGATAAACCTGTAAGGAAAAAAAGTATAAAATGAAGCGAGTTAGCGAGAAATGCCACGGCGGGCGCGTGTCCACAGATTTGAACGTTGGCGCGTGTGCCGCCCACAAACTGCCTTGAGGGAAACGGCACTGGCAATGAACATTGAACAACGAAATGAACACCTACAGCGCAGCGCGCTGACTTAAAACTTAGGCGAAACGCCATTGAGCACACAGCATTAATCAGACTAAACAATTACTGAAAATCGGAAAGAGAACAAAAGAGTAGGCCTTATCTTGGCTGCAAGCAGCGAAGAAAGAGGTAGAGTAGACAGGGACAGAGGACTAACAGCACCTGGGGGACCTCTGATTGGTGCAGATGAAGAGACACTCTATCTGCGGACACGCTATTGTTTTAACTGTTTATTCCCTATTTTTCATGGGAATAGTCGTTTGTTTTACTTGACTTTAAATGGCTGCTGTTCAATAAAGTGAAGAAAGAATAGCATAATCCTCGCCTCCGGTCCTGACATTGAATTACATAATTGCTGACATGAATGATAACATCCCATAAGAGATCACTGATGACATCATCCAATGAATGTGACACACATTCCAATGAGTGCTATACACTTTTCATACCGGAAGGAATTCAGCAAGGTGTATCTACACCTCATTTTCTTTAACCTCTTTATTGCTCCAGACTGTAGCATTCCGCAACATGCAGAATATGAAATATATCTGTTAAATCACCCACATTTAGCAGAATTTCTGCTCTTTTTTTTACTAGCATTTAGGTGTGTAGGAAACGTAATGTCTCTATAGACATGAATGCGATCATCACTCTATGTAAGAGTAAACTTACACGTGTAAATTACTCACAAATGTAAGATGACTGTGAATTTCCCCAGTAACATTTCTGTAGACAGTAATGTAATGAGCAATTTATTAAACCTTGAAAATCGTTCAAAAGTGTTTGATGATTAATTACCTTAATAAGATGTACTTGTTAAATATCTCCCCTGACATAAAACTACAATACTGTAAAGTAAAACCGTAGTGCAGAATAAATCTGCTGATTTATTCTGCACTACAGTGGAAATTTAATTATCTCTTTTCACTTTCGATGGATTTGCTCCCCTATGCCTGAATATTTCCAAGGCTGTTTTCTTCTTTACTAATTGCAGTTAAAGCCTCTTAACCAGTAAATATTGTCTCAATTAACTGTTGGCCTTTTTGATTATTATTTTTTAATTGACCACTTATTGAGCACTAATGTGCCTCCCTGTTATACTTTAGGGTTCAATTCTGTATACAGTGTGCAACTCATTTTCCTGCTCTTGAAGCGACTTAGCCCCATTGCCTATATTTTTTCACTGCCGATTCGGCAGTATGACACTGAGGTGAGCTGTGTTGCCATATACATGTAATTATATACCCCCTATCCTAGTCCCTTTGTACATTTAGTGATGATATTCAAGACCCCGTTGTAAGGAATGAATTACCGTCTGCCCCTTTCAGGGGTCGAAACATCGACTTTACCTAGTTGCTGACCTGTACTCATTCATCCAGCCCGAAAGTGAAGAACTCCACATTCATGAATGACATTTCCTCACATGGGCTCTATAATCTGTACTTAGATACATTGTTAAGACAGGTCGTTTCTCATCTTTGTAAATATTGTAATTATTTTACTTTCACTGTCACATTCCCATCCCCTCACGGGCACTACTTGAGCAATGAACTCACCCTTGTACCTTTGAGCAACTGTTAATATTGTAAAAATGTTTTGGGATTAATTGCCAATACAAACCTTTTTCATAACCAAGATACCCTGGTTATTGTCTATATCAATGTATGTTGGGGGTTTCATTAATGTTTAATTACTCCTTGAGATACCTACTGGCAGGGCATGAGTCGGGGGTACACGCAGGTGGACGGTGTCCACCCACTATTTTCACAGGGTGAATGCCGCTAACCTTACCAAGAATTTGGGCCCCACTGAATAATGTGCTGAACTCGTCCCGTGTAATTTCCAAACACCGGGCCACTTTCAGCAGTACCTGCACGTTGTCTGCATTCCATCCCTAACAAACAGCAAACAACGTGCATGCAGGACGGCGCTTTCTTGTTTCAGACTCCTGCTGGGCCCTTAACAAAGGCCGAATTTGAGGGGTCATCAGGCCTCCTTTTGTTCGAGTCTCTTGGCTGGGAACAGTCAGGATCTTCACACCTGATGCAAATGAAGCAGAGGGATAACAAAGGCTCACACCTTGTTAGCACTTCACACATACTTAAGAGAGGCAGCTTTTCACTTTGTTCAGTCCCTGTTTAGGAGATATGTCAGATGTTTTGGTCTTTCCCAGTGTTTACACAAAGCAAATTGCATTTATCTGGAGCTTTCTTCCCCTGAGGAGGCGTTGAAATAATTAAAGTACCACTATTTTTTCTTGTATAGCCCTACTCCTCCCAATGCAGGGTGTCAGAGGGCTTTACATCAACACATGCATATTACATGTACAATTAATTATATACGTTTCTAAATGAATGTACAGGATGAAAAAGGCACCGCAATGGGAATGCCTCATAAGGTTCCTGCACGGCATGGAGTGAAAAGTCCATGCTGTGCAGGAACAATTGTGCATGCTCCTTTGTTTCCCCTTACGCCAACGTTGACACGGAGGAGAAACCTCCATGTCACCGCTGGCGCAGACGTAACTCGTAATATGAAGCATGTTGCGGCCCCTGATCGCCATGCCGCCCACCTAACAGACTACAAATAACTTGTAATTTGGCAGGCGACGGAGAGTCTCGGCGGTGCAGGGGCGCTGGGGTGGAGCACCACCCACCCTTGCACCGCCGAAACTCGTTATCGGGCCCTTAGCGTTTTCTTGCGTATTCTGGCAACAACAGTTTGATTTAAGCTGCAACCTATTTGCAACGTATATCTGCAACTCACTGTAGTTTTGATGAGGCGCTACCTTGTTTAAATTAAGTACTGTTTGCACTTAAACATTTACTGGTAGTTAAACTGTGCACCATACAACTTTGACCATAGTGAATTAGCCTTGGCTCTAGTACTCCACTATTTCAATTTTGGACATGCACACATGAATTTGGCTACAAATCTCTGTCCACTATGTGGGATAGGTGTTCAAAGCTTGATCCACCTTTTATGTGTTTGCCATTAACTTTTAACTGAAGGAGAGCGCACCTAAGAACGCCCTTTAACATCCGGGGATTACGAACATGCAGTTCTAGCCTGCTTTAATTCCCTGGATACACAGGTAAACTGCCAATTCATCACATTTCTGATAAAAGCAGACCTTAAACTAAAGGCGAACAAGGGGTTCCCATCCTAGGATTAATTCCCATTGATTAATGTAGTTGTACTTTTATCTTGCAATGAGTGATGCACCTCTGAACAATTTCTAATGATTAATGAAATTACATTTTACTCGAGGCCTGATAAATTGACACTTTTTTACAATTTTTTTATAGATACTTGTCATACATAAATGTTTTCCTTCTTTAAAAAAAAAAAGAAAAGTAAAGATTCTAATTAATAGTGCATGATGTCCATGTTGATTAAAAGAAAGGTTGACATTGGAACTTTTTCAGGAGCTTGAAATCCCTTTATTAGCATTTAAACTCTGGGGAACATAATGCGCAACTGTGGTCATCTGACATTTATTCTTCGGGCTGATCATGTCATTATGGTTGCCAGGGAGAGTTATGTGCAATAAGGAAACTGCACAATATTAGTTTAATGTTTTAGCTGACCATTTCTTCATGGACTCTAAGGAGAGTTATGTGCAACAAGGGAAATGCTCAAACCAACTGATTAGGATTGATCCTCTTAAAGTATAAGGCTTGAGCACTAAGCACTTTGAGGTTACCTGCTGGATAGATAGTATCATTAATGCCATCAAGGATGATTTTGAGAATCAAATTAGGGGTGTGGGTGGTGCAAGGGGGGTGAACATATTCATTTTATCACATGCAATGATTTTAATTAATCAAACCTTAATGAAATTTGATTGATTGGCATGCACACATGTACATATAGTCAATCCAACTGGTATGTCTGCGGACACTCTACCTTCTACTTTGTTATCTAAAATGATCTTTGGGTTTATAAAGTAATTTGATGGGTAGCAGCTTGGATGATGCATCAGTTACATCATCAATTATGACCTTAATCATGTCATATAGGAGGTTATAGCTAGCTTGTTGACCAATAAGGGAAGTTGCTTACCTGTATCCTAGTTCTCTTCCAGGAAAATTCTCATCACAATCATAAGTACTGAATTGTCTCCCCGCATATGCGGAGGATCCTGAAGCACTCATAAAAACTTTTTATATATGTAATAAACTTTGTACGTAGTACCTTACATATATATCTACAGCCTAAAGAAAGGATAAAAATGGCTGGATTACATTTAATTTTTATTTTTAAAATAATCTAATTACATAAAAATGTCATTACTAAAAAAACAACTATAGAATTTGTTTCATAAACCTTTTTTTTTTTTTTAAGGAAATGGAAAGGATTTATGAGACATTGTTGGCCAATAGGCTGCCACTCAAAGAATAGTAAAGAAAACTGGCACTGCACCTTTAAGAACCTCACAATACCCCTGTATCCCATCATGCCTCACAGGTGACGGTTAGGTCAGGTCATTTCTACGAAGATTAGGAATCCTGGGTGAAATAATTGTTGAGAGGTTGTAGTGAATGAGCCACTTTTGTGGTCTGACACCCTATGATGACCCTCAACCACCACCATTTTGTACTGACTTAAGTGTGTTACGTTACCTTAGCCTTAATGTAGGATGGGTTTGCATATGCCTGCTTTTCTTCTGTCTTTTAGTGGAATAGTCTTTCCAAGAATAGAAGGTATGGGATGTTGAGGTGCAGTGTTGTGGGTGGTGGTGCACACATGTGCTCAATGTTGTACACTGAGGGATTAAGTGTATAGTGTTATTTGGGTTAGGTGAATTATGACTTTGACCTATTGGCTTTGACGTGGTCTAATGTCATTCTGTTTTCTGACTTTACCTTGCTTTATGGCAGTGCTGACTATTGCCTTTGACATGGTTTCATGACATCATTGCTTTTCTGATTCCATCTGTTGCAGGGATTCTGCTTATGCACAGAACTATGCGCAGGAAACCAGGACCTCAGAGAATTGTGGTGTACCAGAAACTCCCCTCAGAACTAAGAACCCCTATCCGACTAGCTTAGTGTCACATTCGTTATCTGAGATTTGGCTCGGCGGTCCCAATGTATAGACAACCCAGAACAAGCGACTTAGATACTCTCAGGAGTGGTGGGAACCCAAAATACCCGTTGGTAGCTATATATCAGTCCACAACAGAATAACAAAGACACGGTAAAAGTTTAAAGAGTTTATTTTATAAACCTCGCGTCCTAAGATGCAGTACTTTGGCTAACACAAGCAGACAAATGGTTAGGATTAGCACCATCAGCATTATTACAATACCATAGAAAATGAAAGGAGCAATCATAATAATAATGACCGTGGAACACAACCACCCTCCTTTCTCTAGCAACTAATAAGGTATTATTAGACTAACAGAAGGTCTCTTAGGCTTGCATGGGGGACCCCATACCTTATAGATCAGCTTAGTGGAATCACATCACAGGATCAGATAGGCTCTCTCCTGCTTCAGCTCTTCGTTTCGAATGTAACAGAAAACATGCTGCTCTGTAATATTAAAGGGCTCGTCTTTTAGGTACGATCAACCTGAACACAACAACCTGCCCCGTCTAGTGACCCAGACTCGTTCCTTACACGGTGTACAGACCAAGGTCACTGCTCGCTGTTAAGGATGTTAAACAACAGACGGTTCTCATGTGAAGCAAAGGCGAGTCAGCAGTTCTCGAATGAATAACATGTAACAACAGTGTCGCGTGCAAAAGCAGCAGAAGCAGCAAGCTGGCTCTCTAACAGCCATCGAGGTTATGCTAACTTAGCGTTGTACATAGGGCGTGGTTAACCCACACTACACATCTTGCTTTGGGCCTTTCTGTGTGCATGGCTTAACTAACTCCATTTTCATGCTGAAGCCATTTTCTGTGCCTGCACAAAGCTGCAAAGTGGGGAGGGCATGTTCTGCTCTTTTTCCTGTTTTTCACACTTTACTGACTAGAGAGAACTGGTTCTTATCAGAGGAATGTACATGGTTTGACTCGTAGTCATAGCAAGGGCCTGATCAACCGTTGCTGTGGCCTTGGAGCAGGCTGGTACGGGCTCTCATGATAACAAAGGGGCTAGGCTTGCTAGAAGCTTCGCTGTGTTTGAATTTGTATTAAAAAGGGGAGCCTACACTGGCCTGGTGGAAGTTCACTCCGTGGAGCAGACGTGTTGTCACGGAAAAGTGGTGTCACCTCTGAGCTTTCGCCCGTTTCAAGCAATAGACTCCCCTTGAGCAAAGTGGGGTGAAATGATGGAGCATTAGGTGAAGTGTCTCTGCTACTAACTGTCTCTTGATTCTTTACTGATTCTCTCCTTTCCTTCTTAGTTTCTGATTCTTATATCCATACATATATATTTCTACATATATGTTTGCCTTGATTGTGTTTCAATCATACTATTGATATGTTAGAGTCTGCTATGATAGGTGCATTCGCCTTACTGTGTGGTGCTATTTACTAATAAATACATCCCAGATATACCAATTCGTCTTTTCCTTGTAGCAGGATGTGTGGACTGTTCTTGGCCAAGTATTCTGTTGTAGAAGGATGGGTGAATTCCCTTCTAGCAGGTAATTGTGTTATAGGAAGTTGTTCTACTCCTGGCAAGTGATGCGCAAAGTTCCTTGGTATATTGTTTTCTTGCCTTACTTTTGGGGGAGTGTTGAAAGTTTGCCCACCTTAGGAAGTGCTGTGTATATGTAATATTCCATAAGTTTGGAACTGATATTCTCTCGCTGGGAAAGTGACGGTACATACCTTGTTCCAGGGGAGATCTAAGTTTGTTATTACAGAGGTTTAATAGTTTCTGCCCGGGCAGGTGGGAGGGTTACTTATGACTTGATGAGGATTTCCCTGGAAGAGAAAGAGGATTACAGGTAAGCAACTTTTCCTTCTATTCCAGGGAATCCTCATCAATAGTTATAAGCCCTGAATTGCAAGGCCATCCCACAAGATGCCGACATGAAATAAAAATACCTCCAACATTCATCCGAAAAGGTTCCTCAAAGAAGCCTGTCCTACTGGAGTATCTGCTTTAGAATGTGAATCTAGACACTAATGTCTTGTAAAGCT
Source organism: Triturus cristatus (assembly GCF_964204655.1). Taxonomy (NCBI): domain Eukaryota; kingdom Metazoa; phylum Chordata; class Amphibia; order Caudata; family Salamandridae; genus Triturus; species Triturus cristatus. Next base: position 1,199,999,796 of record NC_140593.1, read on the forward strand.
CAGTACGGATCTCCATGTAGCAGCTTTACCTATTTCTGAAATGGGAACATTTCTAAGAAGAGCTGCAGCTGCAGCCTTCCTACCTTGTGGAATGTGTTTTAGTTCTACTAGGTACGGACCTTTTAGTTAGTTGGTATGAGAGAAGTATACAGGAAACTATCCACCTAGAGATAGTTTGTTTTGATGATACAAACCCTTTTCTTACTGGGCCATGATTAATAAAGAGATGATCTGGTTTTATGTTGTTAGCTTTATCTAATTCATTTTAGAACTCTTTTAACTTCAAGAGAGTGTAGACTTTTCAGTTGGAGTGGACGGATTAGGGAAAAAGTCTGTAGTGAGATGGGCTGATTAATATTGAATTCTGAAACCACCCTGGGAAGAAAACTGAGATGAGTTCTCATCAGAACTCTGTCCCTATCAAATACTATATATGCTTCTACAGAACACAATGCTTGAATTTCACTCACTCTGTGTGCTAAGGTGATGGCTACCAGGAAAGCAGATTTCCATATAAGATGTTCTGATGAGGCTTTATGAATGGGTTCAAATGGGGGACCCAATCATTTGGAGAGAACAATGTTAACTTCACAAGGAGACAGTGACTTAAGTGGAGGGAATATTTTTTTAAGCCCTTCTAAGAAGCCTTTAAGTACAGGTATTTTAAAGAAAGAAGTGATGGAAGGTTGGCCTCCAGTATGTGTCCCCCGAACTTGTACAGGAGCTCATGTCTGCACTGCGAACTCTTTTGTGGTCGTTCTGACAGGTGAAAAAGATCAGTGAACCACCACATTGACAAGGGCATTCTGGTGCTATCAATATTGTCCTGATCTAGAATAGGCCTGGGCGGACTTTGTGGAGTTTCATTACGCAGAATTACATTACAATTCTGCGGGATTCCATGAAGGGGAACAGTGGGCATGCTGCAGAGACAGATCAGGACAGTAGAAACATCCCAACGTGCCTCAGTGCATGTAGTGCCAGTGAAAACATGCAGCCTCATGCTGGGCTGCACTCACCTCCTTGAGCTGCTCCACCTCCTGCCGGACAATCTCATACTCCAGCTCCAGCACGTTACCGCCAGCCCATACTCAGCCACCTTTCTTGCTTGAAACACCAGGTACTGGTACTCCTCCTCTTCAACCTCAGCCAGGACAGCCAGTATGCGCCCGGGATAAAGGCTCTGCTGCCTGGAAAGGGCAGTTCACGGGCCACGACAGAGGGAGGAGGAGGCACTGCTACTGTCTGAAGACAGAGGAGGGGATGCGGAGTCACTGAGCCTTCTGATGCTGAGCAGAGCGGTGCTCCCTCCCGGCTGCAGCCTGTCATGAATGAATGAACACACAGGACCCTCACCACAGCCCCTTACAGCAGATTACGAGCCCCTTCACTGCTGTCCACAGCCATCGATCACAAGAGCACGCACTGCTGAAAGAGTAGTGCGGGGTGCCCTGGGAGATGAGGTCCCTAATGTGCAACGCGGCTCCATGTGGGCTGATTGGAAGAGTACATGTCCCACGGTACATGCGGAACAGCCATCATAGAAAGACATTATCGGAAGGAGAGAGCACGTGCAATATTTTAACAATACAAGCGGCTCTCCCCACTCATCTCATTCTGACACGTAGTGTACTCTTGGGTACTCTGTTTACCAGCACACCCTAATCCCACCTACTTTCTCTTTCGCAGGCCCTGAGCTACAGCCCCAAGCTCTCGTTACCCTACTGGTAGTTTGTGCTCCTTTTCAGACACCCACACACCCCCTACCTCTGCTCGTGCCTTCCGGTGCTCTTCCCCACCACAAGTCTGTAAGACACTGCCTGAGTGGGGCCAGCCCGGCCCAGAGCTGTATACAGGCATTGCCTGGTAACCTTGTGATGTCGCAACAGTGGGTCGAAGTCCTGAGCCACAGCAGGATACATTGGCTTGATTTTTTGATTTCAATTACTTTTATTGGTTTTACAAAAGCAATACAAATAAAGAGGCAAGGCAAAGGAAATAAAGCTGCAGAGGTTCATCAAAGGTCAGAGTGGATAGAGAAAGTATATCTGATAGTGCCTTTGGGCACTAGTTTTTACAAATGGTACAGTAGCGATAGGAGCAATAACAAACCAAACAGATAAGAGTACATATGTTTAGCTATCTGTTGTAGTCGGGATACAAATAGCACAGTGGAGATGGTAGCGATAGCTTACCAAAATAGATAAGTTCACTCATGCTGGTTTTTCTGTTGCAGTCCAGTGTCCATCAAGCACCAAGCTAGTGACCTAGGAGACCGAAGTACCAAATTTACCAGTTGTACACGCGATGAAAGCATGTAGCAAATTATTTAACATTCCTGGTAAATATCCTCTATCCTCCATTAAGCATATGAAGAGAATAAAGAACGAAAGTAAATAAATAATTAGTTGATAAAATAAAAGAACAAGTTCGGGGTCAAGGGGTACACCTACTAACTGTGTATGGGCTGAACTCCCTGTTCTAACAGTGTTTTCATAGGTTAACCATAGCTCAATCCTTGCTGGAAGGCTTGCATTCTTGCAGGGAAATATGCACTTTTGCCAGATTGCAAGAAAATTTGGGCCGATTGTTTCAAGGGGGTTTAAAAAGCATGGAGCTGGCATCAAGAGATTTCCATATTTTCCTCTGTTTAGGTTTCCATGGGAATGTATGCAAGTGAATATTGTCTGCTCCTCTTATGAAGGTTAGCCATTCTTGCCATTTTTTAATGAGATTTTTTCAAAACTTTTTCAGTTACACAGGACTATTTTACATGCCAAAGTTAGCATTATTTATTTTATTTATTTATTTAGTGTTTTCGATAGCGTGAACAAGACCCAGGGAATTGGGTGTCAGAGCGCTTTACATCATCACCCCTTTACAATCAGAGGATATTCATTTCTTTAATTAGAAGCGTAAAAACGTGTTCAATAGTATTGGCAGATGCTAACCCATGTCCAACCTGCAACATTTTGAGGAATGAGGAAAACATTAGATAAAAGTAAAGCATGCCAAAAACAATCTTCTGACACCAAATAGGTTCATTCCTGATATCTTAGGTGTCTACTTTGGTTATAATATTGCTACTTTAAATCAAATATACATTGCTTGAGTTACTTGACTGTAGACATGGATTGTCTGCCAAACTCAGAATAGTCTTAATGTAGCCTGGTGTTTATTATGGGAGAAATTTACCCATCAGAAACTCTACTTTTTGTCTACTTTTTTAATCGTGGACCATGCGTGATTCTCCCAATATTGGGTGGGAGCAAATTCCAGATCCTTGGTGCAGTCCCAGTGAACGCTCTATCATATGATCTCTTCTTACGGAAAAATGCTGGTTTTAGCAAGAAATCAGATAGCGTGATTTTCTGGGCCAGATAGCATGGCAGAAAGTGGTCATATTCTCCTTTCAGTTCTGGATCTTGGAAGCCGGCTAAGATACATGATAACTCTTTAACTTGGGATCTATTGAATGTCTGAGTGATGTATTTGAAGACTTTGTTCCAAAGGTTTTGTAGCATCGGGCAAAAGAGAAGCATGTGTGATAAGTCACCTGGTTGAGAACTGAAGTTCCAACATAGTGGGGACTGGACTAGTTTAAGCTCATAGAGTCTGGCTGCGGTCCAGCAGTTCCTGTTTATTATCATAAACTTTGTTTGTGATAGAATAGGTGATATTTTGTATTTGAAAGGTGTTAGAAATGGGGGTCTCTAGTTGGCAATGGCTTGCACCTTTATCCAAATAAGGACCCTTGCTTCTAGTCAGGATAAGGGGCTATACTTCTAAAATAACCCCTGCTCACCCCCTTGGGAGCTTGGCACAAACAGACAGGCTTATCTCAGAGGCAGTGTGTAAAGCATTTGTGAATACATACAGTAATACAGTGAAAACACTACAAATGGACACCACACCAGTTTAGAAAAATAAGACTTAACACACGAGCAAACGACAAAAATCTACAATACTGTTATAAAAATAAGTCTTTGAAATGGTAGAAATAGCTTAGTTCAATGTAGATGGCAAAAGCCACACTTGACTCTCAAAGTACCCTGGATGCGTCACGCAAAACAAACAAAAGGAAAGGTGATGCGTCGGTTCCTTGCTTCAGGGGAAGTGATGCGTTGGTTCTTTACTACAGAGCAGGGAAGGGGAGGCATCGATTTCTTACCGGAGAGGAGGTGATGCATCGGTTTCTTACTGCATTCCGGTTACGATGCGACAAGATGGCACCTCGATGCGATGCGACAATCCGGTGCAATGAGACAAAATGGCATCTTTGATGCGATGCAACAATGTGGATACGATGCGTGCACGCCCAACGGCTGTGCGGCCACTCGGTAGACTCTTGAGCCGCAACAAGCCCTGCAACACGTTTCTCCGGTGATGCGACGGCGACCTCTGCGGCGGCGACATGCTTCTCCGGGGATGCGACACGCTTCATCGGTGATGCGACGGCGAACGTCTGCAGCGGCGACACGCTTCTTTGGTGATGCGACGTCAACTGCTGCGGCGGCAACACTCTTCCTCCACGAAGGGTCACGCTTCCAGCGACACGCAGTCTCCAGGGGGCCCAAAACAACAGCAGGCCCCTCATTGCAGGTAGAATTCCCAGCAAGGGAATTCAGGGGGAGCTGGTGGTGAAGTCTTTGTGTCCCTGAGACTTCAGAACAAAAGGCAAGCTCAGCTTCAAGCCCTAGGAGATCATCCCCAAGATATTAAAAGTACACACAAAGTTCTGTTTCTTTTTTCCTTGGCAATAAAGTAACCACTGCAGGCCAACCCCAAACAGCAAACAGCACCTCCAGTCTCCTCCTTCAGCTTCCTTGGTTCTTCTCCTTGGCAAAGGTTTGTCTTGATTCCCAGAAGTGATCTAAAGTTCTGGGGTCTGGCCCCAGTATTTATGCTGCAAAATCATTTGTGCTCTGAAGGCAGAGGGTGTCTGAGCCCAGCCAAAACCAGTTCTGTCCTCCTGGGTGCAGCTTCCTGGCAGGAGATGGAGATAGCATTGTTTGAAAGCAGACCTGGCCCAGGTAGCTGAAAGGAAATTTCCTCCCCCTACTCTCTATTCTATGAGGGCTCAGGTCAGTGAAAGGAAATCTCCTCCCCCCTACTCTCTATTCAATGCAGGTCCTATGCAGCCCAGCCCTGACCCATCAGACTGCTGGAGCCAAGGCCCTCTCCAGCCCACTTTCACTCGCAAAGCAGACATGGAATACACAAACCTAGCAGAGACATGCTGGATGGTGAGGCAAGAAAATATCTACTTTCCAAAAGTGGTATTTTCAAACACAGAATGTAAAAATCACCCTTACTAAAATATGTATTTTAACATTCTGAGTTCAGGCATACTAAACTCGAATTTCTGCCTTGTTCCCTGGGTCAGTTAGGATTATAAGATGTTTTATTCAAACTGCCCACTCTGGCCTATAGGAACAGGTAGCCTTGCAATAGTGAAAAACGAAATTGGCTGTAACTCACTATCAGGACATGCCACACATATGAGGGCATGTTCTACCTTTTACATACAATGCACCCTGCCCTTGGGCCTATCTTAGGGGAGACTAATATGTAGAAAAGTGAAGGTTTAGGGACTGGCAAATGTGTGCACTTGCCAGGTAGACATGGCAGTCCCAAACTGCACACAGGCTCTGCAATGGCAGGCCTGAGTCACAATTTACAAGCTGCTTCTGTGGGTGGCACAATCAGTGCTGCAAGCCCACCAGCAGCATTTGATTTACAGGCCTTGGGCACACATGGCGCACTGTACTAGGGTCTGACAAGTAAATCAAATAAGCCAATCATGGTGTCACTAATCCAATACAATACTTTACAATAGGGAGCACTTGCACTTTGGCACTGAATAGCAGTGGAAAAGTGCCCAAAGCATCTAGACCAGCAAGAACAAAGCAAAAACACAGGAGGCAACAGTGAAAAAATGGAAGGGAGACCCACGCCAATGGTGCCAGGTCTAATAAAGGGCATCATGTGGATTCATACCCAATTTAGTTTAACTGCCTTACTGTTCGGTTCCGCTTATCATTTTGCTTCATTACTCATATGATTCTTGCGGGGTTCAGGGAGTAATGGCTTGCAAATTCTTGAGACCATGTGACCAGAGTTAAACAGTTGGGTCAATCATGTGGATTCATATCCAATCTAGTTTAATTGCCTTACTGTTCGGTTCCGCTTATCATTTTGCTTCATTACTCATATGATTCTTGCGGGGTTCAGGGAGTAATGGCTTGTAAATTCTTGAGACCATGTGACCAGCGTTAAACAGTTGGGTCAATTTGGCAGGGAATGAAAGGGTGGATGGATTAGTATTCAGTTTAGAGATCTGTACTTTTAGTTTCAGGAAGCTATAAAAGTCTAATTCAGTTAAACCTCTCTCCCTTTTGAGGACAGAGAAGGGGATGGGCAAAGTATAATCATAAAGGTCTTTGATAAAATGTATGTCTTTTTGAGAACACTCTCTCTAGTATATTGTTTTCCTGCCTATTTTTATTATGGGGTTGTACCAAATAGCCATAGCATTTGAAGAGTCAATGTTTGTGTTGGAGCTTTCTTAGTGTTTAATATGATGTATTTCGAATGCGCTAACATAGAGACCTGCATTGTCATGATTGCCGGGAGGGGGATATCCTTGATCAGATTTAATTCTACATCTAGCCATTGGAGGACTGCATTCAAGCTTATCCATAAACCATGCTGCACCTTGTTTGCATAGGAACGCTATTTGGTAATTCTTGAAATATGGTAGGCCTACTCCTTCCTTGTTCTTGGCTAGTCTAAGTTTATCTAAGGAAATCCTTGCTTTTTTCCCTTACCATAAAAACTTACTGATAACTTTATCTATTTTCTTTAGAAAGGTGTCTGAAAACATCATAGGTAACATACGAATAAGATAATATATGAGAGGTGTTATCATCATCTTGACCGCTTCTATTCTACCCCAACATGTTAATTTAGGTGACCAACCATCCAGTAGATCCGAGATTTTTCTATGAATAATAGTTTTGTTTTTCTCAAGGGCAGAGATAAGGTTGCTTGAGAATTCTATGCCTAGATATTTAATTGTGCCTGTCTGCCACGTCAGTCCTGAGCCCCCAAAACCTCACTGGTACCGCATAAGTTACGTAATTTTACTTCTGTCTTATCCTTGTTGAGGGTGTTGCCAGATACTTCTGCATAATCATGAATAGATACATTGGCTTGATTTTTGAAGGGAGACTTGAAGCCGCCTTCTTATAATGAGTGGCGGTTTCAGTGCCCTAAGTATTCATGTCAGTAGTGCATTAAATATTCAAACCTACATGTTATCCCGCACAATATCTTTCTGGATGGATTGCCAGTGCTGCTTTTTAATACTACCGGCAGTGCAGCGGAATTTATTAGCAATTCCGCGTAACATGAGTCACGCGGAATTACTAAATTCCTCTAATCCCTCTGGTGGAATAACAAATGTGGCACACCCCTGATCTTGGACCAGTAGAGTTTGATGATTACTGTTAGTATGAGATGAATTAGGGGAAATGCGTAGAGAAATTTCTCTGACCAATTTATCGAAAGGGCATTCTCTTTTGACCCTGATTGGAAGAATTTGAATGCGAAGTGTCTGCATTTTTTGTTGTTTGTGTCCACAAACAAATCTATTTGCAAATATCCCCAGTCTTAGAAAATGTATTTTAAGACTTCGTTGTTTAGGACCCAGTTGTGATTTTTCTGAAATACCCAACTGAGTGAATCTGCCTGTATATTCTGAGCCCCTGGAAGATGAATAGTCTATATGGTTAGGTTTCTGGCTGTAAACCATTCCCATATGGCTTGAGCTTCGAGTGAGTCCCTCCTTGCTTGTTCAGGTAATGCATTGCTGCTGTATTGTTGGTCTGAAGAAGAAGAGAGTTGGTTATTATTTATGGAAGAAGATTGAAATGATAAGTCTTTTTTCTGACTTACCAACTCCCTTGAGTTTGCAAGCTCCTATATGAGCTCCCTATCCCTGTAGAGAGGCGTCTGTGATCAATGTTTGAGTTGGCAGATCCTGAAGGAATGGTACTCCTATTAAGAGGTTCTTAGGTTGTTTCCACCATGGGAGAGGCTGAACTGCATCTTGTGATAGGGTCCGTTTCTCTTCCCAGGTTGTAGACTTTCTGAGACTTATTTTCAGATCCAGATTAGTTAGCATCTTGAGACAGAACTGGTAGTGTTTTTTGTCTTCCCTGGTGACATACCCTTTAACTATACATCCAAGTAAGGATAAACAAAGATCTTCTGTTTCCTTAGATAAGCTGCAACAACAGCCATACAATTTGCAAAAGGTTTTTGGAGCTGATTTTAGTCTGAAAGGTAGGAATTTGTATTGGTAATGATGAGATCCTGCTTTGAATCAAAGAAACTTTCAATGCTTTACTGATATTGGAATGTGACAGTAGGCCTCTTGGAGGTCTATTGAACACATCCAGTTTCCTTGATGTCACTATGGATAAATCTGTTATAATGCCAACATTATGATCTGTCCTTTCTTTATGTACTTGTTTAGTACTCGAAGGTTTAGAATGTGTCTGAATTCTTCTTTTGGTCCTTTCTTTCGCACCAAAGACTATTGGGAATATATCCCCAATCTCTCCAGTGAGGACGAACCTCCTCCACAGCAAGCTCCTGCAATAGCATGTGGACTTCTTTTTGCAGTAGATCTTTCTGAGAAACCAATGTTTTGATTGATGGAATTTGAAGGAGGAGGGGATCTAAATTGAAGAGAATATCTATTCTGAACAATACTCAATACCCATGTGTCTGTTGATGCTAAGCCTCTTCTTCCAGTGAATTGGTAATACTCCCCACCCCCCCCCCCCCCACAAAAGTGGGAAACAGAGAAGGGGGGAGCTAACAGCTCATTGTTTAGCCAGAGATTTTCCAGTGGATGCAGAATGCTGCTGAGTTCCTCTACCTCTTGATGTTTTTCGAGGGTGATGGTGTTGACATGGCTGTTGCTGGTGTTGTTAGTGAGACCAGAAAGAGGTTTGAACCCTTTGAAAGAAAAACCTTCTGTCAGAGAACCTGTACCTTCTACAATAGTTTTTTTTGGTTCTCCTGACCAGCAGCCTCCAAATTGTCTATCGTTGTGTTCATTCTGGACATCTCGTCTTCTGCAGGAGACCCAAAGAGAGTGTTTTTCTAAAAAATGGTAAATCTAAGATTTGGTGTTCTGCCACTGGCTTAAGTTCAGTTAATCTGAGTCAAGATGATCCACATTCACGGATACTATGACAATATCCTAGAGCAGCAAGATGTGATGTATCAGCTGCTGCACCTATTATCTGGTAAAACACCAGGCCACCTTCATTCAAGATCTCTTGGAAATCTTGCCTGTCCTCTTTTGGGAGTTTCTCTGTAAATCTGTTCAATGAATCACACACACACCTGAAATACCTTCCCCAGAAGCACTGGCAACCTTCATTGTAGATGCTGATGTTCCACATACCTTATTGCCAAGAGCATCCAATTGATTGCTTTCCTTGTCTGTTGGCATAGAAGAAGAAGGAGCAACACTGAGAGACTTTCTTACTGCGGCTACAATGACCGAATCTGCAGGATGGTCTGATCTAAGGAACAGTGAGTCCCGGTCAGGAGGTTTATATTTTTTAAGAAGTCATGATGGGGAGACTTCACTGATGAAAGCGCAAGGGATAATAGCATTGCAGGTTCTAGTAGGCAACAAACCTGGGGAAGTAATGGTTGTGTAGCTTAAAGTCTCAAAAACCACAAGAGGCAATATAGTAGCAGTAGGGATATCAATATTTAATTTTGTTGCCCCTCTTAATAACACCTTGTTAAAGGTAAGGAGGTCATCTATAGGAGACACTCTTGTGGGAGGTGTATGTCAGAGTATGTGAGTAACATCTGACTGATGAGCAAGTAGTGTTAGACCACGATTGAGATCTTCTTCTTCTGTGTCAAAGATCTGGATCGTCTAGATCTGGATGTAGATCTGGTTCTGGGTGTCACTTTTGATCTGTAACAGTGTCATAGTGGACTCCAAGATATTCATGGAGACTTATAAGGTGAAGCTCTAATCTGCGGGTGACTAATGGGCCCTGTTGGAGACGTAGGGAGTACAGACGGTGTGACTGGGGAAAATTGGGGAGATGCAGTCCCCTCGGAGATGACGTACCTGGAATATGGATTTCATGTGAAACTCTTCATAGTGAATAAATAGGAGAGTACTCAGATTCCGAAGTATGTGGCACATGCCTATGCTGCTGAAGCCAGTCTGGAAAGATATTTAAAGTTGATTGGTATCTGTCCCTAGATATAGAGCAAGGCATAGATTCAGCTATGGGTGTTGGTAAAGACTGTGTCAACACTGCTGGTTTCGATGTTGATACTCGCTTCGATGTCAATGAGTGGTGGACTGTCGACGTTGACTTTGACGCAATGTGTTTTTCTATAGCAAATGCAGAGGATGCTTGGACGTCGAGTAGTGGCTCAACCCTACCTTTGACTGTACTTTTGACGGCGTACCTGTAGACAGTGGGCACACCAGCAGTTAACTTTCAAAAGAACAGGTTTCTGAAAGATTTTCCAGTGTTTTTGCCAAAAAGGCAGAGCTTAGTTGTCCAGGATCGTGTCTCCAGGAGCTAGAAAAATGAACGGACCTAACCGTCCCCTATCAGGCATGATGGGATCCAGGGAGTTCTGAGAGGTTCTTAAAGGCACAGTGACAGTTTGCTGTACTATTATTTGAATGGCCGTCTATTGACTAACAATGTCTCATATTACCTTTCCTTTCTTAAAAGAAAAAAAAAAGTGTACGTAGATCTTCTATAGTCATTTTTCATTAATGAAATTTTTGTGTAATTAGATTTCTTTTCAAAATGAAAATTCTATGTAATCTGGCAATGTTTCGCCATTCTCTAGGCTGCAGATATATATGGTACTACGTGCAAAGTTTATTACATATATAAAAAAAAATTAAGAGTGATCCGGGATTGCCACACGTGGGTGGGACTATACAGTGCTTCTGACTATTGATGAGCTTCTCCTAGAAGAGAACTGGTGAATTTCAGTGTGTTTTTGAAGAGGTGTGCAAAATTTGTGTGATTTGCTTTTGTATAATTACACAAAAATATGAAAAATTACACAAAAAACTGCACTTACTTATGTGAAATACAAATTTGCCATTTTGCGCAAAATATGTCTTTGCATCAATTTGTACCTGGAGGACGCATTAAAGAACAAGTTACTTACATTCGGTAATGCCTTATCTGTTAGAGTGTTTCTAGCCACAGATTCCTTACGTGATTCCCAGGTGTCAGACTGCAGCTGGAAAGTTTTCATGAGCAGTATCCCTCCATGCCGGTATGTGGCATCGTTCAGCTCCACGTCACCGGAAGTGACGTGTGTGGTGCCTATATCTGCCCCACCACAGTGCACCGGTGTCAGTTTCTTTTTGCGACTTTCTGAGCTAGAAGCGCGGAGCCACAAAGAACAATGACCACTGGTGCATGAAACTAGGGCCCTTGAGAGGGAACCAGCCCTTTGCTCTGAATCCATTCGCAGAGCAGAGAGTATGGGTAGGTTGGTAAGGAATATGCGGCTAGGTAGAGTCTGCACTAGATAAGGCACTACCTAATGTAAGTAGCTTCTTCGTCTGCTAGAGATTTCTAATCGCAGATTCCTTACCTTAGAAGAGATACCTAAGCAATACCTCCCCAGAGGTGGGGCTGCAACATGGATTAAACTAGGAAGTCCTGCAAGACCGAACGTACAAAATGTCCATTTCGGCAGACCCAACTGCCCAGGCAGTAGTGTTTTGTGACTGTATGCAGGGAAGCCCACGTTGCTGCCTTACCGACATACAGGACAGGTACCCCACGAGCTAACGCAATGGTTGCAGCCTTCACTCTGGTGGAATGAGCTCGTAAATCTTCAGGAGGTTGCTTTTTGGCCAGTGTGTAGCAGATTTTGATGCAGAGCACTTTCCATCATCAGATGGTCTATTTCTGCACTGCCTTTCCTTATTTTGCTCAAACGTACCCCACGAAAAGTTAATCGTCCACCTGGAACTATTTTGTGTGGTCAAGGCGGGATGACAATGCTCCTATTGGGTCCAACCGATGGAGTTTCTTCTTCTTTAGAGGGGTGAGGACGAGCATGAAAGGCAGGCAGGGTGATGGACTGGCTTACATAAAAGGGAGTTGCCACCTTTGGCAGAAAGAATGCCCTAGTCCAAAGAACCAGCTTGTCTGTGTAGATGGTAAGGTATGGAGGCTGAAAAGACAGTGCCTTTAGCTCACTTACCCTCCTGGCCGATGTTATCACCACTAGAAAGACCATTTTTAAAGTGAGGATCGTGATAGGATGGTTGTGTAATAGCTCAAAAGGATCGCACTTCAGAAATATGAGGTCAAAATGAAGGTCCCACTGTGGCATAATTAAGAGTGCAGGTGTGTAAAATAGAGGACTTGAACAGGGATGGCTGATCTGGCAACTGCAGGAGTGCCGAGATGGCAAAAAGATAACCTTTCAAGGTGCACAAAGCAGAACCTTCCTGAGACAACATAAGAATAAAAAACAGACTTACTTGTGAAAGAGGGTCAACTTGTCGGTCTGTACACCATGCTATGGACTTGCTCCAAAGGCAGGCATATTCGGTTTTGGTGTAAGGGCAACTGGCTGCTAGGTTAACATTACGTACTTCAGGCAGAAGGTCGAAATCTGTCAATGGTCGCCATTCAATCTCCACGCATGAAGGTGAAGCATTTTCAAGTTCAGGTGTGAAACCCTGCCCTGTTGCTGCGACAGAAAATCCTCCCGAAGAAGCAGCCTTATCGGCAGACCTGTGCTCATGCTCAAGAGATCGGGATACCAGTCTCTCTGTGCCGAATCCTGAGCCACAACAATACCTTAAGCCCGGTCCTTAATGATCTTCTTAAGAACTCTGAGAAGGAGTAGTGTTGCCGGAAAGGCGTACAGGAGACCTGACCTTCACTCGAGACAAAAAGCGTCTCTAAGTGAAAACCGCCTTTCACTTAGTGCGCAAAACTAATGACATTGCACATTCAACTGAGGTGAACAGATTTAACAAAGGCTCTCCTCATTCTTGAAGGAGACCTTGCACCACCTCCGGATGGAGACGCCATTTGTGATCCGTTAGGCATTGATGGCTGAGTTGGTCTGGTCTGGCATTCACCACCAGTGATATGCCTTGACGTTCCCGCCATGTCCAGAGGCATAGTGCCTCTTGACAAAGGGTCCACGGACCCAGACTACCCTGTTTGCTGCAATACCGCCTGCAATACCGCCTGCAATACCGCCTGCACTAGCCTTACCCTGACTGAAGGAAGAAAGGAATTCAATGCCAGCCGGATCGCTCTGAGTTCCAACAGGTTAATATGGAATCTAAATTCTGAAGAAGACCAGAGTCCCCTGATCTCCACCTCTCCTAGGGGTCTGCCACTGGCCCAATCACGATTCGTGAACCACCACTGCAGTTCTTTTGAAGTTCCCTTCGAGATCTAGACCATGCTCGACAGAGTCACCTGATGCTGTGCCCACTGGAACTTCAGGTCCCACTGCAGAGTCCTCATATGCCAACGGGCAAGTGTCACAAGAAGGATGCAGGAGGCCATGAGACCTAACAGCCTCTGGGTCAATCCCACCAAAATCCAGGATAGAAGCTGAAACATTGTTATCATAGCCTGAATATCCCAGACTCAGCACTCTGAAGGATGGGCCAAAACTGCACTGTGTCCAGAACAGCTAACATAAAAGAGGGAGCCAGGTATGACTTTGGCACGTTGATAGTGAATCACAGCAAGCGCAGAAGGTTTGCTGTAAGCTGAAGGTGGGTGTTGGAAACAGCCCCACTCCCACTCCGCAGGGTGGTGGTGGACCTTCCCAACACAATGAGGTAGCTTGGCTCGAGTGGTCAGGAAACAGGCGCAGTGCTAAGCATACAATATACCCATACAATAACCATGCGTGCATCCGTTCCAAAAACGACTCTACACCGTAAAAATTATGAAAATATTCTTTCTTTATCTTTTTCTCTTAGTTGCTGATTGGAAAAATAAGTAGGTCAATCACAATATACAAATTTAAATAGTGCAGGTCAAATAAATATCGGCTGTTTGATGAAATAAATAGGGGTGATCATAAATAACAGGGCATAAATACAAGGGCAATATATACAGACAATTAAATACTTTGAGGCAATAAATACTGTACCAATAAATATTGTACACCAACAAGTCCTGTGGACCTATAAATATAGTGCAGCAATAAATAGATAAAAATTCAATAAATACAGTATCCCCAATAAATAATTACAAGTATACAGCACCCCTCATATAATCAGATGACACTTCACTTCTTAAGGGCTGATTTGGCCCAGGCACAGCTTGTAGGGTTGTGGAAGGCTTGAGGGGGGAGGCTACTCCCTGGCTGGGACAAGGCTGAGGCCTAAACTGAGGTAGATCAAAGGGGGGAAATACCAATGCCCTGGCTTTCCTTCTCCACACAACCTCTCTAGGTTAGTCCCAGTTCACCCCAGGCACAGTCAGGTTGGTTTCAGCACCTCCCTAGCCCCTTAGAGCAGTCTCTCAGGTCTCCACAGGGCCTTAGGCGCCCTCTACTCCACTTACTGCCCTTTTTCTGATGTTCCGACGCCGCTGGAGTCGTGTCGACGCCGTGAGGCGGTTCCGGTTCGGTCTCGGCGGCCTCGGCACAATGTCAGTTCTTTGACGACGCCGGCAGGCGGTTCCGGTCCGATGTCGGTGGCCTCGGTTCGATCTCGACCTCCGATTCGACGGCGTCGGGCAGTCTCCTCACGATGTCGACTTCGGGCGGCTCCGGTCCGATGGCGCTCTCGGCTCCGATGACGTCAGCCGGCCTGGCCTCGATGTCGACTTCCGGCGACTCCGGGGTGCGATCCTCACCCCCGACCTCCGGTGCTCCTCCACACAGGTTCCGGGCGACTCCGGAGTGCGATCCTCACTCCCGACCTCCGGTGCTCCTCTACCTCGGTCTCCGACGACTCCGGAGGGCGGACTTCACTCCTCCGAAGACGCCGCTCGCTCGACCTCGGTTCACTTCCTCCTCGACCTCTGGTATTCCTCACGACCTCCGTCGGCGCCCTCTCACGACCTCAGGCGGCTCCGGGTACGACGTCTGCTACTTCAGTCAGCGCCGCTTCTCCACCTCGGGCTCCAGGTCTTCAGGCTACTCGACGCCGGACTCCAGGGAAACCAGTCTCCAGGTCAGGATCTTGCTGCTTTCTTGGTTCTAAGGCCTGTTCCTGCTGTCCAGGTCCTTAGGATAAGTTTCTTCTGTCTTCTTCCCACACAGGGCTATAGGCTGGGATCCATCAGTAGGGACAAGTATCAAGGGTGGGTTTATGGACCCCACTCCAGGCACAAGTTTCCACCCCTGCTGCTTCACTCCTTCCTCCTTCACTGTTGTGCTCCTCTCTCTTCACCAGTCAGGTGCCAACTGCCAGCTCCAACTGCCAACTGCCTCTCTTAACCTCCCAACATTCTAAACCGTCTCCAACTGTCACAGAGTTCTGGAATCTCCTGGAATGTTCTGGAAGGTGCTGGTAGGTTCCAGTGGATGCTGGTGATGTCACAGGTGGCCTCCATTTTGTGCTTCAGGCCCTCAGACAGAAGTTTCAGGGGTAGCTAAAATGGCTCCCTGAATCTGTAGCAACACGAAAAAGTCTGGTGGTTCCCAAAAAGGAAAAATTCAAACAGGGTTTGAGGCAAAAGTGGGACAAAATAAATAATGATGAGGAGGGACCACCCAAAGGGCTGACAGGTCTAACACGCGTCCCCCCCAGCTGAAAGTGGGGAGAGCTACCCAACCCCTTGGGAGTTCTCATCACTAAGGCGGAAATACCTTGAGAGACCGTCTGCATTGGCGTGGTCCACTCCAGGCCGATGTTCCACCTGAAAGTCCATCCCCTGTAGGGAAATAGACCACCTCAACAACTTGGGATTCTCCCCCTTCATTTGCATCAGCCAACGAAGGGGTCTGTGGTCGGTCTGAACCAGGAAGTGCGAGCCAAACAGGTATGGCCGCAACTTCTTCAGAGCCCATACCACTGCAAAGGCTTCACGCTCTATTGCACTCCACTTCTGTTCCCTGGGAAGTAGTCTCCTGGATAGGAAGACCACAGGTTGATCCAGACCCTCTTCGTTGAGTTGCGATAACACTGCCCCAATGCCATGTTCTGATGCATCTGTCTGGACAATGAACTTCTTGGAAAAGTCTGGGGCCCTTAAGACCGGGGCCTCGCACATGGCTTTCTTCAATTTCTCAAAGGCTTGCTGACAAGCCTCCGTCCAGACTACCCGTCGAGGTTGTTTCTTGGACGTGAGCTCCGTGAGAGGGGCTACGATGGTACCGTACCCCTTCACGAAGCGGCGATAGTATCCCGTGAGGCCCAAAAATGCTCGGACCTCAGTCTGTGTCTTGGGGGGTTCCCAGGCCATGATGGCCTCGATCTTCGCCTGGAGGGGTTGCACCGTTCCCCTACCCACCAAGTGTCCAAGGTACACTACCGACCCCTGCCCGATCTGGCACTTGCTGGCCTTGATCGTCAATCCAGCTTGTCTCAGGGCCTGGAGAACAGCTTGCAGGTGACGCAAGTGATCCTCCCAGCTGTTACTGAAGACGGCTATGTCATCCAGATAAGCAGCAGAGAAACCCTCCATTCCGGTGAGGATCTGGTTTACCAGGCGCTGAAACGTGGCAGGTGCGTTCTTGAGCCCAAAGGGCATCACACAGAACTGGTAGTGGCCATTGGGCGTGGAGAAGGCTGACCTTTCCCTTGCTCCATCAGTCAAAGAGATCTGCCAGTACCCTGAAGTAAGGTCAAAGGTACTTAAATATTGGGCAGCTCCCAGCCGGTCAATCAATTCATCCGCCCTAGGGATCGGATGAGCATCAGTTTTGGTCACTGAATTCAGTCCCCGATAGTCCACACAGAACCTCAGTTCTGGTTGGGCACCCGGTGGTGCAGCTTTTGGTACTAACACCACCGGACTGGACCAGGGGCTGCTAGAAGGTTCAATCACTCCTAGCTCCAGCATCTTAGTGACTTCACTATGAATGCTGGCCTTCACCTTGTCTGACATCCGGTAGATCTTGGACTTCACAGGTGGGCTGTCTCCTGTGTCCACGTCATGGACGCACAGGTGAGTCCTACCCGGGACAAGGGAGAACAACGCAGAGTACTGCCCCAGGGCCTGGCGACAGTCCTCCTGCTGTTCAGGAGTTAGAGATGGGGAGAGAATCACTCCCTCCACCGACCCATCCTTTTCCTGAGACGCAAACAGATCAGGGAGAGGCTCGCTTTCCACGTCCTCTCCTCCGTCAGTCACCATCATCAAGATGACTTCGGGCCTCTCGTGGTGGGGTTTGAGGCGGTTGGCATGCAGCACCCGCAGGGGCTGACGAGGGGTCTTCAGGTCCACCAAGTAGGTAGCCTTTCCCTTCTTTTCCAACACCTCAAAGGGTCCTGACCAGCGATCCTGGAGGGCACTAAGCTCTCCTGGTTCGATCACCCACACCTTCTGGCCAGGCTCCAACTCCACCGGGTGAGCGTTGTGGTCATACCACGCCTTCATTACTGCTTGGCTGGCTTCCAAGTTGTCAGAAGCTTGCTTCCACAACTTAGCCATTTGGCTCCGGAAGGCCAGCATGTAGCTCACCACATCCTGGGGGAGCTTTCTGGGAGTTCTTTCCCATCCGTCTCTCACCAGGTTAAGAGGTCCACGTACAGGGTGCCCATACAGAAGCTCGAAGGGGCTGAAGCCCACTCCCTTCTGTGGCACTTCCCTGTAAGAAAAAAGTAAACAGGGTAGGAGGACGTCCCATTTCCTCCGCAGGCTTTCAGGCAGACTTCTGATCATGCCCTTCAAGGTTTTGTTAAACCTCTCCACCAGACCATTGGTCTGGGGGTGGTAAGGAGTGGTGAACCGGTATGTCACTCCACACTCCTTCCACATTGCCCGCATATACGCTGACATGAAGTTGGTCCCCCTGTCGGACACAACTTCCTTGGGAAAACCCACTCGGGTAAAGATTCCCATCAGGGCCCTAGCCACAACAGGTGCTGTTATGGTCCTCAGAGGTATTGCCTCTGGGTACCGTGTGGCATGATCCACCAGAACCAGGATAAACCTGTGACCAGCTGTAGTCGGTGGATCTAATGGACCCACAATGTCGATGCCCACCCTTTCAAAGGGGGTGCTAACGACAGGAAGTGGTTCCAGGGGAGCTTTCAGCTTCACCCCTGTTTTCCCACTGGCTTGGCAAGACACACATGTCCGGCAGTAGGTATCGGACGACACTTTCATCTGAGGCCAATAAAAGTGTGGGACAAGACGGGCGAAGGTCTTGTCTTGCCCCAGGTGTCCTGCCAAGGGGATCTCGTGAGCCAACTCTAAAAGGAAGGCTCGATAACGTTGAGGAACTACCAAGGCTCGTGACGATCCATGTAGGGGTGCCTTGGGTTCACTGTAGAGGAGGCCATCCTCCCAGTAAACACTGTAGTTCCCTTCAACGTTCCCTGCTGCCTGGGCTTCGGCCTGTCGCCTCAGCCCCTCAAGGGTAGGGCACTCCCTCTGGCCCTGGCAGAAATCCTCCCTGGACGGGCCTCCCTCCACGTGCCACTCGGCCGGGATGGGTAGGTCCTCCAGGTTGGTAACGTCCCCCTCCGCAGACTCCTGGTCCACCACCTCCGGTGGCCTATCCGTCCTACGGGGTGGAGACGCCGAGGCAGGCTCCTCCTGTCCTCGGTTCTTCCCTTGACTGGCAGCTGGCTGGGCCTTTGTTCCAGGCTCCAGCCGGAATGAACTCCCTCTTCGGGTAGTCACGGACCTTGTGCTAACACAGGCCCAGTCAGGTGTACCCAGCATCTCGGTGTGAGTCCGGTATTCCACCTCCTTCCAAGCGTTGTGCTCCATGTCATTGCCCAGCAGACAATCGACTGGCACGGCAGGGCTTACGGCAACTCGAAGTGAACCTGCAACCCCCCCCCATTCAAAGGGAACCTCGGCCACTGGATAGTGACCTGTTCTGCCGTCAGCCATCGCGGCTGGGTGGAGTACATCGGGAATTACCTGCTCTGGAGACACCAGCTGGCTACGCACCATAGTCATACTGGCTCCCGTGTCTCTCAGAGCCTCCCCTCTTTGGCCGTTGATGGTGATCCACTGCCCATACTTTGCGGTATTTGCGGGCACCTGGATCTTAGGAACCATCTCCCGTTCTCCCAGGGACACTAAAGTGACACCCGCCCACTCCCTTCCCTTAGTTAAGGGCATCTCCTCCCCGAGCACTACACTAGCTACTCCGGGGGGCTTTCCTCCAGTGGGAGGGGGTGATCGTTTCTGACACTTCGGATCTCCTTTATAGTGTCCAACGCCACCGCACTCGTAGCAATGGACAACCCTTGGCTGCTGACTCTGGCCAGGATTAGGGTTTCTGGGTGGGTTAGCCTTAGAGGTGAATCCTGTTCCCTTCCCTTGGAAGTTATTTTGGGGGCCTTTGGAGAACTCCTTTTTCTTTTCCCCTCCTTCTTTCTTCTGGGGGGCGCCCTGTCCGGCCTTTTGAGTATCCCCTCCAGTCCCCCTTGTGGACACCCGGGTACTAGCCCAAATGTCCGCCTCCTCAGCAAGCTTCCGGGGGCTGGTCAGCTTGCTATCCACCAGGTGTTGCCGCAGTTCAGGGAAACATTTCTCGAGTAGGTGTTCCTTCAGTACTAGGTCAAACAGCTCCTCGTAGTTCCTTACTTCACTGCCCTGAATCCAACCTTCCAGTGCCTTCTTTGCATAGTCCAGGAAGTCCACCCAATTCTGTGTGCCCAGCTTGTGACTACCCCTGAACTTCTGTCTGTACTTTTCAGGTGTTAGTCCAAACTTTCTGATGAGCGCCAGTTTCATGGTGGGGTAGTGGGTCTGCTCATCCTCTTCGAGGGCCAATAAAGCATCCCTACCAGCTGGAGGCATGTACTTATACAATCCCCCTCCCCAGTACTTCACTGGAACCCCATGGGCCCTCAACGAGACCTCATAGGCTGCTAGCCACTTGGCGATGTCGTCACCCGCCCCATAGCTAGCTACTATGTCCTTTGGCAGGTAAGGTTTGGATTCCCTGGTGACCTCTTGGTTTTGGCTGCCACCATTAGGAACAGTTGGTGCCCCAATTCTTAGGATCTGAAGCTCTATCTCTTTCAGTCTTATCTCATGAGCCATCCTCTCTTTCTCCGTCTCATGAGCCAACCTCTGTTCCTCCTTCTCCTTCTCCAGCTTTGCTAAATCCCATGTGAGCTGTCTTTTCTCTCTCCGATCTGCTAACTCCACGCTGGATAAGCCCCCACTAGAGACAGTGCTGCCCTTCCTAGAAAGTGTCCTGGGCCCTGCTGACAGGTTCCCCACCTCAGGTTGGTACATCTCAGCCCCCTCGGGGTTAGGCTCTCCATCCCTGTCTTCCTCCTCAGCCTTGCTTTCTCGGCGTGCCTCCCCCCAAGCCCTTAAGCTGGTTTGGAGTGCACCCTTCTTTGCTCCTGGGGGACAGTACACCCCCTCCCGCTGGCAAAACTCCCTGAGTTGGGCCACAGTGTACGTTTCTAAATCTTCCAGTACAAACTCCATCTTGCCCACTCAGGTTAGAGGACAGGTTTTGTGCAGTAACAATGCAGGGGGGTACCTTTAGTAATACCTCCTCCCACCACCAGAGTAAATTTGGAAAAAACAAAAACCCACAATTTGGAAGGCCGCTCTTGAGAAAACTCCCGGTGTAGGCCTATGGACTACCCACAGTTATTGTTGAGTATATGTAGGCACAGCTCTATCCCACCACTGAACACCAATTTATGTTGGAAACAGCCCCACTCCCACTCCGCAGGGTGGTGGTGGACCTTCCCAACACAATGGGGTAGCTTGGCTCGAGTGGTCAGGAAACAGGCGCAGTGCTAAGCATACAATATACCCATACAATAACCATGCGTGCATCCGTTCCAAAAACGACTCTACACCGTAAAAATTATGAAAATATTCTTTCTTTATCTTTTTCTCTTAGTTGCTGATTGGAAAAATAAGTAGGTCAATCACAATATACAAATTTAAATAGTGCAGGTCAAATAAATATCGGCTGTTTGATGAAATAAATAGGGGTGATCATAAATAACAGGGCATAAATACAAGGGCAATATATACAGACAATTAAATACTTTGAGGCAATAAATACTGTACCAATAAATATTGTACACCAACAAGTCCTGTGGACCTATAAATATAGTGCAGCAATAAATAGATAAAAATTCAATAAATACAGTATCCCCAATAAATAATTACAAGTATACAGCACCCCTCATATAATCAGATGACACTTCACTTCTTAAGGGCTGATTTGGCCCAGGCACAGCTTGTAGGGTTGTGGAAGGCTTGAGGGGGGAGGCTACTCCCTGGCTGGGACAAGGCTGAGGCCTAAACTGAGGTAGATCAAAGGGGGGAAATACCAATGCCCTGGCTTTCCTTCTCCACACAACCTCTCTAGGTTAGTCCCAGTTCACCCCAGGCACAGCCAGGTTGGTTTCAGCACCTCCCTAGCCCCTTAGAGCAGTCTCTCAGGTCTCCACAGGGCCTTAGGCGCCCTCTACTCCACTTACTGCCCTTTTTCTGATGTTCCGACGCCGCTGGAGTCGTGTCGACGCCGTGAGGCGGTTCCGGTTCGGTCTCGGCGGCCTCGGCACAATGTCAGTTCTTTGACGACGCCGGCAGGCGGTTCCGGTCCGATGTCGGTGGCCTCGGTTCGATCTCGACCTCCGATTCGACGGCGTCGGGCAGTCTCCTCACGATGTCGACTTCGGGCGGCTCCGGTCCGATGGCGCTCTCGGCTCCGATGACGTCAGCCGGCCTGGCCTCGATGTCGACTTCCGGCGACTCCGGGGTGCGATCCTCACCCCCGACCTCCGGTGCTCCTCCACACAGGTTCCGGGCGACTCCGGAGTGCGATCCTCACTCCCGACCTCCGGTGCTCCTCTACCTCGGTCTCCGACGACTCCGGAGGGCGGACTTCACTCCTCCGAAGACGCCGCTCGCTCGACCTCGGTTCACTTCCTCCTCGACCTCTGGTATTCCTCACGACCTCCGTCGGCGCCCTCTCACGACCTCAGGCGGCTCCGGGTACGACGTCTGCTACTTCAGTCAGCGCCGCTTCTCCACCTCGGGCTCCAGGTCTTCAGGCTACTCGACGCCGGACTCCAGGGAAACCAGTCTCCAGGTCAGGATCTTGCTGCTTTCTTGGTTCTAAGGCCTGTTCCTGCTGTCCAGGTCCTTAGGATAAGTTTCTTCTGTCTTCTTCCCACACAGGGCTATAGGCTGGGATCCATCAGTAGGGACAAGTATCAAGGGTGGGTTTATGGACCCCACTCCAGGCACAAGTTTCCACCCCTGCTGCTTCACTCCTTCCTCCTTCACTGTTGTGCTCCTCTCTCTTCACCAGTCAGGTGCCAACTGCCAGCTCCAACTGCCAACTGCCTCTCTTAACCTCCCAACATTCTAAACCGTCTCCAACTGTCACAGAGTTCTGGAATCTCCTGGAATGTTCTGGAAGGTGCTGGTAGGTTCCAGTGGATGCTGGTGATGTCACAGGTGGCCTCCATTTTGTGCTTCAGGCCCTCAGACAGAAGTTTCAGGGGTAGCTAAAATGGCTCCCTGAATCTGTAGCAACACGAAAAAGTCTGGTGGTTCCCAAAAAGGAAAAATTCAAACAGGGTTTGAGGCAAAAGTGGGACAAAATAAATAATGATGAGGAGGGACCACCCAAAGGGCTGACAGGTCTAACAGTGGGAGACTACTGCATGGGGGTGAGCCTGCCTTCAACAGCCAATCGTCAAGGTAGGGAAGGACTGGAATCCCTGACATTCACAAATGAGTTGCAGCCACCGCCATCACTTTCGTGAACACCCAAGGGGCACTGGTATGGCCAAAGGAAAGCACAGAGATCTGAAAGTGCTCATGACCTACCTGGTAACACCTGTGTGAAGGCAGGAGGTGGATGTAAAAATAAGTGTCCTTTAAGTCCAGCAATACCATCCAGTCTCCTCAGTCCAGGGCAGACAGAACTTGTGCAAGTGGGAGCTTTTTGAATTTCTCCTTTCTCAGGAAGAGATTGAAAAGGTGCAAAACTAAAAAAGAACAAATTCCTCCATCCTTCTTGGTTGGGAGCCCCTCCCATGGCCACGAAAGGGGCGGAAGGGAACTGTGTTTGGTGAAGGGTCATGGAAAGGCCCAAGGAGTAGGCCTGGGCGTAGTTCGCGAAGTAGCACTTCGCGAAGCTACGCAAAGTGAAGTTCGCACTACGTGAGCTACGCGTAGCACTTCGCGAACTGCGTAGTACCTTGTTCGCACCGTGCCAGATGTCGTTTTCAATGATTGCACAGTGAGGACAAGCAACCGGCACTGTGCAATCATTGAAAATGGCATCTTGCACAGTGCGAGCTGTAGTTTTCTGCTGCTCGAGTAGATTTTTACTCGAGCTTCAGCTTTCTCAACGCGAACTGGTAGTTTCTCATCGCGAGCGGTCGCGAGCATACGCGACCACTCGCAATGAGAAACCTGACCTCCTCGCGTTGGGAATCTCGCCGGGAGGTTTATTTTCCATGCTCGCGATCGCCAACTTGAAGTTGCTGATCGCGAACAAGGAAAAAGTCTCGCCGGGATGTCATTTTGCTTGCTCGCGGTCGCCAACTTGACGTTGAGGACCGCGAGCAAGCAAAAAATGACCGCAGCACTACGCAACAATACGCTACGCGTGTTCGCACTGTGCTACGTGCAGTTCGCGTAGTGCGAAGTAGCGCGAACTTCGCAAACTACGCGAGCGTAGCGTAGTGCTTTGCCCAGGCTTACCAAGGAGCTGACAGTAGCTATATTGTCCTTGAAGCGCTCGAGCACAGAATCTGCATTCTCTCTAAACAACTGAAAGCCATCAAAGGGCATATCCATGAGGGAGGATTGGACATCTCCCAAAAAGTCACTGGTTATCAGCCAGGCATAGCGCCTAAGGGCCACCGAAGATTAAATTGCTCTGCCCAGCGAGTAGGTCATATCTAGCCCACATCATATGGGAAACTTGGCTGCGTCCCTCCCATCAGCAATAGCTTGAGAGAGTATGACTCTGGTCTCCTCCGAGACCATGGACAGTACTTGAGCAATCAAGAATCATATGGTATGGGAATATCGGCCCAAGAAGCACACAGTGTTCACTGACAACAGTGCCAGGCTGGTGGAAAAGAGCTTCCTCTTCCAAAAAGGTATCCAGGTATTTGGATTTCCTGTACAGTGGAGTGGTAGGGTATGCGCCAGGCCGGGAGGTGGAGGCCAGGGCCGGCTAGCTCTTCAGGGTGGGGTGCTCGGTGAGGAAACTGGGGTCCCCTAGGGTTTTGCGAGGGTGGCAGGCAATTGTCCTGTGCACAGGAGCCCCTGTGCAGGGCTTTGATCAAGCCCCAAGTAGGGCTTCATTGAATGGGAGTAATTGTTCTGTGGGGGCAACTCCAGGCAAAGCACCTCGGTCAAGACATTGGTCTTGACTGACACTGAAGACAGCGTAAGGTGCAGCCTCACAGCCGCTCAATGCACCACCACTGCAAATGAGGCACCTTTCTCCATAGGCACAGTAGGGTAAGAGACCAGGCAGTGTCTGAGGAGCTGTCCAGTTCACTTTCATCCACGAGATTCTTGTATAAGTTGTCCTCGGTCTCTTCTAATTGGTATCCATAGGGATCCGTACACCCCTCCCATTCATCCTCCAATTCAGGCGTGTTATAAGACTAAGGCACTGTCTCAGTTACGGGGAGTATTCCCATTTGGCTCTGTGTCGGGGATGATGATGGGGAATACGCCGCAGTGGGGCTTCAATGGCACTGAGGAAGGTCGACTTGCACTGCTCCGGATCCATCAATGGATCCAAGGGACCTGACTGGCGCTGTCGGCCAACCCAACAGCAGAAGACCAGTAGTGGCTCCTCCCGACCCGGTCGGGCCTGAAGGCGCTAAAGTAGGGACAGCCCACCCCAGATAAGACGAATAGCCTCATAAAATTTACGTAGCGGGCATAGCTTGCTTCAGCTCCTGAAAATTCTTTAAGGCAAAGATCTGGTCTAAGCACAGGCTCCACCTCAGAGCTAGGTTTTAGTGCTGATGCACCCTCGTCTCGTCAGATAACTTTGACAAACGTGGCCAAGTCAAAGACCTCTTTGACTTCTTGTGTGAAGTTTGGTGTCTTTCTTACCGGTCTTGGGACGTTGGGATGGTTCTCGGCTTCGGTTCTTGTAAGTCCTGGTTTGTCCGAGATATGGGCGACGCTTTCCGGTAGCCACGGTGCTGCAGACAGTGAAAAGTCTAAGCAGCCAGTGCCTACCAGAAGGAGTACCAAGAGGAAACAAAACCCGCAGGGAAAAAAACCTCAGATGATGAGGAGACTCCAGAAATGAAGGAGAAGACAAGGAGCCAGAAAACACTGGAAGACCAGGATCCCAAGACGGATAAGAAGAATACTGGAACCCAAACTGGAGCAGAGGACGCAAAGGGACAAAAGAGCGCCAACGGAAGGAAAGGAACACCAAAAATTGAGCTAGGGAACCAAAAGGAGCAAGGACACACCAGCAGGAACAAGGAAGGAAAGGTTCTGTCCCTTTTATACAGAAGGACAGGAAGTGACATACGGGTACAAGAAGTGACAAAACAGGAAAGAATCCGTTGCCATTGTGGATAGGGAAAAGAGTGAAGTACAGTATAGTAAAGCTGCCATGTTAGTAAGGTAAGTCATCTTCTCCTAATGCCTTCTGGGAGCAAGACTGTGGAAGAGGAAAAGGGAAACAAGCCCCCAAGGAAGATCACAGGATACAACAGTCAAAGTAAGAATTAGTGCCCCCAAGAATGGCACAGGAGGCCGCAGCCCCAATATGGGAACTGCGGTGTTTCTAAGGTGATTTTAAACAATGGACGGGCCGCTGCGCATGTCCGCGGCGTGCCTGATGCAGAAATATAGCAGGCATCGCAGGTGCTTTCTGCTTCGCCAAAACTGCACCAGCGGGCCACCGTGCTGCACCGCGGCATGCCCGAAGAGGAAATAGGAGGAAACGGGCAACATATGGCTCTTCTTGTGTCTGTGCGACTTACCCAACTTCTTTGATGACCTGGACGGCGACAACGAGTGCCTGGAGTGGGTCTGCGACTGATCTTGGGGCCTTCCTCTTGACCAAGATTGTGAGCATCAAAGTGTTGAGTGGCGAGGAATTTGAGGGACCGCTTCCTCAAGGCCTTGGTGTGCATGGTGCGCAATTGAAGCAGTTCTTGGAATTGTAATCCTTCTCCAAGAACTAGAGGGACACCAAATGTGGGCCCAACAACCGACATCTGCCTGTGCCAGGCGCCACACAGCCTGAAACCAGCTTTCCTAGCTGACATCCTCAACGCACCAGGAGACAAGTCTCAAAGAAATCTGGACAAAAAGTAGAAAAAAGGCCAGTCGAAAAAGACTGGGGGTAGGTCTTCTCCGGATCTGAGCTGACTGGTGCAAAAAGAAAAGTTTCTATCAGATTAAATGCACAGCAAATAACAGTCACTTGCGTTCTGTTGTTCCTGTGTGTTTGCGGTAAATTGTTGCGCCAAATTCTGCTATTTGCGGTACATTTTTACTGCAAAAGGCAATGCAAAGTGGCATGATAGTGTCATTTCGCGAAATATGAGGGTAAAGTGTCAAGCAAAATCACAAGAAATTATGTGTTTTGGATTTATATGCATTAGTGTTTAACTCATTTAAACACCTAAAGAACAAGTTACTTACCTTCGGTAACGATGCATCTGGAAGAAACATTAGTTAGTTAGATTCCTCACCTTAGAATATCCCCAGGCGTCAGACTGGATCCGGAAGATTTTTGTAGCAATACCCCTTGCGCGTCGCTAGGCGTCGTCTGCGGCTCCGCGTCCGTCGTTGGCGTCGTGCGCCGGAATGACGTCGGAGTACTTAGACGCCGCCCTCGCGCGCTGACGTCAGTTCTTGTACATAGCTTTCCGCGCCAGGAACGCAGAGCCATGCAAGAGACCGACACTGGTGCCAAAAAGTCTAGGGCCCTGAAAAGGATAGCCTTAACCCTAGATGTCAGTTCGCAGAACGGGGAGGATGGGTGGGTCGGAGAGGAATCTAACTAACTAATGTTTCTTACAGATACATCGTTACCGAAGGTAAGTAACTTGTTCATCTGAAAGAAACACGTTAGTTAGATTCCTCACCTTAGAATAGATACCAAGCAATACCAACCCCGGTGGTGGGTCTGCGAACCAAGATCACACCAGAAAGTCCTGGAGGACAGAACGGCCAAAGAAGCCATCCCTCCGGACTTGGCTGTCTAGGCAATAGTGCCTGGCAAACATGTGCAGCGAATCCCACGTCGCCGCCTGACAAAAGTCCTGCAAAGGGACTCCCCGTCCCAAAGCAGTAGTAGCCGCTGTGGCCCGAGTAGAATGGGCTCGCAGCCCAACAGGAGGGTCCTTTTTTGCCAAGGAATAACAGGTTTTTATACAAAAAACAACCCACCGGGAGATGGTCCGTTTGTGCACAGCTTTCCCCTTCTTAGCACCCACGTAGCCAACGAAAAGCTGGTCGTCCACCCGGAACTGTTTCGTGCGGTCCAAATAAAAGGAGAGCGCACGTTTTGGGTCCAGACGGTGGAGCCGCTCTTCCTCTTTGGAAGGATGCGGAGGCGGAAAGAAGGTGGGCAAGGTGACAGATTGCCCAAGATGAAAGGGGGTCACCACTTTCGGTAGAAAGGAAGGACGAGGCCGAAGGACAACCTTGTCCGGATGAACAGATAGAAAAGGAGGCTTGGACGATAGAGCCTGGAGCTCACTCACCCGTCCAGCCGAGGTGATGGCTACCAGGAAAGCAGTCTTAAGAGTCAGAAGACGAAGAGGACAATTGTGAAGAGGCTCAAAGGGAGCGCACATCAGAAATGTTAGGTCAAGATTCAAGTCCCACTGAGGCATTACGAAAGGGACAGGAGGGAACGTGTGAGTAATGCCTTTAAGAAAGCGTGTCACTACAGGGGACTTGAAAAGAGAGGGCTGATCAGGAAGCGGTAAGAAAGCAGAGGTGGCAGCAAGATAACCTTTCAAGGTGCCCAGGGCAGAGCCCTGCTGGGCCAAAGAAAGAAGAGAGAGGGGCGGAAAGGGGATCCACAGCCTTTGCTGTGCACCATGCCACAAATTTGTTCCACCGGCAGGCGTATACCGTCTTTGTGGAGGGACGCCTGGCTGCCAGAATGATATCACAGACTTCAGGAGGCAAGTCAAATGGCATCAACTGCCGCTGCTCAATCTCCACGCATGGAGGTGGAGGCTGGACAGGTTCGGGTGGAGGACCGTCCCCTGCTGCTGCGACAGAAGATCCTCCCGAAGGGGCAGACGTATCGGAGGATCGGTCAACATACTGAGTAGCTCGGGATACAAGTACCTTCGTGCCCAATCCGGAGCCACCAAGATGACTTGGGCCCGGTCGCGCCTGATCTTCTTTAGCACTCTGGGCAGAAGTGGTATAGGCGGAAAGGCGTACAACACACCGCAACTCCACTCGCGACGAAAAGCGTCGCCGAGCGAGTGCCGCATTGGAAATTCCAACGCGTAGAACTGCTGACATTGCGCGTTCTAGTCGGTGGCGAATAGATCTAACCAAGGCTCTCCCCACTGCTGAAAGAGACCTTGCGCCACCTCGGAGTTCAGACGCCATTCGTGATCCATCATGCACCGGCGGCTGAGTTCATCTGCTCTGGCGTTCAGAGAGCCCGCCAGATGTTGAACCACCAGGGTGATGCCCTGGTGTTCCAGCCATGTCCAGAGGCGCAGAGCCTCCTGACAAAGGGTCCACGACCCCACCCCGCCCTGTTTGTTGCAATACCACATGGCGGTGGTGTTGTCCGTGAACACCTGCACGACACTTCCCCGGACAGAGGGAAGGAAGGCTTTCAGTGCAATTCGGATCGCTCTCAGCTCCAACAAGATGATGTGGAGGCGAGACTCCGCCGGAGACCAGAGGCCTCTGATCTCCGCCTCTCCCATATGGCCACCCCATCCCAGGAGGGACGGATCCGTCACTACGACATGCTCCGGTAGGGGTAGGGAGAGGCTCTTGCCCGTGACCCAATCGCGGGCCGTGAGCCACCACTGCAACTGCTGTGCAGTGCCCTCCGAGATCAAGACATGGTCGGACAGGTTGCCGTGATGCTGGGCCCACTGAAACTTCAGGTCCCACTGCAGAGCCCGCATGCGCCGCCTGGCGTGATGCACTAGCAGGATGCAGGAGGCCATCAGCCCCAGAAGCCGCAACACTAGCCTGACCGAAACCCAGGATAGAAGCCGAAAGATGGGAATCAGGGCCTGTATATCCCGGACCCTCTGTTCCAGTGGATGAACCCGGAACTGCGCCGAATCGAGAACCGCTCCGATGAAAAGGAGCTTCTGGGAGGGGCTCAGGTGTGACTTCGGCACGTTGATGGAAAACCCTAGCAAATGCAGGAGATCCGCCGTAGTCTGGAGGTGGGAGACGACTGCCTGGGGCGAGCCCGCCTTCAACAACCAGTCGTCGAGATAGGGGAAGACTGGAACCCCTGATCTGCGCAGATGAGCTGCGACCACCGCCATCACTTTCGTAAACACCCGAGGGGCACTGGTACGGCCGAAGGGGAGCACGGTGAACTGAAAGTGCTCCTGACCCACCGTGAACCGCAGGTAACGCCGGTGGGCCGGCAGGACGGGGATGTGGAAATATGCGTCCTGCAAGTCCGACGCTACCATCCAGTCTCCAGGGTCTAGGGCAGCTAGAACCTGAGCCAAAGTCAACATTTTGAACCGTTCCTTCCGGAGGAAGGCATTGACGTTCCGGAGGTCCAAGATAGGGCGTAGGCCCCCTTTGCCCTTCTTGGGAACCAGAAAGTAGTGGGAATAACAACCACAAACTACTTCTGGGCTCGGAACGCGCTTGACGGCCTCTTTGGCCAAGAGGGCCGAAACTTCCTCTCGCAGAAGATTCAAATGATCCTCCAAGATACGGTGGTGCTGCGGTGGCATGGCTGGATGGGTCGTCTCGAAGGGGAGGGAGTAGCCCCTTCGGACGATTTGCAGCACCCACCTGTCCGAAGTAATGGTAAGCCAGTGGAGCAGGTGATGGCGAACCCGGCCCCCCACTGGCGACGAATGGGCCTGAAAGCTCGGACTAGGAAGGCTTTGAGGCGGATGCTGCCGGGGTGGATGTGGACTGACCGCGTTGTCCTCCAGAACCGCCTCGGCGGAAACCGCGACCGCGTGCAGGCTGGTTCTGCGGCCGGTGGCTAGGCGGACATGAGGAGGTGCCCCTTCCTTGGCCACGAAAGGAGCGAAAAGCGGAAGTTTGTGGCCGCGGGGCCGAGAGGCCCAAGGACTTGGCCGTAGCCTGGGAGTCCTTGAAGCGAGCCAGCGCACTGTCCGCTTTCTCACCAAAAAGGCAAGCGCCATCAAAAGGCATGTCCATGAGAGTGCTCTGGACATCCCCTGAAAAGGACGTGGACCGCAGCCAGGCGTGACGTCGAAGCGCCACCGTGGTAGAAATCGCCCTACCCAGCGAGTCCGTAGTGTCGAGTCCACATCGGATGGCGTGGCGCGCTGCATCTCTCCCATTGGCCAGAGCCGAGGAAAGCCGTGCCCGGGCCTCCTCCGGGCACAGGGGCAGCACGTCCTCCACCGTATCCCACAGAGAGTGGGAATAACGGTCTAAGAGACAGGCGGTGTTCAAAGACCGCAGGCCCAAACTGAGCGAGGAGAACAGCTTTTTACCGAACTGTTCCAGTCTCTTGGAATCCCGGTCCGGTGGAGCGGACGGGAAGGAGGATTCGGAGGTAGAGGCCTGGATAACCAGACTCTCGGGGGTGGGGTGTTGGGACAGAAAACTGGGGTCGCCCGGAGCAGGGCGGTGGCGCCTGGCAACGTTCCTATCCACAGGAGGGACTGTGGAGGGCTTGGACCAGGTGCCCTGCAGAACGTCAATGAGGGCCTCATTGAATTGCAGCAGAGGCTCAGTGGAGCATGCGGCAGACTGAAGCACCTCAGTGAGGATGTTAGTCCTCACAGCCACTGCAGGCAGCTCAAGCCCAAGGGGCGCGGCCGCCTTGCGCAGCACCACAGAAAAAGCTGCACCCTCCTCCGAAGCCACAGTCGGAGGAGAGATGAATCCAGTGTCCGGTGAGGTATCCAAACCACTGGCCACCCCCAGTTCATCTGCCCAGTCCTGTGCAAGTTGGCCCTGAAGGGCCAAAGGGTCCACGGACCCCTGCCAGTCGCCCCCGTCATCCATTCCTGGTAAACAGGAGGAATGATCGGAGCCGGTCGAGAGACAAAATGTGTCTCTAGCGGCGTCGGATGCGGCGTCGGGCGGCGCCGCATCGGCGTCGCGACCGGACAGGGGCTGAACCGGGGATCGACGTCGACCGGAGTCGGCGTCGGGGGTGGCACCGGTGTCGACGCCGGCGGAGGAGGCGTGACGAGGTCGACCGGTGTCGACGGGGGCCCAGGCTCGGGCCCCTCGGGGACCTGCGGCGTCGGGGCCGGAGCCTCCAACGGCGCCGGGGCCGGAGCCGCCGGCGCGCAAGGTCGCCCAGTCGAGTCCGCTGGGCCCGAAGGCGCGCCAGCGGGCGTCGACGGCAGGGCCAGGCTCCTCATGGCCGAGAGGAAGGCACTGACCTCCGCCGGCGTCGCGTCAGTCCCAGGGACCGGCGGGTATGGGGACGTGCGCGGCGCCTGCGGCTCCGGCGGAGTCGCGCGACCGGCAAGGGGAGTCCGAAGAGCGGGGTCGCCTCTTGGACTTCTTGGAGCGCTTCGACTTACCCGAAGACTTTGAGCCAGACGAGCGACGATGTCAAGTGCGGCTCCGCGACCGATCCTTGGACCTCCTCCTGGACCGGGATCGAGAGGGGCGGTACAAGCAGTACAGGCACCGGCGGTGATGATCGGTCACCGACATCAGTCGGTGACAGTCGTCGCAAGCCTTGAAACCAGGCATCCTACCGGCACCAGAGTCGAGAAAGTGACCAAAAAGAGTAAAAAAAGTTAGTCAAAAAATGACTAAAGGGGTAGGTAGCTCTCCCGGATCGGCGCTTACTGGCGCGGAAAAAAGAAGAACTGATGTCAACGCGCGAGGGTGGCGTCTAAGTACTCCGACAACGTCATTCCGGCGCACGACGCCAACGACGGACTCGGAGCCGCAGACAACGCCTAGCGACGCGCAAGGGGTATTGCTACAAAAATCTTCCGGATCCAGTCTGACGTCTGGGGATATTCTAAGGTGAGGAATCTAACTAACGTTTCTTTCAGATTATAATGTCACTTTAACATTTCTTTTCTCACTGAATTTCCAATGAAAGGTAAGAGTTTATTTCCATAGTTAAATAGACAGGTTTGAGAAAGGCAATTTATTTATTTATTTTATTTATTTATAAAGTTTTATATAGCGCGAACCAGATCCCAAAGGATATCAGAGCGCTTTACAATCGAACTAGAATTAGAAGGACAATAATGTAAACAACAACAAGTTAAAAACACAAATGATCATAAAGGTACATGAAAATTCCAAATGGAAGTTATGTTAAACAATATGTTATGTTAAGTGGAATTTATAGAGCGCACTGACACCGTGGGTTTCCTGGCGCTGTAAGACAGAGAAGAGTCTGGGGTCAGAGGAGGCGGAGTTTAGCCGAGTGGGGGAAAAAGGAAGGTTTTGAGCAGTTTTCTGAAATGAAGGAGGGAGCTGCTAGATTTGTTGGTCAGGGGAAGAGGATTCCAAAATTTGGGGGCAAGGTGGGCAGACCGACGGCCGCCGAATTTGTTGGTTTTGGTGACAGCAAGCAGGTTGAGGATAGCTGAACGAAGATTGCGCGTTGGACGGTGTGGATTGATGAGTGTTGTCAGGAAGGGGGGGCTAGAACAGTGGAGGGATTTGAACGTGAGGCAGCCCAGCTTGAAGGCCGCTCTTTGTTCAATAGGTTGCCAGTGCAGTATGTGTTACAACAAACAATTGATGGACGGAATGCTGACAACGCAGACATTCTCCCCCAGTCAAGAGATCTGGGTTAAATCCATCGTTCTTTTGCCCACTACACCACCCCAGTTTAGACATGGCCATATGCAAATCAGTCTTGACCCTGTGCCTCATGGGAACAGTCCAGCCCGAACTGCCAAGCCATGTCTTCCCTGGACCGGAATCAAGCATCCGAGGACCGGTTTCTGGCTATCAGCCGTCATCAGCCAGGATAGCTTGACTCCAGTGGCGTAGTGAGCACGGGTCCCACGTCTGGGAATACCCATCCCACTTAGGGCGAAAAGCGTTACAACAAACAATTGATGGACGGAATGCTGACAATGCAGACATTCTCCCCCAGTCAAGAGATCTGGGTTAAATCCATCGTTCTTTTGCCCACTACACCACCCCAGTTTAGACATGGCCATATGCAAATCAGTCTTGACCCTGTGCCTCATGGGAACAGTCCAGCCCGAACTGCCAAGCCATGTCTTCCCTGGACCGGAATCAAGCATCCTAGGACCGGTTTCTGGCTATCAGCCGTCATCAGCCAGGATAGCTTGACTCCAGTGGCGTAGTGAGCACGGGTCCCACGTCTGGGAATACCCATCCCACTTAGGGCGAAAAGCGTTACAACAAACAATTGATGGACGGAATGCTGACAATGCAGACATTCTCCCCCAGTCAAGAGATCTGGGTTAAATCCATCGTTCTTTTGCCCACTACACCACCCCAGTTTAGACATGGCCATATGCAAATCAGTCTTGACCCTGTGCCTCATGGGAACAGTCCAGCCCGAACTGCCAAGCCATGTCTTCCCTGGACCGGAATCAAGCATCCTAGGACCGGTTTCTGGCTATCAGCCGTCATCAGCCAGGATAGCTTGACTCCAGTGGCGTAGTGAGCACGGGTCCCACGTCTGGGGAATACCCATCCCACTTAGGGCGAAAAGCGTTACAACAAACAATTGATGGACGGAATGCTGACAATGCAGACATTCTCCCCCAGTCAAGAGATCTGGGTTAAATCCATCGTTCTTTTGCCCACTACACCACCCCAGTTTAGACATGGCCATATGCAAATCAGTCTTGACCCTGTGCCTCATGGGAACAGTCCAGCCCGAACTGCCAAGCCATGTCTTCCCTGGACCGGAATCAAGCATCCTAGGACCGGTTTCTGGATATCAGCCGTCATCAGCCAGGATAGCTTGACTCCAGTGGCGTAGTGAGCACGGGTCCCACGTCTGGGAATACCCATCCCACTTAGGGCGAAAAGCGTTACAACAAACAATTGATGGACGGAATGCTGACAATGCAGACATTCTTCCCCAGTCAAGAGATCTGGGTTAAATCCATCGTTCTTTTGCCCACTACACCACCCCAGTTTAGACATGGCCATATGCAAATCAGTCTTGACCCTGTGCCTCATGGGAACAGTCCAGCCCGAACTGCCAAGCCATGTCTTCCCTGGACCGGAATCAAGCATCCTAGGACCGGTTTCTGGCTATCAGCCGTCATCAGCCAGGATAGCTTGACTCCAGTGGCGTAGTGAGCACGGGTCCCACGTCTGGGAATACCCATCCCACTTAGGGCGAAAGCGTTACAACAAACAATTGATGGACGGAATGCGGACAATGCAGACATTCTCCCCCAGTCAAGAGATCTGGGTTAAATCCATCGTTCTTTTGCCCACTACACCACCCCAGTTTAGACATGGCCATATGCAAATCAGTCTTGACCCTGTGCCTCATGGGAACAGTCCAGCCCGAACTGCCAAGCCATGTCTTCCCTGGACCGGAATCAAGCATCCTAGGACCGGTTTCTGGCTATCAGCCGTCATCAGCCAGGATAGCTTGACTCCAGTGGCGTAGTGAGCACGGGTCCCACGTCTGGGAATACCCATCCCACTTAGGGCGAAAAGCGTTACAACAAACAATTGATGGACGGAATGCTGACAATGCAGACATTCTCCCCCAGTCAAGAGATCTGGGTTAAATCCATCGTTCTTTTGCCCACTACACCACCCCAGTTTAGACATGGCCATATGCAAATCAGTCTTGACCCTGTGCCTCATGGGAACAGTCCAGCCCGAACTGCCAAGCCATGTCTTCCCTGGACCGGAATCAAGCATCCTAGGACCGGTTTCTGGCTATCAGCCGTCATCAGCCAGGATAGCTTGACTCCAGTGGCGTAGTGAGCACGGGTCCCACGTCTGGGGAATACCCATCCCACTTAGGGCGAAAAGCGTTACAACAAACAATTGATGGACGGAATGCTGACAATGCAGACATTCTCCCCCAGGCAAGAGATCTGGGTTAAATCCATCGTTCTTTTGCCCACTACACCACCCCAGTTTAGACATGGCCATATGCAAATCAGTCTTGACCCTGTGCCTCATGGGAACAGTCCAGCCCGAACTGCCAAGCCATGTCTTCCCTGGACCGGAATCAAGCATCCTAGGACCGGTTTCTGGCTATCAGCCGTCATCAGCCAGGATAGCTTGACTCCAGTGGCGTAGTGAGCACGGGTCCCACGTCTGGGAATACCCATCCCACTTAGGGCGAAAAGCGTTACAACAAACAATTGATGGACGGAATGCTGACAATGCAGACATTCTCCCCCAGTCAAGAGATCTGGGTTAAATCCATCGTTCTTTTGCCCACTACACCACCCCAGTTTAGACATGGCCATATGCAAATCAGTCTTGACCCTGTGCCTCATGGGAACAGTCCAGCCCGAACTGCCAAGCCATGTCTTCCCTGGACCGGAATCAAGCATCCTAGGACCGGTTTCTGGCTATCAGCCGTCATCAGCCAGGATAGCTTGACTCCAGTGGCGTAGTGAGCACGGGTCCCATGTCTGGGAATACCCATCCCACTTAGGGCGAAAAGCGTTACAACAAACAATTGATGGACGGAATGCTGACAATGCAGACATTCTCCCCCAGTCAAGAGATCTGGGTTAAATCCATCGTTCTTTTGCCCACTACACCACCCCAGTTTAGACATGGCCATATGCAAATCAGTCTTGACCCTGTGCCTCATGGGAACAGTCCAGCCCGAACTGCCAAGCCATGTCTTCCCTGGACCGGAATCAAGCATCCTAGGACCGGTTTCTGGCTATCAGCCGTCATCAGCCAGGATAGCTTGACTCCAGTGGCGTAGTGAGCACGGGTCCCACGTCTGGGAATACCCATCCCACTTAGGGCGAAAAGCGTTACAACAAACAATTGATGGACGGAATGCTGACAATGCAGACATTCTCCCCCAGTCAAGAGATCTGGGTTAAATCCATCGTTCTTTTGCCCACTACACCACCCCAGTTTAGACATGGCCATATGCAAATCAGTCTTGACCCTGTGCCTCATGGGAACAGTCCAGCCCGAACTGCCAAGCCATGTCTTCCCTGGACCGGAATCAAGCATCCTAGGACCGGTTTCTGGCTATCAGCCGTCATCAGCCAGGATAGCTTGACTCCAGTGGCGTAGTGAGCACGGGTCCCACGTCTGGGGAATACCCATCCCACTTAGGGCGAAAAGCGTTACAACAAACAATTGATGGACGGAATGCTGACAATGCAGACATTCTCCCCCAGTCAAGAGATCTGGGTTAAATCCATCGTTCTTTTGCCCACTACACCACCCCAGTTTAGACATGGCCATATGCAAATCAGTCTTGACCCTGTGCCTCATGGGAACAGTCCAGCCCGAACTGCCAAGCCATGTCTTCCCTGGACCGGAATCAAGCATCCTAGGACCGGTTTCTGGCTATCAGCCGTCATCAGCCAGGATAGCTTGACTCCAGTGGCGTAGTGAGCACGGGTCCCACGTCTGGGAATACCCATCCCACTTAGGGCGAAAAGCGTTACAACAAACAATTGATGGACGGAATGCTGACAATGCAGACATTCTCCCCCAGTCAAGAGATCTGGGTTAAATCCATCGTTCTTTTGCCCACTACACCACCCCAGTTTAGACATGGCCATATGCAAATCAGTCTTGACCCTGTGCCTCATGGGAACAGTCCAGCCCGAACTGCCAAGCCAGGTCTTCCCTGGACCGGAATCAAGCATCCTAGGACCGGTTTCTGGCTATCAGCCGTCATCAGCCAGGATAGCTTGACTCCAGTGGCGTAGTGAGCACGGGTCCCACGTCTGGGAATACCCATCCCACTTAGGGCGAAAAGCGTTACAACAAACAATTGATGGACGGAATGCTGACAATGCAGACATTCTCCCCCAGTCAAGAGATCTGGGTTAAATCCATCGTTCTTTTGCCCACTACACCACCCCAGTTTAGACATGGCCATATGCAAATCAGTCTTGACCCTGTGCCTCATGGGAACAGTCCAGCCCGAACTGCCAAGCCATGTCTTCCCTGGACCGGAATCAAGCATCCTAGGACCGGTTTCTGGCTATCAACCGTCATCAGCCAGGATAGCTTGACTCCAGTGGCGTAGTGAGCACGGGTCCCACGTCTGGGAATACCCATCCCACTTAGGGCGAAAGCGTTACAACAAACAATTGATGGACGGAATGCGGACAATGCAGACATTCTCCCCCAGTCAAGAGATCTGGGTTAAATCCATCGTTCTTTTGCCCACTACACCACCCCAGTTTAGACATGGCCATATGCAAATCAGTCTTGACCCTGTGCCTCATGGGAACAGTCCAGCCCGAACTGCCAAGCCATGTCTTCCCTGGACCGGAATCAAGCATCCTAGGACCGGTTTCTGGCTATCAGCCGTCATCAGCCAGGATAGCTTGACTCCAGTGGCGTAGTGAGCACGGGTCCCACGTCTGGGAATACCCATCCCACTTAGGGCGAAAAGCGTTACAACAAACAATTGATGGACGGAATGCTGACAATGCAGACATTCTCCCCCAGTCAAGAGATCTGGGTTAAATCCATCGTTCTTTTGCCCACTACACCACCCCAGTTTAGACATGGCCATATGCAAATCAGTCTTGACCCTGTGCCTCATGGGAACAGTCCAGCCCGAACTGCCAAGCCATGTCTTGACTGGGGGAGAATGTCTGCATTGTCAGCATTCCGTCCATCATTTGTTTGTTGTAACGCTTTTCGCCCTAAGTGGGATGGGTATTCCCAGACGTGGGACCCGTGCTCACTACGCCACTGGAGTCAAGCTATCCTGGCTGATGACGGCTGATAGCCAGAAACCGGTCCTAGGATGCTTCATTCCGGTCCAGGGAAGACATGGCTTGGCAGTTCGGGCTGGACTGTTCCCATGAGGCACAGGGTCAAGACTGATTTGCATTTGGCCATGTCTAAACTGGGGTGGTGTAGTGGGCAAAAGAACGATGGATTTAACCCAGACCTCTTGACTGGGGGAGAATGTCTGCATTGTCAGCCTTCCGTCCATCATTTGTTTGTTGTAACGCTTTTCGCCCTAAGTGGGATGGGTATTCCCAGACGTGGGACCCGTGCTCACTACGCCACTGGAGTCAAGCTATCCTGGCTGATGACGGCTGATAGCCAGAAACCGGTCCTAGGATGCTTGATTCCGGTCCAGGGAAGACATGGCTTGGCAGTTCGGGCTGGACTGTTCCCATGAGGCACAGGGTCAAGACTGATTTGCATATGGCCATGTCTAAACTGGGGTGGTGTAGTGGGCAAAAGAACGATGGATTTAACCCAGATCTCTTGACTGGGGGAGAATGTCTGCATTGTCAGCATTCCGTCCATCATTTGTTTGTTGTAACGCTTTTCGCCCTAAGTGGGATGGGTATTCCCAGACGTGGGACCCGTGCTCACTACGCCACTGGAGTCAAGCTATCCTGGCTGATGACGGCTGATAGCCAGAAACCGGTCCTAGGATGCTTGATTCCGGTCAGGGGAAGATATGGCTTGGCAGTG
The DNA here is from genome assembly GCF_964204655.1 of Triturus cristatus. NCBI lineage: Eukaryota > Metazoa > Chordata > Amphibia > Caudata > Salamandridae > Triturus > Triturus cristatus. Next base: position 1,200,038,780 of record NC_140593.1, read on the forward strand.
CGGCTGGACTGTTCCCATGAGGCACAGGGTCAAGACTGATTTGCATATGGCCATGTCTAAACTGGGGTGGTGTAGTGGGCAAAAGAACGATGGATTTAACCCAGATCTCTTGACTGGGGGAGAATGTCTGCATTGTCAGCATTCCGTCCATCAATTGTTTGTTGTAACGCTTTTCGCCCTAAGTGGGATGGGTATTCCCAGACGTGGGATCCGTGCTCACTACGCCACTGGAGTCAAGCTATCCTGGCTGATGACGGCTGATAGCCAGAAACCGGACCTAGGATGCTTGATTCCGGTCCGGGGAAGACATGGTTTGGCAGTTCGGGCTGGACTGTTCCCATGAGGCACAGGGTCAAGACTGATTTGCGTATGGCCATGTCTAAACTGGGGTGGTGTAGTGGGCAAAAGAACGATGGATTTAACCCAGATCTCTTGACTGGGGGAGAATGTCTGCATTGTCAGCATTCCGTCCATCATTTGTTTGTTGTAACGCTTTTCGCTTTAAGTGGGATGGGTATTCCCAGACGTGGGACCCGTGCTCACTACGCCACTGGAGTCAAGCTATCCTGGCTGATGACGGCTGATAGCCAGAAACCGGTCCTAGGATGCTTGATTCCGGTCCAGGGAAGACATGGCTTGGCAGTTCGGGCTGGACTGTTCCCATGAGGCACAGGGTCAAGACTGATTTGCATATGGCCATGTCTAAACTGGGGTGGTGTAGTGGGCAAAAGAACGATGGATTTAACCCAGATCTCTTGACTGGGGGAGAATGTCTGCATTGTCAGCATTCCGTCCATCATTTGTTTGTTGTAGTGCAGTATGTGTAGCAGAGGTTTGGCCGACTGCCATTTGGGAGTTTTGTAGATGAGACGGGCTGCTTGGTTCTGCACGACCTGAAGGCGATGCAGCAGTGATTTTGGGTGTCCGTAGTACAGGGAGTTGGAAAAGTCCAGGCGAGATAGTACCAGGGAGATGATAACCTGGACCAGAGCGGCTGGTGGTAATAGGTGACTGACTTTACGGATTTTGAGGAGCTGGAACGTACATGAGGAGATCACAGCGCCCATATGAGATCTGAGGGAGAGTTCGGTATTGATGGTCACACCAAGACTTTTTACTGATTTCACAGGGACCGGGGGGGTGCCTAGTTTATTAGGCCAGAACTGCGGACCCCAGTGGGAGGGGCTGGAGCCGGGGAGAAGGAGCTCAGTTTTACCAGGATTTAATTTCAATTGGTTGTAGTTCATCCACTCCTGGATGTGTATCATAGCGGAATGGAAGTTGTTCACAGCGTCCAAGGAGTTGAGTGGGAAGATGATCTGCAGGTCGTCAGCGTAGTTGTACACTGTGATGTCCCAGCTCTGAAGCGAGCGAATCAGGGGACGAAGGTAGAGGTTGAATAATAGAGGTGACAGGGAAGAACCCTGAGGGACTCCACAGGTCGTGGGGGTTTTGGACGCTGTGTAGGGGCCCAAGCGGACGGCTTGTGTTCTGCCGGTCAGAAAGGACTGGGTCCATTTGAGGGCAGGACCCTGGATGCCTGCCCGCTCGACACGGTGAAGGAGGATGTTGTGGTCAACCGTGTCGAACGCGGCCGACAGATCCAGGAGTACAAGTGCCTGGGGGATCCCTGTGTCAGCGTTCCTCCTCAGCGTGTCCAAGACTGCTAGGATGACGGCCTCGGTGGAATGGGCTGGCCTAAAGCCGGCCTGATTAGGCTCCAGGTGGCAGGAGGTCTCGATGAAGTTGGAGAGACACCGGGTGACGTGGGCCTCCATTAATTTGGAAAAGTAGGGCAAAAGCGATATGGGACGGTAGTTAGAGAGTTCCGCCGGGTCTGCACCAGGTTTCTTCAGGAGAGGCACTAAAATGGCCTCCTTGAAGGAGCTGGGGACAATACCGGTGCTGAGAGAGCCATTCAGTAGGGGTAAAATGCAGTCGGGTAGTTTGAGACAGACGTCCCGTAGGACCGAAGGAGGACAGCAGTCGTTCGGAGAGCCTGATTTTACCCGGGTCGCGAGTTCAGCTAGTGAGTTGGGGTTGAGGGTGGGGAAGTGGGTGAAGGTCGATGAGTTGTTCGGAGGGGGGTCTGGGGGGAGTATCTGAGGGAGAGGGGGGATGGAGTCCTTAATTTTATTGATTTTCTCGATAAAGAAAAGATTAAGAGCATCGCAGGTCTCTTGGGTGAGGGTCTGACCCGGGAGAGTTCTGTCGTCTGAGGTGAGTTCGTTCATGATTTTGAAGACCTCCTTTGATTTATTGTCCGCGGAGGAGATTCTGTTTGAAAAGTGTTCCGATTTGGCTAAGGAGATTGCGTTTTTGTATTCTCTGCGAGCTGTAGTGTATTGTAGTCTATCTGGCTCAGGGTAATTGCGTCTCCACGTCCGTTTCAGCTGGCGCACCTTCAGTTTGTGTTTCTTAAGTTCGCCAGAGAAACATCTGTAAGAGTTGTGGTGTCTGGTGCGGGGGAACTTGGTAAGGGGGCGAATTGGTCAGTGGCCGACATTAGCCAGGTGCCAATATCACTTTCCATCGTGTCGATATTGGCTGGTGTGTTAATAGCTGGGCGGGTGTTGGCTAAGGTCGCGAGGAAGCCTTGGGAGCCGTGGGAATTTGCGTGAGAGGCCGCCAGCCATCAGAGGGGCGGAGGTCCTGCCTGTGACGTTGAGGGTGGTGTCGACTAGGTGGTGGTCTGACCAAACGCAGGGGGATACAGATGGCTGGGAGAGTGCTAAATTTTGGATCCAAATCTGATCCAGAATGTGGCCCTTGATATGGGTGGGCGAGGAAATTTGTTGGGTCAGGTTAAGGCTGTTGAGGGCTTCAAAGAGTTCTGTGGCGTGGGGCCCGGCGTTAACGTAATTGAACCAGTAATTAAGGTCGCCAAAGAGAGCTAGTCTGGAGTGCAGTGTCAGTAGGTCGGACAGCTGTTCGATCAAGGTGGTAGCAAAGGACGGCATAAGGTGTGGAGGCCGGTATAAGAGAAGGAGTGTTAGGGCTCCTACATCGGTTTTCAGACTGATGATTAGGTTGTCTACTTCCGGGAGGATAAGGGAAGATGTGGAGATGAAGTTAAGATGTTTTGATATGATGGCTGCCACCCCACCCCCGGGGCGATTTCCAGTGCGGTCGGCATGGAGGATGTAGTAGTCTGGGGATAGGGCCACCAGAATGTCAGGGAGAGAATCTGTAGTCAGCCAGGTTTCTGTGAGCAGAAGTACGTCTGGTTTCTCATTAGACAGGAGGATATAGACATCGGCTTGGTGTTTTACCAGGGAACGGGTGTTCAAATACAACACCCGGATGGTAGTGTCACTCCTGACCGGTTTAGCGGGGGGTATGCTGCGACTGGGGAGGTGTGAGTCTGAGCGCGCGAGGCCAGCTGTAGTGATTCGTCTGGTGGTGGCAGAGGAGGGTGGAGGGTATGAGAGTTGCAATTCTCTGAGGGAGTTGGCCGAGTATGAGGTGGGATAACCGGCATAGCTGGCCCCTGGGCCCGGCCTGGCGCGGACGGGCGCAGACGGGCTTGCCTTTGGCGCGCAGGCGGCGCGCCCGCTGCACGCGTCCGATGCGCGTCGGGGGGAGGCACATTGTTTTATTATTTTTTTCTTTTTAGTGTGGGAAAGAGGCGTGGCCTCACGGCCGTGGGCGTGGCCTGTGGGCTTGGAGACGAATGGCGGCAAGAGATCTCGGACCCGCGGCAGCGTTTAGATCGGCTGCGCGGGGATTTCTGAAGTAAATAAGGGCGGGGGAGTGCTCAGGGGGAAGTGCACACAGATGAAAACAGTCAGTTCCAATATTTACAATTTTTAAAAAGACGAGCATACTCCCGGCTTCCGCCTCAGGAGTTGGTAACCTCTAATGCGGGCTTTGTGCGTCAGCGCGCCTTAAATAGTGGTCCAGGGGGCGTGGCCTTACGGGCGTGGCCTGTGGGCTTGGAGACGAATGGCGGCAAGAGAGCTCGGACCCGCGGCAGCGTTTAGATCGGCTGCGCGGGGATTTCTGAAGTAAATAAGGGCGGGGGGAGTGCTCAGGGGGAAGTGCACACAGATGAAAACAGTCAGTTCCAATATTTACAATTTTTAAAAAGACGAGCGTACTCTCAGCTTCCGCCTCAGGAGTTGGGTAACCTCTAATGCGGACTCTGTGCGTCACCGCGCCTTAAATAGTGGTCAAGGGGTACAGGGTAACGAAAGTGAGACACAGTATGACAAAAAAAAAGTGCAATGGTAAATGTTGAAACAAAGGAAGTAGGAACAATGTCAGCGGGCCAGAGAGCCTAGTCCAATTACTGAAGGAGTTTATTCATCAGGAATATTTTGACTTCCAGTTTGAACACCGTTGTTCTGGAGGTTCTGCGTATTTCTGGTGGAAGAGAGTTCCATATCTTTGGAGCCGCGCCAGAGAAGGCTCTGTGACAGGTTCTCTTTTTGTTAAGGATAAGTGGTTTCAAGAGTAAGGTAGTGGCGCTTCTAGAGGCTCTTACACCGCAGGATAGTTCAAGTTTTTGTGCCAGGTACCTGGGCGTATTGAAGTGGATGGCTTTATGCGTCATAGTGGCAATTTTTAGCTAGATTCGTGCTTCGTAGGGGAGCCATTTTAAAGTTTTTACGACTGGCGATATGCGCTCATTGCGTTTGGTGCCTGTAACCAGTCTAGCAGCAGCATTCAGAGAAGCCCTTAGCGGAGCCAGGGTGTATTTGGGCAGGCCACAGAGGGTAGCACTGCCGTAATCTAGCCTCGGTAGGACAAGCGCTTGAACCACCTGCTTGAAATCCTTAAGTGGAAGGAAAGGTTTGATATTTCTGAGTGTCCTTATCAAGTGGTTTGCTCCTTTACATGTATTGCTGATATGATTTTTCATATTCAGGCTCTTGTCCATGGTGACTCCTAGAGATTTGGCTGAGTCTACGATGAACGGAGTGCAGTTGAAAGCAGTAAGGTGGCTCAGCCAGAGGTCAAGATTGCGGGTGTGATTCGGAGGGGAAACGAGCAGGAATTCTGTTTTTGAGGTGTTGAGCAGGAGATGGTTCTCAGTTAACCAGTTTTGAGTATACGTTAGGGTGGTGTTGAGTGACATGATGTTCTCCGGGGATGAGATTTTCAAATAGAGTTGCGTGTCGTCGGCATACATGTGGAAATGAATATCCATGGAGTTAAGTGAGTTTGCTAATGGTTCCAGGAAAAGGTTGAAGAGGATAGGAGATGAGGCAGATCCTTGGGGGACCCCCATGAGAACAGGAGAGGGCTGGGAGAGAGAGAGAGATTTTCCTTGACTCTTTGCGATCTGTGGTGGAGGAAGGACGAGAACCACTTTAGCACCTGATCACCAAAACCCATCCTGTTTTGCAGAATGGATAAGAGGTTGTCATGATTGACCGTGTCAAAAGCGGAGGAAAGGTCAAGGAGAATCAGGAGGCAGGATTCGTTTTGATCGAGAATCTTTAGAATGTCATCCATAACATGAATGAGGGCCGATTCGGTGCTGTGCCCCGTCCGAAAGCCGGATTGATGCTGGTCTAAGAGTTGGTAATTCTCAATGTGAGTACAGAGTTGGGATTGAACGCATTTTTCAAGGAGTTTCGCAAGGGTAGGGATGTTGGAGATAGGTCGGAAATTATTGAGATCGGTCCTATCAGCGTTCGGTTTTTTTAGTATAGGGGATACTTGAGCTGCTTTTAGGCAATCAGGGATTGTGCCTTGTGATAGAGACGCATTTACAATCCTTGTCCAGGTAGGGATGACTGCATTCTTGATTTCCTTGAAAATGGATGGGGGTAACGGGTCAGTGAAGTGGTTGGAAGGGTTGATATTCAGGAGAATCTTTGTGATGTCTTGTTCACTGAATGGGATAAGGGTGTCCCAGGCCGCATTTTTCTTGGGATTCAGGGGGGTAGAGTTGAGCTTTTCAAAGAGGTCAAGTGGAGAGGCTGCCCTGGAAGAGAGGAGTACAGCCTTCTTAGCAGCGAGGTCATAGGATATGAGTTTTGATTTCTCAATGAAAAAAGCAGCAAGTTTGTCACAAGAGGGTGGACTGCCTCCAGGTTCAGATAGGTTTAGACCTACAATTGATTGCTGTTTTACCAATTCGAAAAGTTTCTTGGGACGGTTTGCCGCTTGATCTAATTGGTGTCTGAAATAGTTAGACTTGGCGTTCCTGATTTGTTTGTAGTAGAGGCTCCTAGCGTCTCTTAGGAGTTTAAGTTGATGCGAGGAGGGATTTGATCTCCAGGAGCGTTCAACTGCCCTAAGGTTGCGTCGTTCCGTGTTTAGGTTATCATTATACCACGGTTTGGATATTTTTGTTGAAGCATTTTTATGTTTGAATGGAGCAGTGTCATTCATGATGTTGGAGAACGTCCAATTGTAGGAGTCCGTGAGTAACTGCACCTCAGTCAGGTCCGCTTGAGAGGAGAGAGCAGATGTACAGTGGGTGGCTAGCTAAACAGTGTTTATTAGTCTGATGTCCCTTTTCCATTTCATTGGTTGGGCCTTCCACAACTGTACCTGTACCTGTACCTTTGCAATGGTGCAAAGAATGTAACTTCATTTTGCGCCAATAAAATGGGTTCTTGAAATCAAATCAGTTTGAAATGTCGACAATCTTTCTGTGAAAGGAGCCAAATGTCATTTGTTCAGAACTATTTAGGCACCTGGACGGCGTTGGGCACTGGGTATGAATATATATAAATATTTCCAATAACACTGCTCCTGTGTGTGTATTATATATATATATATATATATATATATATATATATATATATATATATATATATATATATATATTCACTTAAAAACCATAGGTTTCACACAGGTTATAGTTAGGTGGACATTTCACTCGTAAAAAACCAATGAAATTCCCCCGTTATAGTTAGTTCAGATAACTATAACTCACGCGCCCGCAATCCACTGCTCATGACGTCACATATTACATCACTCATGACATGGTCAGTGGCATCACTCATGACATCACTGATGACATCATCCTTGTGATAGAGTGGCGGTCGCGCGAGTTATAGTTATCTGAACTAACTATAACGGGGGAATTTCATTGGTTTTTTACGAGTGAAATGTCCACCTAACTATAACCTGTGTGAAACCTATGGTTTTTGAAGTGAATTTGCAAGGTTTTTTAAATGCTAATTCCTAACTATAACGTGTGTGAAACCTATGGTTTTTTTAAGTGAATTTGTACGGATTTTTAAATGCTAAGTTATGTATTTATTAATATATTTTTTTTTTAAGGTTTTTCACCGTGCGCGCGCGTTGGGGGCACGGTGCGCTGCGCGCACCGTGTGCGCTCCGTGCGTGCACCCTGCAATTTTTATAAAAGAAAATAAAATGTTTATTTCACCCTTGGGGGTCCTTCTGTGACCCCCAGACAAAGGCTAGGGGGTCAGGAACTCTCTTCCCTGCCCCCTTTTCACGTTTTCCACCTTTCCTTTTCAGTGCGACAGACAAGATGGCGGCCGACACTTCCTGATTTCGACCGATTCGAATGTTGACTGACATCTAACAACCAATCAGAATTACGCTCGCGCACGTTAGGGTGCGCGCACGGTGCGCGGCTATAGATATTTATATGCTTTTAAATGCAATTTTCTCAGGAAACAGTGAACCAATTGACTCCAGATATGCAAAAGGCACTTCCCTGACCTGAGGACTACCCCTTTGCCAAATTTCAAGTAATTCTGTTCAGCCGTTCGGGCTGTACCTTCGACTAAAGGTCCTATGGGAAAATGCATGGGGAAAACGCGTTTTGGGACCCCCCTTTTTTCTCAGCCCCCGCTTGACGAATCACCCCGAGACTTTCAGGGTAGGAGCTGAGCGGAGCGCCCCATTAGTTTTGAAAATCTCGCGAAGATTCGTCAACCGGCGCCAAAGTTATTCAAAATAGAATTTTCAGATTTCCTATGGAAACACGATCCTAACTATAACTATCTACTGGCGACCGCCAGTAGATAATATATATACACACATACATACATACACATATATGTATATACACACACACACATATACACATACGAACACTACCTACTGGCGGTTGCCAGTTGTTAGTTATAGGTAAGACCTAGTTTCCACAAGAAAGTACTTTTTTTATCTGCCAATATCTTTGGCGCCATTTGACGAATCTTGCCAAATTTTCAAAACTAATGGCCTGCTTAGGTCAGCTCCTGTCCTGAAAGTTTCAGGGTGATTCATCAAGCGGGGGCTGAGAAAAACAAGCATTGAAAATGCAATAGGTCCCGCCTTTGATTAAGTTAAAGCCATGTGCTTTGCTAATGGTATTGCATAGCAAAGCAAATGGCTTTAACTTAATGAAAGTCGAGACCTATTGCATTTTTAATGCGTGTTCCTATTGGTCACAGTTACAGTGTCCAGGTCCTGAACGCAGATTCTACACGATATATGGGACACAGAATTTAGTTTTCAAATATAAGTCAGGAACGTGAGTCGCGAACAACGAGGTCGAAAAGAGAAGCAATGAATAAAAAGAAGAGAAGGTAAGTAGTAGTAAAACGTTTTATATAAATACGTGTGTGAATATATATATATATATATATACACACACACATATACACACACACATACATACATACTGGAGAATTAATGCATTGTAGTGATGCTGCAATGCATAACTGTGGTATGTGTAGTAATGCTAATGTTGCTGAATGTATGTGAATGCACTGTGAGGGTAATTATTGTGGTAAATGTGCTATAATGTCTTGTGTGGTGTTTGTTTGCATCGTAGTGACCTATATTCGGTTTTAAGGCAGCTTCTACTCAGATCAACAAGGCGTTTCTGGCTAACATCCAAACGAGGGACACACTGGCTATGCCACTGCTTACTGATGAGGCCTGGACTCAGCCCATGAGACATAAAGCAGCCTGGGTCTAGTTGATGGTGATTTTAGAACAGGCAGATTTAAAATGTTCTTGGTGTTGGAGTAGGGCTCCATAAGGTAAAGGCTGTGTGGATTCAGAAGTTCTTGAGTGTTCTAGTTATGGTGTCAAGATGGCCTGGTTAAAGCGGTTTGGAAACACAGAATTGTAAAGGTTGCCTGGACACAGATGATGCAGTTCGGCTCTAGGGCGCTATGGAGATCTGGTTAAAGAAGTCTGGCCCAGTTTCAGGGGTGGAAAATGTGGTCTCTGTTCCCTCTTTCTGCACCCGTTCTCTCTTTCTGAAACTCTCTTGCCTCTGTCTGCAACTCTCTTGCCTCTGTCTGCAACTCTATTGCCTCTGTCTGCAACTCTATTGCCTCTGTCTGCAGTCCTCTTGCCTGTCTGCAGTCCTCTTGCCTGTCTGCAGTCCTCTTGCCTCTGTCTGCAGTCCTCTTGCCTCCGTCTGCAGTCCTCTTGCCTCCGTCTGCAGTTCTCTTGCCTCTGTCTGCACAACTCTTGCCTCTTTCTGCACCCCTCTTGCCTCTTTCTGCACCCCTCTTGCACATTTCTGTACCTCTCTTGCAAAGTTCTGTACCCCTCTTGCCTCTTTCAGCATGTCGCTTGCCAATTTCTCCACGTCTCTTGCCTCTTTCTGCATGTCTCTTGCCTATTTCGGCACATTTCTTGCCTATTTCTGCACCCTCCTGTTCTCTTTCTGCACCCTCCTGTTCCCTCTTTCTGCACCCTCTTGTTCCCTCTTGCTGCACCCTCCTGTTCCCTCTTGCTGCACCCCTCTTGCCTCTTTCTGCACATTTGTTACTCTTTCTGCACTACTCTTGCTTCTTTCAGTACTTCTCTTGCCTCTTTCTATACTCAAATGGGAAGTGCAAGAGGTCAGGTTTAAAGGTCTGAGTCCTCTTGTGACTGAGGTATATGTTTACTTGAACATGTATTCTCAGATGTGTTATGCATCTGAAGATGGTTACTTAAAAAGCGGGTAGCTTCTCCTATAGGTGATCAAATCTTCTCAGTTCTACTCTGTCATTCGGTTGCACAGACAGACATTTCTTATGTATATAGGTGTTATAGAGCCCCTCAAATGTACTATTGAATACCTATGTACCCTGTATTGTGAGCAGAAAGAAATAAATACACCTTTTGTAGACAAATGTACAGAATATGCTGTTTGAAACATAGGTATTCAAGTATTTGTATGTTTATTTTTATGTAACATGTCACTAGGTACATGCAGAGACACATGCATGTATACCTTCACAAACTTCGTGAGACTTACAACTTACAACTGTGATATGGTTAGGACTGCTGCTTTTTACATTTGCTAGGCCTAACATTCTGATCAGTCAATGAATAGTGAACCTTCAGGAGAAAAATTAGGTTGAAGACAACTTGGGAGAAGGATTAGGCTACTTTGAATGAGTCTGTGGAAAGGTACAGTCGAAGTAGGCCTCTTTCTGCACCTCTGTTGCTTCTTTCTGCATCTTTCTTCCTCTTTCTGGACCTCTCTTTCATCTTTCTGCACCCTCTTGCCTCTTTCTGCATCTCTCTTGCCTCTTTCTGCACCACTCTTGCACATTTCTGTACCTCTCTTGCAAAGTTCTGTACCCCTCTTGCCTCTTTCAGCGTGTCGCTTGCCAATTTCTCCACGTCTTTTGCCTCTTTCTGCAAGTCTCTTGCCTATTTCGGCACATTTCTTGCCTATTTCTGCACCCTCCTGTTCTCTTTCTCCACCCTCCTGTTCCCTCTTTCTGCACCCTCCTGTTCCCTCTTGCTGCACCCCTCTTGCCTCTTTCTGCACATTTGTTACTCTTTCTGCACTACTCTAGCTTCTTTCAGTACTTCTCTTGCCTCTTTCTATACTCAAATGGGAAGTGCAAGTGGTCAGTTTTAAAGGTCTGAGTCCTCTTGTGACTGAGGTATATGTTTACTTGAACATGTATTCTCAGATGTGTTATGCATCTGAAGATGGTAACTTTAAAAGCGGGTAGCTTCTCCTATAGGTGATCAAATCTTCTCAGTTCTACTCTGTCATTCGGTTGCACAGGCAGACATTTCTTATGTATATAGGTGTTATAGAGCCCCTCAAATGTACTATTGAATACCTATGTACCCTGTATTGTGAGCAGAAAGAAATAAATACACCTTTTTGTAGACAAATGTACAGAGTATGCTGTTTGAAACGTAGGTATTCAAGTATTTGTATGTTTTTTTATGTAACATGTCACTAGGTAAAATCAGACACACATGCATGTATACCTTCACAAACTTCGTGAGACTTACAACTTACAACTGTGATATGGTTAGGACTGCTGCTTTTTACATTTGCTCGGCCTAACATTCTGAGCAGTCGATGAATAGTGAACCTTCAAGAAAAAAATTAGGTTGAAGACAACTTGGCAGAAGGATTAGGCTACTTTGAATGAGTCTGTGGAAAGGTACAGTCGAAGTAGGCCTCTTTCTACACCTCTGTTGCTTCTTTCTTCCTCTTTCTGGACCTCTCTTTCATCTTTCTGCACTCCTCTTGCCTCTTTCTACATCTCTCTTGCCTCTTTCTGCATCTCTCTTACCTCTTTCTGCACCTCTGTCTCTTTCTGCACATGTCCTACCTATGGAGGCACTGTTAGAAATTAGCATTTAAAAATCTTAGAAATTCACTTAAAAAAACACAGGTTTCATGGATGTTATAGTTAGGAATTTGCATTAAAAAACCTTAGATATTCACTGAAAAAAACACAGGTTTCAGGGACATTATAGTTAGGCTGACATTTCATTCGCACAAAACCAGAGAAATTCAGCCGTTATAGTTAGCTGAGCTAACTATAACTTGCTCCCCCGCAATGCCCTGCTGATAACGTCACATATTACATCACTCATGACATGGTCAGTGACATCACTCATGACATCTCAAATGACATCACTGATGATATCCACTTAATCTGATGCACCTCCTCACACTCTAATATAGCCTTTCATACACCCACTCTAAAATACAGACTGTCATTCTCAAAACCATAGACACACCAATACCAGTTAGTACATACCCACTGACTGATTCATAGGTCTACACACACATCGACTCATTCATCCATACAGTCACTCATACATGCAGTCACTCATCAATACAGCCACTGATGTATTCACTCATACACCCATATAGACACACACACACACCGCTACTCACACATAAAGTTAAAATGATAAAAACAATAAACAAAAATAAAAAAAGAATCCATCACACTGCCATTTACTCACCTATACAGTTATAGACACACCAACTCACTTATTCATACAAATACTAACACATACTTACTCTCTTCTTCAATCACTGACACAAGCACACCCCCACCCATCCACTCACCCACCCACATAGACACTCAGGCACCGATACAGGTACTCAGACAACCAATCATTAACCCATATAGACACTCATGTAGCTACCCACCAACCCATGCAGCCAATTACACACCAACTGACAGACTGATACAGACATTCACACAGATTAGTCATTCACCCATGCATACACTAAGGTACATTTAATCACTCACTTATACAGTAAGTCACGCACCCACTATACCATCCATACACCCACTTATTCTTCAATACACCTTGGCGTATCTATTATCTACTGGCGGTCGCCACTAGATAGTTATAGTTAGGACCGTGTTTCCATAGGAAATCTGAAAATTCTATTTTGAATAACTTTGGCGCCGGTTGGCGAATCCTCGTGAAATTTTCAAAACTAATGGGGCGCTCCGCTCAGCTCCTACCCTGAAAGTCTCGGGGTGATTCGTCAAGCGGGGGCTGAGAAAAAAGAGGGCTCCCAAAGCACGTTTTCCCCATGCATTTTCCCATAGGACCTTTAGTCGAAGGTACAGCCCGAACGGCTGAACAGAATTACTTGAAATTTGGCAAAGAGGTAGTCCTCAGGTCAGGCATGTGCCTTTTCTATATATGGAGTCAATCTGTTCAGTATTTCCTGAGAAAATTGCAGTTAAATGTACATAAATATCTATAGCCGCGCACCGTGCGCGCACCCTAATGTGCGCGAGCGTAATTCTGATTGGTGGTTACATGTCAGTCAACGTTCGGATCGGTCGAAATCAGGAAGTGTCGTCCGCCATTTTGTTTGTTTTGGGTGCGACAGTGAAAAAGAGAGGTGGCGAACGTGAAAAGGGGGCAGGGTAGAGAGTTCCTGACCCCCTAGCCTTTGTCAGGGGGTCCCTAAAGGACCCGGAAGGGTGAACTTTTTTTAAAAAATTTTTTTTAAAAATCGTGGGGTGCGCGCACCGTGAAAAACCTTACAAAAAATATATAATAATACATACATAACTTAGCATTTAAAAAACTTACAAATTCACTTAAAAAAACCATAGGTTTCACACACGTTATAGTTAGGAATTAACATTTAAAAAACCTTGCAAATTCACTTAAAAAACCATACGTTTCACACATGTTATAGTTAGGTGGACATTTCACTCGTAAAAAACCAATGAAATTCCCCCGTTCTAGTTAGTTGAGATAACTATAACTCGCGCGACCGCCACTCTATCACAAGGATGATGTCATGAGTGATGCCACTGACCATGTCATGAGTGATGTAATATGTGACGTCATGAGCATTATCTTTCTCAGTCATGTGAGAATGAAGTCTGACATTCTCAGTAAAACATGTACATCCAACAAGGGCAGAGACTGTCAGTTGATTCCTTTGTGTTCTACTGCAGCTTCCCAGAGTGTTCTAAAGAACAACTAGAGCGCTAACAGTCCTACTTATGACAAACGTATTGCACACCTGAAGCCATCTTGATTGGAATAAAGTGGTAACTCTTAAAACATTTAAATTAAAAAGGAACCAAATGAGGGGGTTCATTTTGCCATAGAAAGTATGATTAGTGCTGCAGAAAGAAAAATTAGGGCACATTTTGAGTGACTCTCAAATCCTCTTCTATTTCATTAAAATATTCTGACATGCAGACTGAAACATGCACTTTCAATACCAGCAGCAGACTTCCCTGGTGAGCAGTAGCTTTACTACAGTGATCTAGGGGCATATGTATCAAACGATTTTGTATTCGCAAACGCTGCGAATCGCAAAAAAACAGCGTTTGCGAATACAAAATCGCAAAATGAGATGTATGAGGCATTTCAGCCTCGCAATCTTAAGGAATCGCTAATTTTGAGATTTCTTAATTTTGCGTAAGCATTTAAGAAATCGCAAATTGTGATTCCTTAAATGCTATGTAACACGCACCCAAGTTGTGCGATTTCTCCTTAAGAAATCGCAAACTACCACCAACTTCAAGTTGGTGGTAATTTGCGATTTCAGTGAAAAATGCACTTTTTGGCATTTTTCTAAGTGCCATATGGCGCACATGCGCCATATGCGCACACATGCTAATTTCAGGGGTACATCAGGGTGTCATCATGACACCCTTGCACCTTTGAAATTATTCTCAATTTGCGATTAGCAAATTGCGATTCGCAATTTGAGAAAGACTTCCCATTCATTGCTATGGGCCTCCTGGCCCATAGGAATAAATGGGAAGGTATTCCTTAATTGCGATTTCGCAATTTGCTAATCGCAATTAAGGAATTTTAAGAATTCGCAAAAAATGTGCGAATTTTTAAATACATCCCGTTTTGCAATTCCCAAATAGCGATTCTCAAAAAATCGCTATTTGAGAATCGCAAATGGAGATATTGATACATATGCCCCCAGATGAGCAACTAGAGTGCTAACATTCTGAATTTATGGCAAATGTGTGACACATCTGAATTCCTTCTTGATGGAATCAAAGTAAAAAACTGAAAGTATTTCCTACTGAGGAGACTGTAGTAAATGAGGAAATCAGGAAACTTCATGACAAATAAGTCTCCCAAAATGGCTGCCAGAGACAAAAGAGCCCAAATGTAGCACAAATATCACCCAGATGTAGCCCAAGTATAGCCCAATGACAGAATGTCCCAGAGTGTTCTAACGAACAACTAGAGCACTAACAGTCTTACTTATGACAAACGTATGGCACACCTGAAGCCATCTTGATTGGAATAAAGTGGTAACACTTAAAACATTTAATTTACAAAGGAACAAAATGAGGGGGTTCATTTTGCCATGGAAATTATGATTAGTGCTGCAGAAAGAAAAATTAGGGCACATTTTGACTTCTCAAATCCTCTTCTATTTCATAAAAAAATTCTGACATGCAGACTGAAACATGCACTTTGAATACCAGCAGCAGACTTCCGTGGTGAGCAGTAGCTTGACTACAGTGATCTAAAGAGCAACTAGAGTGCTAACATTCAGAAATTATGGCAAATGTGTGACATGTCTGAATACCTTCTTGATGGAATCAAAGTAAACAAGCATTAAAAATGCAATAGGTCTCGCCTTTTATTAAGTTAAAGCCATTTGCTTTGCTACACAATACCATTAGCAAAGCAAATGGCTTTAACTTAATCAAAGGCGAGACCTATTGCATTTTCAATGCTTGTTTTTCCAAGCATTGGCCGCACGCGCACACAACTCCCGCTTCTCCCCCTCCCCCACCACATATCGCGTCTCGCGGCCTCATCAATAAGATGTGGCCTAACGGCTAGAGCATACGACCTCGAAGCTGGGTTACCAGGTTCGAGTCTCTGCGGCTCAACCTCTTGTGATTCTGGGCAAATCACTTCATCTCCCCACATCTAAAAAACATGGTGTGCCCGTCTGCAACAGCTGGTGCTTCTGTAAAGCGCCATGATACCCCCGGGTTGAGTTGGAGCTATATAAAATTGCAAGACAAAACACACGGCTGTGCGGATCTCAAACGCCCTCACACGTGCACTCACTGTCACGTGCCTCAGAGGTACTCTCGTGCTCATGGGGGATACACTCTCTTCCCTCCATAAGTGCCCCTCGCTCCCAGAAGATTCACGCACTTCCTGCTGGTTGGCGAAGAGTGAGACACAAGCTCTCACGTGACAATGTCGGGGTATAGCGCCCACGGTTGTTAAAGTCACCAGAGAAGCCAGAGGCACTTTTCTCTTTTAGACCCGTCCAAGTTGGACTGGCTTGCCAGACTTCCTTTTGTGCTAAAAGGTTTCTTATCTTTATGGGGCCATGTGTTTGGCCCCATAAAGATAACAAACCTTTTACGCCAGCAGTAAGTCGGGGCAGCCAGTCCAACTGGGACGGCTCTAAAAGAGAAAAGTGTTAGTCACTGGAAGCTCTTTTCCAAAGGCTGGCCACCGTTTACCATAAACGGTGACGCCAGCCAATGGAAAAGAGGGGTGGGGCGTAAACCCCCGCTGGTGAAAGCTACCCTAAATCATTAAATCTCGCCAGCGAGACTGCGCATGTCTGCGCAGCCTACGCCAGGCGAGACCTAAAAACACAGGGAGTTAAAGACTGGCTGCATGAGCATACAAGGTGTCATGACTTTGAACAGGAATATTAAAAAGAGGTAGCCAGCAGTCCTAACTCTAGAGCTGAAGGGGTTCATTGAGAGGACTACCCCAAAATCATTTCCTCAGCATGGGGATGGAGGACAGTAGAAAGTTCGAGAGTTCCTGGGACAGAGATTAAGTTAACCTGTGGTGGTGTTCCAATTGGCTGGAGCTGGAAGGAAGAGGATTCTCCCCCTGGAAAGGACAGTGTGAGAGATTCCCCAAAAGCAGGAGCCAGGATTCCCCACATTCCCCCAGAGGACGATGGAGATTACCATTACATCCCTCGTCCTCATGCCAATCATTACTATATGAGGAAATAAAACCATTTACAGGGAACAAGGAACAAAAAATGAAATGCTACTTAGTGGTAGGTGGGCTACTGTCTCCACTGATTGTACAAAGGTTTAGCCCCCTGCTGGGTTTGGGTAGAATCTTGTACCTATGTGGGAGCAACATCCTATGGGGAGTGTTTTGCATTGAACCCCCAAAGATTGAAAGGTGTGAGTAATTCTACTGCTTATGACACACTCGTCTTCCCTGGAGGGAAGACATAGTTTCTTTTGGTAAACTCAGTACAGTCATGATGCATGTGGCGCTATGATCTGGCTGAATGGCGTCTTCTATTGATGTGTTCTGTCTCAGTAAAGTCAGGCCATCGACAGTCTTGCTTTGTGCCATGTTTGCTTCGTATATGCACTGTGAGTGTCTTTAAAAAAATATATCAGCATTTACATAGAAGTGGTATAGTTCCATGCTTACATAAAAGTGGTATAGTTCCATGCTTTTATGCCAGGGTGCGCATGTGTTCTGGGTAAAAGTCGATTTCAGTGAATTGAGCATGCATGGACCACGGCCAGTCTGTGCATGTGCATAGTTTCATTTTCAGCAGACGTGAGTGGTAGTGTTATTGACTACTGCTGAGCATTTAAGGAGGAGGTTTGAGTTTGTGATTGCTTTGGCTGTTTGTGGATGTATATTTTTGGGAATTTTGCATTACATTTGTAGAAAATCTAAATCATGAGGAAGCATACAGAGAAAAGAAGACATCATTGCCCATCTCTGTCCTCTTCTTGTTCTTCTACTCCTATGTTGCCTCCTTATAACGGTTCTAAGGAATTAGACAAAGAGGATGAGAAGATAAAACAATGATTTTGGAGACATTAGCATCTTTGAAGAACAAAAGTGGGGACAACAGGGATATTTCACAGTATGGTTCCATGTACTCTTATTTGTCTGCATCAGAGTTGCTGGTTAAGATGTGGGCTTCCGGTCGTGAGCTGAAGGGGAAATATATCACTAAAGGCCTGCTGTCAGATATGTTGAATTACATTTACGAGGCAGCACAAAGCCACTTTTTTTGGCTTAATGCTGCCTTGTAAATATTGTTCCCTTTAACGCAGCTTTCTGCATTAAAGGGGAGTG
The DNA here is from genome assembly GCF_964204655.1 of Triturus cristatus. NCBI lineage: Eukaryota > Metazoa > Chordata > Amphibia > Caudata > Salamandridae > Triturus > Triturus cristatus. Next base: position 1,200,056,540 of record NC_140593.1, read on the forward strand.
CAAAGGGTGTTGCTGGGGGCATTCCAAGCAACATTTTAGGCGTTTTGACACTGCCCCAGATTTACAAAAAATCGTAAATCAGAGGAAGCTCCAAATACTTGAGCCTCCACATGGCAGGCGTAAGGGAGGCACAACAAGGAGAAATATTCTTATTTCTCCTCTCTTTTCCTTTTTCTATGTGTGCTGCATTCAGCAGTGCACATTGAAAGGAGGAAAAAAGCCTCGTGATTGTTTTTGTGCAGGAAAGTTTTCCTTCCTGCACAAAAATAATCTTCCCCACAACGCAGGCACCCCTGCACCATGGTTCAAAGATGCCTGCATTGGTTCACGGCAGCCCATTGTGCGCTGGCGCAGAGGAAAAGTACAGGAATGCGCTGTAATTGTTAATCTCCATCACATTCCGATACCATGTAACGGACCAAGTGACAATGCCCAAAATAATATTTTACCTTTGAAAATCAACTGCTTGGCACGTTTCATTAATGTGTCATAAAGAACCTTTCTGGCCATCTCACATGTTATATAGTATGTTAGTGGTCCAGTCCAGAAAGTGCAAGAACCCAAGCCTTCTTTGTTCAAAAAGTGTCTGATAGATATGGCACACTCCTGCCCTATCACTAAGAGAGGTCTTTCTCCAGATATGCTCACGATCAAGCACCCGTTACATAGACCTTTTGCATCCATGAATATTTCCCACCTGCCAGTGGTTTGCAAAAGATATCCACGAAAGGAAGCATGGGAATAGATGATTTGCTCCAGAAGTAGCTAAATAGGTTGTTGTTTGCCTTAAAAATAATCCAGAATCATAAAAAGCCATCTACTTTGAAGTCTTATTCTAGACATGGGGAACTTTTTGACTTTTGATGTTCTCATAAAAATCTATCTTCTTCCTCTTGTCCAGTTTCTTCTATTCTATGTTTCTTACTGAGTGGTTTAACAAGAACTTGGCTGTTTCTACCTTGAAATTACAATGGTTTGCTCTCAAGGTGTTTCTTGAAACAGAATCTTCATTTCACAAAACTGAGCACTGAGCCTTTAGTGAATAGATTATTTAAATGTTTCTTGATTTCACAGCCAATGTGTCACGGTTTTGCCCCATTGGTTTTGAAATCTTTACAATCCTTTCTATTTGAACCTTTAGAAATGGCAGATATTATGTTTCTTTCTTATTAGAACATTGGAATGGTGAGCGCTCCACTGAAGACAATGAAGTTACTCCGGGATTTTAATTGCTGGTATAAGCCCAGAGCACCAACATACCAATGTTTGTCCTGATGTTTTTCTCTTTTTAATTTAGAATATTCTACCCTCAGTGGGTGAAATGTTCTAATAGCCTTATAGCCCTTCTGCCTCAGGCATACATGTTGTTAAAGGCCCTCTCTCTCATTATAGGCCCTTGCCTGTGGTTGCTCATACCTATAACTAGAGTTTAGGGCCTTCAACAACTGGTATAGCCCTCGGCAGAGGGTTAAAAATCTATATTAGAACATTGGAATGTTGAGAGTCCCATTGAAGACAGTGGGGTTGCTACAGGCTTGTATAGGCTGGTATAAGCTCAGATCTACAACATTCCATTGTTTGTCTTAAAACATTCTACTATTAGTAGGTGAAATCTTCTGTCTCGGGCTATATCAGGCTATATCAGTTGTGAAAGGCCCTCAACCTTGTTGTAGGCCCTTGCCAGCAGCTCGACGCTATAACTCGGCAGTGGACTATAAGGCTATATTAAGTCTCTTTTCTGGTCACAATCACTGCAGCATGAAGGTTGGGGGAACTCTCTGCTTTTCTTTATCATCCGTGCTTTCTGAGATGTTTGGATGATGCAGTGGCTTTGAGATCCGATTTCACTTTTAGTTCAAAAATCTAAATTTTACTCCTCTCAGGAAATTATGTTGGCATGGTTTTTTTCTATCTCCTTCTGAGGAAGAAAGGTTGTTGATTGTGTTGAGCATTAAAGTGCCATATCTGATCATCATGACAGGTCCAGTGCATTCAGGAAGATGAATTCTCTGTTTGCAACCTTTGATCTTTCTGGTCAGGGAAAAAAGGCAACCAAACGAACTTTGAGTCCGTGGTTGAAAGAGACTATTAGACTGTCTAATTAAAGTAACAAAGAGATAATCCCAGAGAGTGTACATGGCCATTCAACCATATCAGTGGTGGTCTCCTAAGCATGCAAGAAGTCTCTTTGGAGAAGATTTGTAGGGCCGGCACTTAGGCGTCAGACCACACCCTCATAAGACATTATCGAATGTCTAAGGAGTCCAAAATAACTTTTGTGTGGGAGTATTGCAATTAGCTATGGTTTGATTGTTATTGATTTAGAGCATTTTTGTTGTTTATTATGCACCATCTAACAATTACAATTGCAGTGGGAATTACATTATATTGGTGCTTGTGGTGACATTTTCATCAATGGCCTGCAGTTGCTTTGGTTAACCATATGTAGTAATGAGTGGGACATGGATGAGGGGCGTAGAGGCTATGGCCTGTTTACTTATTAGTAATCTTTATTACTCACACGTCCTTGTCCTAGTCAGTACCACCCGGCCACCCTCCCTGGTTTACACTTTTGATGAGGCTTTGAGTTACAGGACATGCAGGTGGCTGCAAACCTCCTTATAGCACCCAGGTGGGGGTGGATGGGGTTATAAGTCGCATTTCCTCTTTTGTTTCCTGTTTCTTGTAAATTGTTATAATCTTCATGTAGCAATGATGAGGACGAGTTGGACTAAGAGTAATAAAAATCACTGTATGGAATTGGGTCATATTCCCAGAGGTAGCAGCAGGGAGGAGCCTTTACCCTGAGGATGGGTGAAGATTAAGGAAATATCTCAGTGAAGAGGAATGGATTCCCACCTGGTAGAATGCGAGATGACCCCCCCATCCCCCTGAAGTGAAGTGAAGTAAAAGGCAGAGGAGTTATGCCATTCTAGGAGGTGGAAAGCGAACCAGGGAGCAAGAGAGCAGCAGAGTGGAGAATGATTCATTTAATTCAGTCAAAATAAACATGATAAACAGGCAAATCGTTTGTTTTGACCATGGTGGTACATTTTAAATTCTGAGTTTGTGCTTCTCCAGACCAAGCACTCCTAAACTATACCCAGTATGAATGACATGTGACTTCTATACCTTGTAGTCCTATTTCTTATGTAACATTTCCTATACACTGATTTACACAAGTGTGATTCGTTGTCACTTTGTGATGTAAAGTATTACGACACCCTACACTGGTGTGAGTAGCTCGATAAAACAAAAGAAAAGCATGTGAGAGTGGTTATGGAGGCCCGAGGGTCACTGTTAAAGGGTGGTAAGTGAGGGAATTCATGGAGAAGGAGGTCATTGGGGGGCGACAACAAACATACTCGCCCTGGGCGCCACCAGTGCTAAAGCCCGCCCTGTTTGACCTATTCATACAAGCGCATTAGTTTCAATGAAATTTCGTAAATCTGATACACACATATGTTCCCACACATATAGGAAAGCCTCATAAAAGGCACGACGTGACAAACATATCCAGTGTCCTGGAAAACTGGAAAAAATGTCCCAAGTGTTGGATCAGGGTTCCCGGGCCGGCAATAGAGTCGACTCATGCCAAGGCACGGCTGCCTTTTTTTTCATCCATGCCTGCTGAAACATTAGCACAGGCAGCCAGATTTTTATGAAATTCGCGCACCTGCCCACCACTTCATGAAATAATAGAGTACAAATGGCCTCAAGCGAGGGAGAAAAAAATAGCTCTGCATTAGAGATGCGATGTATGTAACTTGAGTTTCCCTTGAACGTTCAAATTATCAAACGTCATTGTGAAATAAAATTGCCATTTATGTCAGTGTGCTAACAGTTTCCATCTGCATATGTGTGGCCTCTGCTCATTGTAACCTTGCCAAAACAATTTCTCAATAAACAGCCATTGTACAAGCAATCAAATGAACGAATTCATGGAAACATGGTTTGTATTTATATTTTTATTATCCAAAAGCAAATACTTGGAAATGTGAACGCGGTTATTTCGTACAGACGATGAAGGGCAACGTGTTTAGCATTACATTAGGGAAATAATAACAAAAACAGCATTTACTTGACCGACAGTCCGCTAGAGAAAATAGAGAAGAAAGACTTGCGTTGGTTAAAGTAGGACCACCGTCTTTGAGACCGCTTCGATAGGTCACGTGACGCAACCTTGATAGAATGGCGGGCTTCCGGTTGAGTCTGGCGGGAGGGCAACTTTTCTTTGTCATGCAGTTCTGTCTGAATCAAAAATAGGAGCCGCTCCTTGGACATGTAAAAACAACGGCTTTGTATAAAATACCCCACCGTGCTGTCACTGTCCGAGAGTTTGAGGTGAGGCGGGCAGTGGGCAGATGTTCGCCCAGGGCGCCGCGATGAATCATGGTTCACTCCCACACAGCCCAGCAGCGCGCGCTGATTGCTTCATTATGAGAACGTTGTGCTCGGAGATCAATGCAAGCCTGTCTCCTTGATGTTAGTATTTACCATTGCACGAGCTGACCTTCGGTAAGGGTTATGTAAACGTTGTACTCTTACCTTGTTAAGTTCACATTGTCGATAACAACAAACTGATGTACACCACATTTGCACTGTATCAGCTTAAAGCCAGTTGCCTTGTAGAGCAATAACACCGTCTATTTACAGACAAAAATGAGACATGAAACATTCCGGTGGAACTGGGGTGAAAATAAATGGAAAACTGCCACACATTATTCCATGCAGCCCAGCTGATGATCTGTGATCTCTGTGGTAATATGTACGTCCCCGAAAATCTGGCCACCATGTTGTAAAACCTCGAATAATAATCCTGAGAAATCAGCTATGGGGCTTTTTACAGGTACAGGTCGCCTGACATACTTCCTGTTGTACTCAACTCCTGAAACACCCAAGAAGGTTAGTGGCGTTCGCTGACGAAGGCTGTATTAACAAGCCCGGCGGTCGGCGGAGCGTGGCGCGCGCGCGCTTGGGGGCATGTGCGTCTGCGCTTCTCAGAAGGGCGTCCACAGACCCCGATCGCTGCGCGTGCCCCGGTCTGTCTCCCTTGAGAGGCATCTCGACGACAATAAGTCTCGTTGGCGGCAGCGCTTCGCGCTGCAACGCCAGCGAGACCTAAAAACTGAAAGCATTTCCTACTGAGGAGACTGCAGTAAATGAGGAAATTAGGAAACTTCAGAACAAATAAATCTCCCAAGATGGCCACCAGAGACAAAAGAGCCCAAATGTAGCCCAAATATCACCCAGATGTAGCCCAAGTATAGCCCAATGACAGAAATGTGCAAAACACTTAATTTTTGTGTTTTTGCAGTTTTATATAGTGCAGACTTGTCAGATATTGGAGTGCTTTACATGCGCATTGGTTACATCACACAAGAAAAAAATTCATTTTGGTTGCAGACACGGCGAGATTAAGTGATTTGACCAGAATCACAGAATGTCGAGCTGAAGCAGAAACTTCAACCTGGTTCCCCAGTTGCAAAGTCTGCAGCTCTGGAAGTAACACCACATCCTCTCCCCTAAGTGCAACATTTAATCAAGTGGTCAACTGGATAAAAAAAACATAAAGATAACAAATAATTTAAAAGTGCGTTGTCGCTATTTGAAAACTCAGAAAATATGTCCTCATTTTAGTTTTTTAGAGCACTAACCATAATGTTGATGCAAATAAGACCCTCTAATATATGTAATTTCGAAAGGAAATGCTCTAGGTATTACAGTTTGGATTACATCAAGATGACGTCAGGTGTTCCACACTTTTTTAATAAATATAGAATGTTAGCAATCTAGTTGTTCATTAGGATACTGTTGAGAGGCAGAGGCCAGGGGCACGGACTCGGAAAATTGAAGGCAGGTAGGAGGGTGCAGAGGCAACAATTTGACCATACTGGGCAGGCAGGAAGGGCCGTGGCAGCACAACAGACTATGGAGGGCAGTGGAAAGGGGGCAGGGGCATCGAACCAACAATACAGGACTGGCAAGAGAGGCTGTGGCATTATAATAGACCATTGTGGACAGAAGGAAGAGGCAGTAGTAGTACAACCATACATGCCAACAGACCCGTTTCAGCCAGGAAACGTCCAATGTTTTTAAGCTCAAATGGGCTTTATTTGATCTGTCTCCTGTCTACAATCTCCTCTTTTTCAATGTAACTCAAAGGGGAAAATCAATACCCTATTTTTCTTTCAAAATCTCCCTCTTACCAAGTTCAAAATGTTCGCAAGTATGGTACATTGGATCATGGAAGGCAGGAGGAATTGGGGTAGGGACATGGACTTGGATAACAGAGGACAGGAGGGACATGGAGAGGTGCACCAAACTGACCCTGCAGGGCAGGCATCAGGGTTTGCAGCAGCACAATACACCACACAGAGCATGCGGGACGGGAGTGCAGCACAACAATCCATAGAAAGCAATAGGGAGGGGACAGGACCATGCACATGGACAACAGAGAAGAGAGGGGAAAGAGGCAATGGTAGCTAGCTGACCACAATGGACAGACAGGAGAGAAAGCTGCAGCATAACAGACCATAAAGAGCAGGGAGGACGGATCAGGGGCATTACAATGGAACAGACAAGCCAGGAGGGAGGGAATAGGGGTCTGCACATGGAAACAGAGGGCTGGGGGCACGGGGGCAGGGCAGGAGCAGTTAGATGACCATGGAGGTCAGGCAGGATGGGCACTAGAAGCAAGACACACCATGGAGAGCAAGAGTGAAACTATGATGGCATACACACAGACCATGGAGGGAAGGTGGGAGGGGGGTCAGGGGCAGCTAGCTGACCACACAGGGAAGGTGGGAGGGGCCGTGGCAGCACAGAAGACCATGCATGGCAAGTGGGAGGGTTAGTGGCAGCACAATGACTATGATAGGCAAGAAGGAGGGTGCAGGGGCATGCACTAAGTCCCATGGAGGATAGAAGGGAGGGTCAGGACCTGGGCACAGACAAGATAGTTCAGGGGAAGGGGCCTCACAACAGACCACGTGGGACAGACAGGAGGAGCAGTTGCAGCACAACAGACCAGGGAGGGCAGAAGGGTGTGGCAGTAAAATGGACCATGGAGGACAGGAGGAAGGGGATAGGGGCATGGCATGTGGACAGGCAACGTGGAGGTGGTAGGGACAGGTTACAGTCATCTGACAATGCTAGGCAGGTGGGAGGTTAGTGGCAGCTCAACAGAACACTCAGAGTAGATAGGAGTGGCAGGTCCATGGAACATGGTGGGCAAAAAGGATGGAGCAGGGGCATGCACAAAGACATCGGAAGGCAGGGGGAAGGAGAATATGGGCAGCAAGCTAAGCACAGAGGCTAAGCAGGAGGTCAATGATGGGGCATATAATTGAAATGATACAAACGGTTCTGTCGGGTAAACAGTGTTGCTTCTAGCAAACAACCTTCATTGGTTTGTTTATATGAACACACATAAAGACCATAAATAGTATTCAAAACAGCTTTATGAATTGCATCATTCATAAATAACTACTTACAATGGCTGTCAAAAAATAACCGTGAAACATATTTGTGACAAAGTGACATATAGTGCTCAGTGCTGTGGTGAACGGTGCGTAATATATACAGTGTGATTTATGGAGGTATCGATAATTTAAAAAGGCCAGAAAAGCAAATATTTGAAACAGTCTGCAGACGGATTGAATAAGTCTTTATGCAGAGTCTTTTCAACTGATCCTTGAAAGAATGTCGACGTTTCAACCCAAGGTAGCGTTACTAGCTAGTCAGTACGGGTCTTCATCAGGACAGGGAGTGACAGCCAAAAAGGAGCCCAACGTAGCTCCTGGGACGGGGTGGACAGATGAGCAAACAGGAGCAACTGTCTCCTGTAAGACGTGGCTAGGAGTCCGGTAATGGGATATAATCTCTCTCCAAATAAGTTCAGAAGGAGTTGAGTAACCTCTATGTCGTATTAGTGATCCCCCTGAAGTTCGACAGATTTCTCTAGAGACAGGACGCTTGCCTGCGCTCGTTCAAACATGAAGTAGTTGTTCCCTGCCGGGCTGGCATTTAAGGACCTCAGTGTGATTGGCTCCTTCTGAGGTTACCAGACTTTTGCTGCCCCTTTGCCGCCTGGAAGAGATTCATTCCCTTTGCGGAACTTCAGGGGGATCACTAATACGACATAGAGGTTACTCAACTCCTTCTGAACTTATTTGGAGAGAGATTATATCCCATTACCGGACTCCTAGCCACGTCTTACAGGAGACAGTTGCTCCTGTTTGCTCATCTGTCCACCCCGTCCCAGGAGCTACGTTGGGCTCCTTTTTGGCTGTCACTCCCTGTCCTGATGAAGACCCGTACTGACTAGCTAGTAACGCTACCTTGGGTTGAAACGTCGACATTCTTTCAAGGATCAGTTGAAAAGACTCTGCATAAAGACTTATTCAATCCGTCTGCAGACTGTTTCAAATATTTGCTTTTCTGGCCTTTTTAAATTATCAATACCTCCATAAATCACACTGTATATATTACGCACCGTTCACCACAGCACTGAGCACTATATGTCACTTTGTCACAAATATGTTTCACGGTTATTTTTTGACAGCCATTGTAAGTAGTTATTCATGAATGATGCAATTCATAAAGCTGTTTTGAATACTATTTATGGTCTTTATGTGTGTTCATATAAACAAACCAATGAAGGTTGTTTGCTAGAAGCAATACTGTTTACCCGACAGAACCGTTTGTATCATTTTGATAAACTGCCCAGGTTCTGAGGGATACTGGGTTACCCCATTGTGATAATAATAGGGGCCTAAAATTGGGCAATGGAGGGCAGGAGGAGTGGACTGGTACATCATGCTAAATGGAGGGCAGTGGCAGCACCTCAGACCATGCATGGCAGGAGGGAGGAGGCTAGTCCATGGATTCAGACAACAGAGGATAGGGAGGAGGGGGATAGGTCAGCAAGCTAACTGTTCAGAGAAGGTGGGTATTAGGAAGTTTATTGTTTTTAAAATGTGTCTGTGCAAACTACTTAAAATATGAACAAGTATGCAGCATAATCTCACTTTAATTCAGGAAGAAGAAGACGTTTGTGACTGTGACTGTGACTCCGGGCTCACTTGGCAGAAACACCCCCTGACCCTCCACCCCCCCATCGCAAAATGTAATGCCCGTGAAAAGGGTAGGTGAATGCAGTGTTATATAGAACATAGTCCTGAGAGCACGATTGAAAATGAAAACTAGATATAGTGTATGGTATAAACTATGCACCAAAAAGTGTGATTCAAGATGAACCGGGCGTGAAATATAATATGCAATACATTGTGCGCAATGACAGATTCATTGGAGAGCGCGAGATAGCACAGGCACTAGCTCGTGCTATGTGATATGCGCCTTGGAGTGTAATATGCACAGGGCAGTGTTGTGTAACCTAACTAGTCTCTAAAGTTGTAATATAAAATATGTGCTGGGGAGTGTAACGTTGCATATGCACTGTGACAAAGATATGGATCCCAGATTGTAATATGTATGACATAGCGCTGTGTATTATAACATAGGCATCGAGGAAGGCATGTTAGATGGGGCAATATAACCTATGCGAAGACAAGTGTGGCATGACATATTCACGGGGTGATGTTACAGTGCACATGGGCTAGAGAGTGTCATAGCATACGCACTAGCTGCTGGAATACAACACAGAGGTGTGTGGCACTCGGCGGGCACTGGTGGGTGAAACACAGCATTGGGCTCAGCCAGGAGCGCGCTGTAACTCTCAAGTGAAGTTCGTCTCCTTTCCAGAGAGTAAATTAAAAAGTATTACACATCTGGCGGTGGATGTGTGTTTTATTAACCGTGAGGGGGGTTTCTTGCATAGTTTGTCAATTTTTTTTAGAATCCCCTTTGAATGGCTTGGTGTGCGTGTGTATTAAATGTGCCCGTCAATAGCTACCCATGTTTGTATAAATAAACAACAAGGGTGTCTACTTGGAGAGTACCCACCGGCGGGGGCGCCGGGATTAGGCACGGTAGGGCGTCAGACACGTCAGAGCTTCACTAGCAGTGTAAATACATTCCACGTGGATTCATTGTATTCATAGTCGCCTTTTAATGAACATCACGCAAATCGTCATGGTGATAGGTACGTACGGTTTGTCCAGCATGTCCTAGGTGTTTCTATAAATATATATATTTTTTTAAATAATAAAAAACAATGGCCGGCCCCGGGAGATGGGGTCCCCGGGGCCATAAGTGGCCTGAGGAGGGGGGCAACGCAGCCTCCCTCCTAAAGATTTTTTTTTTTTTAAAAAGACCATGCCCCGAGGGTTGGGGTCCCTGGGGCCGATTAAGGCCTTGGGAGGGGGGCCATGTAGCCCCCTTCCAAGTTAAAAAAAAAAAATTAAAAATTATGAGGCAGACCCTGGGGGATGGGGTCCCCAGGGCCAATAAATTAGAAAAAGAAGGGGGGCTGTTTCAAAAAATAAAATAAATAAAAGACCAGCATCGCACCGGAGGCCACGCCCCCTCCTTGCAGCACTCTGCAAATGCGCCCCCTGGCGAGTTGTAAATTGGGGAATTAATTCCCCTTCAATACTGAGGGTCCCTGAGGGCCAACTCGCCCAACAGGTATCTCCAGTATGCACCAGGGAGCTGCGTTGCAGACAGGTGTTCTGAGGCCACGCCCCTCTCTGCAACGCAGCTCTGTGGCACTTACTGGAGGTACCTAGTGGGCTAGTTTGACCCTAGGGACCTTCAGGATTGAAGGGGACTTAATCTCCCAACTTAAAACTGCCACAGGGCGTGTTTACACAGGGGTGAAGGGAGGGGACGGGGCATGAGTTAACGTGAGCAAACACGCCCTGTGGCGCGTTTTAAGTTGGGGAAATAATTCAACTTCAATCCTGAGGGAGCCTGGGGGCCAACTAGCCCACCAGGTGCTTCCAGTAAGCGCCACTGCGCTGCGTTTCAGAGAGGTGGTCTATGCCGTGCCCCTTTTTACATCTCTCTGCAACGCAGCACTGTGGCACTTACTGGAGGTACCTAGTGGTCTAGTTGGACCCTAGGGACCCTCAGGATTCAAGGGGACTTAATCTCCCAACTTAAAACGGCCACAGGGCGTGTTTACACAGTGGGGAAGGGAGGGCACGGGCCTGAGGTGACGTGTGAAAACACGCCCTGTGGCACGTTTTAAGAGGTAGTTTTAATCCCCCTGCCCTATTATATACTAGGAGCTTACAGAGGAGGTCATGCTAATCACAGGGGATCCCCAACGCATAGTGTTCCCTAGTGTATGTAGGTGTTTTCACTGTATTCTAAGTGTCATTTAACATAGCACTGGCTCTAGGACTGGTTAGTCAGACTCAGTTACCACCAGTATCCGTCTGAAAAGGTTGAGAGTACAGGATGATTTTGCAACAAGGCTTCTTTCTGCTCTTCTGTTTTTTTGCAAAAGGACGGTGCACCAAGAAAAAGTCTTTTCAAATGATCCAATTTTTGTTCTTTTATTCTTTGTCAACTTTTTAGAGATTCGGACTCAGCCAACGCGTTTCGTTCTTACGAACTTCGTCAGGGCTGAAAATGAGTATATATACAAACATATATATAAAACACTATATATACATCACAAAACACAACATACCACAAACTCATAATACATAACAAAAATATTATGATACTATACATTTATAAAAGACATTAGCCAGTTAAGTATAAGAAACAAGAGTTAAGCAATTAGAGCCACTACTTAAATGTCTGACCTAAAATTGTATACGGCCTGACACATAAAATAGAACATTTAGTGTAGAGGTAATATGACAGGAATCCCTACATGAACGAATTGAATTCAAGACTTTAGCGATTTTGGATCAATGGCCCCATATGTAAAGGGGCCTAAAGAATTATAAAGGTGAAGTATCTATCAAGAATGCTTCAAAAGGAATATTGGGAATTATTATGATTACCGCCCACATTCAAATACATTTTTTTGCCAATTCTTACCATAGATAATTGCTTAAAGGCAACCTCCAGAGCTTTCAATAGGTAGTCAACTTCCAATTGGCGTTGATTGAAGTTGTTCAGAAAATTGTGTGGCCTAGTAAAAATGGATTACGAAAATATCATGACCAATTATGTACCCGATGGGTTAAGGAAAAAGAAAAAAGAAAATACGGAAAACAAGGAATTCCGAGAGGAAAGCAAGAGTAATCTTACCTCTTAAATAGTCAAGTGGTGCATATACAATTAAGTCCTATGTATATCACCAAGTAAATCGATTGTAAACAAGACTCCCAAGTAGATCCAAAGAAAACGAAATCAACAGTAAGTCAACATTATAGTTGCATATTTAGTGCCAATGTGTGGGCTCCATTTTCTAAAAGAAGAAATGGAGAATGCCATGAGCACATACTTCTAATCCCACACCACAACATCATTCTCCAACCCAATTCACAACTGGATCCGCAGAGTTAACCACGCATCCATAATCCATTGCTACACATTCAGGGGGGTCATGAGGGCCACTATCTATCACAGCGAATACCAACTGCTATATGAATTTCCGCAGTACATAAAAAATATACTGTCTTGTGAGGCGGTGTTTTTTAAGACCATTAACCTGTTCTTACTTACAGTAAGAAACGGTAATATGTAAAATGCTTAATGTGCTTAATCTGTTAAACAGTGCTAAAGTGGAAAACATCAGAAAACGCTGGCACAGATTCGACATAGTAAGATTGCTATATTGCTATGTTAAGAGTACGCGCCAAATATAGTCATGAAATATTGTACTTGATGCGTCACCCGAATTCCCGCCATAAAGACCAAATAAAAATACAAAATAAATCTTTATATTTCTTGACATATCGAGAGAAATATCTCGGATAAACTGCACAGAATACCTCTACGAACCGCTCAATGTAATAGGGCTACGTTAAGGTTCCATCTTAGAATAAATGGGTAACGAAAAGCAACGGCATCCCAGTCTTACCGTATGAGATAGTACTTCCTCTGATTCGCGGCGAAACCGTATGTCATCGGTCAAACTTCTTAAATAGGACCGCCCCTCGTGTCACGTGTTAGGAATACGCGTAAAAACATGTAGAACAGAGTTACGGTGTGTAGTCAAAGTTCCCGGATGTTTGGGCGCCATATTGAAGTAGTATATGGACTTTACAATTGAATGGGAGATTCTGACTTCCGATTGTGCCGATCGATTAGAACAATAAAGCTTAAGTTTAAAAGTTAATTTTACGGAATAATTATTATAAATTAAGTGTAACGAAAACTATAAATCATGTGTCATAATAAGTACGTGACACTTAGAAACGGAATCACCATACCTAATCAGAATTCATAAGTATTTATGCGCCATATTGGAGTAGTATATGGACCTTAAAATTGTATAGAGTATTCTGACTCCGAATTAAACTGATCAGTTTAAACTACGAAAATTAGAGTTTAAAAGCTAATGTTAGCACGATCATTCCTTTGAACTGAATGGGAGACAACAACTCGAAAGAGGTAGAAGAAACAGACAAATAGAAAAAAATGTATAAAAATGTTTTTTGAACAATTGTTTGTGTTATTTTGCCATTATGTAAACTTAGTTGGATACAACAAGTGCAAAATCTATTTAAGCCACTATATAATCTTTGATTTGGCATAGTGTCTGACAGTATATTTTGTGGTGCACTTGATGTATAGTGCATTGTTGACTACATGGTGAAAAGGCAATTCTAGGAAAGTACCATGCCAAGAGATACAAGTAGATGTAAAGTGACATATATCCGCCGGTACTTGATATGGTGTAATATCCGGGCCCTATTAATCATTAATCAAATTTGAAAAACAGCCGTTTTACGCAAAAGTTAACCCTTATTCCCGAGTGGAAACGATATAATTCCAGGGAGCAACCATATGTTAGAATTTATGGTACACCTGGTGGACAGCACATTGTGAATTGAAGCAAGCGATTTTGCAAATATGGGTAGAAAGTATCATTCCTAAACATATTAGTGAATGTAAAGTGACCCATATCCGCTGACACTTGCACAAAAAACCCTTTCTATCACCACAGGATTGAAAAAAAAGGGGGAAATCGAATAGATGACAAACCATCATAAGGTCCTAAATATCCTAAATATGGACAGAAAGAAATAAGCAGTAATGGGGAAAAATCAACATATTGGTTGACACAGCCCCAAAGTATTGATGTCTATAAAAAATAGTGCATTTCCCCATCCGTGTTATGCCCCAGACTAGTTGCTCTCAAGCGGCATATCCATTTTGATTCCTTCTGTCTTAGCAACAGATCCCTGTTGCCACCTCTCTTTGGTGCTGGAACATGTTCAATAGCATGAAACCAAAATGTTACATCTTCGGGATGTTCCCTGACATAGTGATTAGTAATTGGATACCTGGTGTCATTGGTTCTTATAGCCCGTCTGTGTTCCTGAATTCTTAGTTTTAAACTGCGGATGGTGCTGCCGACATAAATTATGCCGCATCTCGATCCCAGAACATACACCACATAAGTAGTGTTACAATTTATAAAATCCTCAATCATAAATTGTCTGGAGGTGTTAAATGAAAAGACAAGGGTTTTATTTCTACCCAACGGACAGACATTGCAAGTTCCGCAGGTAAAAACACCTTTAGGTTTGTTTGGTAGCCAGGTTTTCGTTATTTTAGGAGTAACTACATAGCTGGGACATAAAGTTCTTTTTAGAGAGGTACCCTTCTGCTCTTCTGTTTGTTCTTTCTGCACGTTATCCTTCTTCCTGCACTTTTCTTTGTCTTTGAGGACTTCTGTTGCTTTTTTCTGCATTTCTTTTTTTTCTATCTGTGCATTTTTTTTTCTTTCTTCACATGTCCTATCTCTGTAGGACATGCAATTAGCATTTAAAAAACCTTTGGAATTCACTGAAAAAACCATAGGTTTCAGGCACGTTATAGTTAGGTGGACTTTTCACTCGTACAAAACCACTGAAATTCCCCCGTTATAGTTAGTTCAGCTAACTATAACTCGCGCGCCCGCAATGCACTGCTGTAGACGTCACATATTACATCACTCATGATATGGTCAGTGACATCACTCATGACATCACTGATGACATCTCAAATGACATCACTGATGACATCATCCTTGTGATAGAGTGGCAGACCTCCTCTCACCCTAATATAACCTTTGATACACACATTCAAAAATAGAAAATACAATTTTCAAAACAATGGACATACCAATACCAGTTACAACAACCTATTCAGTAATTCTAAGATCCACATACACATCCACTCATTCACCAACAGTCCTATACAGTCACTCATACATGTACTCACTCATCATATGTACTCATACACCTATACATCCTGTTACACAACGCCACTCATCCATAGAGTTACTCACACACATAGTCACTCATGCTAATAAAGAATCAAACATCCATTTACTTGCATATACAGTTATACACACACCACCACAGTTACTTCTACAGAAACTTACACATACTTAGTCTTTTAAACAATCACTTCTAGAAACACATACTTATTCATACAGGAACTCTTCCAATCTCTCACTCTCACATATACTCACTTATATACACCAATAGCCACATATACTAGTTTAAAACATATGTAGTTACTCATAAAGACACTATTGAGATAGTCATTCACTCAGTAACACACCCATACACACACTCATCCACCCATACAGTCCTGCACACATGCCGTCTTCAACACATACAAACAGTGAGTCCCCCCACCGAACCATACAGACACTCAGACACTCATACTGATACTCAAAAACCCAACTAATAACGTATATAGCCACTCATGTAGCTACTCACCAACCCATGCAGCCACTTATACACAAAGTGAGAGACTGATACAGATATTTACATATTACTCACTAAGCCATGTATTCACTGAGATACACTTAATCAGTCAGTTATACAATCAATTTTTCAAAAACAAATCATCCATTTAGACACTTATATACCCATTTATTCTTCCATCGACCTTGAGATATACATATATAAAACATATTTAATTTTCAAATCAAAAAAATATATATATTATTCTGAAAAACACACATTCACTGGATGATGTCATCTCATTTGAGATGTCATCAGTGATGTCATGAGTGATGTCACTGACCATGTCATGAGTGATGTAATATGTGACGTCATCAGCAGTGCATTGCAGGCGCGCGAGTTATAGTTAGCTGAACTAACTATAACGGGGGAATTTCAATGGTTTTGTAAGAGTGAAAAGTCCACCTAACTGTAACGCCCCTGAAACCTATGGTTTTTTCAGTGAATTTCTAAGATTTTTTTAATGCTAATTCCTAACTATAACGTGCCTGAAACCTATGGTTTTTTCAGTGAATATATATATATATATATATATATATATATATATATATATATATATATATTCACTGAAAAAACCATAGGTTTCACACATGTTATAGTTAGCTGGAAATTTCACTCGTAAAAAACCAATGAAATTCCCCCGTTATAGTTAGTTCACATAACTATAACTCGCGCGCCCGCAATCCACTGCTCATGACGTCACATATTACATCACTCATGACATGGTCAGTGGCATCATTCATGACATCACTGATGACATCATCCTTGTGATAGAGTGGCGGTCGCGCGAGTTATAGTTATCTGAACTAACTATAACGGGGGAATTTCATTGGTTTTTTATGAGTGAAATGTCCAGCTAACTATAACATGTGTGAAACCTATGGTTTTTTAAGTGAATTTGCAAAGTTTTTTAAATGCTAAGTTATGTATGTATTATTATATTTTTTAGATATTTATTTTACAATAAACTACCTATGTATATAGTTATAGATTGACTGTATCCTGTAATATGGAATGGCTCGTTTAAAATGTTTTTGTTTTTTTTCTTTAAGGTTTTTCACCGTGCCCGCACGGAGCGCGCACCCCGCGATTTTTTGAAAATAAAATAAAATGTTTTTTCACCCTTCGGGGTCCTTCAGGGACCCCCTGACAAAGGCTAGGGGGTCAGGAACTCTCTACCCTGCCCCCTTTTCACGTTCTCCACCTTTCTTTTTCACTGTCACACACCAAACACACAAAATGGCGGCCGACACTTCCTGATTTCGACCGATACGAATGTTGACTGACATGTAACCACCAATCAGAATTGCGCTCGCGCACGTTAGGGTGCGAGATATTTATGTACTTTTAAATGCAATTTTCTCAGGAACTACTGAACAGATTGACACCATATATGCAAAAGGCACATGCCTGACCTGAGGACTACCTCTTTGCCAAATTTCAAGTAATTCTGTTCAGCCGTTCAGGCTGTACCTTCGACTAAAGGTCCTATGGGAAAATGCATGGGGAAAACGCGTTTTGGGACCCCCCTTTTTTCTCAGCCCCCGCTTGACGAATCACCACGAGACTTTCAGGGTAGGAGCTGAGCGGAGCGCCCCATTAGTTTTGAAAATTTCGCGAGGATTCGTCAACCGGCGCCAAAGTTATTCAAAATAGAATTTTCAGATTTCCTATGGAAACACGGTCCTAACTATGACTATCTACTGGCGACCGCCAGTAGATTATATATATATAAACATTCTTTAAATCTTTAGAAACACTCAGTCACTGGATGAGGTCATCCGCGATGTTATCAGTGATGTCACTGACCATGTCATGAGTGATGTAAAATGTGACGTCATAAGCAGTGCATTGCAGAGGCGCAAGATATAGTTAGATCAGCTAACTATAACAGCTGAATTTCTCTGGTTTTGTACAAGTGAAATGTCAGCCTAACTAGAACATCCCTGAAACCTGTTTTTTTCAGTGCATATATATGTATATAGATAGATGCCTACCCAGTATGACTACACCAGAAACGATCAGTGTTTTCTAGGAGAACTAAAAAATTATATTATACACAAATATTAGTTTAATAGATTTATCACATAGCAATTTCTTCAGCTGGAATAGTGACAATTTAGTAGATGCTAATTATGATATAAATAATTACCTATTTTGGTATATTAATGTATGCTTCTGGGAGAGTAATTGTGGTCTGGGGTATTATTACATTGATGTGGGTAAAGGCCGATGTACTAAGGTAGGGTCGCTATCCAGTTTGTGTTATTTGCTTATCCACTACCTTTGCAAGCCCACCTTTAGATTGGTCTGCGACTGATGTACTAATTGTGCTTCATTACAAAATGCCAGTCCGCTCAGGGACAAAAAACACCAGCCTCTTAAATACTTATCAGACAGGAGCCCCTTTTGTGACTCAGAGTGTGGAGAAACATTAAATAGAATATTACTGAAATATGACTTAACCTTTCTAAATTAAATGACCGATAGGGCTAAAACCCAAATCCCCACTTTTAGTAGAAACTCAAACGGGTGTACAATTGATTTTATATTGCTTCAATTGATGTCTGTCCGCTTTTTAAAAAGTTTGGCATGATTAGTAATTGTAGTAGCAATCATAATACCCTACCTGCATCTTGGAATATAACTGTGAACAGGGCAGGTTATTTGAGAAAGTTCCCCACTTGTGAGTACTCTAAGTCTATAGGCATAAGGATAAAATGGAATAACATTGAAAGCGATGTCTTTGTTGGAAAACTCATTCTTGCGACTAATGATGCCTTTTTAACACGTTTTTACAGTGAGATTGACCGATGCGGTGTACAAGAAAGCTTTAAGAGTAAATAATCCGCAATCTCAAAAATGTTACTGTATATGTCAGTCCACATTGAGGCTAATCATTATAGATGGTTTAATGCCACTTGCTCTGCAGCCCATAAACAGTTAAAATCTGCCCCCTATTCTTATCCAAGATCTCCTCATAAGATAAAGCATTCATGCCGCATATATAAAAACAAGCTGGATGCACTTGAGTAGAAGATAAAGTGTAAGGCATGGGAAAATTTAATAGAAGCGGGGAGGGCAAAGGATTCCACAAGATTGTGGCCGGTTATTTGTCCATTCTTTTCAAATCACACATATCCTAGGGTGGAGTCTCTAATCCCTGAGAATCATGGGTGAATCTCTACTCTGAAATGTTTCAAACAGGTAAAGCAGTGACTTGTACCCTAGAAACAGAGGGCGAAGGGCGTTTGACTGTTACAGAACTACAAGCCTTCTGCAATACAATAGAGGTTGAGGAAGTGGCCTGGGCAATAAAAAGGAGTACCACAGTCCGTATGGGCCACTCTTTTACCTAATGTGTTAAGAGCGCCAGTAATCGGCCCACTCCCAGGGACGTGGAGGGAAGCAACTACACATCCGAATTTTGGGAAAGGGGATAGAAGTTTGCCTAGTTGCTACCGCCCCATCTCTTTGATTGATTAGAGTGCCAAAATTGTAGAACGCGTCATCTTGTCTTGCATGGAAGTATGAGCAGATGAAAACAAGATCTTATCGGAAATACAGTTTGGCTTCCATCCTAGAATTGATATTGTGGAACAATGATTTACCCTTTATCTTTTAGCTGGGAAATACGTTCTAGCAAGGCAGGGGTGTTCGAAATAGTGTTATTTGTTGACTGGGGTGTGAGCCCTGGGCAAGCAGCAACTATATTCCTTATTAGGGTTAGGCAAAAGCCAACCCAAAATTCACCTGTGCTCAATCCTTTGGTAGCTTGGCACAGGGCAGTCAGGCTTAACTTAGAGACAATGTGTAAAGTATTTGTGCAACACAGTAATACAGAGAAAACACTACACAAAGAGGATGCCACACCAAGCTAGAATAATAGAGTAAAATGTAATAAATAAAACAAAAACAAAGCGACAAAAATCCTACCTGTAGAACCCGAGATATGAGTTTTTAAATATTTTGGTGAAAATAGTGATCACTGACAGAGTATCAGAAACAGAAATACTGTGTCAAAACTATTGAGAACCAAAATAGTGAGAAGGTAAGTGCAAATAGGTAAGTATATATTTACTATTCTTAACTCCACATCTACATACCTTGAATATATATATATATATTCCCCCGTTATAGTTAGTTCAGATAACTATAACTCGCGCGCCCGCAATCCACTGCACATGACGTCACATATTACATCACTCATGACATGGTCAGTGGCATCACACATGACATCACTGATGACATCATCCTTGTGATAGAGTGGCGGTCGCGCGAGTTATAGTTATCTGAACTAACTATAACGGGGGAATTTCATTGGTTTTTTACGAGTGAAATATCCACCTAACTATAACATGTGTGAAACCAATGGTTTTTTAAGTGAATTTGCAAGGTTTTTTAAATGCTAGTTCCTAACTATAACGTGTGTGAAACCTATGGTTTTTTCAGTGAATTTGTACGGTTTTTTAAATGCTAATTTATTTATGTATTATTATTTTTTTATATATTTATTTTACAATAAACTACATATTAAAAATTATTATTTTTTTGGGGGGTTTTCACCCTGCGCTTTTTTTTTTTTGGGGGGGGGGGGGTTTCAGGGTGCGCGCACCCCCACGTTTTAAAAAAAAAAACATTTTTTTGCCTTCGGGGTCCTTCAGGGACCCCCTGACAAAGGCTAGGGGGTCAGGAACTCTCTACCCTGCCCCCTTTTCACGTTCGCCACCTTCCTTTTTCACTCTCGCACTGAAAACAAACAAAATGGCGGCCGACACTTCCTGATTTCGACCGATTCGAACGTTGACTAACATGTAACCAGCAATCAGAATTACGCTTGCGCACGTTAGGGTGCTCGCACTGTGCTTGCACGGTGCGCGCACCCTGCGCGCGTATAGATATATATATGCTTTTAAATGCTATTTTCTCCGGAAATACTGAACAGATTTACACCAGACCTGCAAAAGGCACTTCCTTGACCTTATAGCTACCTCTCGGCCAAATTTCAAGTAATTCTGTTCAGCCGTTCGGGCTGTAGCTGCGACTAAAGGTCATATGGAAAAATGCATGGGGAAAACGCGTTTTGGGACCCCCTTTTTTCTCGGCCCCCGCTTGACGAATCACCCCGAGACTTTCAGGGTAGGAGCTGAACGAAGCGTCCCATTAGTTTTGAAAATTTCGCGAGGATTCGTCAACCGGCGCCAAAGTTATTCAAAATAGAATTTTGAGATTTCCTATGGAAACACGGTCCTAACTATAACTATCTACTGGCGACCGCCAGTAGATAATATATTCACTGAAAAAACCATAGGTTTCAGGGGCGTTATAGTTAGCTGGACATTTCCCTCCTACAAAACCCTAGAAATTCCCCTGTTATAGTTAGTTCAGCTAACTATAACTCGCGCCCCCGCAATGCACTGCTGATGACGTCACATATTACATCACTCATGACATGGTCAGTGACATCACTGATGACATCTCAAATGACATCACTGATGACATCACTGATGACATCATCCATTGAGTATGTGTTTCTGAACAGTTTTATTATGTTTAATATATATAGGGAAAGGCCTGTTGAAGAATAAGTGGGTGTACAAGTGTGTGAATGGATGATTTTCTAGGTGCGTAACTGACTCTATAAGTGAGTCATTAAATGTATCTTACTGCAGACAAGTAACTAAACTGTGTGAATGTCTGTATGTGTCTGTGTGTTGGTGTATAAGTGGCTGCATGGTTTTGTGAATAGCTATAGGAGTGTCTATATGGGTTATTGAGTGGTTGTCTGAGTATCTGTATGGGTACCTGAGTGTTTGTGTGGGTAGGGTGTGTGTGACTCTGTGACTAGATGTGTGAGTGGGTGATTCAGTGGGTGCATGGTTTTAAGAGTGCATCTGTGATGGACTGTATGGTTGGGTGAGTGTACGTATGGGTGTGTTACTGATTGAATGTATATCTCAGTTGTACATGTGTCAGTAACTACATATGTGAAACGCAGTGTATATGTGTGTAAGAGTATATAACTATCTATATATGAGAGTGTGTGATTTTGGGAGTGGCTGTGTGCGCCATAGTGCAATGATATCTGTGTCATGTGCTGTTTATTTTTCTGCAGGAAGACACAGAATTTGTTAGTATTTTTATGAGTAAGTGAACTTGAGTGTGTTTAACTGTATAGGTGAGTAAATTGGACTGTGATTAATTATTTGCATGACTGACTAGATGTGTCAGTACCACAATGGATGATTGGCGGTGTGTGAGTGTCTATATAGGTATATAAATGCACAGAGTGACTGTAAGTATGAGTGACTGTACAGGTGAGTGAGTGGACATGTATGTAGACCTAAAAGTCAATGAGTGGGTGTGTAGTTATTGGTATTGGAGTATCCATGGTTGTCAAAATGGCTGTTTGAAATTTTGAGTCGGTGTATCAAAGGTTATATTAGGGTGTGAGAAGATGTACTAATTTATCACATGGATGACGTCATCAGTGATGTCATTTGAGATGTCATCAGTGATGTCACTGACCATGTCATGAGTGATGTAATTTGTGACGTCATCAGCAGTGCATTGCGGGGGCGCGAGTTATAGTTAGCTGAACTAACTATCACAGGGGAATTTCTAGGGTTTTGTACGAGGGAAATGTCCAGCTAACTATAACGCCCTTGAAACCTATGGTTTTTTCAGTGAATTTCTAAGGTTTTTTAAATGCTAATTCCTAACTATAACGTGCCTGAAACCTATGGTTTTTTCAGTGAATTTCAAAGGTTTTTTAAATGCCAATTCCTAACTATAACGTGCATGAAACCTACGGTTTTTTCAGTGAATTTCAAAGGTTTTTTAAATGCTAATTCCTATCTATAACTTATCTCTAAAGATATCATGAAAATCATTCTTTTTTAAAAGTAGGGTGCACATTAGTTTTGTGGAAAAGCATCTTTGTGTTTGGTTAAGAAAAAGCAGTTTCAACGTGGAGTACATATCATAGGTTAAAATTTGCTCAGCTCAACCACACCTGCTACTTGCATTTGGAAGGCACTTTTCGAACTTAAAAAAACAATAGTCAACTTTTAACCTGCACGTGTCGTTAAATGTTCAAGAAAATGTTACAAAAAAATATCATTACGTTTTAAAAAATTGATGAACTTTTAACCTGCACGTGTTGTAGAATGTTCTAGAAAGTGTGTTGATAGAATACGTTGCACTTCTGACTTCTGTGTTGTTGAATATTAAAAAATCAGTTCATATGGAAAATTAAAAAGAAACCAATAGAGAAGTTTTGAAACCTAAAAGAATCAAGGAACTATTCTAATTTATTCTTTACATGTATTTATGTGTGCAGCAACAAAATTATAGACACAACAGCACTAGGAAGAGAAAGAAGCAGGGAGTGGGGCGAGGGGGGAGATGGGCAGAATGGCACACATGCACAATTAAGTACAACACACATATAGACTAACAATGGCCAAAATGAAACACACCAACAAGGAGCACAAGTCACACAACCCGCCAACATCACACCACTGAACCAGCATATAAGTGAAAACCACGCTGCATTCATACAGGATGTGTACAAAGGCCAGTCGTTGGTGTTGTGGGATGTCTGCGACCGTGGTCATCATGGTTGAGATGCCCAGCATGTGGCACATGGTCGAGTTGACTGTGTGTTATGTTGCCAAACGGCTGCTCCTCCCTCCCACGAGCCCACTGTGATGTTGCAGGGATCGTGCCTATCATGCTAAGACAATGACCACAGGGACACACTTACTAAGATGTGGGTTTGGGGGGCATTGGCGGTCCTAGAGTTGTTGAGATGAGTCTTCTGGCCCTCATGGGTATCTCTGTATCATGCTCATTGACTCTATGGCACCTGTGGGTGTTCTGGTGTGGCTCTCGGCTGTGTTCCCTTTCATGGTGCAGGTAGTTGTCCTGCTTAACACCAGCAGAAAGCAGGTTTAAAATCCCTGGTGCTAACGTGTCTTATCGCCGGAATTTGTTTCGCATTGCAATTGGTGTGAAAGTTGTGATGTGATTTTTTTCGTGTGCTGAACAATATACGAACTGAGCAGTGTATCTCGTCAAGATCCAGCACCTGACGCACTATTCCCAATCAATATAAATACAATGAGATTTCTTAATAGATTTTGTGTGTACACTGTAAGTGCAGCCAATACCTCAGTGCAATTCAATACAGGATTTTAGTATTTAGAATAAATCGGAAAGGTGCACCTCGTGTCTTTTTGCACGGGAACGGCTACTCTCCAGCACTTTAACGGAAGTAAAGTTGAGATAAATCTAACCCACTATTCAGAAGTTGGTGCAAACTGCAGATATCACCAGTATTCCAGCGATAAGTGCCCCCAAAATTTAACACCATGGTGGACTCCATCAAATAACAGTAATAAGAACAAGAAAGAGTCACACAGCAGTTAAGAGAACAACCAAAAACGTTATAATTTTTTTTTTCAAACTTTATTTTTTATAAATATATAAATGATAAACTATTTTCAAACTTTATTTTTTTATTAACATATATATGAACAATAAACTAATAAACAAAATTTAACAACAATAATACAAAACAACAAGGCGGAACACTCCTGTGGGGACCATGGATGTCGACGACAGACCTGGAAAATCAGAAAGATTGTTAAAAAAAACAACAACATGGTATTCTCAACAAAATACCACAAGAAACAAATCACAGATATATAAAATGCATACAGCTAACAACATTTTATAAGTTTAACTTACAAAAACTGTAAATGTTGCCGCTTTAAAATATTTACCGAATCTGTGGAAATTTTTTTGCAGAAGGCACCACGCCCACAACGTTTTTCTTCCGTGGTGAGGAATTTTTTTACTTTTCCCAAGGGGCAAACAAAGACCAATGCCACCTTCGTCACTCACAAGATTTGCCAAAGAGTTCTGTTACGAGGGGATCCTAACAAAAAATACTTGTGCGGCACAGCAAGTCTGATGAAACACCTAAGGACCCTTCATCCAAACAATCTTGCACGAGAAGAGTACAAACAGATGAGAAACACTCCTGTTCTGTATCTGTAAAAAAGAATCACAAATAAATGGATATTAATAACTTTTCAAATTTATACTATTCCATTACTGTACAAACACATTTAATATAAAAACTGACTAAGAAACTATAGCCCTGAACCACAAGTGTGACAATCGTTAAAACACTACATGCATAGTGCAACTACTTTGAAGCAGTTCATGCCCTAAAGCCTACCTCACTAAAAGACTACATGCTAACTGACTAAATGATTACAATACTATAAGGAGACACACTGGGTGAGTGACAGGGTGTTTGCTAGAAGAGTATGAATACTAACTAGGGAATAGAAGGTGTGAAACACAACTGTGTAGGTGATTAGAGGACTGCATCCATACTGCATAGGCATTTAAAGCAGTCCATGTGCTAAGGCCTGGCTCACTGCATGACTACTTGGGTACTGACTAAATGATTAGAATACAGCAAGGAGAGTGCCTAGGTGAATTTATAAGTGCTAGGCTTTTCGCACAGGGAATGGATTAGTACTTGGTACTGAATGGGTCACTAGAGGAGTGCAAAGGCAGTGACAAGTGCTGGACTGTATGGACACTGACTAGGAAATTGAAAGTGTGAAAGACAAGTGTCTAGGTGGTTAGAAGACTGCATTCATAGTGCATAGGGGTTTGAAGCAGTCCATGTGCTAAGGCCTGGCTCAGTGTATGAATACTTAGGCACTGACTGAATGATAAGAGTACTGCAAAGATAGTATCTTGGTGAATTTATAAGTGTTTGGGTTTTAGCACAGTGAATGGATTAGTACATGGTGCTGAATGGGTCACTAGAGGACTGCAAAGGGAGTGACATAGTATTTCCTGGAAGTGTATGGATACTGACTAGGGAATAGAAGGTGTGAAAGACAATTGTGTAGGTGGTTAGAGGACTGCATGTATAGTGGATAAGGGTTTGAAGCAGTCCATATACTAAGGCCTGGGTCACTGGATGAGTACTTGGGTACTGACTGAATGATTGGAGTACTGCAAGGAGAGTGCCTGAGTGAATTTATTAGGGTTTGGCGCAGTGAATGGATTAGTACATGATGCTGAATGGGTCAGTAGAGGAGTGCAACGGCAGTGATAGGGTGTTTGCTGGAAGTGAACGGATACTGACTGGGAAATTGAAGGTGTGAAAGACAAGTGTGTAGGTGGTTAGAGGACTGCATTCATAGTGGATAGGGGTTTGAAGAAGTCCATGTGCTAAGACCTGGCTCAGTGCATGAATACTTAGGCAGTGACTGAATCATTAGAGTACTGGAAAGAGAGTGTCTTGATGAATTTATAAGTGTTTGGGTTTTGTCACAGTGAATGGATTAGTACATGCTGTTGAATGGGTCTCTAAAGGACTGCAAAGGAAGTGACAGGATGTTTCCTGGAAGTGTATGGATACTGACTAGGGAATTGAAGGTGTAAAAGACAAGTGTATAGTATGTTAGAACTCTACATGCATACTGCATAGACATTTGAAGCAATCTATTTGGTACTTAGAAACTGACTAAATAATCAGACTACTTCTAGGACAGTGCTTAGGTAAAACTTTTAAATTTTCAGTTCTGCCACAGTGAACAGAATAGTACATGGTACTGCACCTTAGTGTCAAACCCGGACTCATTGTATCAATGCATAAGCAAAGACTAGCTTCTAATGCTACTAAAACTTGACAACATGAGAGGTTTTAAATTAGTTATCTGTCAGCAAATACACGATGTTACCAAATGCTTCTCTCACCGTGGTTCCCAAATGCACACAGACTCACAGTGTGATTCTAGACAACAACCACTATACCTAGGAGTTTACCAAAAATCATTCACTACTGTGGAAGTGGTAAGGGAACTGCACACAATCTTCATATTTCAGGACTGCACTTTTATGTCAAAGCCTGACTCATATAATCAAAGCATAAGCAATGACTAGCTTCTAATGCTACTAACACTTGACAACATGACCGGTTTTAAAACAGTTATCTGTCAGCAAATACACGATGTTACCAAATGCTTCTCTCACAATCCTTACCAAAATGCACACAGACTCTGTGATTTTAGACAAGCAACACTATCCTAGTAGTTTACCAAAACTCATTCACTAGTCTGGAAGAGTAAATGGTACTGCACACAATCTACATATTTAAGTACACCACATCAGTGTCAAAGCATGACTCATTTAATCAACGCATAAGCAAAGACTGGATTCTAATGCTACTAAAACTTCACAACATGACAGGTTTTAAAAGTTATCTGTCAGCAAATACATGATGTTACCAAATGATTCTCTCACAGTGATCCCAAATACACACTAACTCACAGTGTGATTCTAGACAAGCACCACTATCCCTATGAGTTTACCTAAACTCATTCACTCTGAGGAACTTCGATTTTCGATTACGATCGAATCGGCCCGCCATTTTGTAACCCGCCGCCATTTTGTGTTGCCACCACTCAGGCAGCACGGCGAACGAAGTCTTTTCTGCTTTTCCCGTAGCTTGGTGTCAAAATACGTCCTCGGCCTTGTTTGCGAGGCTGGTGTTTGGACTAGCCGAGTACACTAATCCGTGTCTGCTTCCCTAATCCCTGTTCCAACTATCTGTAGGCTCACACCATTCTTTCCCGATCATATCTTATCGACTGGCCTTCACTGTCTCCTGCTAGCATTCTCTTGTGTCATGCCCGTCCTCCAATACACACAAACGTATCTCACCACCTGCAAGTCAGTTGTATTCTGTTAATGAATCAGTTCGGGGTGGGATGACAAACATAGTTGGAGGAGCGGACTCTTCGAGACATCTGATCTTCTTGTTTTCGAAACTTTCTTACTGGTTCTGCTTTATTTTCCACTTACCCTATTGGCTCTTTTCTTCTTTGCTTGGGGCGTGTATTCTGTTAATAATTCTATATTGTATAGTATTTAATCTGATGCGCCACAGAGTGAAGTGGCAGTCTCCTGAGAACCTACTTTGTGTACTTCTAGGATAACTGTACTAGCTGCAGCTAAATAAATCCAATCTTCTAACGCCGACAGAGTGTCCCGTGTCTCTGTGTATCGAAGCAGGTGAACCCAGGATACGGAGAGCGTACCCTGCGCCGCCAGGTCCAAAAGGTTCTGGTTCTTCAATTGGCGCCCAACGTAGGCAGCTTCAGTGGTACCGGTTCTGCTCGAAGGTCGTGAGGAACCTCGCAAGAAAATTCCGGAGGGTTCGCGAGCCACACTAAGCGACCCCTGTATGTCGAAAGTGGTCCGAAGGTCTTTTGCAGCGCGGTTACTCCTTCCTGACGGCTACTGGCGACCGCTATCCTGACTGCTGCCCTGGCCCATTCCTTTGGTGATGTATGGTAAAGCGAGACGATAGACGGGCCTCTGTTGGTGGAAGAAGACGTCCTTAGTTAAGTTAAGTATTTTCGTGGGTCGCGCCAACAAATCTTGGTACTTTGTTTGATGTCCTTAGGTTACTTAGATATAGTTTTTGCAAAGACTAAAGCCGAGGGTAAGTGCATTTGTGCTGCGTAAACTGAGTTTTACTCCCTTGAAGTTTGTGAACAGTCCAGAGTCATTGTGAAATGTCTGGTCTGACTAAGTTTGGAAGAATTTGTTGTCTTGGTTGTAATAGGGACTCACGACTTGAGGACTCTTGTCCGATTCCTTCGGTTGGAACTCCCACATATGAGCTCTACTCGAAACATGGTATCGGCCCCATTGCCTTTAACGAGACATGGACTCGATACACGAAGAAAGATGGTGTTCTTAAATGGCCAGAAAACGGTAGTTTTGATCCCGATGTGCTAGATAATTTAGAAACAGTTTTGTTCAAAAGAAAAGCCCGGCCGGCAATGTTTGACTCTCTCCGCCTTTGGCGTAAGGAAGCCAAACAGAAAGAAATTAAACAAGCAAAACGAGATAGGAAAGCACAGGGTATGACGATTATACAGGCTGCCCGACAGTTCAAGAATGATGAAATTGACAATGCGACTGAAATTTTAGAAAGACAACATCGTATGGCGATAGATAAATGCTATCCAGTGTTGCCTGTTTCTCCTTCTGATAACAAGAAAGATATAGAAGAAGATCCCCTAATGTCTCATTTATTGAGGTTGCCTCCGCCCTATGCGCAAAATGCTAATGTGCCTCAGCTGTTACAGCCTGCTCAGTTGCTGGTAGTACCTCTGCCGGTTCCGGCTCTTCAGCATCTGCCTCCTCCAGTACTACCGCCCTTGCCGGTATTACCAGCTTCTCAGCCATCATCTCCTTTGCCTTCTGCTCCTCCTGTAATTTCTAGTTCTTCTCTTGATAATTCTCCTAATAATCTGTCTCCAGTCCGGATGTCTAATTCACCATCTATGCCTAAGCGTCTCACAGATTCTGTCACTAGTATTTTATCTCCTTTCTTTGGAGCTCTTAATGCGTCTCCGGCTTTTGCTCGAAGACAATCACGTAGTCAGTTCCCAGATTCCGAGGAACGAGAGAAGCTAGATTCTCTGGCACGAAGATGGATCAAGAAGGGTCCACAATATAGTGTGTCTGATATTATGTCTACCTTTTTGCAATGGAATGCACCTACACAAAGGTATGTTTTTAATGTAATGTGCGACATTCTCATTAAAGAATGGGAAGATGTGAGTTCGAGTCCGATCTCACAAGATTTATTAGATGTCCAAACTGATTTTGAAAAAGGACTTATTGTAGGTTCCAAGGTTGAGGAAGCTGTAAGAACACTCATCTCTTATAGAACCTTATTGTTCTCTCAGATTTTTCTTGATTCTGATCCGTCGGTTAAACTGACATTGAAAAATTATCCTATGAGAGAGGTTCCTCCAGTATGGAAAGAAGAGGTTCCAGCAGCAGGTGCTAATCCTCTTATTCCTGCTCACTTCCAGCGTATATGGGTACATGTACCATGGAAAAGATCTGAAATTTTGGCCCTTAAGCAGACTCTACCAGATCCTCGTAAGAACCCTGCAGGTTATTACAAAGAATTATCGCAGGCAATCGATGCTTGTATAATGAATCTGGCAGATATTGATATGCTAATGGGTAATGTAGTTCCACAGACAATATGGGCTAAGATTCGTAGAGAGATTCATGCACAGGAACTGGGTGCTACTTGGGATGTCATAGCTGATACAGATAGAGACCAAGTGGGTGGTGCAAAGCCTGACGCTTTGATTTCGGAACTTCCTGGTAGAATCATTACGTTAATGAAAACTATGATGCCTGCATTGAGAGTGAATTGGGATAAGCTAGCAGCATGTAAACAAAAGAAAGATGAAAGTGTCTCTGATTTCTTTACTCGGTTCGAAGAGACATTCATCGATCATAGTGGTCAAGACATGGCTACCGAGGGTGGACAGCGATTATTCGTGGACAAATTTGTATTCAATTTGCTTCCCGAGCTGTCACACAAATTAAAGGATTCAGAAAGTTCTTGGGCTGTTTCTTCTTCTGCCCAGATATTGGCTACTGCACAATATTACGAGAATAGAGACAAAGAAGAAAAAGAAAAGCAAGAAAAGAAAACAAAAGATCTAAAAACGAAGGTTCTCTTGCAGCAAGCTTATCCGCCACGTTACGTTCAGCCTCAAACTCAACAGCCACCGCAGTTTCAGAGATTGTATCAGAAACCTGAGCCATACATTCCGCGACCTTTGTTAGGTCCTAATCAATGTGCTTATTGTAGAGAAGAAGATCATTTTAAGAGCAGTTGTCCGGTTTTATTACAGCGCAATGGAGCGTTATCTGCTCCTCGAGGTCGTGCTGGCCTCCAGTCAGCAAACAGAGGTAGAGGTCGAGGCATGTCAACTCAAGAACAGCGTGCCCTTCCTTCTCCTAATTCCATGAACTATTTTGATCAGCAAAATGTGAGATCCACTCAATATTATAATGAGGACCATTATGTTGAAGGCGAAAATGAGAGTCTTCATGCCAACTAGGACAGCCACGGACAAAGTAGAGGAGTTGTGCCAATCCCAGTAGATCAAAATGGCCCTTATGTCAACGTCACTACAATGGGTGTATCAGAGCCGTTCCTTCTAGATACTGGAGCAATGAGAAGTTCTATTATTCATTCTAAACTCCCTGGCGCACCTTTGTCTGGCTTAACGAATGTTTCTGTAGGATTTTCTGGCGCCCCTGTTCGCAACCCGGTTTCTTGTCCTTTGCCTATTTCAGTTGGTCCTTATGACTTGGAAGCTTCACTTCTGTTAACGAATGGTTGTGGTGAAAATCTGTTGGGTCTAGACCTATTGAAAAGGATGCATGCTACAATATATTGTTCTCCTTCAGGCGTGCATCTCACTCTAGGTCAGAAGTTGATCTCCCCAATGTATCTGTCTAAGGATCAGTTTCCTCCTGAGTTGCTTTCTCTTCCGACAGCACTTTGGGCCACAGGCCCGAACGATGTGGGTTGTCTAGAGATACCGCCTTATGTTGTTACTCTCAAGCCCAATGTTGAATTACCACGTATTCCACAATATCGAATTTCTGCTGAAGGTGAAAAGGCGCTTTTAGAAATCATTCACGATCTCATTCGGAAGGGTGTGGTCGAAGAAACGAGAGGCAACACATGCAATAGCCCTATTCTTCCTGTTCTTAAACGTACTGATCCTTCTCAGCCTCCTGTGTACCGGTTTGTGATTGATCTGCGAGAAGTAAACAAAATTGTGATTCCACAATTTCCTGTTGTTCCAGATATCACTGCCTTGTTGACTATGATACCTTCCACAGCGACTTGGTTCTGTTATTGATCTAAAGAATGCCTTCTTTAGTATTCCAATTGCAGAAGAGAGTAGGGACATTTTTGGTTTTTCTCTTGGAGGCCGAAGCTTCCGGTTTAAGCGCGCACCCCAAGGGTACTGTGAAAGTCACTCCATTTACAGCCAAGCTTTAAAATGTCATCTTGATACTTTTCACTTGCTGACTGGTGCTGCCCTTATCCAATACATGGACGACTTGTTAGTCGCCGCTGACTCAGAAGATATCTGCAAAGATGTCACTGTTGCACTGCTACATCACTTGTTCAAGCTGAATCACAAGGTTTCACCTTCCAAACTACAGTATGTTTGGTCGACAGGTTACCTACTTGGGTCATCTCCTATCAAAGGAGGGACGTCGATTGACACCAGAACGAATTCAGGCGATTGCACGAATGTCAGTACCATCCACACAAAGGGAAGTACGTGCTTTTCTGGGAATCACTTATTATTGTAGACAGTGGATCCCTAACTTCTCTTTAATTGCCAAACCCCTGTTGGCACTCACCTTAAAAGATACGCCTCAGCCCCTTCCTTGGACTGACGAGTGCCAAAAGAGTTTCACTGATTTACGTACTGCTCTGTGTTCTGCTCCTGTACTAGGTACCCCAGATTACACTAAGCTTTTTACGCTGTATGTTCACGAGAAAGAAGGTTGTGCATTATCAGTCTTAACACAGCAATTTGGAGATAGACAGCGACCATGTGCTTATTTTTCGGCTACGTTAGATCCCGTAGCTAAATCATTGCCTAGTTGTCTCAAAGCCACAGCAGCCGCAGCGATTTCTATTCGACAGTCCGCTGGGATAGTGTTAGATAACACTCTCATTGTCGTGGTGCCACATGCAGTGGATACCTTACTAAACAGAACAAAGACACAGCACCTCACGAGTGCACGTTTAACTGGTTACGAGCTGACACTATTGGCTAGTCACGTACACATCAAACAATGTAATACCCTGAATCCAGCTACTTTGTTGCCCCTTCCAAATGAGGAGAGTGTTGAGGATCAACATGACTGTTTCTTCCGTACTGAGAAAGAGACAAAAGGAAGGATTGATTTGAGAGACACAACGTTAGAGAATCCAGATGGGACTCTATGGGTAGATGGTTCTTGTTTTAAGATGCCTAATGGAGATACGGTTTCAGCCTATGCTGTAACTACCTTACATACGATTGTGGAAACTGCGCGTGTTAGACACAATTCAGCGCAAGCAGCAGAGTTGAAAGCACTGACGAGAGCTTGTGTACTATCAAAAGGGAAAAGAGTGAACGTGTACACTGACAGTCAATATGCCTTTGGTGTCGCGTTCAATTTTGGGCGTCTCTGGAAAGAGAGGGGTTACCTAACTTCACATGGCACTAAGATACAGCATGGTCAGTTAGTAACTGATCTCCTTGAGTCACTTACTTTACCTGTCCAAATTGCGATAGTGAAGTGTAGTGCTCATAAGAAGATAACGGATGATGTTGGACGAGGAAATGCATTTGCTGATGAAACAGCAAAGAATACAGCGAAAGATTCAATGAGTCGAATGTATATGGCAGGTCCTGCGAATTGGGGCAGAGAAAGAGGAATGTGTGAAAAAGGAATGTGTGAAAATACAGTGGAAAGCGTGAAAACGATTCAGAAAGAGGCTACAGAAAGAGAGATAAGCAAGTGGAGAGAAAGTACGGGAATGTTAGATGAGATGGGTTGTTTGGTAGAATTGTCCGAACATCAACGATGGTTGTTACCGGATGCTTATGTATTTCCAGTGGTTACTATGGCTCATGGTCCAGCTCACCTTAGTGCAAAAGGCATTTGTAAACTGTTAGCTCCAGTTTGGCAGAATGAGAACATCCCTAAATGTGCAGACAACGTAATAAAGCATTGTATTGTTTGTCTGATGTATAATCCAGGAAAGGGAACCCCCACTCCAGCAGGTCACTTTGCTCCTCCGACATACCCATTTGAAGTGTTGCAAATCGATTATATTCATATGGATCGATGCAACAACCTCAAATAAGTTCTGGTGGTAGTATGTGCCTTTTCGAGATGGATAGAAGCATACCCTTTGAAAGACAACACAGCTTTATCCACAGCCATAATCCTTCTGAAAGAGTTCTTTCCCAGATTTGGATTGCCGCGCATTGTCTGGAGCGACAAAGGGAGCGAATTTGTTGGCCAAGTTATGCAGAAAGTTTGTGCCGGTCTTGGAATCAAGCAAAAGTTCCATGCGGCAAATCATCCCCAATCAGCGGGTTTAGTATAATGCTACAATGGGACCTTGAAATTGAAGTTAGCGAAAATTCAAGCAAGTACGGGACTTAATTGGCCTGATGCTTTGCGGTTAGCTCTGCTATCCACCAGAACTGCAGTACACTCTCGTCTGGGACTTAGCCCTTACGAAGTGGTGTTTGGCCGCCCGGCCAACATATGGGGAATACCTCGTCCTAAAAAGTTCTCAGATTTGCCCTACCCAATGTTAATTGACTATCTGCATGACCTTACAACTAAATTGCATGTCCTTCATCGACAGGTTCGGAGTGCTTTGCCGGAGGCTTCCACAGATCCAGGTCACTCCATCCGCCCAGGTGACTGGGTCTGCATCCGCAATTTTCAGAGGAAGAAGAATTTGGAGCCCGGATGGCGGAAGCCCCGAATGGTTCTGTTAGCAACGAGGACAGCAATTAAAGTTGAAGGAAAGAAAAATTGGATTCACGGTGTGCACTGCAAGAAAGTACCTTTGCCCTTGCCTTTCGATCAGTGGGTTCGCAGAGGGGTTGTTGACTGCGAAGGCGAAACAGTTCCACGATTCATGCCCTTTAGCGATGCAAACCTGAATGGGACATTGTCTGAGAAAGAGGACGACGACATCTTACAGAAAGCGATTCCATTGCACCGTCGCTTGAACACGACTGAACCAAAAACATTGTTTGAAGATCAGAGTGTTCCTGGGAAGGATCACTACAATCTTAGGCCCCGACAAAAGAACATTTGAAGACTTTTTTTCCCCTTCTCCCTTGTGTAGTGTTCTGTTTAGGTTGCAGGGTCACGGTAGGAGTCTAGGTCACGACCTGAGTAGTGACAATAGGTCTGCAGGATCTTTCAGTGTCATAGGACGGTAGAGCATCGTGATTTTAGTGATTGAGGAAGATTGCCGTGAGCATCCACTAGTGAAAATGGAAACTACACCAAGTATTGAAGAGAGAAGAAATAAAACAAAGAAAGCATCTTGTAAAATAATGTACAGTCGTTACAGTATAACCCTATGTGTTTTGATATCATTATGTATTGCTTTGGCGATTATTGGTTGGATAGTTTATGTTTTGCAGCCAAAACACACCTCCCTTCCTTTACTTTGCCTTCTTCTACTATCTCTCCACACCTTTTCCATACTTTCCCTTCACATGAACTTGTCAGAAGAACCAAGAATTACAATAATTCTTTTGTTCAACTATTACACCAGCATCAATTAGTGGTTAACACAACTGATTGTTATGCCGCATACTACTGAGAAAGGAATACCATATTTAGTTCTCCCTTTCTCCTATGAGGGCTGGGCTTGGCATTGTTTGTTATTTTCTCAAATGCATATAAAAGTAAATTCAGACGGTCTGTTGCTTCACAAATTAATTATCCAGATTTTAGTCATAGTTCTTTGATTAAGGGTATGGTAGTTATGGCTAAAATCATGGAGAATAGCAAGATTTCTATCGATTAAAGAAAAGCATACTTGGAACGTCACCCAATACATGTCGAGTCTTAATAATAAAATGGGAAAGGAGAAATCCTCACCAATCTGGACTGTACCGTATCAAGGTAATTTCTGTTTAAAAGTAAACGATCGTTCTTCTGACACTGCACTAAAAAGTAACTGCTCCTATACATACATTTATTCCTCTCTGAACTCGCCTCCTCTAGTACCGTCCCAAGGTACCTATTTAATTTGCTATGATAGAGCTTATACCTGGCTGCCAACGGGTTTCTCTGGTACCTGCTACATAGCCTTCCTTCTTCCTCCTACTTACACTGCTTCTGCCAATTATCACCGAACCCGTCTCAGTCGAGGAATTATTGACTCCAAAGACACCACGGGACAAGAAGGAGGAGATTTCCTTAAGGGTTTTCTTCCTTTCTGGGGTCCAATGGCCAATAGCAGAAATATAAGGCAACTGGTCCGTGTTGTGGAGACTACAATAGACATCACTGTAGGAGACTTGAGTAATATCACGGCGGAACTACAGGCGGATCGTCTTATGACCTTACAAAATCGAGTTGCCTTAGACTTTATTCTTGCCGATCGCGGTGGTGTGTGTAAATTGATCGGATCAAGCTGCTGTATTTTCATTCCTAATGACGCTCCGACAGTATACCAAGCGATTTCCAAGTTGAATATAATCTCCGAGTCTATTCATCAGGACGAAGGAGATTGGTCCTTAACGGAATGGTTTTGGGGACTACTGTCCAAATGGGGTTGGAAAGTATTGACCTTCCTTGGAGTAATTTTGACAATCATATTCTCTTGTTGTCTTTGCGTGCACTGTGGTCCCGCTATCTGTGATCTTTGTGCTACCATGTGCATTTCAAGACCCAAACCTCAAGTGACAGAAAACATAAGGATGATGTTACAACAACAGCTTGATGATCTCATGGCTATTGATGTGGACTCAGATTAACGTGAGTCTATCTTGCCTGAGTTCTGGCAAAAGGAGGGTCTGAGGAACTTCGATTTTCGATTACGATCGAATCGACCCGCCATTTTGTAACCCGCCGCCATTTTGTGTTGCCACCACTCAGGCAGCACGGCGAACGAAGTCTTTTCTGCTTTTCCCGTAGCTTGGTGTCAAAATACGTCCTCGGCCTTGTTTGCGAGGCTGGTGTTTGGACTAGCCGAGTACACTAATCCGTGTCTGCTTCCCTAATCCCTGTTCCAACTATCTGTAGGCTCACACCATTCTTTCCCGATCATATCTTATCGACTGGCCTTCACTGTCTCCTGCTAGCATTCTCTTGTGTCATGCCCGTCCTCCAATACACACAAACGTATCTCACCACCTGCAAGTCAGTTGTATTCTGTTAATGAATCAGTTCGGGGGTGGGATGACAAACATTGTTGGAGGAGCGGACTCTTCGAGACATCTGATCTTCTTGTTTTCGAAACTTTCTTACTGGTTCTGCTTTATTTTCCACTTACCCTATTGGCTCTTTTCTTCTTTGCTTGGGGCGTGTGTTCTGTTAATAATTCTATATTGTATAGTATTTAATCTGATGCGCCACAGAGTGAAGTGGCAGTCTCCTGAGAACCTACTTTGTGTACTTCTAGGATAACTGTACTAGCTGCAGCTAAATAAATCCAATCTTCTAACGCCGACAGAGTGTCCCGTGTCTCTGTGTATCGAAGCAGGTGAACCCAGGAGACGGAGGGCGTACCCTGCGCCGCCAGGTCCAAAAGGTTCTGGTTCTTCAACTACAGTGCAAGTGGTAAGGGAACTGCAAACAATCTACATATTTCACAACTGAAATTTACTGTCAATGCCTGACTCATATAATGAAAGCATAAGCCATAACTGTCTTCTAATGCTACTAAAACTTGACAACATGACATGTTTTAAAACAGTTATCTGTCAGCAAATACACGATGTTACCAAACACTTCTCTCACAGTGGTTCCCAAATGCACACAGACTCACAGTGTGGTTCTAGACAAACAACACTATCCCTAGCAGATTACCAAAACTCATTCACTACAGTGGAAGTGGTAAGGGAACTGCACACAATCTACATATTTCACGACTGCACTTTAGCGTCAATGCCTGACTCATTTAATCAACGCATAAGCAATGACTAGCTTCTAATGCTACTAACACTTGACAACATAACAGGTTTTAAAATAGTTATCTGTCAGCAAATAAACAATGTTACCAAATGCTTCTCTCACAGTGGTTCCCAAATGCACACACACTCACAGTATGATTCTAGACAACAACCACTGTACCCAGGATTTTACCAAAAATCATTCACTACTGTGGAAGTGGTAAGGGAACTGCACACAATCTTCATATTTCAGGACTGCACTTTTGTGTCAAAGCCTGACTCATTTAATCAAAGCATAAGCAAAAAATGGCTTCTAATGCTACTAAAACTTGACAACATGACCGGTTTTAAAACAGTTATCTGTCAGCAAATACACGATGTTACCAAATGCTTCTCTCACAATCCTTACCCAAATGCACACAATCAATCAATCAATCAATCACACAGACTCGCAGTGTGATTTTAGACAATCAACACTATTCCTTGCACTATACCAAAACACATTTCTTCATCTAGAAGTAGTACTACATTTTAGTATAGAAACATAACGCATTTCACAAATTCATAAACAATGACTGGTTTCTAATTCTACCAAAATATAAAAACAGCACAGTTATCTGTCTACAAACACATGAAAAACACAAATGCTTATCACAGAATGGTTTCTACATGCACACGCATTGTAGAGAAAAAAAGTACTCCCTACACTTTAGCAGGAGAAATACATTAGTCTGATTAAAATCAAAATAGTCTACATACATCCCCTCACAATTAAATAACTCAACTTTCAAGTTCTTTTGTAGATTAAGAAGTATATCAATCACTCACCATATTTTCTTTTACAGAATCTCTTCACTGTGCACCTCTCAGCAAAAACAAAGAATGGAAAAGTTTCCCTTTAATTTTCCACACATATACATGTTAACATCAAATCACAATCCTTCGCACATAAACTCAAAAGCAAACACACATTTCTATTGGTTAAACATTTCAACCCTTTCCTACTGAAATACATTTCAACCCTTCCCCCAATCTGCCGTCTGCCTGTTACCATAGAAACAGGTCATGGAACACTCCACTGAGCTCACAGGTCACAAGTTCAGCACACAATGTTACTAAACAAGACAGGAAGTGTGCTTGACTTTTCAACATATCAGCTTATCATATATAATGTTCATTACAATCTGTTTTTGTTAACCTATAAGAATCATACCTTTAAAAAACAGGAATATACACCCTACCTTTCAGTGTAGAAAGTAGTCATACAACCAATGATTTCTTGTCTTTTTCCAAAAAACATTGCCGTGGATCCGTGCACCCAACGCGTGAGAATCCGTGCACCCAACGCGTTAGGATGCGCGCCCCGTGCGCGTATTTCGCAGTTTTTTTTTTTTTTTTTAAAGGGGGCATCAGGGGGTCCTTCTGGGACCCCCAAAGCACCTCTAGATGGTCAGAGTATTTCCACTCTGCCCCCTTTATATGTTTTACACACTTATTCCCCTTGCTTCTTCAGCCTCGCTTCTACCGAGGCAGAAAATGGCCGCCAACAGTTCCTGGTTTCGAATGTAGAGAGACACTCGACAGCCAATTAGCATTCAGCGCGCGATCGGGAGGGTGCGCGCTCGGTTCGGGGAGGGTGCGCTTACGGTGCGGGTAGCGTCCGCGGATCCTCCCCGGCCATAGATATCACTAACTTTTTTACCCTAATTTTCTCAGGAACTACTGAACAGATTCACACCATTTATGCAAAAGGCACAAGTCTGAACTGAGGACTACCTCTTTGCCAAATTTGGTGTCATTCCGTTCAGCGGTTCGGGCTGTAGCTGCGACAACAGATCCTATGGGAAATTGCATGGGGAAAACGCGTTTTGGGACCCCCCTTTTTTTTCGGCCCCCGCTTGACGAATCACCACAAAACTTTCAGGATAGGAGCGGAGCGGAGCTGGCCAAAAGTTTGGAAAATTTCACGAAGATTCATCAATCGGCGCCAGACTTATTGGGAATAGAATGTTGCGGATTTCCTATGGAAAATAGGTCCTAACTAGAACTATCTACTGGCGACCGCCAGTAGATAATATACACACATATATATTTTCAAGGTACATATATGTCAAGTTATATATGGTAAAACTTTGCTTGCACGTAGAAACTTACCTTCACAATATTTGTGTCCTCGATATTCTTGACACAATAGTTTGGTCCACAATATTTCGGTTTCCATAATCTTGTCTAAATTTCGATAATAGCACAAAAAAAATCACAAAGCGCCAACTCGGGATACTAGAGCACACTGGACCGGGTGAAAGTCACACTTTCAGGCCAACTGCGATGGAGCACAGGTCAGTTACAGTCACCAGGTTCGGCTCACTGAAGTTTACCTTCTCAAGTCGGTGCCAAGAGTCCTGTTCACATTTAGGAGGGCAGCAAGGAGCAGGGAGAGCAAAGGAGGCGTAAGCATAGCACAAAGATTCAGCTGGCATCATGGGTGGGCATAGCTGGAGCTTTGCTCTGGTCTTGCCCGCTGGTGGTCGATGCTGGAGCATGAAGAGTCGTGCTCTATGGAGCTTTGCACTGGAACGCGGTGTTAGTGGCAAAGTCTTGGTGTGAACAGGACACACCAAGGGTCTAAGACCCGAGGGGCACAACTTGGGGGTCAGGAACTTACTGCAGCTGGGTCCAGGGGCTGGTGCAGGCTTTTATATCCCTAAGGTTCGGATCGGGGGGGGGGGCAGCTGACTGGCCCTTGGAGTTACTTTGGTGTCCTCGGTTCAAGATGAAGTTGCACATCCAGTTCTTCCTCCCCAGACAAGAGGGCATCAGGCAGCAGTTTAGC
This sequence comes from Triturus cristatus, assembly GCF_964204655.1. Taxonomy (NCBI): domain Eukaryota; kingdom Metazoa; phylum Chordata; class Amphibia; order Caudata; family Salamandridae; genus Triturus; species Triturus cristatus. The sequence goes on from NC_140593.1 coordinate 1,200,096,808, forward strand.
ACAGAAGGGCAGCAATTCCTTCAGAGCAGCTGTTCAGCAGAGTGGCAGTCCTTTCCACAGCATAGCAGTCCTTCCTGGCAGAGTATCCACAAGTCCAGAGGTTGTACAGAAGAGTTGGTTTCTGAGGTCAGTTGTGCCTTTGAAGTGGGGAGAAGCTTCTAGACAGAAGCTTCTACACAGTTGTGCCTTTAAAATTGGGAGAAGCTTCTAGAGGTTTGCCTTTGAAGTGCACAGATGATTCCTTGCCATGGCTCCAGACTAACCACAGGGGGTATGTAGCCCTTTTTGTGGAGGCAGGACATAGCCTATTCAAGTGTGAGTAGGGCTGGGTCCAACTCTTCCCTCCCATCCTGACAGCAGATGGCCTATCCAGTCACACCTAAGCTCTGTACTGTGTGTGGCTGTCAAGGAGGAATACACAAAGCCCAACTGTCACCCACACCCAGTCATATGACCCAGAGACAGGCTGCAGGCACCAAATGGCTAAGGCAAGAAAATTTCAACTTTCTAAAAGTTGCATTTTCAAAATTGTAATTAAAAAAAACACTTTACCATATAGGATTTTTCTTTAAAATTCCAAAGACACCAAACATGAGCTGCTTATCTCTTCCCGATTGGAAAATACACCTACAAAATGTAATAAGGTAACCCCAATGTTATCCTAAGGGTGAGAGGTGGGCCTTGCAGTAGTGAAAAATTAATTTAAGGGTTTTTCCCTACCAGGACATGTAAAAGTTAAAAGTATATATCCAACTTTTTAAATACTGTAGAAAGCTGGCTCTGTATATACTATACCAAACTGAGGTATAGTGTGCAGAGAGTCCAGTGGAATCCAAAAGGTAGGCAGAGGTAAAGTAGACTGCACATCACTCTCTAATTATGGTAGTGTGGTTGAGCAGTAAGGCTTTTTCAGAGGACAGTGTTAAGCATTTGTTGTACATAATCAGCAAATGAATTCACTCACTCACAGACTGAACTTCAGACCAATTGTTTTTGTATACAAATATTCTTTTAGTTATTTTATTTCTTAGAACCAAGCAAGCCTGGCACAGGTAAGTGATAAATACTTTGCACTAACTATACAGTTGTAACACAGTTTGGATTGTAATTGTAAATGCACTTTGTTTTGATTTACAGTACTATTACTGAGAAATGCAATGCTTTGAAAATACAGTACATATACTTTGAATGGGCTTTTTAGTCAAATGACCAGTACATTATTTTCAAATTACTTTTCTTACACAGTGTAGTATACCTGGATAATTTACTGGAACATTTCCTGTACACAGGTAAGTAAAAGTGTTTTTGTTATTTAGTACAGTTGTAAAACGATTTCTTAGATTTTCCAACTCCACACATAGAAACTTTTCATAGAAAAACTGTCAATGTTATCCTATGGAGGATAATAATGTTATTGTTTCAAAGGTAAGTACTTTCTTGTGGGAGATGGTATTCTGGGGTTAGACTCAGGGTTCCCCCAGGGTCAAGGATGCACCGTCAGTTGGGCCACCCAAGGCGATGGAGTGTCAGGTGCAGGCGTGCCTTTTAGGGTCGGATCTTCTTACCAACTTCTGGTCGCGGTTGGGGGACCTTCCGGTTCGAGGCTGAATATGTTGGCTGGAGGCTTGAGGCAGGTAAGGGATCAACGGAACTGGGGTCAGTATAACCAGGGAGACCTCCTCTTGGTATTGGGCCACTCGAACTCGGGCCCTAGGCTTCGGGTGCAGAGTGGTGCAAACTCACGGATCCTTGCAGAGCTGGAGTATGTTGTTTGAACAAATCCAGTGTTCACGGGAGACAGTCTTTGGAATGGAAGTCAGGTAGGTCCTTTGGGTTTCCCGAGGTTGCTAGCTGCAGGACACACCAGCATTTTGAGGGAGCAGGTTCGAGGTGGGGATAGGCTGGTAGGGCTGGGGCCAAGTCAGTGGGCGTCCTCCTGTTAGCTTCGGCGTGGCTGTTCAGTCCTTCTTCTTTTCTTCTTCTGGTTTCTTGTCTGAGGAAGCAAGGTTCAGGGGTGCCCCTAAATACTACATTTAGGGGTGTTACAGGTAGGTAAAAGGTTGGGACCAATGGGTCCCTTCCCTGGGGTAGGTACACCCCCTATGCCACCCTCCAGTGGGAGGGGGCATAAGCCTTTCCTGGGTTGGCTGGGTCACCCCCATCTGCAAGATGGCAGGGACTGAGAGTTGTGCTTCATCTCACCTCACCCACCTGAGGGGTGGAGTTGGCAGAGGTGAGCACACCTCTTTTCCTCACTTGCTTTTCCCGTTGGTTCTCCCGCCCAAAGTGGGGATCAGAACCAGTAGGGGCCAGTTGCTGAAAGCAGCAAGAGGCCTGGGGAAGCTCACGAAGGCTGCAAGCCTTTGAAGCTTCCCCTTTGTAGACTCTGCCCATCGTGGGGGAGGAGGCTTGGCACCTTGCCCTAGAATGTGCATTGTTTCAGGCCCCCGAGAGCAGCAGGCTCTCGACCCAGGGGTCTGAAAACATGTCTGGTGGGGGCAGCTGAAAGCAGCCACTCAGCCTGGACACTAGTGGTAGGTCGTTTTTCAGGGGGAATCTCTAAGATGCCCTCTGTGTGTATTTTTCTTTAAGCCCCATACTGGCATCAGTGTGGGTTTAAAGTACTGAGAAGTTTGATACCAAACATCTCCGTTTTCAGTGCAGCCGTTATGGTGTTGTGGAATTCGTAATGACAAACTCCCAGCACCATATACACTTAATGGCAGCACTGCACTTACAATGTCTAAGAATGGACTTAGACACTGTAGGGGTACAGGGCTCATGCACCTGTACCCTCACCACTGGTATAGGGCACCCAGCTAGAGGGGTGACTGATCTATGTCAGAGCAGTGGGTTGTAGGCATGGCACAAAGGGATGTGTGCCATGTTGACTCTTCACTTTGTTCTGCACCAAGACATGCAGCCTGCAAAGGCAGTGTGTGAATGCAATGGTACAGGGCCTCTAAGGGTGGCACAATAAGTCCTGCAGCCCTTAGAGGTATTCCCTGGTCATAGTGCCCTGGGTACCTGTGATACCATTTACCAGGGGGTGACCTGTGGCCAGAGATGCCAATTGGGTTTTGTTTTTAATGCAGGTTTAGGGAAAAGAACATAGGCCCTGGGCACCTGACTGGCAGGAGCCCAGGGCACACTCAGTCAAGCACATCAGCAGTTCAGCAAAAAGTGGGGGGCTACCATGCAGAAAGAGGGCACTTTTTCACAAATACGTTGCACCCTGTGCTCTGGGCTGTCCAGGGCCAACCCTACGGGTGACTTATTATGTATTAAAAAAGGAAGGTCTGGGCATAGCAAAAGGTTTATTTTGCTGGCTCAAAATGGCATTTTAAAAACTGCATACACAGGCTGCAGTGACAGGTCTAAGACGTGTTTAAAGGCCTACTTCAGTGGATGGCATAATCAGTACTTCCGCCACTTTTTGTCGTTTTTTTCTCGCTTTTCCGGCTTTTGTACCCCTTCTAGGTTACTTTTCCGCTTTTTCGGGCCTCCTCGCCTCCCCGAGGCCCTTCGCCGCTTTTCCCGCTCTTTTTCCCCCCTACCCGCCCTCCTCCCGCCTCCCAGCTGTCCCCGCCTCCCCGGCTACCCCTTATATGGCGGCCGCTGCGAGGCAGTGGTAGCGACCTTTGACCCCAGGGTAGGTCGCTCCCCTGCCCTAGCGGCGCCACCAGATCCTCTGTGCCTGCCTTCTGCTCTGTTGTTGTGCCGACTGTCCCCCAGAGTGTCTGCCTTTTTCCCCGGTGTATGATCGCGCCCCCTTTTGCTTTTTTGTATCCCAGAGTGCCTGCTTTCCCCGTGTGATCGCGCTCCCCTTGCCTTCTGTATCCCTGAGTGCCTGCTTTCCCCGTTGTGATCGCGCTCCCCTTGCTTTTTGTATCCCTGAGTGCCTGCTGCCCCTCGTGCCCCCGCCGCCCCCCTCCGTCCTTCCGCCACTTTTTGTCGTTTTTTCTCGCTTTTCCGGCTTTTGTACCCCTTCTAGGTACTTTTCCGCTTTTTCGGGCCTCCTCGCCTCCCCGAGGCCCTTCGCCGCTTTTCCCGCTCTTTTTCCCCCCTACCCGCCCTCCTCCCGCCTCCCAGCTGTCCCCGCCTCCCCGGCTACCCCTTATATGGCGGCCGCTGCGAGGCCGCGCAACGGACGCGCGCAGCGGGCGCGCCGCTAACGCGCCGAAGGCGCACCTAAGGCAAGCCTGTCTGCGCCCGTCCGCGCCCAGCACCCGAACCTCTGGCCCCCGCGCCCCCCGCCTGACCTACGACTCCGCCTTCCTCGCCAACCTCAACTCTGGCCGCACGCCGGGCTGCTACTGCGCCACCCCGAAACGTACCCACGGACCCTTCACCTGCAGCAACTGCCGCTTCACCTGCCTCCGAACCCACTCCGCTCCCGCCAAGAACTACTCCCCCGGAAACAACCTCCACTGCATCCTGGTCAACACCCGATCCATCCACAGGCACGCCATCGAACTGTGGAACCTCATCAACTCTACGAACCCGGACATCGCCTTCCTCACCGAGACCTGGATGAACCCCTCCTCGGCACCCGACATCGCCATAGCCATCCCCGACGGCTACAAAATCATCCGGAAAGACCGCACCAACCGCATCGGAGGAGGCATCGCCATCGCACACAAAAACTCCATCCGCATCTCGACCGACACCGACAACTCACTCCCCGACGCCGAACACCTCCATTTCATGATCCACAGCGACCCCAAAACCACCCTCAGAGGCACCCTCATGTACAGACCACCAGGACCTCGCACCAAGTTCAGCGAAGACATCGCAGACTTCGTCAACCCTCACGCACTCTCATCCACCGACTACATCCTCCTAGGAGACCTCAACTTTCACCCGGAGAACCTCACCGACAACAACACCACCGCCTTACTGGACAACCTCGCCAACCTGGGACTGAATCAGCTAGTCAACACCCCCACCCACGACGCCGGACACACGCTCGACCCCATCTTCTCCTCCAGCAAACACATCACCTTCAGCCACACCACCGAACTCACCTGGTCGGACCACAGCTGCGTCCACTTCATCTTCAAGAAGACCACCGTGCCCCACCACACCCAGCAACCACCAAGAAGACACTGGAATCGTATCACCACGGAACAGCTCGCATCAACCCTCTCCCAGAACCAACCCACCAGCACCACCGACTCCAACGTAGCCGCCAACAACCTCACAAACTGGATCTCCGACTGCGCCAACCTCCTGGCCCCCCTGAAGACTCAAGCCAGCACCAACAACCACAAGAAAAACTCCTGGTTCACCCCCGACCTCAAGAACTCCAAGAAAGAATGCCGCGCCCGCGAGAAGACGCGGCGCGTTAACCAGACCGAAGAGAACATGTCAGCTCTCAAGGACGCCACCCGCCAACACCACCAACACCTCCGCGCCGCACGAAAAACAGCCTACCGGAACAGACTTGACAACAACGCCCACAACAGCAAGGAACTATTTGGCATCGTCAAAGAGCTCTCCAACCCGGAAGCAGAAAACAACTCCATCCCTCCCTCACAGGACCTCTGCGACTCCCTCGCAACCTTCTTCCACCACAAGATCACCGACATATACAACAGCTTCCCGACCGCCGACACGAGCCCTCCTCCGGAACCCGCCACCGACACCACCACCATCCTCACCTGGAACCCTACCACCACCGGGGAGACCACCCGCATAATGAACTCGATCCACTCCGGATCCCCATCGGACCCCTGCCCGCACCACATCTACAACAAGGCCGACGACATCATCGCACCGCACCTCCGAGACGTCATCAACGCCTCCCTCACCGCCGCCACCTTCCCGGAGAGCTGGAAACACGCAGAGCTCAACGCCCTCTTAAAGAAACCTACAGCAGACCCCACCGAACTCAAAAACTTCCGGCCCATCTCTCTCCTGCCGTTCCCCGCCAAAGTGATTGAGAAAATCGTCAACGCTCAACTCACCAACGCCCTGGAAACCAACGACTCCCTCGACCCCACACAGTTCGGTTTCAGGGCCAACCACAGCACCGAAACCGCCCTGATCGCAGCAACGGACGACATCAGAGCCCTGACCGACAAGGGAGAGACCGTGGCCCTCATACTCCTGGACCTCTCTGCAGCCTTCGACACGGTCTGCCACCGCACCCTGATACGCCGCCTCAGCAACGCCGGCATCAGAAGCAAGGCCCTGGAATGGATCGTCTCCTTCCTCTCCGGAAGGACTCAGAGAGTCCGCCTTCCCCCCTTCAGATCCACAGCCACGGAGATCATCTGAGGCGTACCTCAAGGATCCTCCCTCAGCCCCACTCTCTTCAACGTCTACATGACCCCCCTGGCGAACATCGCACGCAAACACGGACTCGACCTTATATCATACGCCGACGACACCCAGCTCATCTTATCCCTCACTAACAACCCCACATCAGCTAGGACCAGACAACATGAAGGAATGAAGGAAGTGGCGAACTGGATGACAGACAGCCGTCTGAAACTGAAAACAGACAAAACGGAGGTCCTCATCCTCGGCCCCACTCCCACCGCATGGGATGACTCCTGGTGGCCCCCCGCCCTAGGCAGCACTCCCCAACCCACCGACCACGCTCGCAACCTCGGCTTCATCCTGGACTCTTCCCTCACCATGACCAGACAGGTGAACTCGGTGACCTCGGCATGTTTCAACACCCTCCGCATGCTCCGCAAGATCTTCCGCTGGATCCCCACCGACACCAGGAAGACCGTCACCCACGCCCTCGTCACCAGCCGCTTGGACTACGGGAACACCCTGTACGCCGGCATCACCACCAAGCTGCAGAGGAAACTCCAACGGATCCAGAACGCTGCCGCAAGACTCATCCTGGACATCCCTCGCCACCACCACATCTCCGGACACCTGAAAAAACTCCATTGGCTACCCGTCAACAAGCGGATCACCTTCCGACTACTCACCCACGCACACAAAGCCCTTCACAACCTCGGACCCAAACTCATCAACAACCGCGTCTCTTTCTACACTCCCCCGCGCACTCTGCGCTCCACCGGACAGGCCCTGGCAGCCGTACCCTGCATCCGCAAAGCCACCGCCGGAGGAAGATCCTTCTCTTTTCTAGCAGCGAAGACCTGGAACTCTCTGCCCAGCCACCTTCGCGCCATACCTGACCACCTCTCCTTCAGAAGGCAGCTCAAGACCTGGCTCTTCGAGCACTGACCCCCACCCCCCCCCCCCCCTTCCCAGCGCCTTGAGACCCTTGATGGGTGAGTAGCGCACTTTATAAATGCGATGGATTGATTGATTGATTGAGTACTGCAGACATAATCTGGGTCCAATAAACAATGTAGAAACTACAATGGTTCAGGGATAACATTTTGAAAAAGGGGGCATGACAATTGTACTATAAATCAAACCAGAGATGTACAATGCAAATCAAACATGAAAGTAAAAGACAGAAACCAAAGTACCCACAACAATTTTTTTTCAAACTTTTTTGTTGTAATTTGAATTCTGCTTTGTAGAACAAAGCACTACAAAATCCAACACAAACAACTGGTGCTCACAAGGTTACACTAAACAAACATTTAAAACAAATCACAATATATACAAAAAACACGCACAATGGAGAAGGAATAAAGATCCAAATATTTATTCGTATTATAACAAGAACATGGTACAATGTAAGCTTACTCTTGATTTGCAAAAGGGGAATTTTGATGGTGTTTTGACATTAGTGATTTGTTAAGTCATCATCAGCACCTATAACAGTCTAGAGCAGTCATCAAATTCAATCTAAAAACGAATAGCACAATTATAGGGGGACCAAAAATGTATTCCAAACAAAGGACTCAAACAAAAAGGCCAGGCCCCGTATGATTAAGCATTGGACATATTACAAAAATAGTTTTTTTGTGCATCCTTTATTCCAAGTTAAGCGTGAAAAAGGAGAGAGAGCCATCACCAACTTAGCCTAAACAGAAATCCACAACTGAAATGTGAAATGCCATGTAGTGTCACCAAACATTAAATAAACTACAATAGTTAAGCACGCACATGCCAAGATAAGAAGCCACAATAGTGTATGCCAGGCATAAGAGAAAACTCCATAAATGCCGCTGTAAACCAAACAGATATCCAAAACATTAGTGATGCAATCTTACTTGTAGCATATGACTAGCGTATGCTATTCCCAAATGTCAATCCAAAGTGCGGACTTCTGGTTTTAAAATCCCCAAACAACACAACTTCAGTATATCTGGTAAAAAAAAAAATATGAACAGTATTCCAACCATAATTTGACAACGCGGGGTGAAATGGGTCCATATTAAATACTGAAGTACTCACCAGGTAGTTTCCATACCACGTGTATACAAACTACATGGGTACGCCAGAATCGAATTCCCTAAATACTTCCAAAACACGAACCAGTTAACAATTTAAAGTGCCTAAGAAAATTAAAAAAAGAAATTCTTCATAAGAATATAATCTTAATCATTGCTTCCAAATTTACCGGGGAAAATAATTCACCTCAGACTGTGAAAACGAAGTCCTCTCTCTCCAACCGTCAGGAAAAATGCCGAACTTGAAATGGCGTCTCTAAGAGCACGAGAAACTGAAGAGGGACTTCCCGTCCATGGCCTCAATCAATCCCCCTGCCAATGGGCTATAAAGGGTTAAGGTGAAAGAAAACATTTTAGTAAAAAAAAAACCTCACCATAAATGCCGTGGAATGTAAGAATTGAACCAAAAGAGGAGTCGCAAAAATACATAACCGTGGTGGAATACGCACGCTCGGACTTGAGACACTTCTACCAATGAAGGAAAGAGCATGGAAATAAACCAATCATAACTCTCATCACATGATCAGCGGGTATGGCCAACCTAGGGCCATATGTATCAATGTTAGGTTTTGCGATTCTCAAATATCAAATTTTTGAGAATGGCTATTTGAGAATCGCAAAACGCTATGTATGTAGGATTTGCAATACATTTTGCGAATCCTACATATTTCTTAATTGCGAATCGCAAATTGCGATTCACAATCAAGGAATACCTCCCCATTCACTCCTATGGGCCTAGAGGGCCATAGGAATGAATGGGAAGACATTCTCAATTTGCGATTCCCAATTAGAGAATCGCAAATTGAGAATGCAATTTCAAGTGTGCCAGGGTGTCAAAAGGACACCCTGTTGCACACCTGAAATGAGCATGGGTGCACATGTGGCGCACATACATGCCCTAAGGGCATGTGAGTGCGCCACATGCCTATTTGAAAAATGCAAAAATTTGCATTTTTGAAAGAAATCGCAAATTACCACCAACCTGTAGTTGGTGGTAATTTGCGATCCCTTATGCCATATTCGCACAACTTGGGTGCTTCATACATTGCATTTAAGGAATCGCAATTTGTGATTCCTTAAATGCATTCGCAAAATAAGGAATCGCAAATTTTGCGATTCCTTAATTTGCAAGCCAGTTGTGCTTCCATACATAGCACTAGGCCAAATTGCGATCGCAATTCGCCTTGATACATATAGCCCTTAGCGATTTCGCTAATAGGGGGAGCAAATTACTATGAAGTTGAACTTTTGTGCATTTTTCAAAGTTTCATGTTGCGCACACACATGCCCTTAGAGCATGTGTGTATGCAACGTATGTGCACAGATCAATTTCAGGGGTGCAATAGGGTGTCATTTTGACACCCTTGCACCCTTAAAATTGCATGAGCAATTTGCGAGTACCTACTGGTACTCGCAAATTGCTCATGCAATCACCAATTCATTCCTTTGGCCCTGGAGGCCCATAGGAATGAATGGGACGGCATTCCTTAATTGCGAGTCGCAATTTGCGAGTCGCAATTAAGGAATGTGTAGGAATCGCTATTTTTATAGCGATTCCTACATGCATAGGCTTTTGCAATTCCTTAATTGCGATTCCTTAATAATCGCAATTAAGGAATCGCAAAAGTCTACGTTGAGGCATGTGCCTGTTAGTCTCTCATATAGGAATTAACTATAGGCACTTTTATGCTGATACTTGGTACCACATGAATTACCTTCAGTGGGCGGTATGCGAGAGATCAATCAATCGATCAATCATAGCATTTGTAAAGCGCACTAAATACCCGTGAGGGTTTCAAGGCGCTAGGGGGGGATGCTGCTACTGTTCGAAGAGCCAGGTCTTGAGGAGTCTCCTGAAGGATAGAAGGTCTTCGGTCTGCCGTAGGTGGAGGGGGAGGGTGTTCCACATCTTGGTGGCGAGGTGGGAGAATTATCTGCCGTCGGCGGTCACTCTTCGGATGCAGGGGATGGTGGCGAGGGCATGGTCTGCGGAGCGGAGCTGGCAGGCGGGGGTGTAGAGGCTGAGTCGTCTGTTGAGGTACGCTGGTCCGGTGTCGTGGAGTGCCTTGTGTGCGGAGGTGAGGAGTTTGAATGTTATCATCTTGTTGATGGGGAGCCAGTGCAGGTCTTTCAGGTGGGGTGTGATGTGACTGCGGCGGGGGATGTCCAGGATCAGGCGAGCGGAGGCGTTCTGGATGCGTTGGAGTCGTTTCAGGAGTTTGGCTGGGGCTCCTGCGTAGAGTGCGTTGCCGTAGCCCAGTCTGCTGCTGACGATGGCCTGGGTGACCGTCCTTCTAGTTTCGGTGGGGATCCACTTGAAGATCCTGCGAAGCATGCAGAGGGTGTTGAAGCAGGAGGAGGAGACGGCATTGACTTGCTATGTCATGGAGAGTGTGGAGTCGAGGATGACCCCTAGGTTTCGTGTGTGGTTGGTGGGTGTAGGGGGTGCTCCTAGTGCGTCGGCCACCAGGAGTCGTCCCAGGCCGAGGGGGTGGGGCCGAGGATGAGGACCTCCGTCTTGTCCGAGTTCAGCTTCAGTCAACTGTTCCTCATCCAGTCGGCGACGGCCTTCAATACTGGGTGTAGGTTGGTTTGGGCGGTGTGGGGGTCCTTGGTGAGCGAGAGGATCAGCTGGGTGTCGTCGGCGTAGGAGATGATGTTTAGGTCGTGTAGTCGGGCGACGTGGGCGAGCGGTGCCATGTAGACGTTGAATAACGTTGGGCGGAGAGATGAGCCTTGGGGTACGCCGCAGATGATCTCGGTGGCTTTGGAGCGGAATGGAGGGAGGCGGATGCTCTGGGTTCTTCCGGAGAGGAAGGAGGTGGTCCAGTCCAGGGCCTTCTCTTGGATTCCGGCGTCGTGGAGGCGTGCTCTTAGTGTGCGGTGGCAGACTGTGTTGAAGGCAGCTGACAAGTGCAGGAGGAACAGGGCTGCGGTTTCTCCGTTGTCAAGCATGATTCTGATGTCGTCGGTGGCGGAGATGAGGGCAGTTTCGGTGCTGTGGTTGCTGCGTAACCCTGACTGGGATGGGTCTCGGATGTTGTTCTCTTCGAGGAAGCTGGTCAGTTGTTTGTTGACGGCCTTTTCGATGACCTTTGCCGGGAATGGGAGCAGGAAGATGGGTTGGAAGTTCTTGAAGTCCTTTGGGTTCGCCTTGGGTAAGAATTTGATCTCTGCGTGCTTCCAGCTCTCCGGGAAGGTCACTGTCTCGAAGGAGATGTTGATGGTTTTCCGAAGGTGGGGAGCGATGGTCCTACTGGCTTTGTTGAAGATATGGTGTGGGCAGGGGTCTTCCGGGGATCCGGAGTGGATGGTGTTCATGATCTTGATGGTGTCGTCGTAGTTGGTGTTGGTCCGGGCGAGCAGGCGGTTGGTTCGGGTGGTGGTCTTGGGAGCAGGGGTGTCGGCTGTTGTCGGGGTGGGGACGGCGTCGAAGCTGTCGTGGATGTCTGTGATCTTGCGGTGGAAGAAGGTGGCCAGCGAGTCGCACAGTTCTTGTGATAGTGGGATGTCGTTGGTGTTGGAGCTGGGGTGGAGAGTTCCTTCACGATGCTGAAGAGTTCTTTGCTGTTGTGTGCGTTGTTGTCGAGGCGGTCTCTGAAGGCGGACCTTTTGGCGGATCTGATGAGTTGGTGATGTCGGCGGGTGGCGTTCCTGTGGGCTGTGTAGCTTTCCAGTGTTCTTTCGCAGGTCCAGTTTTTTTCTAGTTTTCGGCAGGTTCGCTTGGAGGCCTGGAGGTCTTCGGTGAACCAGCTGGCTCTTTTGCTGGTGTGGGTGTTGGGGGGTTTCTTGAGCGGGGCGAGGGTGTTGGCGCAGTCGTTGATCTATTGTTTGAGATTGCGGGCTGCGGCGTCGGGGTCGGTTGGGTCTGTGGGTGGACTCTGGGAGAGGGTGGCGGTTAGCTGGTCCTCGGTGATCTTGCCCCATCTGCGGCGAGGCATCTGCTGCGTGTGGTGGTGTGTGGTGGGTTTCCGGAAGGTGAAGTGGATGCAGCGGTGGTGCGGTCGAAGAAGACGTGGGTGCTCGCTGAGAAGATGGGGTCAAGCATGTGGCGGCGGAGTGTGTGGGTGCTGTGACGAGTTCTCTGAGTCCAAGGTTGCCGAGGTTGTCGATCAGGGTGGAGGAGTTTGGGTCGTTGTTGTTCTCGAGGTGGAAGTTCAGGTCCCCGAGGAGGATGTAGTCCGTGGAGGCGAGGACGTGTGTGCTGAAGAGGTCAGTGATGGAGTCGCTGAACTGCGGTCAGGGTCCGTGGGGTCTGTAGACGAGGGTGCCTCTGAGGGTGGTGTTGGGGTCGGTGTGGATCTGGAAGTGCAGGTGTTCGGCGGTGCTGAGGGTGTCGTCGGCGTGTGTCGAGATTTTGAGAGTGTTCCTGTGGACGATGGTGATTCCGCCTCCTGTTCCGTTGGTGCAGTCCTTGTGGGTGATCTTGTAGCCTTTCGGGATGTCGATGGCGATGTCGGGTGCCGAGGAGGGGGTCAGCCAGGTCTCCGTCAGGAAGGCGACGTCTGGGGAGGTGGAGTCGAGTAGGTCCCAGAGTTCGACGGCATGTTTGCGGGCGGAGCGGGTGTTGATCAGGATACATCAGAGGAAGTTGGTTTCCATGTTGGGCGGTTTGGCGGGCCGGATGCTGGAGTAGCTGCAGTTCCGGCAGGAGAAGGGTCCTTGGGTGCGCTTCGGGGCAGCCAGGCAGCAGGAGCGTGATCGCCCGGTGCTGAGTGCGTGGAGGGTCCTGGAGTCGTAGCGGAGGCAGGCGTCGTGGTGCGTGCGGGGGTCAGGGTTCCTGGCGCTGGGCGCGGTCCAGGCGTGGACGGACGCAGACGGGCTTGCCTTTGGCGCAGCATATATGGGGAGGTGGGAGGGAGGAGCAGCTGGTAGGCGGGTCAGCGAATGGGCAGTCAGGGGGCGGGGCCGCAGGGTGCACAGCAGCGGGGGAGACGAGGGCACAGAAAGCAAATAGGGGCAGCAAAGGGGGGAAAAACAGTGGCACAGAAGGCAAAAAACGGGGCAGCAAAGGGGGAAAAACAGTGGCACAGAAGGCAAAAAACGGGGCAGCAAAGGGGGAGAAACAGTGGCACAGAAGGCAAAAAACGGGGCAGCAAAGGGGAGAAACAGTGACACAAAAGACAAAAAACGGGGCAGCAAAGGGGGGAAAACAGTGGGACAGAATGCAAAAAACGGGTCAGCAAAGGGGTGAAACAGTGGCACAGAAGGCAAAAAACAGGGCAGCAAAGGGGAAAGAACAGTGGCGCAGAAGCAAAGCAACGGGGCACAGAAACGGAGGAAGCACACTCACGGGTGAGATTTCAGCAGCGGCAGTTGGGGCAGGAGCACACAGGCGGAGCTGTGCGGCGGAGGAGCGACCTACCAGGAGAGTCAAATAGTATAAATAAATTGCACCATAAAAGCAAAACACTAACAGGCAACAAGAAGTGTACACACACGAAGATGGATAAATTCAGTGTCAAAAATTGCTTTACCAAATCATGCCACACATAACATAACATAACATAACATAACACGTGTATTTGTAAAACGCATGTTCACCACTACGGGTATCTTGGCGCTGAATAACAGATGTTTGTTGTTACCCAACTCAATGGTACTCATTTTATCGACCTCAGATGGAGACAGATAGGAACAGGCTATTTGTTACCAGTAAAGGTATTTGTTACCAGTAAAGGAATCTGAATCTCTGAATAATGACACCCCCTTATGATAGTTTGTAAGTACAGTAACTGTGCTACCATGTGCTTAGAGTGAAACAGGCCACATGCATATCAAAACCCAGATAATCCACACAATCACATAAGAAAATGCGCATATGCCATCATTACAATAGTAAAGTGATACAAGCAGAGTGTAAATCCAAATTGATATGACATAAGCGTCCAATGCTTTCATATATGCTTAGGCCAGTGATTGGAGTGGCAGGACTTCATCAAGGATGGAAATTATATTTAGGAAAATTACAATCACATTTTGCCAATGTTTACATATATCTAGAACAACAAAGTCATAAAAAAGGGAAAGTCATCAAGAACAGTGCAATCATATAGTCATCAAAAACTAATACAGCAAGAAATTAACAAGATGTTAACCAATGAGAATTATTGCAAAACTACAGAATTGCATTCTTCCATTGTGTTAAAACCTGTATTAATACTGTCACATTGTAAAACCCAACGGCATTCTGCTCCATTTAACATCATCTGTATATGACCGCTCCTAGATGGTTTTCATATTTGTTCAATAATCCAAAATTTCCTAGCTATCGTAAAGGAAAGTTTTGATTCTATTAACCCATTCCGTGCTCCCGTCGGCCAACGGCCGACGCGAGCACTACCTGTCCAGTTCTGCGCTCGACCGTTGGCCGACGCAGCCCTGCCCTCTCTTTAGAACTCCCTCACCGCGGTGAAATTTGCGCCGCGGTAAATGAGTTAAGGATGCGGAGGCGAGGATTAGGCTTTTCTTTCTCCATTTATTATGCTCCAGCAGCTTTACCAAAGGTATATAACAAGAAAACGACATTTCCCATGATGCAAGGGGACAATGTGAAAGAAAAAAGTCGAACAGTCATTAGCCAATCCTGCGCCAGGAACGCCAACAATTTCCTTCGTGGGACGCTCTGTACTCCTCTTTCTTCCTGCAACCACATCAGGCCCTTTTCTGTTTAATCTTATTTGACGGCATCCTATCCTATGTAAAAGAAGGATAGTTGTAAAATTGGGGAAAAATGAACCCCTATGTGCAATCACAATAGAAAGACATTGTCAATCCAAGTTCAGAAAATCAAGATACCATCCAAAGGTACATGAGATCGTGAAAATGAAAACACTTTACTCATCACAGTTACGGAGGTGTTCTGGGAGGGCGTTCCAGTAAGGGTGGGCTAATCCTCGCCTCCGCATCCTTAATAGAATCAAAACTTTCCTTTACGATAGCTAGGAAATGTTGTATTCTATGGCAGGACCGGAAGCTTAGGATTAAGCTATTTTAAAGCTTATCCACCAACAAGGAGGCCAGGGAAACCACCAGTTTAAAGTAAAACCTCTTAAAGGTGGAGTCAGAGGACCAATCCGCGGCATTAAGGATGTCTTCCAGCAGCGCCCCCAGGGAAAAAGCTTTAGATGCCATTGCACCACGCACAGAATGAGCTCCAAAATGTGAAGTATCTATGCCTGCCTCCTGCATAGCCCAACAAACCCATCTCGCAATTGTGTGGGAAGAACCCGCTCCGTGTGGTTTAGTAAGAGCTATAAATAATTGCTTGACGCCCTGTGGACGTATGTCGATTGTAGCCACCTCAAAGGCCTTAAGCGCCATAACCACACCTAGTTTCAGGGCATCAGGAAAGACAGGATAGGACACTAACCTTGAATTAGTCTTGGTACATCTGGAAATATGGAAAGTGACTCCGCCAGGAGTAAAGACTCTGCCCATAAGATCCAGGGCTCTTACATCTGAAACCCTGCGGCATGATATTAGACACAAAAGAGTTGCAAGTTTCGCCGACATTTGTTTCCTGGATAAATACTTGTTAGCCGGCCAGGATTTGAACAAGTCAAGGACCTTATTAACGTCCCAGAGAACCTAGTAACGAGGCTCGGGTGCACCAATAACGGTATACCCCTTAAAAGCTTGCACACCAAAGGGTGTTCACGATAGGGCGCCCATCCACCGGGCTGTGGCCCGCCGAAATTGCCGAACGAAAGGTATTGATTGACCAATAGGCCAAGCCCTCCGTCGCCAATGATGCTAAGAAATTAAGGACACAAACAACGGGCGCCCCCATCGGATTCACCTGTTGTCGAAGGCACCAACTCCCCCAATGGGACCAAGCAGAGCGATATCGCTTATTGTTGCTCTCTGCCCAGGATCTAGTAAGAAGCGAGGCAGCGTCTGCCCAAAGGCCTGGTACCTGCCAGCATTGCCAGAAACCCGCCAAGCCATCAGGTGAAAACCGCCTGATGCAAGGAGGTGATGGGGATTCCCCTGAGGATCTCTGAGGAGAGCAGGACCTAGGGGTAGACGGATTGGAAAATCCCAGGAAAGGTCCATCATAACCAGAAACCAGGCTTGCTATCTCCAGATCGGGGTGATCACTACCAAATCCGCCTGTTGTCTCCTCACCTGGGTTGACAAACGCATTATCATCGCGGAGGGGGGAAAAGCGTACCCCTGCTCTTCGCTCCAAACTTGAAAGAAGGCATCCACTGCCAGAGCCTCCGGATCCGGACGCCAACTGTAATACCTCTCCAGCTGAGCATCCAACCTGGAGGCAAAGAGGTCTATCAAGAAGGGACCCCAGCGAGCCTGGAGTTCCTGGAAGACTGAGGGATGGAGTCCCCAGAGACTGGTATCTCTCCAATGGTGGAAACACCAATCCGTCACCAGATTGGATGAACCCGGAAAATGTTCCACTGACAGAGATATCTGATTGGACAGGCAGTATTCCCAAAGATCTCGAGCAAGGTCCAATAACGCTCTGGACCTCGTGCCCCCTAGATGGTTGATGTAGCGTATTGCAGCTACGTTGTCCATCTTGAGCAAGACGGAGCATTGGACCCTGTCCTTGGTCCAACATTTCACAGTGAAAGAACCTGCTATCAATTCCAGGAGGTGATGTGAAGATCTTGTTAGTTAGAGGACCATTTTCCGCTTCCCTGCAGCGTGCGCCCCAACCGGAGCCGCTGGCGTTTGATTCTATCACCAGATCTGGTTGAGAACCAAAAATGGCCCGGCCGTTCCAGGCCTCCATGTGGGAGATCCACTACTGAAGTTTGGTTTGGCCTCCTCTGAGAGGGGTACAAACTGAGAGTATGTGATTTCCTTGCGCAAATGGAATGTCTTTAGTCGTTGAAGGACCCTGTAGTGAAGGGGACCCGGAAAGATGGCCTGTATTGATGATGACAGAAGCCCCACCACCCTGGCTAGGTGTCGTAAGGATATTGTGGGCTTCGCCAACATTCTTCTCAGTTTGTGCCGAATCTTGGAGAGTTTGCGTGACGGAAGGGATAAAGTGGCTTAGACTGAGTCTATCATGAAACCCAAAAATTACATCTTCTGAGAGGGAACGAAGTCGAACTTGGAATGGAATGGAATGGAAAGACATTTGTAGAGCGCATGGCTACCCAGAAGCATCCCAGTGCTAGTAACTGACACAGGGGGGACAGAGGGCTAAGGGAAGAGCATGGTCTTTAATTGCTTCCGGAAAGCCAGATGGTTAGGGATTGTGCGGAGGTGAAGAGGAAAGGAGTTCCAGAGTTTGGAGGCATTATATGAAAAAAGTCTACTGCCACTCCTAGACCTCTTGATCCTAGGGATCTCTGCCAGGTACAGATCGTCTGATGGAAGATTCCGGTTGGCTTTATATGGACGAATCATGGTGGAGATAATAGGAGGACCAAGTCCCTGCATTGACTTATGCACTAAGCAAAGGGCCTTGAACCTAACCCGTTCCTGAACCGGGAGCCAATGAAGGGAACGGAGAGCAGGTTTTGCTGAGAGTCTATTGGTGGTTCCCGTCAGGAGTCTCGCGGCACTGTTTTTTACTGATTGGAGTCTTGTGACTGCGAAGATGGGAGCGCCCAGATACAGAGCATTTCCGTAGTCCAATCTCAAAAGTATTAATGATTGGACCAGTACTTTCCTGGCCTCAAAAGGAAGGAGGGGCAGGACCTTTCGGGCCATTCTAAGTAAGCCATAGCAGAGAGCTGGCGTTTTCCTTTCCTGGGTCCTAAGGCTTAGGTCCTGGTCCAGCCATACGCCGAGGCTCGTAATTTCTGCTTTCGGGACTGGTGCTGGGCCCATGCTAGGGGGCCACATCATGCTGGGATTAGAACTGAGAGTATTGCCCAAAATCATAATCTCAGTGTTTTCTCCATTGAGTTTAAGCTGGGAGGCGTCCATCCAGCTTGAGATGTCATTTAGGCAGGAGTAGAGGGCATGGGTTTTTAAATCTGCTTGGTTAAGCCCAACCACCAATTGTGTGTCATCGGCATACGTTTTTATCCGGATTCCATGGGGGGCTACAATTTGCTGCTAGAGGGGACATATAAATGTTAAAAAGAGTCGGGCTGAGTGATGAGCCCTGTGGCACACCACTCGACACAAGGGTAGGTTTAGATACAACGTTATCTTCAAAGACCTGGTAGGGTCTCCCCTCCAGAAAGGAGGAAATCCAGAGAAGCGCAGTTCCGTTCACTCCTTTACTCCTGAGTCGCCGAATCAGTATCGAGTGATTTACTGTATCAAATGCGGCGCTCAGGTCTGGGAGTAAAATGGCCGCTGAACCTCCTGAGTCCAGGATTTTCGTACTGTCCTCTACTACTGCCAGTAACGCAGTTTCAGTATTTTGTCGCGGGTGGAAGCCGGTTTGGGAGGAATGGAGCAGGCTGTGGCTTTCAAGAAACCCAGAAAGAGTTAGGTTGATGTGTTTCTCTGTTACCTTGCTTATGGAAGGTAGAAGGGATATCGGGCAATAGTTGTCCAATTCTACCGGAGTTTAGATCGGCTTTTTAAGTAGGGCTTTAACTCTCGCGCCTTTCCATTTGGTGGGAACTATTCCAGAGGACAGCGAGGCATTGATCAGGTTTATCAAGTTGGGGGCTATTATTGGAGTAACCTGTTTCAGAATGTTTAATGGCGCTAGGTCAGTGGGAGAGCCACTCTTTACCGTGGCCAGCAGGAGATGAAACTTTCCTGGGACACGGGAGGGAAAGCCTCGAGGATATATTCAGGGGGGTCTGAATGGGAATCTGTCTGAGGTAGAGGGGGTTTATCCTCTTCCCTCTTGGGTGGGAGGGATTCCAGAATACGCTGGACTTGGGGAGGGGGCTTTGAGTAGTTTTTTGATGATGTTAAAAGTTTCTTTGGGCGAGTTGGACGCTGCTAAAATTCTATTCTCATAGTAAGAGGCTTGGGCTTTTCTTAATTCAACTTTGTAGGCAAGAATGGCTAGCCTATAGTCCTGTTTTTTTGAAGGAAGAAAGTCTTTCCTCTAGTGTCTTTCCATCACTTTGCATTGCTGCTTTAAGGTGCTCAATTCCGGGGAATACCATTGGGCGTTATGAAGCCCCGTAGTATTTTTGTCTTAATCTTGGGGAGGACAGCATTGAGTGACTCCTCTATCCAAATGAGAAAATCCTCATTAGCTTTGATCGGGCATGGATTTGAACTGGGTTTGGTCCTTATCAGCTCCTGGGACCATTTGGCTATGGGGAGCTTGTTCCATGGGCGACCAAAGGACCAGGAGGATTGCGTCCTGGGTCTAGTAGTCTGAGGTGATCAAAGAAGGTTTATCAGGAAGTGGTCCGTCCACGGTAGTGGAGTGGAGTCAATTCCCTGAAGGTCAGCTAGACTTGAGAATACCTGGTCAAGGAGGTGTCCTTTGACGTGTGCGGTTTGGCTAATTTTTTCTCGCAAGTAGTAAAAGCTTAAGGATCGTCAAAATGGAGGTTAAAGTCTACAAGAATCGTGAAGTTACTCGCCCCACTGGCCAGGTTTATTGTGACCTCCAGTAGTGATTTATTGAAAGCCCCTATTGACCCTGGGGAACGGTAGACCAGGATGCCTGTGAATGTGAGAAGTGGGGAGAATTCGATGGAGAAATGTACATTCTCGCAGTCTTCGAGAGGGTTGCCCAGGAGGCAGCAGGTGAGATGTTCCTTATAAACAATGGCAATCCCACCCCCTCTGCCCGTAAGTTGGCCACTTCTTTGTAGCACAAAACCAGGGGGGAGCGCTTGCGTAATATCTGACTCTAAACTGGGAGTAAGTCAGGTCTCCGTAAGGAAAAGTACATCGGGGTCATAGTCTGTGAGAAGCATCCAAATGTCTGCCGTATGTTTAGGCAGGGACCTGCAATTGAGGAGTAGCATTCTAAATTCGTCTTTAAGGGAGGTATGATCTGGCCTGTGTGTGGTAAGAACGTGCTTACATCTTGGGCAGTGATTAGGGATTTTATCAGGGGAAAAAACATGAGTTGTTGATCACAAACCCCAGGGATTCTAGAAGCGATACTGCCTGCTGTAGCTGGGTAAGCAAACGATGGGGACACTGACACAGAGGGAGTATATCGTCCAAATAAATTATCAGTCGAATGCCCTCTGATCTGAGACCCTCCAGTAGTGGCCTCATCACCTTGGTGAAACACCAAGGAGCGGAGGACAGACCGAAAGGAAGGGACGTGAATTCGACGACCTGTGACTTCCATTGGAACTGCAGGAAACGCCAGTGAGGGGGGAATATTGGAATCATAAGGTACGCGTCCTTCAATTCCAGACGTACCATCCAGTCCTGTGGCTGTAGGAGATCCCGAAGGAGGTGAATCCCCCCCATTTTGAAGTGGCGGTAGACGAGTCACTCGTTTCACTCCCTGAGGTTTATAAACGGGCAGTAACCCACATCCCGCTTCACTACGAGGAAAATGTTGCTGAGAAAACCTCGAGGGTGTAGGGTTGTGGGGAGGATAGCTCCCTTGAGCAACAGCTCCGAGACCTCCTTGTCTATCAAAACCAACTGGTCTTGTGAAAAATACAAGGGGTGCGGACGGACCAGTTGGATTGGCCTCTTGAAGAACTCTATGTGGAAGCCTGCGACTGTCTGTAAGTCGCAGGCATCTGAGGTGAGAGAAGACCAATTGTGAAGAAAAAATTGCAATCTGCCCCCGATCCTAACATCTCCCAAGTACTGAAGTCTCAATAGCATCACAGTGTATTTGTGGTAGAAAAATGGATTTTGGTTTAAAACCGCTACCACTACTGCATTTCACTTGATTTTTTGAAATATTCAAGAAAGGGGTAAAGGATGAATTGAAAAAGCTCAGTAGAAGTAAATCGAGCAAGAGTTACAATCTTACCCTTGAACAGCATTTGGCAATTCAAGAATTAGAAGAGAATAATTCTATAGTAATAAAAAAATCCGATAAGGGTGGAAATACTGAGGTTTGGCCTGTGCAAATGTATTCAGATGAGGGGAACAGACAGTTGAATGGTGTAAATAATTACATGAGATCAAACAAGATGTGTTATGAAGAGAGCAATGAACAGTATAGAATGAATCTGGTTAAATGGAGGAATGAACAACTTTTAACCATGATGAATTTACACTTGTATATTGTGAATACCTGAAATTGCCAGTAATGTATCCTTTACCGAAACTTCATAAAGAAAACCAGAGACCTCCTGGAAGACCTATAGTCTCCTCCATGGGAAGTCTATATGAAAATATTTCAAAGTACATCGACTTCTTTTTGAGATCCTACGTTCAATCCTTACCTGCATATGTCCGTGACACGGGTGATTTTCTCAGGCTTATTGAAAATCTTGTGTGGGAAAAGGATATGCTACTGATGACATTAGATGTCAATAGTCTTTATACATGTATACCACATGAATTGGGTATGGAGGCCAGTCGGTATTTCTTGAAACCCCATGAGTTATCTTATTACAAGCACACTGAAATGCTCCTTACTATGATGCAGGCATGTTTAACTAATAACTTATTTTTATTCAATCAAGTGATCTATCGTCAAACCCAGGGAATGGCTATGGGAACCTGCTTCGCCCCCAGCTATGCGGATCTTTACCTTGGCTGGTGGGAGGAGCAGGTGGCGAGTAAGATCAATGCCTTTACCCAACACGTCGTCCTCTGGGCAAGATACATCGATTATGTATTTTGTATTTGGAGAGGTTCTGAAATAGAAGCTATGAGATTTGTAGAAACTCTAAATGACAATAATCTAAATCTGAAGTTTACAAGTACAATTCATGAAGAAAAAATTGAATTCTTAGATGTAAAGTTAAGAGTGAATGACAACAAATTGGAGAGTAGACTGTTGAGGAAGAAAATCTCTGGTAACAGTCTGCTACATGCGGATAACTGCCATCCGAGAAATCTGATTAATAGCATCCCATACGGTGAGCTATTGAGAGCAAGGAGGAATTGCAGCTTAGATGCTGATTTTAAGGAAGAAATTAAAATCATGATAACTCGTTTTAAGGAACGAGGATACCCTGGTAAGACAATAAATCAAGCATGTGAAAAAATCCAGTTAGTTAACAGAATGGATTTATTGAAAGATAAAAATAAGGATGATAATATTGAGTTACCCACATGATTTATAACAACATATAACAATCAATCCTGGGAAGTCAGACGGTGTCTTAAGAAATTTTGAAACGTCTTCGGCACAGATAAGACCTTGAGAAAATATGTGGGAGACAATCCTAAAATCACATTCAGGAAATGCACAGCTTTATGTGATAAGCTATGTAGCAGTGTGTGACGGTGCAGGACAGGCAGAACGAATGGACATTACAGAGTGGTGGACACACATACCGTTTTCACCCCTCTTATCCCCTCACAGCAGAACGAGTGGTGGCCAGAACCTGTAAATACGAGAAGTAGCTGGGAAGAAGCGGAGCCCTTTAAGTGGAGCCCGGACGGCTCAAGAGACACACCCCCGAGTGACGCAGGGACGTCAAAAGGCGGACGATTCCAAGAACAGACGGACGGCGTTTCCTGGAGGAGTGGAGTATACGAGCGGAGTAGAGGTGAATCGAGTGGAGCGGAAGAGCGGAACAGAAGAGGATAGAGCGGGAGGCACCGGAAGAGAGCGAGGAGTACGGCGGAGGAAGACGAGAGAAAAGCGACAGTCGGCCCGGAGGTCCAGGACAACGCGAAGCGCCCAGGCACGTTCCCAGGGGTGGAGCGTGGCTAGGACAGGTACTGAACCGGGTAGCAGGGTGGATCGCGAGATGGGAAAAGCAGCCGCCGTAAACTGTGTAAAGAGTCGTGGATAATCCTCCAATGTACTTGCCATCTTCGTTACATTGGAAGCACAAAGCTTCAGGTTTTTAATCGAATCTTACAGCACCTGAGAGCTATTGTTAACTCCGATTCCAGTTATCCTGTGGCGCGTCATTTTAAATTGGTTCATCAGAATAATCTTAAAGATTTAAGTTATTTTGTCATTGACGCAGTCCCATCCTCTAAAAGAGGAGGAGATAGAGAGAGGAAACTTAGGCAGTTGGAAAGCCATTATATTTTACTTCTGGACACTAAGATCCCCAATGGTCTTAATACCGGTGAAGACCTTTATCATTTTTTATAGGGTGTTTTGTACTTATAGTCATTTGGGGTTTGGATAGGATCTTTTAAGAATAATTTTACTTATTTATAAGAATATTTTTTTATATCATTCGATCCTTGGATGGGATTAGTTTTTCCCATTACCCTTCAAACAGCCCTCTTTAAAACTATAATAATTTTAAAATCCCTATAAATTATAATGAGCTTCCAAATTAATGAATTGTGGTTGATTGTTGCTGCTATCTTTTATAATGATTGGATCTTAAATCTTTTTTCTATTTAAAGTGAATTTTTGTCCTAATCTTCCTTTGCTTTATTCATTATCGTATTTTTAGCTGGTTTTACTGTTTGGTCTTACTAGTTTTAATCCGGTGGAGATGAGGTGTGGAGATTGGGTATTTATTTATTTGGTAGAGATTGAATTTAATAGATGGTATCGGATTGCTGAACCTTTCAATTAAACAGGATTTATTATCAAATTCTTGATCCTGCTGTTTCTCTATGATATTTTGTAATGATTAACTGACTACATTGAAATATTGCTTCACAAATTAACATTAGTGTTAATGCCTTGGAATTCATTTTAGACAATAATTGTTTGCATTTTTTGCATTTGATTATTTAGCATTTTGCCTATTTGCAGGCGTATATCTCTCTATATATTTTTATAATCGATTATGATTTAATACTCGATTATTTTTGCACTTTTTGCACAATTATAGCTTTTTACAGTGTATTGTTTTGCTCCTCAGTATTATTGACCTACATGTTTGATATTCACTGGCTAAAATTTGTAAGTACTGTACTCTATGGGTATTCTATGGGCACTTGCCCAGCATTGGTTTAATACCATTCATGAATTGTTACAGAATTAGCATGATGATATGGATTTATATTTATATATACACATCCAAACGCTTTTATTTCAATGTATTTACATTTTAATAATATTTAATTCTGCTCTAAATGATTTTGAGTATATAGAGTGCTTTCTTCTTTGATATAAGGAATCCTATGTAAGGTTTTAGTTCTTTGTGCCAGTATGTTTTCCATTTCCACTATTTAATGGGTGGTGCAATGGCGGCAAACTTCACTGTATTTAAACTCTATGGTCTTTGCTCATGTCATGTGATCAAGACCGGGTTTCCCGGTCGAAACGCGTCATGTTGCTGTCACCTAAGGATGAAAAGCACTTTATTCTTTTTTTCACGGAGTGGTCTGTTCCTGATTTATGCGTGACTCGTATATTTTTTGGACTGTGGAATTGATATATATATATATATAAATATATATAAATATATATATATATTTTCGCAGTACAAGAGCCCTTCCCGTGAACTCCGCCCGTAATTCAGTGGTGCGTAAAGCCAGTAGAGCAGAACTGGCATATAGTCACAGTCCAATATAAGTAAATATGCACTCTCAGAAGTCCATATCAGGATATTTATTCAAGGTTCAGGTTACGCGTTTTGGAAGGAAAACTTCCTTGATCACACCAAGCACCGAGTACCAAAACACACATTACATAGTCACAGTACTAGTCATAGAAAGAGGACAGCGTTTTTTTGCAGTGTGCATTCAAAGTGAAAAAGTGTCGGCCATCTTGTAGTATCAAACTGTATATGGCATTAGTATACACATTTTATACGCATTAAAACAGATATCTTGCATATTACAATATTGATAGCACAATGCAACAGAATTTAGAAACAAAAATAGAGTTCCAAATTTGCAAGGTTCATACAAAACCAATTTCTATTGTTTTGTGATATGTAAAAGGCTAAAATATACCAACCAAGTGGTCACATAGCTATTAAGTTAATAACAATGCACCTTTTATATATCCGATACTATACTTCACTCAGCGGTGAGATGTATGCAAAAGGGGTCGCGTTTATCCCTACTTGCCCCAAAACGCTAATGCTGCTCTAAAATAGAAGGCGGTTGCACTGTCAAAAAAGTAACAGATAGGCAACAGGGCTGTAGACCATTGCACGCGCCAAGTGGCGTATTGCTATAAATGTAATACACGCAGTCTTAAGATTTTATGTGAAATATAGGTTGAGTATTCTCACCCAGTGGCTTAAAAAACAAAATTCTACATAGTACTGTCATAGAACAAACAACAACAGAAAAGTGTCTAATAGTGAGGTATCTAGAAAAAAGTGAATAAAATCTTATCTATAAATCGGTGATGCTCTCTTTGAAAAAGATGAAGAAAAGGGTAGGTGGCCCGTGAAGTGCCCGCAAATAGTCGGTGGGCCCCTTCCTTTCCTCCTGTGAAAGAAGAGAAAAGAAAATATTTGGATTAAAAGATAAAATTACAGTTGACTTATACATGTATAATATTCTGAAAGTTCATAATAAACATGTATCATAAAGTCATTACATTTCTTAGATATCATGAACATTCTAAAGACTTAGAAAAGTACTAAACCATCATTCTTCAATGAGATGTGTCGCTAGCTCTTCATCTACATTATGTGCCTTCAGGTATATTGTCTCAAGATTTAAGATCCACTTGGATTCTCTCTTTCTGAGTGCAAGCTCCCTATTTCCACCTCTTGGACTCCCCAGTACTTGTTCAATAACAAAATAATTAAGTAGTGAACTGTTCGAGAGATGCTACTCTGCAAAATGTCTTGCAACGGGGTAATGGGAGTCCTTGTTATTTATGGCCCTTAGATGTTCTAGGACCCTCTTCTTAGCCATATGTATTGTGCTGCCTACACACCATTTTTGGCATGGGCACACTAAGATATATATGGCATAGGTGGTGCTACATGTGAGGAATTGTGAGATGGTATACTACATTTTAGTGTGTGGTACACTGAACTCTTTGACCATGTGGCTTGCTTTACAGGCCTTGCAGTGACCACAAGGATAGAAACCTTTCAGATTATGCATAGATGTATTCTGTCGGTCGGTGATGTCGCTGTGTATTCAGATGTTTCTAAGGTTGCGTCCTTTCCGATACATGATTTTAGGTCTGTTACTAATAGTGGGGCCTACTGTGTGATCACTTTTTAGGATATTAGAGTTGTCATTGAGAATTTTTTGTACCTTATTAGAACTGTTGTTATAAGTGAGAATAACTTGTGTCTCATGTGGTTCTATACTTTTTTCTTCTTTCTTCTTTCTCTGTCAAGGTACTCTTCCTGTCGATGTCTTTAAGTTTAGAAACAGCTCTGTCGAGTACCCATTTAGGGTTCCCGCGTTCTCTAAAGCGGTTAATCATAATCTTTTCTTCTGCCTTATAGTTTGCATCTGTACTACAGTTACTTCTCGCTCTCAGTAACTCCCCATACGGTATACTCCATTTGAGTGTGTCAGGGTGGTGACTGAGAGCGTGAAGAATACTGTTGCCTGTTGTTTCTTTTCGGAATAATCTGGTCTCAAGTGTGTTATTGACAGCTGTAACTTTGACATCGAGAAATTCTATTTCTTCCTTGTTGATATTGTGTGTCAGTACTATGTTATAGGTGTTACTATTAAGTTTTTGAATAAACTCTGCAGCTTCTTCTTTGCTCCGCTCCCATATCAGAAAGAGATCATCTATGTCACGCAGCCATGTTTTGAAGTATTGAGAAAGGTTTGTATCATTCCTCACCTCTTCCTCCCATAGGCCCAGAAAGAGGTTCGCAAAACTGGGGGTAAAACACGTGCCCATAGTAATCCCCAGTATTTGCTTAAAGAGTTCACCATTAAACATAAAAATGTTGTTCCGTAAACATAGTGACATCATGTCAGTGAGCATCTTTGGGTATTCTAAATACATGATATTTCTTTCATTTAGAAAGTAGGTACATGCCCGAATCCCCTGATCGTGGTCAATGATGGTATACAAACTAGAAACATCCATAGTAATGAATGTATAATTAGTTTGCCATTGTATGCCCTCGATTTTACATAAAAAATCTTTGGT
Source organism: Triturus cristatus (assembly GCF_964204655.1). Lineage (NCBI taxonomy): Eukaryota > Metazoa > Chordata > Amphibia > Caudata > Salamandridae > Triturus > Triturus cristatus. The sequence goes on from NC_140593.1 coordinate 1,200,124,162, forward strand.
ATCCTTGACATACGAGGGGAGTTTGATATCATAGTTTTGCAAAAAATAGTCCACATATTTGGAGATGTTTTCAAAAACACTCCCCATAGATGAAACGATAGGTCTACCCGGGGAGACTACTGGATTCCTATGCACTTTGGGAAGAAAATAATAGGAAGTTGAGGGTAATCTTTCTTCATAAATAAATATTCTTCCCACGTAATTATCCCTTCTCTTTGCCATTCAATAAGTTTGTCCCAGATTAACAATATGCTGTCATTATATGTCTTAGTATCAATTTTTTGGTAGAATCTATTGTTTTTCAGCTGTCTATGTGCTTCTGCAATGTACATAGTTTTGCTAAGTAGAACAATGTTCCCTCCTTTATCCGCAGGGTGGATAACAATATCTTTATCGTTGGCCAATGATAAAATGATCGATCTTTGTTTGGTTGTAAGGCTTCCAGTCACAAAATTTTGATTAGATCTTACATGTTTACATTCAATAAGAGCTTTTGTAACAACCTCGTGGAATGTGTCCACATCATCATGCGGGAGATTAGGATAAAAAATAGAGCGTGGTTTAAAAGGTGTAGCTGCAGCTCTATCAATTACAATATCCTGGATTTCATTTGTATCATTCAAATTATTCATTGGTTCCAATTCATTGTTCTTTTCAAGTTCCTGCATCGTTAGGAGCATATTGGTGTCTCCTACAGTAAGGGCAGTTTGTTCAATATTTTCCATTAGTCTGGGGTTATATGGCATATTTCCCTTAAGAGTATGCCATTTCCTTAATTTTAACTTTCTGACAAATTTTAAAATGTCTATTCTCGTATTGGAATAATCAAAGATTGCATTAGGGCAAAAGGTTAGACCTAAACACAGCATTTTCATTTCTAGACAGGAAAGGGTGTGACTTGTGAGATTTATAATAGTTTTGTTTACCATGGCATTGTCCAACATATTTACTTCTTCTTTTGTGAGCCCCCACGTCTGGTTCCCATTGGCTTTGTTTCGTTTCTGTATCCTGTGCTTTCGTCTATGCCTTCGTTGTTTGCTCCACCCCTGCCTCTTCCTCTTCCCCGGTATCCTCTCCCTCTTGGTGTTGATTGGGGGGTGATGGTTTTTGTCGTTTCGCTTTTCTTCCTCAATGTCTAATACTCGTCTACAAAAGTGGCAGGACGAGTGATGATTTCCACTTCTGAAGTTGTGTTTGAGGTATGTATTGAAGCATCCGTATCAGACTCACTAGTCATGGTGGTATGGGTAGGTGTATCTTTCCCTCCTTCTGGGGGGGCAATACTTGATTCTTTTGGCTGGAGATTATAGAGATGATCGTACTTTTTGCTTAGTAACGGACCTAAAATCATGTATCGGAAAGGACGCATCCTTAGAAACATCTTAATGCACAGCGACATCACCGACCCACAGAATACATCTATGCATAATCTGAAAGATTTCTATCCTTGTGGTCACTGCAAGGCCTGTAAAGCAAGCCACATGGTCAAAGAGTTCAGTGTACCACACACTAAAAAGAAGTATACCATCTCACAATTCCTCACATGTAGCACCACCTATGCCATATATCTCTTAGTGTGCCCATGCCAAAAATGGTATGTAGGCAGCACAACACATATGGCTAAGAAGAGGGTCCTGGGCCATCTAAGGGCCATAAATAACAAGAACTCCCATTACCCCGTTGCAAGACATTTTGCAGAGTAGCATCTCTCGAACAGTTCACTACTTAATTATTTTGTTATTGAACAAGTACTGGGGAGTCCAAGAGGTGGAAATAGGGAGCTTGCACTCAGAAAGAGAGAATCCAAGTGGATCTTAAATCTTGAGACAAATTATCCGAAGGGACATAATGTAGATGAAGAGCTAGCGACACATCTCATTGAAGAATGATGGTTTAGTACTTTTCTAAGTCTTTAGAATGTTCATGATATCTAAGAAATGTAATGACTTTATGGTACATGTTTATTATGAACTTTCAGAATATTATACATGTATAAGTCAACTGTAATTTTATCTTTTAATCCAAATATTTTCTTTTCTCTTCTTTTACAGGAGGAAATGAAGGGGCCCACCGACTATTTGCTGGCACTTCACGGGCCACCTACCCTTTTCTTCATCTTTTTCAAAGAGAGCATCACCGATTTATAGATAAGATTTTATTCACTTTTTTCTAGATACCTCAGTATTAGACACTTTTCTGTTGTTGTTTGTTCTATGACAGTACTATGTAGAATTTTGTTTTTTTTTCAAGCCACTGGGCGAGAATACTCAACCTATATTTCACATAAAATCTTAAGACAGCGTGTATTACATTTATAGCAATACACCACTTGGCGCGTGCAATGGTCTACAGCCCTGTTGCCTATCTGTTACTTTTTTGACAGTGCAACCGCCTTCTATTTTAGAGCAGCATTAGCGTTTTGGGGCAAGTAGGGATAAACGCGACCCCTCTTGCATACATTTCACCGCTGAGTGAAGTGTAGTATCGGATATGTAAAAGGCGCATTTTTATTAACTTAATAGCTATATGACCACTTGGTTGGTATATTTTAGCCTTTTACATATCACAAAACAATAGAAATTGGTTTTGTATGAACCGTGCGAATTTGGAACTCTATTTTTGTTTCTAAATTCTGTTGCATTGTGCTATCAATATTGTATTATGCAAGATATATGTTTTAATGCGTATAAAATGTGTATACATAATGCCATATACCGTTTGATACTGCAAGATGGCCGACTCTTTTTCACTTTGAATGTACACAGCAAAAAACGCTGTCCTCTTTCTATGACTGGTACTGTGACTATATAATGTGTGTTTTGGCACTCGGTTCTTGGTGTGATCAAGGAAGTTTTCCTTCCGAAACACGTAACCTGAACCTTGAATAAATATCCTGATATGGACTTCTGAGAGCGCGTAATTACTTATATTGGACTGTATATATATATATGATCAAGGCCGTGTTCAGTATTTCCTTAGAAAATAGCATTAAAAAGCATATATATATGTGGGCGGAGCCTAACCACACATCTCATCCTGAGACCTGATTGGCTGAAAGCACTTCATCCAAGAAGTGTTGGCAGCCATCTTGGGACCAATATACATGATAGCACCTCATTAAAAAGCATTGCAGTTAATAGAAGGTTTTAAGACTTTAGTTACATTATAAATCATTTGTTGATGGTACCATACTCATTGTAGGAATTGTGGTATGTTCTAAGGTGATTTCACCATGTGAAAAAGCCTTCTGCTGGGATATCATGATTGAGAGAAAAATATTTTCTCATGCTTTTGGAATGTGATCTATAAGCTAAACTGAGAGCTTATTTTCTGTAAATTCACATTATCTTTCTCAGTCATGTGAGAATGAAGTCTGACATTCTCAGTAAAACATATACATCCAACAAGGGCAGAGACTGTCAGTTGATTCCTTTGTGTTCTACTGCAGCTTCCCAGAGTGTTCCAAAGAACTACTAGAGCGCTAACAGTCCTACTTATGATAAACGTATGGCACACCTGAAGCCATCTTGCTTGGATTAAAGTGGTAACTCTTAAAACATTTAATTTAAAAAGGAACAAAATGAGGGGGTTCATTTTTCCATAAAAAGTTTGATTAGTGCTGCAGAAAGAAAAATTAGGGCACATTTTGAGTGACTTCTCAAATCCTCTTCTATTGCATTAAAAAATTCTGACATGCAGACTGAAATATGCACTTTCAATACCAGCAGCAGTTTTCCCTGGTGAGCAGTAGCTTTACTACAGTGATCTAATGAGCAAAAAGAGTGCTAACATTCTGAATTTATGGCAAATGTGTGACACATCTGAATGCCTTCTTGATGGAATCAAAGTAAAAAACTGAAAGTATTTCCTACTGAGGAGACTGCAGTAAATGAGGAAATTAGGAAACTTCATAACAAATAAGTCTCCCAAGATGGCCACCAGAGACAAAAGAGCCCAAATGTAGCCCAAATATCACCCAGATGTAGCCCAAGTATAGCCCAATGACAGAATGTCCCAGAATGTTCTTAAAAACAACTAGAGCGCTTACTGTCTTCATTATGACAAAAGTATGGCACACCTGAAGCCATCTTGATTGGAATAAACTGGTAACACTTAAAACATTTAATTTAAAAAGGAACACAATGAGGGGGTTCATTTTGCCATAGAAATTATGATTAATGCTGAAGAAAGAAAATGAGGGCACATTTTGAGTGACTTCTCAAATCTTCTTCTATTTCATTAAAAAATTCTGACATGCAGACTGAAACATGCACTTTTAATACCAGGAGCAGACTTCCATGGTGAACAGTAGTTTTACTACAGTGATCTAATGAGCAACTAGAGTGCTAACATTCAGAATTTATGGCAAATGTGTGACATATCTGAATACCTTCATGATGGAATCAAAGTAAAAAACTGAAAGCATTTCCTACTGAGGAGACTGCAGTACACGAGGAAATTAGGAAACTTCATAACAAATAAATCTCCCAAGATGGCCACCGGAGACAAAAGAGCCCAAATGTAGCCCAAAATCACCCAGATGTAGCCCAAATATAGCCCAATGACAGAAGTGTGCAAAACACTTATTATTTTGTGTTTTTGCAGTGTTATATAGTGCAGACTTGTCAGGTATTGGAGTGCTTTACATGAGCATTGGTTACATCACACAAGAACAAATTCATTTTGGTTGTAGACATGGGGAGACTAAGTGATTTGACCAGAATCACAGAATGTCGAGCTGAAGCAGAAACTTCAACCTGGTTCCCCAGTTGCAAAGTCTGCAGTTCTGGAAGTAACACCACATCCTCTCCCCTAAGTGCAACATTTAATCAAGTGGTCAACTGGATAAAAAAACATAAAGATAACAAATAATTTAAAAGTGCTTTGTCGCTATTTGAAAACTCAGAAAATATGTCCTTATTTTAGTCTTTTAGAGCACTAACCATAATTTTGATGCCAATAAGACCCTCTCATATATGTAATTTCTAAAGGAAATGCTCGAGGTATTACAGTTTTGATTACATCAAGATGATGTCAGGCGTTCCACACTTTTGTAATAAATATAGAATATTAGCAATCTAGTTGTTCATTAGGATACTGTTGAGAGGCAGAGGCCAGGGGCACGGACTCTGAAAATTGAAGGCAGGTAGGAGGGTGCAAAGGCAACAATTTAACCACACTGAGCAGGCAGGAAGGGCCGTGGAAGCACAACAGACTATGGAGGGCAGTGGAAAGGGGGGCAGGGGCAACAAACCAACAATACAGGACTTGCAAGAGAGGCTGTGGCAATGTAATAGACCATTGTGGGCAGAAGGAAAAGGCAATGATAGTACAACCATACATGCCAACAGACCCGATTCAGCCAGGAAACATCCAATGTTTTTAAGCTCAAATGGGCTTTATTTGATATGTCTCCTGTCTACAATCTCCTCTTTTTCAATGTAACTCAAAGGGGAAAATCAATACCCCAGTTTTTTTTCAAAATCTCCCTCTTACCAAGTTCAAAATGTTCGCAAGTATGGTACATTGGATCATGGAAGGAAATGGGATAGGGACATGGACTTGGATAACAGAGGACAGGAGGGACATGGAGAGGTGCACCAAACTGACCCTGCAGTGCAGGCATCAGGGTTTGCAGCAGCACAATACACCACACAGGGCATGCAGGACGGGAGTGCAGCACAACAATCCATAGAAAGCAAGAGGGAGGGGACAGGACCATGCACATGGACAACAGAGAACAGAGGGGCAAGAGGCAATGGTAGCTAGCTGACCATAATGGACAGACAGGAGAGAAAGCTGCAGCATAACAGACCATAAAGGGCAGGAGGGACGGATCAGGGGCATTACAATGGAACAGACAAGCAAGGAGGGAGGGAGTAGGGGTCTGCACATGTAAACAGAGGGCTGGGGGCAAGGGGGCAGGGCAGGAGCAGCAAGATAGCCATGGAGGTCAGGCAGGATGGGCACTAGAAGCAAGACACACCATGAAGAGCAACAGTGAGACTGTGATGGCATACACACACACCATGGAGGGAAGGTGGGAGGGGGTCAGGGGCAGCTAACTGACCACACAGGGAAGGTGGGAGGGGCCATGGCAGCACAGAAGACCATGCATGGCAAGTGGGAGGGTTAGTGGCAGCACAATGGCTATGATGGGCAAGAAGGAGGGTGCAGGGGCATGCACTAAGTCCCATGGAGGATAGAAGGGAGGGTCAGGACCTGGGCACAGACAAGAAAGTTCAGGGGAAGGGGCCTCACAACAGACCACACGGGGCAGGCAGGAGGAGCAGTTGCAGCACAACAGACCAGGGAGGGCAGAAGGGTGTGGCAGTACAATGGACCATGTAGGACAGGAGGAAGAGGATAGGGACATGGCATGTGGACAGGCAGGGTGGAGGTGGCAGGGACAGGTTACAGTCATCTGACAATGCTAGGCAGGTGGGAGGGGAGTGGCAGCTCAACAGAACACTCAGAGTAGATAGGAGTGGCAGGTCCATGGGACATGGTGGGCAAAAAGGATGGAGCAGGGGCATGCACAAAGACATCGGAGGGCAGGGGGAAGGAGAATAGGGGCAGCAAGCTAAGCACAGAGTTTAAGCAGGAGGTCAATGATGGGGCATAGAATTGGGCAATGGAGGGCAGGAGGAGTGGACTGGTACATCATACTAAATTGAGGGCAGTGGCAGCACATCAGACCATGCATGGCAGGAGGGAGGAGGCTAGTCCATGGATTCACACAACAGAGGATAGGGAGGAGGGCGATGGGGCAGCAAGCTAACTGTTCAGAGAAGGCAGGTATTAGGAACTTTATTGTTTTTAAAACATTGTGTCTGTGCGAACTACTTAAAATATGAACAAGTATGCAGCATAATCTCACTTTTATTCAGGAAGAAGAGGACGTTTGTGACTGTGACTCCGGGCTCACTTGGCAGAAACACCCCCTGACCCTCCACCCCCTATCGCAAAATGTAATGCCCGTGAAAAGGGTAGGTGAACACAGTGTTATATAGAACATAGTCCTGAGAGCACGATTGAAAATGAAAACTAGATATAGTGTATGGTATAAACTATGCACCAAAAAGTGTGATATAAGATGAACCGGGCGTGAAATATAATATGCAATACATTGTGCGCAATGACAGATTCATTGGAGAGCGCGAGATAGCACAGGCACTAGCGCGTGCTATGCGATATGCGCCTTGGAGTGTAATATGCACAGGGCAGTGTTGTGTAACCTAACTAGTCTCTAAAGTTGTAATATAAAATATGTGCTGGGGAGTGTAACGTTGCATATGCACTGTGACAAAGATATGGATCCCAGATTGTAATATGTATGGCATAGCACTGTGCGTTATAACATAGGCATCGAGGAAGGCATGTTAGATGGGGCAATATAACCCGTGCGAAGACAAATGTGGCATGACATATTCACGGGGTGGTTTTACAGTGCACATGGGCTAGAGAGTGTCATAGCATATGCACTAGCTAGTGGAATACAACACAGAGGTGTGTGTCACTCTGCAGGCAATGGTGGGTGTAACACAGCATTGGGCTCTGTCAGGAGCGCGCTGTGACTCTCAAGTGATGTTCGTCCCCTTTCCAGAGAGTAAAATAAAAAGTATTACCGGCAGTGGATGTGTGTTTTATTAACCGTGAGGGGGGTTTCTTGCATAGTTTTGGTCGAATTTTTGTCGAATCCCCTTTGAATGGCTTGGTGTGCATGTGTATTAAATGTGCCCGTCAATAGCTACCCATGTTTGTATAAATAAACGACAAGGGTGTCTACCGGGATTAGGCACGGTAGGGCATCAGACATGTCAGAGCTTCACTAGTGGTGTAAATACATTCCACGTGGATTCATTGCATGCATAGTCGCCTTATATGAATATCACGCAAATAGTCATGGTGATAGGTACATACGGTTTGTCCAGCCTGTCCTAGGTGTGTCTATAAATATATATTTTTTTAAAATAATAAACAACAGGGGCCGGCCCTGGGGATTGGGGTCAAAAAAATATAATTAGGAGACAGGCCCTGGGGGATGGGGTCATCAGGGCCAATACATTAGAATAAGAAGGGGAACCACACAGCCCCCCTTCTTAAAAAATTAAAATAAATAAAAGACTGGCATCGTGCCAGAGGCCATGCCCCCTCCGTGCAGCACTCTGCAAACGCGCCCCCAACAGGCATCTCCAGTATGCGCCAGGGAGCTGCGCTGCAGAAAGGTGTTCTGAGGCCAAGCCCCTTTTTACACCTCTCTGCAACGCAGCTCTGTGGCGCTTACTGGAGGTACCTAGTGGTCTAGTTTGACCCTAGGGACCCTTAGGATTCAAGGGGACTTAATCTCTCAACTTAGAACAGCCACAGGGCGCGTTTACACAGTGGTGAAGGGAGGGGACAGGGCCTGAGGTGACGTGTGCAAACACGCACTATGGCACGTTTTAAATTGGGGATATAATTTCCCTTCAATACTGAGGGCCCCTGGAGGCTAACTAGCCCACCAAGTGCTTCCAGTAAGCGCCACTGAGCTGCATTGCAGAGAGGTGGTCCAGGCCGTGCCACTTTTTACACCTCTCTGCAACGCAGCTCTGTGGCACTTACTGGAGGTACCTAGTGGGCTAGTTGGACCCTAGGGACCCTCAGGATTCAAATGAACTTAATCTCCCAACTAAAAACGGACACAGGGCGTGTTTACACAGTGGTGAAGGGAGGGGACGGGGCCTGAGTTAACTTGTGCAAAAACGCCCTGTGGCCTGTTTTAAGAGGTAGTTTTAATCCCCATGCCCTATTATATACTAGGGGCTTACAGAGGAGGTCATGCTAATCACAGGGGGACCCCAACGCATAATGTTCCCTAGTGTATGTAGGTGTTTTCACTGTATTCTAAGTGTCTTTTAACATAGCACTGGCTCTAGGACTGGTTAGTCAGACTCAGTTACCACCAGTATCCGTCTGAAAAAGTTGAGGGTACAGGATGATTTTGCAACAAGGCTTCTTTCTGCTCTTCTTTTTGTTCTTTCTGCACGTTATCCTTCTTCCTGCACTTATCTTCGTATTTGAGGACTTCTGTTGCTTCTTTCTGCACTTCTTTTGTTTCTTTCTGTGCATTTTTTCTTCTTTCTTCACATGTCCTATCTCTGTAGGCATAGTTAGAAATTAGCATTTAAAAAACCTTTGAAATTCACAGAAAAAACCATAGGTTTCAGACACGTTATAGTTAGGAATTAGCATTTAAAAAACCTCAGAAATTCACTGAAAAAAACATAGGTTTCAGGGGTGTTATAGTTAGCTGGATTTTTCACTTGTACAAAAACATTGAAATTCCCCCGTTATAGTTAGTTCAGCTAACTATAACTCGCGCGCCCGCAATGCACTGCTGATGATGTCACATATTACATCACTCATGACATGGTCAGTGACATCACTCATGACATCACTGATGACATCTCAAATGACATCACTGATGACATCACTGATGACATCATCCTTGTGATAGAGTGGCAGACCTCCTCTCACCCTAATATAACCTTTGATACACACATTCAAAAATAGAGACTAAATTTTTCAAAACAATGGACATACCAATACCAGTTACAACAACCTCTTCAGTAATTCTAAGATCCACATACACATCCACTCATTCACCAACAGTCCTATACAGTCACTCATACATGTACTCACTCATCATATGTACTCATACACCTATACATCCTGTTACACAATGCCACTCATCCATAGAGTTACTCACACACATAGTCACTCATGCTAATAAAGAATCAAACATACATTTACTTGCATATACAGTTATACACACAACACCACACTTACTTCTATGGAAACTTACACATACTTAGTCTTTTAAACAATCACTTATAGAAACACATACTTATTCATACAGGAACTCTTTCACTCTCTCACTCTCACATATACTCACATATATACACCAATAGTCACATATACTAGTTTAAAACATATGTAGTTACTCATAAAGACACTATTGAGACAGTCATTCACTCACTAACACACCCATACACACACTCATCCACCCATACAGTCCTGCACACATGCTGTGTTCAACACATACAAACAGTGAGTCACTCATTCATGCACCTATGCACTACGTAATACCCCCCACCGAACCATGCAGACACTCAGACTGATACTCAAAAAACCAACTAATAACCTATATAGACACCCATGTAGCTACTCACCAACCCATGCAGCCACTTATACACAAAGTGAGAGACTGATACAGATATTTACATATTTAAACATTACTCACTAAGCCATGTATTCACTATGATACACTTAATCAGTCAGTTACACAATCAATTTTTCAAAAACAAATCATCCATTTAGACACTTATATACCCATTTATTCTTCCATTGACCTTGAGATATACATATATAAAACATATTTAATTTTCAGAAAAACACACATTCACTGGATGATGTCATCAGTGATGTCATCAGTGATGTCATTTGAGATGTCATCAGTGATGTCATGAGTGATGTCACTGACCATGTCATGAGTGATGTAATATGTGACGTCATCAGCAGTGCATTGCGGGCGCGCGAGTTATAGTTAGCTGAACTAACTATAACGGGGGAATTTCAATGGTTTTGTACAAGTGAAAAGTCCAGCTAACTATAACACCCCTGAAACCTATGGTTTTTTCAGTGAATTTCTGAGGTTTTTTAAATGCTAATTCCTAATTATAACGTGCCTGAAACCTATGTTTTTTTCTGTGAATATATATATATATATATATATTACTGCTCCCAAGGTGCCCACGTGGCAGGAAAGCACTCCAGAACCAGCGATGCCTCTCGATGCCCCAGCAGAGGAAAAATGCGGCCAGACGCGTTTCGAGTTCCCATCTCTTTTTCAATGGCCGTTCACCTGTTTCCTGTGGCCAAGTCCCGCCTACATACTCTGCTCCTGCCTCCTGATAGGCGAGTGTGTGACTGGCAGTTCCCACAGAATTGTGGTTAATGTAGTGCGGCACCAAATAAAACCCTGAATGGGTGCCAAAGGATAAGGATCACTGATGCACGCCCTGAATGGGCTGACCCCTCTGTAAACTTCTTCTTGGCTTAGATTCCCTCGAGGAACTGGGGAGATCCCCAGCTGACGACCCGCTTTTGTTAGAGCGGTGGTGCTCTCCTCGCGGCTGGACAAGCCGCGTGTAAATTACTGCTCCCAAGGTGCCCACGTGGCAGGAAAGCACTCCAGAACCAGCGATGCCTCTCGATGCCCCAGCAGAGGAAAAATGCGGCCAGACGCGTTTCGAGTTCCCATCTCTTTTTCAATGGCCGTTCACCTGTTTCCTGTGGCCAAGTCCCGCCTACATACTCTGCTCCTGCCTCCTGATAGGCGAGTGTGTGACTGGCAGTTCCCACAGAATTGTGGTTAATGTAGTGCGGCACCAAATAAAACCCTGAATGGGTGCCAAAGGATAAGGATCACTGATGCACGCCCTGAATGGGCTGACCCCTCTGTAAACTTCTTCTTGGCTTAGATTCCCTCGAGGAACTGGGGAGATCCCCAGCTGACGACCCGCTTTTGTTAGAGCGGTGGTGCTCTCCTCGCGGCTGGACAAGCCGCGTGTAAATTACTGCTCCCAAGGTGCCCACGTGGCAGGAAAGCACTCCAGAACCAGCGATGCCTCTCGATGCCCCAGCAGAGGAAAAATGCGGCCAGACGCGTTTCGAGTTCCCATCTCTTTTTCAATGGCCGTTCACCTGTTTCCTGTGGCCAAGTCCCGCCTACATACTCTGCTCCTGCCTCCTGATAGGCGAGTGTGTGACTGGCAGTTCCCACAGAATTGTGGTTAATGTAGTGCGGCACCAAATAAAACCCTGAATGGGTGCCAAAGGATAAGGATCACTGATGCACGCCCTGAATGGGCTGACCCCTCTGTAAACTTCTTCTTGGCTTAGATTCCCTCGAGGAACTGGGGAGATCCCCAGCTGACGACCCGCTTTTGTTAGAGCGGTGGTGCTCTCCTCGCGGCTGGACAAGCCGCGTGTAAATTACTGCTCCCAAGGTGCCCACGTGGCAGGAAAGCACTCCAGAACCAGCGATGCCTCTCGATGCCCCAGCAGAGGAAAAATGCGGCCAGACGCGTTTCGAGTTCCCATCTCTTTTTCAATGGCCGTTCACCTGTTTCCTGTGGCCAAGTCCCGCCTACTTACTCTGCTCCTGCCTCCTGATAGGCGAGTGTGTGACTGGCAGTTCCCACAGAATTGTGGTTAATGTAGTGCGGCACCAAATAAAACCCTGAATGGGTGCCAAAGGATAAGGATCACTGATGCACGCCCTGAATGGGCTGACCCCTCTGTAAACTTCTTCTTGGCTTAGATTCCCTCGAGGAACTGGGGAGATCCCCAGCTGACGACCCGCTTTTGTTAGAGCGGTGGTGCTCTCCTCGCGGCTGGACAAGCCGCGTGTAAATTACTGCTCCCAAGGTGCCCACGTGGCAGGAAAGCACTCCAGAACCAGCGATGCCTCTCGATGCCCCAGCAGAGGAAAAATGCGGCCAGACGCGTTTCGAGTTCCCATCTCTTTTTCAATGGCCGTTCACCTGTTTCCTGTGGCCAAGTCCCGCCTACATACTCTGCTCCTGCCTCCTGATAGGCGAGTGTGTGACTGGCAGTTCCCACAGAATTGTGGTAAATGTAGTGTGGCACCAAATAAAACCCTGAATGGGTGCCAAAGGATAAGGATCACTGATGCACGCCCTGAATGGGCTGACCCCTCTGTAAACTTCTTCTTGGCTTAGATTCCCTCGAGGAACTGGGGAGATCCCCAGCTGACGACCCGCTTTTGTTAGAGCGGTGGTGCTCTCCTCGCGGCTGGACAAGCCGCGTGTAAATATATATATATTACCTACTGGCGGTCGCCAGTAGGTAGTTATAGTTAGGACCCTGTTTCCATAGGAAAACCGCAACATTCTATTTGGAATAACTTTGGCGCCGGTCGACGAATCCTCGCGAAATTTTCAAAATAGGTGGGGCGCTCCGCTCCGCTCCTACCCTGAAAGTCTCGGGGGGATTCGTCAAGCAGGGGCTGAGAAAAAAGGGGGGTCCCAAAACACTTTTTTCCCATGCATTTTTCCATAGGACCTTTAGACACAGCTACAGCCCGAACGGCTGAACAGAGTTACTTGAAATTTGGCAGAGAGGTAGTCCTCAGGTCAAGGAAGTGCCTTTTGTAGGTCTGGTGTAAATCTGTTCAGTAGTTCCTGAGAAAATAGCATTTAAATCAATATATATATCTGTGGCAGCTTACGGTGCGCTTACGGTGCGCTTACCGTACGCGCACGCCGCCGTGCGCGAGCGCGATTCTGATTGGCTGTTAGATCTTAGTAAACATTCCAATCGGTCGAAACCAGGAAGTGGCGGCCGCCATTTTCTCTCTCGCAGTCTGAGGGGGTGTAAAACAAAGGTGGATAACGTGAAAAGGGGGCAGGCTGGACAGTTCCTGACCCCCTAGCCTTTGTCAGGGGGTCTCAGAAGGACCCCTACGGGCAAAAAATTAATTACATTTTTTTTTTTAAAAATCGCCGAATGCGCGCAGCGTACGCGCACGGCGTAAACGGAGAAATTTCGCGAAATTCGCGGAATTACGCGTACCGTGCGCGCACGGTTAAAAAAAAATTCTAAAAAGGAAAGCTTAAAAAAAAAAAAAAAAAAATTGTGAGGTAAGGTTGGCTCTTAAAAGAGCCGTTGGGTTCATAGAGGGATGGAGGAAAGAAAGAATGGGAATATTATGAGCGTCTACAAACGTGCTGGTCTATCTTATTGTTAATAAGGGGAACACTGGTCTCCCCAAAAACAATAAGACCAGAACACGTTATACACCTCATTACAACCCTCCCAAATCGAGAGTTGACGTCCAGAGGAGCAGAAGAAGGTGATGCTCCCACCTCAGAGGAAGGGCTCAGCTGAGCTGCCGATGATGTACTCGGCTGAGCTTCTGAGGCTGGGCTCTGGTGACTTACTGAAGAGTTTTCTCCAGTATGTCGATCAAAGGTCCTGGGATGTTTATCCCTAAGGTGTCTCATCATAGAGTGATTTCCAAAGGAATACTTTTTCCTAGGATTTCCTCTTAATAAAACACGGTCACAAAGTGTGCAAGTGACCAGTGGAGCATTGACCTTTTTCTCCCCCTCTGGAAAAGTAAAATACTCCCATACAAAAGAAGTCTTCTGTTTCCTCCTTCTCTGGATGATGGTGGTGCTGCTAGCCTCACTCTCAGAAGAGGTCTGCTGTTCTGCCATTGTATCCCAAAGACAATTCAGCTCCTGCTCCTAGAGAATCACAAGCAGTAATGAGAGGAATGGGTGTAGTGTGGGAAGTTTCTGGAACTGAAAGTAGTTTCAACCAATGAAAAGTGTTCTTTCAAGCAGTAATGAGGGGAATGGGTGTGGTGTGGGAAGTTTCTGGAACTGAAAGTAATTTCAACCAATGAAAAGTGTTCTTTGTGGATCACATGACCTACCGTGCGCGCTCCGTAAGCTCACGGTACGCGCTCGTAAACAAGTACGCATGCGCAAACGTGACGCTTACGGAGCGCTTACGGAGCGCGTACGTAAGATGCACTCGCGCATGCGCATTACACGCCCCTGCGTAACCGCGACGTTGCTTCCGCGTGTATGCGTACGTCACGCACGTATCACGTAGGCGCGCTGTACTTATGACGTGCTGAGCACGTAGCGTCAGCTTACGGTACGCGTATCCTATTACGTACGCGCACCGTACTTATGACGTACGGAGCGCGTACCGTCAGCTTACCGTACGCGCACGGAAAAAAATGCATAAAAAAAAAAAAAACCTTTCCATAATGCAGGATATAGTACATATATTATTTTATACATAGGTTTACAAAAAATATCCAAAAAAAATTTGCATTTAAAAAACCGTACAAATTGACTGAAAACACCATGGGTTTCACACACGTTATAGTTAGGAATTAGCATTTAAAAAACCTTGCAAATTCACTGAAAAAACCATAGGTTTCACACATGTTATAGTTAGCTGGAAATTTTACTGATAAAAAACCAATGAAATTCCCCCGTTATAGTTAGTGCAGGCAACTATAACTCACGCGACCGTACTCCTCTGCTGATGCTAATACTGTATTTAGACACTTATTTGCCCATGTCTTCTTCCATTAAATTTTAGCTATACATATATTACAAATATTTTTTTTTCATAAAGACACATATGTCATCAGCAGAGGATTGCGGTCGCGTGAGTTATAGTTGCCTGCACTAACTATAACGGGGGAATTTCATTGGTTTTTTATCAGTAAAATTTCCAGCTAACTATAACATGTGTGAAACCTATGGTTTTTTCAGTGAATATATATATATATAGTGTTTTTTTAAACTGCGTTTTATATAGCGCAAACTTGACCAGAAGGTATCGGGTATCGGAGCACTTTACATAGCACCAGTTGCGTTACATGAGTATACATTCATTTTTGTTAGGCACGTGGAGATTAAGTGATTTGCCCAGATTCACAGGATGTTCAGCGTCATTGCCAAGACTCGAACCTGATTCCCCAGATTCGAGGTTGTATATATAGATATATAGATATATATATATCTATCTATATATGGACAATGGTTGGCTGAATGAAAAAGTAGTGTTTTGAAATTGCCGGTAGTATGCAGTGATTTACCATTCACTGCTGCAAGTCTGGCTGTCAAGAAATATATGATAACTGTGAGAAGTTGGCCTGGCATATGCTGGTCACTAGTTATAGTGGCCACCTTGCACCAGTCCAATTCGACTCTTATGGTAGATAGGTTTAAGACAACTTTTAAAGAAAGCTATCCTAGTGGTAGCTGTGGAGAGCAGCCTCAGGCTAAGTCTCAGAGGAATGTAAAGCAGCTCGTTTTACCTTATAATCTCTTGAATTACCAAATGAAAGGACACCACACAGGTATATATATCAAATATATATGTATTTATTACTAGACACACTCTTCTAATGTCTTTATGAGATTAGAAGTCAGGAACATATGCAAATATCAACGTTTCACAATAAGTTAAGCACAAATATGGCTGGGGCCCTAGGGGCGTACCAGACTATATACTAAAAAAGAGGTTTAGGAATGTCGACTTGCAGAGGGACAAGGCCTAGGGCCTGTAGAATCGCTGGGGCTGATGCTGGGTTTGCCTCTCAGTGCGGTGAAAAGGAGAGAGCTGGTCCTGTGCCCTGCCTTGGTCCCGTTTGAGATGTTTTTGTGGAGGGCGCAAGGCTTAGAGGCTCAGTGCTCGGTGCAGGTGTGGATTTGCAGGTCGTTCCCTTGATTACGATAAACGAAGGCGGCAAGAGGGAGGCGTGTGTACTGCTCCGGACCTGCCTGATACTCGGCCCCCGTCTCTGCACCTTCTCTTTTTTTTTTTCTTCTCCTGCTTGGCTGTTGGAATGCAATCAAGAGCACTGAGTGTAACGCTTGGAGGGGGTTAAAGCAGGACAGCGATGCTGCTACATGACTCCGGTTCTGCTTGGTACAAGGAGAAAAGGTAAAAGAAAAAGGGGGAGTTCCTCCGGTGGCTGCAACAGGCTGAGCAAAACAGAAAATAAGGACCAGGAAGGACTCTTTACCAACAGTAATTAGGGGAGTCTTTGCCACAAAACCTGCCACGACTTTGACCAGGAAACACTCACCATTGCTGGGTCTCCAGTATTGCCACTGCCTTCGCTGCCACAGCCGCCATTGAGACACGGCTCCACCTCCTGTGAGGAGGGGGCTGTGCGTGTGCTGGACTTCATTTCCCAGCATCCTCTGGGGGTAAGCACACCGGAACCTGACGCCGCAGCGCCAAGGAGGCGTATAAAACCTTGACAGTGCTTCCGCCTGTGCCTGCCTGTGCCGTCTGTGCCCGTCAGAGACCTTAAGAGGCCAGGCAGGGCCACCTTATTAACATCTTGTGCCTTGGAAACTATATGTTTATAGTTTATAGTTGTATTGGTGGTCCAGTGTGTGCGGGACAAGGGTCCTAATTGGCACAGTTAAATAATCGATCTGATCAGTAGACTACTTGCCACCTTTTCAAAACAGTACATTGCAGCTGAACTTACACATTCAGAGGGTTGTTGACCCGGCTATCTACTAATGTGCAGTTTAAGGCTGACCCTGTTGGGATTTTGGTCCTCGAATCGCGATGACTAAAGAGAGATTTAAACCAGACAATGTGGGAGGGAGCCTAAAAGGAACACTGGATGCTTTCTTTATCAGGGCAGAATCAGCCTTGGACCAAGAAATCAGTTCTGCCAAAAGAAGACTTTCCTTGGACTCCAACACAGCCCAAAAAATATTGTCCATGGGGGGTTTAGCCAAGACAGAGAATCCGAAGGCTGTTACCCCGAAAAATGTAGACATTGTTGTTACTTCCCACAGATCGGCAGAGAAAGCCTGCGCTGAGGCAGGAGTAATTATGTCACCTACCAAGGAAATTACATCTGTAATTGTAATAAATGGAGTGGAGGAGGAAGAATCGGGCCAATCCATGTTGGCATCTACGTCATCATTAAGGGGGGAAGGAGCGGGGGAAGAGGGGGCTGAGAGGGCAGAGGCACCAGAGCCCTGTGGGCTGCCACCTTTGGAACCCGCAGAGGTTCTAACACGATCCAAAAGGGCGCGTTTAGATAAACACATGTCTAGTAGAGATGTCATGCCCGTAAGTGTCCCCACAGCCTTAGCCAAGAGCGCACGAGGGGGAGGACGAAATAAGACTACCAGAAATGTGAATAAGAAAGAACCATCAAAAGGAGGATAGGCCCAAAGGGCCCAAAGGGACCCCAGAAGCCACAGGCTTCTTGCAGTGTTCTAAATGCAGAGGGATGGATCCGGGCAATGAGGAGGACTCACCATTATGGCTAAGACTGGAATTATTAATCACTAATCAACTAGCACCCCTCTACATGAAAATTAGCGCGCTCGAAGAAAATATGGCCAGATTGGCAGCACAGTGGACGGGCCCATCCACATTAGTCACTCCCCGACCTATAGCAGCTCAGGATATGGACACCCGAGGTAGCGAGGGTACGGGAGGAGTACCACAAGGGGATCTTCCGCAGAGAGAGAGGAATAGTACCCACTCAGGTAGTGCGCAAGCAGAACATCCGGGGACTGGTAGAAACGAAGACACCAGAAGGAAGCAGAGCGTTCTGTCCACTAGGAACGAAGGGCATATGATGCCACAACAAAGTGGGACAACAGGAAAGAGGGCTCAGGGGGGCCAGGGGGGATGGGACTGGTGCAATTGTAGTGAATGAGCCAGTAGGGAGCGAGTTTGTCAAGGGCACGATGAACCTCCCTGTTATGGATCTTCTTCCCGCCGCAAGCCCTTATACAATAGTTCTGACAGGGGTTCCTACTTCTACTGAAATTTGTGAAGAAACACCCCAGATGCTAATCAACAAGGCACACATTGGTTAAGTAAAAACACACATTTTAAACTGGAGCACTATAGGGAAATTTTAATAGCAAGAAGGGTGTCTTGAAAGAAAGTGTTTTGAAGGAGACACAGTGATCGTAAATTTTAGATCACCAGGGCTGGTACAGGACCACCTTGCCTATCCCCGGGGTGGCCTCAGGGGGGAGAATGACTCATTCATCCAAATGTTACGGCTGGGTTTCTTTTATAGGGACCCTTGGACAAGTTCCCGAAGAGAGGTCGATAGGCAAACGTATAGTGGGGTGATTGGAAGTGGGCCCTTGTCTTTTACAAAAAATCGTTTTGCTCCTCTGGCAAAGACATTGATTGACATGAACGGAGCTCTCGCCGCGGCGACTCCCCCGCCGAAGCATTTGCTCCGTGCATATATTCTAGTGGAGGCCTCCCAGTAACCCCAGAATGTACACAAACACCCGTTCCCATGGAAAGTGATATGGTTAGCTGTCCTAAAGAGGACATAGGCCAGACTATAGGAGCCCATTAGACTACCCGGGGCGGTCAGACATTGCCGAGCACAAGTACCATGATCCAAGACACTATAAAAGTTTTATCATGGAACGTAGCGGGGCTGTCAGCAAAATAAAAAAAATGATGAATGGGTGGCTTATATAAAAAAGTTCCAGGTCATATGTTTACAAGAGACATGGGAATGGAACAGAGACCAGCTAGCTCTTGAAGGCTTTAAAATGTTCTTTGTCCCGGCAAGGAAAGGGCGGTCAGGAAGAGCTAAGGGCGGGCTGATGATCTATGCGGATTTAAAACTGAAAGGGACATGGGTAGACCTGAGCTGGAACTCTGATGTTGTACAAGGGCTAAAATTATGTATGAGGGGCCAGAACACATTATTCGTGAACTTTTATAATGC
This sequence comes from Triturus cristatus, assembly GCF_964204655.1. Classification (NCBI taxonomy): domain Eukaryota; kingdom Metazoa; phylum Chordata; class Amphibia; order Caudata; family Salamandridae; genus Triturus; species Triturus cristatus. Next base: position 1,200,143,510 of record NC_140593.1, read on the forward strand.
TATAGTTCCAAGGTCACCACTCATAAATTTTAGAGAATTGGGCAAAAGGCTGGAGGGAGAAACTGACCAAGAGGGATGCAAGTACGAATGGGTGCTTGCAGGTGATTTTAATTGTCACCTTTGTCCAGATGTGAAAAACACACGGGGTGTCTGGTACTCCTGTCCGTTGGAAGAGGGCCTCATTTAGAACACACTGCAGAGGGAAAAGTGCTCAATAAGGTGTTGGAAAGGCATGACCTCCAACACACCATGGATTTAATAAATAGAGATGATGAAGGGCGGTTAAACCCAACTTTTAAAGGAAGAGGCTGTGATTCAGTCATTGATTTTATTTTTGTATCTCACATAATGAAGCAGGAGCTTTTGGGGTTCGAAATACAATATAGTGCATTTAGTGACCACAATCCCTTAGTTATTGTCCTGAGGGACCCAAACACCGCCAACACCCTCAACAAAAGAGGTCTGAAAGGGGAGCTAATGGCGACTGATCAGGGTAAAAGGCTGAGATGGTCCAAAATTGACGTTGATGCCTTTTATGAAGCACTAATGGCAGACAAAGACCATCATATAGGAATCTTGAAGTGACTGGGGTCGAGCTGGTTAAGGCCTACGAAGGGGCAACACTGCACATTGATAGACTCCTCAGGGTCAAGTCCGGAAAAAAGAACCTAGGGAACATGGGTGGTTTGACCAGGCTTGTTCTAAGGCTCTGAGAGAGCTGAAATTGGCTTTGAAATCCTGCTGAGGGATAAAACCAGGGTTAAGGCGTGTCGAGGGTTATACAAAGATGCGGTTAAGCGCCGTAAATCTTTGATGCAACAGCAGGCGTGGGAGAACCTGAGGGAAGCAGTAGATACTAAAAATATGACGGCATTTTGGAAAACCATAAATGACCCTTGCTTCCAAGTCAGGGATAAACCCAAGATTGTAAACTACATCCTGGCGGAGACCTGGCATGAGCACTTTAAAGGTCTATATAATCTTAGCACCCAGGAAGATTGCCTTGTGACCAATGAAGGGCCAGGAAGGGGGGAACCCACAGTTTTCTCTCTTAATGAGATTAAGGGCGGCATAGAAGGATTGGCCAGAAATAAAGCGCCGGGTCAAGATGGTGTCCCCCCGGACTTGTTCTTAGCGTATGCAGAGTTGTGGGCTCCGATTTTAACTAGGGTTATAAACACTGTAGTGTGCACGGGCATGCCTGAATCTTGGTCAACAGCCATAATTGTGCCAATCTTTAAAAAAGGTAACAGGGAGAGCCCGTCCTGTTACAGGCCCATTTCCCTGATAGATGTGTCCGTGAAAGTTCTTGGCAAGGTTATACTTAACCGTCTATTAGATTGGTCAGAAGAACACAAGATCATAACGGACACACAATATGGTTTCAGGGCCGGCCGGTCTACAACGGACCAATTTCTCAACCTGTATCTCCTGACCGCCAAGTACACGATAGCGAGCCAAGGAACTGCGTACTTGGCGTTCATGGACCTCACAGCCGCATTCCATCGGGTAAACAAGAACAAACTGTCTGAACTTATGGAGGGACTGGGAGTGGCTCAGGGCCTAGTAAATATTCTGAGATCCCTACACATGAATACCCATGCCCAGGTTAGGTACAAAGAGGAGGGCAGTTTGACAGATCAGTTCCCCTGTACGAGGGGAGTTAGACAGGGCTGTATTTTAGCACCTTTTTTATTCACCCTCTATATTAACGGCTTAGAGAAAGATCTGGCTGGGCTGGGAGTGGACTCGCCTAAGATAGGCCACAGGGAGGTTCAGGTTCTGCTCTACGCAGATGATGCGGTACTTCTGGCCCAAACCCTGCGTGGCCTACAAACTTTGTTAGACGGTTTTATCCACTTCATGGAGAGCCTGGATTTGGCAGCAAACCTAGCCAAATCCTACATAATGGAGGTAGGGAAGGCGCCCAAAAAGAAATATAAATACTCGATTGGGGCACACTGTATTGAAAAAGTTCAGTCCTTCTCATACCTAGGGTTATTGGTTGACTCCAGGCTTAATTTGAAACCATTGCTGGAGGATAAATGTCGTTCACTAACCAGAAGCATGGGGGCAATCATGAATCACGCACATAGGCTGGGCCGTTGGGCTCCTGACCAGATCCTGATTCTCCACAATTCAATATGTTCCGCCAAAGTTCTCTACGGCAGTGAGGTCTGGGGCTTTGTGGACGCAAAGTCGCTCCATACCGAAGAGAATAAACTTTTAAGAAGACTATTGAAAGTGCCACAAAGTACCCCGGGCTTCATTGTACATGAAGAGCTGGGTGTTGCCCACATCGAGGACAGGATAAAACTAAAACCGGTTAGCTGTTGGATTAAGATCTGGTCAAACCCAGAGGCGGCCCTGACAAGAGATATCATTCAGGACTGCCTGGCACGGGACAAAGGGATGAATATCCCATGGCTCAAATATGTTAGAGATTCTCTTAAGGCAACGGGTCACCTGGAACTTTTTACTCACCCTACTAAAATCTTGGCAAAGGATAAGACCATTGTTAAAGGGGAGTTTTTGGATTTACTGGGTTCTATCAGGGAAGACCAAGAGATAACAAAACCCGCAGTGAGAAGCCACATACTGACGAAATCTTGCCCGGGCATCGAACCGTACCTGTATTTCATCCACAGTGACCAGGATAGGTTCCTTATGACACGCTTCAGGTTGAACTTCATACATCACAGCCTAGCAGTGCCTGCAGGTTTTACTAAAACGGTGGAGCAGAAGGGTCCCTGCGGCTGCGATCTCCGATCTCCGCAGGACACCCTTCACTTTGTGCTGTTATGCCCGTATTATATGCTACCAAGGAAACATTTTTTACAAAGAGTTTTAAAAAAAGCTGGTTTTAGACAGGCTAAGGTAGCTTTACTGTACCTGAAACTTTCTGCAGATATTTTAACATTGCACTGTATTGTAAACTTTCTAAGAGTAGCGATGCGCCTTAGGAAGACAAGAGGGGATATCTGAACTATGTACTATGAATGTTTTTTTCCCCTTTTTATGATACTGGAACACTTTAACAACCTTTGGCTGTTTATATAATGCATATGCACTTTACTGAATCTGACTCATTATCATCGGTAGGCCCCACGTCCCCTATGTATTGCACATGCACTTTTAGTAAATTACATAATTTTAGACGTGCTTTCTGACCCACTGAGGAAGTCTGGGGGGAAAATGGAGCGCTGTTTGTACTGTAATGCTGTTTTAACCAGAATAACTGCCCGTTTTTTACATTGTAATGCTCATCTCTTTTTATCTAATGGCTTGTACTGTATTTTTCATCTGTGTTTTTATGGCCGTTTCGGCCGAAATAAAGATTTTTCCCTCTGTCTCTCTCGCTGGGGCTTCACTAATCCACCCAAGGCAGGTAAGTAAAACACCCACGGGAGACGCGTGCAGTGTGAGAACACAGCCGCGGGTTCCCTATTCATTTCAATGGAGCAAGTCGCGGTTGGATTTTTAAAGTTTAAGGGTACTTCTAGGAAGTCTACAAGCAAGTCAAGTACAAGGTAAGTAGTTCGAGGGCCAACACCCACAGGAGCAGCGGAGTGCATGAGTTACCTCAGCCAGGGAAGCCGGGTGCATAGGTGTCTTTTGGTGTCGGATCGTGTCGTCGTTTTCAATGGAAGCCGAAGAAGTTTTGCTGCTTGTGAAGACTGAAGAAATGTCCGGTGGAATCCAAGACTGGATTCAAGATAAAGAAGACCTGAAAGCAGAAGGGACAGTGTTCACAGTCACTTGCCAGTGATCCAGGGCAAGGAAGATGGATGCCCACGGAAGTCGGGTGATATCAGGTGATCAAGGGTGTTTTGACTCTTCAGCCTCGAGGTCCAGGAGGCGTCGAGGACAACCAGGAGCTGGATTCGGAGTGTCCCACAAAGTCTGCAGCTTACTGAGGTGTCAACAACCGGATTGGAGCCAACAAGCCTTGGCAACAGCAAGTCTTGTGGAAATTGAAGAAAGTCAGCGGTGCAGACCAGCAAGGTCCGAGGGACTCACCCGGCAAGGGTAAGTGAGAGCAGGGCTGGAGCAACCAGGGGAGCCCTTCAGTTTGATGAGAAAATCTTCAGGGGACCCATAAGCCAACAGGCAAGGGATCGCAAAGATGCCTCATGAGGATTCACTTCACAGGAGCCCACGGTCACTCGGGATGAGGTAGGCCTCTGATTTTCAAGGGAAACTTGCTGGAGGCTTGGACCACACGTGGTCTAATGCACAAGTTCGTAGAGCATCATGAAGGGGTTGCACTTGACAATAGTGCACGGTACCCGGGTATTGCTGTTCCTCGTCACTCGTGGGGTCCACTCCCCTCAGCTTTGCTGGGAACTCACAATGGCCATTGAGAAGTCAGGAAATCTACTTCTGGGGCTGCAGGGACATTGGACTCTGGCGGGAGTGGGAAAGTTTGCGACTGTTGATTAGAGTTTTTGGTGCCTGCCAAGCAGGGGAGTCATTCCTTGACTCCAAGGGAGATTCTTCTGTCTTCCAAAGGTAGTGGAACGTTGAAGGGCCTGGATTCTTCTTGTAAAGCGTCGTCCAGGGACATCTAGTTTGCAATGGCAAGGGTTCCCTATCTTATACTAAAGGAAAGGGAGGGACTAGCTTTATGACCACTCCTCTGGGAGGGTCAGGGTAGGGGGTGGTTACACCCACTTCCCTTTGTCCAGTTTCACGCCAGAGCAGGGACAGGTAGCCCTTGAACCGGTTTAGCTGGCATATGCATAGAGGAGCCTACTGCTCCCCCAGTGCCGGACTTCAAAGCACTCTAGGAGTGCACCCACCCAGCCCCAATACACTAAATCCTGTCTGGAAGGTGGTGACACCTCCCTGTGACAGGATGCCTATTGTTGGGCCTCCTCCACTGCGAGTTTCAGTCAGCAGCAGGAGGGCAGCCCAGTGTCTGTGCTGGTGGCATCCATTTTGTGATGCCAGAGCTCTTTCAGATTTCTACCGTGTTTCCACAGTGGGTACATTTCGTCCCCTCTAGAAGGGTGGGATCATACTCCCACACCAGTTACTGGTGTGGGGGTATGATTCCAAGTTGTTTGACACCAAACACAACATGTTTTGATGCAGTCATTCCAAAGTTAGCATTTACCGGTAGGTTATAATGCACTTAAGAGTATATGGTTTAACCGCATCCACAAACACCCACAGAGAATAGACTCTGCCAGCTGCAGAGGGGTCCTGCTCATGCAGAGGCACCCCCTCACATTGTAAACCAAGCACCCTGCCCTCAGGATTTATAGGGCCTGCCTTAGGGGTGACTGATAGGTTTATATGTGTGTGTATGGTGAGATATAGGAACCTATACCTCAGTGAGGAGTGCTAACACTACCTCACCCAGGCTGCAGTAGCAGGCCTGTGGTGTCAGATTTAGTCTGCTTCCCAGGGGTGGCATAATACATGCTTCAGCCCCTGGTAGGCCTGTGAAGTACCAATGCCCTAGGTAACTAAGGTACCATGTGCTCGGGGCTCATGAGGTACCACAGTATCCAATCACTAGTGCATCTAATATGCACTCCAAGTTGTTTAGAGAGAACAGAGAGACTGGGGCCATGATTAGCAGGGAACCAGCCAGCCTATAGCCAGAAACCAGTGTTAACATCAGAAAAAAGTGGGGGCAACATAAGTGCAGATCCTACTCTCCTACAATAACAGACATTGTCTTCCAGTTTGTCCTCAGTAGTCTCTTATTGTTTCTGAGGGACAGTGTGTGATGGACCGGAAGTAGGAAGCATTCCTTGACGGTGGCATAGCCACAAGGGGTAAAATCGACAAAACCATTTCTGTACCTAACTGTAACTTAGGTACATCAATAAAACCATTGGCATGAGAAAATCCCATTCTTTTACCTAAATGTCTAGGCCTGCATTGATACTTGTGAATATGAGACACTCCAAGAAACCCGGTAGTACTCAGAGAATGTTTGGCGTACCTTGAGAACTCCTAAAAGTTGAAAATGTACTCCTACTCTTGGGTAATCCTTCAGGTGTGCGTTTCCCATTTTCATCTTGCGGCTTTTGCAAAGCTTTTGCAAACTGGGTATCACAGATGCCATATTCGTCCCTGAAACCTGGCTCTCGCCCACCAGCACTGAATCCACTCGTATTCTCAATGTCCTCCTTCCAAAGGACCACAGTCCTTCAAATGTGACTGATGACGCCTTTCCGTCATCAGTGTTCCGTCATTAGTGTTGCCCTGCATGCTCCAACGGCAGCTGTTGTTCTGCTCCTATGAGTTTGAGAAAGACCTCTTTAGACCATAACATGTGGATGAGCTGCTATGCCTTAATTAAAACGCTTCTAACTGCATCCGATGGAGGGCTAGCATCTACTTTGTGGCAAAAGGACTGTGTTGGATTTAGCACCTGGCTGCTTGGCTTCGCACTGTTCAGTGTACAGAGAGTGACTCTTGGAGAAGTCAGGGTTGGAGAACATTTACAACTTTTTTGGGTCCTTTAAGGCTGCTGGACCGTTGCAAGTGCAGTGTGAGAATAGCAATGGGCTTACTTACTCTTTTTTGGGTGGTTAATTGTAATGGCCTGTATCTCAATAAACCCCTCCTTACTTTTCCCATTTTGTATAATCATATATATATATCCAAAATACATCCGCTCCTTCTGGACAGCCAGCCCCATGGAAGGTGGCGTACACGCCGGCGAAGCAACCGGCAAATTAACTCTAATTAACCAAAGTTTCGTACGCTCTCAGGCAGGTAAAAAGCACGACCAAAGTAGAAGTGATCAGGTTTATTTCATGACGCGTTTCGACTGTGAGCAAGGCTGCGGACGCAGTCGAAACGCGTCATGAAAAAAACCTGATCACTTCTACTTTGGTCGTGCTTTTTACCTGCCTGAGAGCGTACGAAACTTTGGTTAATTACATATATATATATATATATATATATATATATATATATACATATATATATATATATATATATATATATATATATATATATATATATATATATATATTCACTGAAAAAACCATAGGTTTCACACACGTTATAGTTACGAATTAGCATTTAAAAAACCTTGCAAATTCACTTAAAAAACCATAGGTTTCACACATGTTATAGTTAGCTGGACATTTCACTCGTAAAAAACCAATGAAATTCCCCCGTTATAGTTAGTGCAGGCAACTATAACTCACGCGACCGCAATCCTCTGCTGATGACGTCAGATATTACATCACTGTATTTAGACACTTATTTACCCATGTCTTCTTCCATTAATCTTTAGCTATACATATATTACAAATATTTATTTTTCATAAAGACACATATGTTATCAGTGATGTAATATCTGACGTCATCAGCAGAGGATTGCGGTCGCAAAAGGTATTCAAAATAGAATTTTGAGATTTCCTATGGAAACTAGGTTGTAACTATAACTATCTACTGGCGACCGCCAGTAGATAATATACATATATATATATATTCATATTTTTTTTACACACATATCAATGCCTATATATATATATATATATATATATATATATATATTATCTACTGGCAGTCACCAGTAGATAGTTATAGTTAGGACCGTGTTTCCATAGGAAATCTGAAAATTCTATTTTGAATAACTTTGGCGCCGGTTGACGGATCCTCGCAAAATTTTCAAAACTAATGGGGCGCTCCGCTCAGCTCCTACCCTGAAAGTCTCGGGGCGATTCGTCAAGTGGGGGCCGAGAAAAAAGGGGGGTCCCAAAACGCATTTTCCCCATGCATTTTCCCATAGGACCTTTAGTCGAAGGTACAGCCCGAACGGCTGAACAGAATTACTTGAAATTTGGCAGAGAGGTAGTCCTCAGGTCAGGGAAGTGCCTTTTGCAGGTTTGGTGTCAATCTGTTCAGTAGTTCCTGAGAAAATAGCATTTAAAAGCATATAAATATCTATAAGCGTGTACCGTGCGCGCACCGTGCGTGAGCGTAATTCTGATTGGTGGTTACATGTTAGTCAACGTTCGAATCGGTCGAAATCAGGAAGTGTCGGCCGCCATTTTGTTTGTTTTCAGTGCGAGAGTGAAAAAGGAAGATGGAGAACGTGAAAAGGGGGCAGGGTAGAGAGTTCCTGACCCCCTAGCTCTGAAGGACCCCGAAGGCAGAAATTATTTTTTAATTTTTTTTTTTTAAAAATTTAATACGTAGTTTATTGTAAAATAAATATATAAAAAAAATAATAATACAAACATAACTGAGCATTTTAAAAACCGTACAAATTCACTGAAAAAACCATAGGTTTCATACACGTTATAGTTAGGAATTAGCATTTGAAAAACCTTGCAAATTCACTTAAAAAACCATAGGTTTCACACATGTTATAGTTAGGTGGATATTTCACTCGTAAAAAAACAATGAAATTCCCCCGTTATAGTTAGTTCAGATAACTATAACTCGCGCGACCGCCAGTGATGTCATGAGTGATGTCACTGACCATGTCGTGAGTGATGTAATATGTGACATCATCAGCAGTGCATTGCGGGCGCGCGAGTTATAGTTATCTGAACTAACTATAACGGGGGAATTTTATTGGTTTTTTACGAGTGAAATATCCACCTAACTATAACATGTGTGAAACCTATGGTTTTTTAAGTGAATATATATATATATATATACACAAAAGAAAGCGCCATAACCTGGTTCTGGAAAACAAGGCTTTATTTAAATTAGCACAGGCAACAACAATGGTGAGGCACCTGACGCGTTTCAGCAAATTGCCTTCCTCAGAGGTGCATCACATGTGCAGTGTCCCAGGTGTAGATAGTGAAGTCACCTGCCTGACTGCTGCCGTACTGCAAGTCCCATAATTCATCAGGAGCCTCGGTGGAATACCCGTGCAGTCATGGTGATGTTTGGCCACACTGTCAGCTCCAGCGTGATGTTGCAGGTAAGTACGGTGCTTGGGCAGACACTGGTGCACACAAGCTCTTTGTTGTAACCCTACAATGTCCATAAGGCGCTGTATCCAGAACCCGCCAAGCAGAGGCATCAGCCTCACTCTGCTCCCTTTCTCACCTTCCACTGTAATAATCACAGGTAAATCCTCAGGCTCACAGTGAGGAAAGGGAGCCGAGTGAGGCTGATGCTAGGCTAGTCCCTCCCCTATCTTTACTATAAGATACCAAGCATTGCCAATGCAATTCAGATAACCCTGGACGGCGCTCTACAAAGAAGAATCCTGGCCCTTCGACGTTCCACTACCTTTGGAAGACAGAAGAATCTCCCTTGGAGTCAAGGAGTGACTCCCCTGCTTGGCAGGCACCAGAAACTTGAATCAACGGTTGCAAACTTTCACGCTCCCGCCAGAGTTCGAAGTCCCTGCTGCCCCAGAAGTGGATTTCCTGACTTCTCGATGACCCCTGTGAGTCCCCAGCGAAGCTGTGGCGAGTGGACCCCACGAGTGACGAGGAACAGCAATACCCGGGGACCGTACACTATTGTCGAGTGAAAAACCCTAAACAACGTTCCAAGAACTTGTGCATTGGACCATCTGTGGCCCAAGCCTCCAGCAGGTCTTGCACCAAAAATCAGCTGCCTACCTTGTCCCGAGTGACCGTGGGCTCCTGTGAAGCATTTCCTGAGGCGGCATCTTTGCGGTCACTTGCCCGTTGGCTAGTGAGTCCCCCGAAGACTTTCTCATCAACTTCAAGGGCTCTCCTGGTTGCTCCAGGCCTGCCCTCACTTACCCTTGCTGGGTGAGTCCATCAGACCTTGCTGGTGTGCACCATCGTCTATCTTCAGTCTACACGAGACTTGCAGTTGCCAAGACTTGTTGGCTCCAATCTGGTTGCCGACACCTCCATCAGCTGCAGACGTTGTAGGACACTCCGAATCCAGCTGCTGGTCATCGTCGATCTCTCCTGGACCTCGTGAGCGAAGAGACAAAACTCCATCAACAGCCTGAAAAGACGCGATATCAGTGGTCATCCATCTTGCTGGCCACCGGTCACTGGCAAGTGACCTTGAACACTGTCCCCGCAATTTTCAGGTCTTCTCCATCTTCAGTCCATCTTCGGATTCCAGCGGACACCTCTCCAGTCGTCGCAAGCAGAAAGTCTTCAGTGGTCTCCATTGAAAACAGCATCTCGACCCGACACCAAAAGACACCTATGCACCCGGCTTCCCTGGGTGAGGTAACTCGTGTATTCTGGTGCCCAAGTGTGTGTTGGCCTTCGAAGTACTTACCTTGTAAGTGGCTTGCTTGTTGAGTTCCTCAATGTGCCCTAAAACTTTTAAATACAAAACGCGACTTGCTCCATTGAAACTAATAGGAAACCCGCGGCTGTGTTTAGACACTGCAAGCGCCTCCCGTGGGCTTGTTACTTACCTGCTAACACTGCAGTAGTGAAGCCCCAGCGATTCCCAAGGCCCTAGGCTTTGTCATTTTGCAAGTCGTCTTTGTTAACCCATTTTTTTAGTATATGGTCTGGTACGCCCCTAGGGCTCCAGCCATATTTGTGCTTAATTTATTGAGAACTGTTGACATTTGAATGTGTACTTGTCTTCTAATCTCATAAAGAGATTAGTAGAGTGTGTCTAGAAATAAATACATATATATTTGATATATATACCTGTGGGGCGTCCTTTCATTTAGTGATTCAAGAGATTATAAGCGAAAACAAGCTGCTTTACATTCCTCAGAGACTTAGCCTGAAGGCTGCTCTCCACAGCTACCACTAGGATAGCTTTCTTTAAAAGGTTGTCTTAAACCTATCTACCATAAGAGTCGAATTGGACTGGTGCAAGGTGGCCACTATAATTAGTGACCAGCATATGCCAGGCCAACTTCTCACAATTTTCATTCCATCTGGCAAGATTTCTGTGCAGTCTCTTCTCTCTCTTCAACTTTGGTATGCGATCTATGGCACAAAATGTGACCTCTTTATCACTGTTGTGTGGTATTTCCATAGGATCTGCCATGGCTTAACTTTAGTCGTTATTTGTGATGGCAAATGTTCCTCCAATTTCTTGGGTGAGAGATCTGATATGATCAGCAAACACTTTTCTTCAACATTCTGCAAAATTAAAATATAACTATCTTCCTTGGATAGGTTTCTCTTCAATGTGAATAGCCAGCAAAGCCATATATATGTATTGCACACTGTAACCCTTTTATTATTATTTTTTTTAAAATATATTTGTTATTATACTTTCCATAGCGCACATTTCATACATTCAGTTATTTGTTAACTCCACAAAACTTTTTATACAAAATGTAGTACAAATAAATAAATCATGTTTGACAAATCAAAATCATAATCAGCAATCCATAATCCAATCTCCGAGTTCAAAATCCTTTTACCCTATCCCATCCCTCCACCGCGCTAATGGCTCCCAAATTCTTACACCCCGAGCTCTCCCTGCTCTACCCTTTCTTGCGTATATAGGTTTCTCCAGATTGAATGTAGCAATTAGATTCGCCAACCATATTTGCATGAGCGGGGGGGCCTTGTCAAGCCAGGCCCTGGCTAAGGTTAATCTATACACAGCCGTTATCATGAACATAAACTCCTTATCTGAATTACTATTACTTCCATCGTGTCCTATTCCCAGCAAAATCCGCAAGGGGGTTAGGGATATATGTATCCCTAATGCCCTATCCAGAAAACCCTCTATGTCTTTAATTAGAGTATGTAGTTGAGGGCAGGTAGCAAACATATGAACTATATCTGCATCAGTTGAACTACATCGAGGGCAGCTTATCCCGACCGTACCCCCTCATTTAGCAATCCTGGCTGGCGTATGGTAAAGTGAGAATAAGGTTTTGTAATGCTGGGATTGCAGAGGAGCCGAACACAATATAGTACAACCCAAATCCAACGAATCCTGGAAATCCTCAAATTCTCCTCCAAGCTTCTCAACCCACTTATGCCTATGTTTGTCCAAGTCGTCCGTTTTGGTTTTGACTAATAACGCATACGCTGACCTAATCGTGTGTGCGCCACCGGTGGTTAAAGTCTCCAGGAAGTCATTAGCCTTGTATCCTGCTGAACCGCCCTGTTTATTACCCAGAAAGCTCCTAACCTGTAGATACTTAAAAAAGTCTCTTCTGCTTAAATCGTATTTGTTTACAAGTGCGCCAAACTGTGCTACACCCACAGAGTCTCTTAAATCCCCAATTTGCTTAATTCCTTTTTGGTCCCATGCGGCCATAACTGTGTCTGAGAAAATTTCTGGAGGAAAAGACTTATTGTTATATAATTTGATGTATCTGTTGAATCTACCAAGTCCCGTCTTTTTCAGGAAAGCATTCCATATTTTAATAGCCGCAGCGAGAGTCCTAAACTGTTTCCTTCTGAGGTACCCAAGATCAGTATAGTATAAGAAACAGTTTTCTGTCTCCTGTCCCAACACAATTGCATAAACATCTGTAGATGAGGAAGTAATTTTCTGCAGGATCCCCCCACCTCCAATTGAACCCTGCATATATTGAAGGGCGGTTGCCAAATAATATAATCTAAAATCAGGAGCTCCCCACCCTCCTCTTTCTCTAGGTAAGGACATAAATCTATGGGCTCTCCGTGTTTTTCCATGCGCCCATATAAACCTATTTAAGATACCTTCCAATATATTAAACCATTTAGCTTCGAAAAATAATGGAATTGCTCTAAATAAATAAAGGAACTTTGGTAAAATCATCATTTTCACCACATTGGTACAGCCTACTAAGGAAAGATGTAGATTGTTAACTCTATCTAAATCTGTTTTTACTTTGGCAAGTAGAGGAGTCATATTAACCTCAACGACAGCATCCAGATTTGCTACTATTACTATACCTAAATACATAGCTGAAATAACCACCCTGGGATCGGCTCTAGAGGTATATTTATTCCTAACTATCTGGGTCTTAGATTTATTCAAACTGTATCCCGAGAATTGCCCAAATCTGCTAGCTTCCCGTTCAACCTCTATGATAGCCAAATCCAGGTCGGGGGTGAGTATAGCCACATCGTCTGCATACACCAAAATTTTAACTATACGACCATTCAGAGCCATTGGGGAAATCCCTCTATTTCTCTCCAACCTTCGTATTAGGGGCTCAAGGAATAACGCAAATAAGAGAGGGGATGAAGGGCAAACCTGTCTCGTTCCCCTAAAACTTTTTACTGCATCTGAGTGTCCTCTATTCACTCTAATTTTAGCTGTTGGTCCTTTATATCGGGCTTGGATAGCTGTTATGAAGCCTTCCCCTATGCCACTCCACCTCAAGACTGCCCAAAGGTATTCCCAGGCGACCCTATCAAAGGCCTTTTCAGCATCTAAGAACAACGCTGCGATAGGGTCACCCAGGGTCCCTGCGGCGTCAAACATTGTAATAACCGTCCTTACATGCTGAGTAGTTCCCTTACCTGGTATAAAGCCATGTTGTGTTGGGCTTACAAGCTGCTCTATATTCCCTGCAAGCCTCTTTGCCAGCATTTTCGAATAAATTTTGACATCAGAATTCATAAGGGTAATAGGTCTGTATCAGCCGGGGAGTGTCGGGGATTTCCCTTTTTTTGGAATAACTATAATATCTGCCCCCCCCCCCAAGACTCCGAGGGAGAACCGCCCCGTTGCGTATGTAGCATAATATAAAACATATCAACCAGCAGAATATTCTGAAACAATTTATAAAATTCCACCGGAATTTGGTCTGGCCCAGCCGCTTTCCCCGAGGGGAGACTCCCCAAGGCTCCCCTAAGTTCATCCAAATGAAAGGAAGCGTCCAACATCTCTCTATCATCTAATAATAAGGAAGGAGCCAAGATGTCGCTAAGGTACCTATCTGCCTCTATTGAGCTCCTCACCTCATCCAAAGAATAAAGCTTGGCGTAAAAATTCCGAAAAACTTCCCTGATGAGATCAGGATCTCTAACTAAGTTACCCTGAGTATCTTGAATTTCCTTGATATCAGCAGTGGCTGTACGCTGCCTAGTTCTGACAGCGAGAATATGTCCAACTCTCTCACTTAACTCGTAGGTATCTTGTTTATGTGTTAGATACTTCTCAGCGGCTTTCGAGATGATACCCTCTGTAGCATCTCCTTTAAGGGTAACTATACTAAGGTGCCGATCACGATCCGGTAAAAACCGGGTACGAACCGTCGGACGGAGCATATTCTCCGTCCGACGCGTACCCGGTCGTCAAAATTTACAAACAAGGAATTACGATTCGCACGGGAACACCATTTCCGTACGAATCGTAAAAAAGCCCGACCGAACAAAATAAAAGCGGGAAAGCGCCGACGTGACGTCGGGACGCGCGCAGCCTGCCATTCACGAACCAGGAATTACGTTTCGCACCGACGTCATCCCGCACGGTGAATATTTTCCGGCTGCCAAAAACTGCCGGGAAATCAGGACGACGCAAACAAGGACCACCAGTACGCGACGGACAGACAGGACGACGCGAACAAGGAGGACCAGTACGCGACAGGACGACGCGATCAAGGAGTACCAGTACGCGATGGACAGACAGGACGACGCGATCAAGGAGGACCAGTACGCGACGGACAGACAGGACGACGCGAACAAGGAGGACCCGTACGCAACGGACAGACATGGACCCGAACCTACGTGTCATCCCGGCCCTCATAGCAGTCGACCTCCTCTACAGGTTCGGACGCAGACGCCGCAGAAGGTCAGAATAACTAAGGGAGGGGGGAAAGTTGGGTGGGGTGGGGGTGGCAGGACCAGGGCAGACCACAAAACCCCCACCAAAGTCACACAGCACACATGCCCAGGACATACCTGACTCCCATGCCCTGGTCACTACGAGGGGGTGGGGGCGTGTCTAGCTAAGCCAGCGACCGCCACAACGGAAGTCCGTCACCACGCGAACCGGCAACACAACCAGACCGGTACGTCCCGTACCCACGCCTGAAGAGCGTGGGTACGAGACGTACCACGCCCACACCCACATCACCCCAACAATGGCGGGACGGATCGTACCCACGTGCCAAAGGCCTGGGTACGGCCCGCACAAGCATCACATAGCGTGGGGACGGATATGTATGGACCCTACCCCCACCCGCGTACGTATGAAGCGTACCCCCACCCCCACCAGTGTAAGTACAACACGAACCCCCACCCCCGTAGGCATGGAGCCTACCCCCACCCCACCAGTGTAAGTACGACTCGTACCCTCACCCCATATGCATGGAGCGTACCCCCCACCCCAACAGTGTAAGTACGACTCGTACCCTCACCCCGTATGCATGGAGCGTACCCCCACCCCACCAGTGTAAGTACGACTCGTACCCTCACCCGCGGACGTACGGACCGTACCCCCACCCCCACCAGTGTAATTACGACACGTACCCCCACCCCCGTAGGCATGGAGCCTACCCCCACCCCACCAGTGTAAGTACGACTCGTACCCTCACCCCGTATGCATGGAGCGTACCCCCACCCCAACAGTGTAAGTACGACTCGTACCCTCACCCCGTATGCATGGAGCGTACCCCCACCCCACCAGTGTAATTACGACTCGTACACTCACCCGCGGACGTACGGACCGTACCCCCACCCCCACCAGTGTAAGTACGACACGTACCCCCACCCCCGTAGGCATGGAGCCTACCCCCACCCCACCAGTGTAAGTACGACTCGTACCCTCACCCCGTATGCATGGAGCGTACCCCCACCCCAACAGTGTAAGTACGACTCGTACCCTCACCCCGTATGCATGGAGCGTACCCCCACCCCACCAGTGTAAGTACGACTCGTACACTCACCCGCGGACGTACGGACCGTACCCCCACCCCCACCAGTGTAAGTACGACACGTACCCCCACCCCCGTAGGCATGGAGCCTACCCCCACCCCAACAGTGTAAGTATGACTCGTACCCTCACCCGCGGACATACGGACCGTACCCCCACCCCCACCAGTGTAAGTACGACACGTACCCCCAGCCCCGTATGCATGGAGCCCACCCCCACCCCACCAGTGTAAGTACGACTCGTACCCTCACCCCGTATGCATGGAGCGTACCCCCACCCCAACAGTGTAAGTACGACTCGTACCCTCACCCGCGGACGTACGGACTGTACCCCCACCCCCACCAGTGTAAGTACGACACGTACCCCCACCCCCGTATGCATGGAGCGTACCCCCACCCCAACAGTGTAAGTACGACTCGTACCCTCACCCGCGGACATACGGACCGTACCCCCACCCCACCAGTGTAAGTACGACACGTACCCCCAGCCCCGTATGCATGGAGCCCACCCCACCAGTGTAAGTACGACTCGTACCCTCACCCGCGTATGCATGGAGCGTACCCCCACCGTGTATGTTCCAAGCGTACATATCCAGAAATAGGAGGTGTGTGTGCAGAGTCCTCCCAGCAGTGCCCTGAGACAGGAGGGGTGGGTGCCTAACACTCCCAGCAGTGCCCTGAGACAGGAGGGGTGGGTGCTGAGTCCTCCCAGCAGTGCCCTGAGACAGGAGGGGTGGGTGCAGAGTCCTCCCAGCAGTGCCCTGAGACAGGAGGGGTGGGTGCAGAGTCCTCCCAGCAGTGCCCTGAGACAGGAGGGGTGGGTGCCTAACACTCCCAGCAGTGCCCTGAGACAGGAGGGGTGGGTGCAGAGTCCTGCCAGCAGTGCCCTGAGACAGGAGGGGTGGGTGCCTAACACTCCCAGCAGTGCCCTGAGACAGGAGGGGTGGGTGCAGAGTCCTCCCAGCAGTGCCCTGAGACAGGAGGGGTGTAACACATGTGTGTGAGGCTGGAAGTACACACATGCATACTGCCTACAAGGGAACATGTCCCCATGAACTCATGTCAATAGACTCCATACACATGTACAGTGTTCACCAAGGATGCCACGAATGTTGCAGGTGGAGACATGGCCCTGCATGCATGGCCAAAGTAGAAGGGCTCCATCACACACACAGCTCATGTAGACACAGCTCTGCACTAAATATTGGGAACACCCTGCAGGGAAGATATCAGGGTACACAGAGGGAGGAATACACCCTGGGACAATTGCACCATGCAGTAACTGCTTACATGAACACAGAAAGTTAGCTAACACCTTGTGATGGCACACAGATCCCAGGGTCCCCCCAATGAGCAGCACACTACTACATTTCCCACACACCCAACACATAAACACCACCCAAAACCATGTAGCAGCCCCACCAACACCAATACCAGCATAGCAGTAGTGTCAGAATGAAAAAAAAAGTAAAGCTTTATTCAGCATGATCACAGTGTCCGTGGATCGCAGGCAGTTCAATATTCACAAAGCCCATAGGGCAGTCAATAAGTCTCAGCTGGATGGGGGACACAGTGGGATGCGTGTCCCCTAGCTTGCCTGCACAGTTACATGCCGTCGTCTTCCACAGGGGTGAGGGCATCAGGGGGGGGGGAAGCACCAGGCACCGCAGGGACATCAGGGCAAAGGGTAGGCGTTGTGGGTGCAGGGATGGAGGACTCCACCACAGGGGGTGGGGCAGGGCCAAAGGCGGAGGCCAGGATGGCACTACACACCTTTGCAATGTCCTCCTGGGATTCCCCTGCACCCGAAGGATCCACAGGCCCCAAGGAGGGGGGGGGGTCAGAGGGATGGGTCGCAGCGCCACTGTGGGAGGGTGTAGACAGGGGTGGGGAATCAAGCACCCTGACCGGGGACCTCCTTGACCGCTTGCGGGGTGGTGTCACTGTGGGGCTCAGGGACAGAGCGGCCATGAAGGAGTCTTTGGGGGAGAGGTGGCCAGGAGAGCTGAGGGGAGGGGATTTGGAGGGAGTGGACTGGGTGGAATGCGGACTCCCACTCTGGCTGCGTGTCACACGTTTGCCCCCCGACCCAGTGGGTGTGCCTACCTCACCCTGTGTGTGCGTGTCAGGAGGAGTGCGGTGGACCTTCCCTGCTGGTGTGGTGCCTGTGTCTGTTGATGTGGGTGCATGCCGACGTCTGGGTGTACGTGGGACAGGCATGGGAGTGGGAAGTGTGGATGGGGCAGGGGTAGGTGGTGGGAGGTCGCGCTGCAGGAGACCCACTGCTGCAGTCAGTGTCGAGTTTATCGACCAAAGCAAGCTGCGTTGGTCAGCCTGCGATGAATGAATGCCCTCCAAGTATGCCTCGATGTTGTTGAGGGTCTGGCCGTGGGCATGGAGGACATTAAGGATCGCAGCCTGACCAACCTGCAGCTGCCGCTGGATGTCCACAGACTCGGCATAGGCGGCAGCAGTGGAGACAGGGGCAGGGGGTGCGGTGCCTGGCATGAAGGAGACATGCGGTGACCGGGCACGCCGGGAAGGGACACGAGCAAGTGGGAGGCGGCTGATGGGAACGGAGGGGGCGGTGCGAGGTGTTGTTCCGCTGTCAGCTGCTGGTGCAG
Organism: Triturus cristatus; assembly: GCF_964204655.1. NCBI lineage: Eukaryota > Metazoa > Chordata > Amphibia > Caudata > Salamandridae > Triturus > Triturus cristatus. The sequence continues at coordinate 1,200,161,865 of NC_140593.1, forward strand.
CCTCCGCCCACTCGGAGACATCCTCCTCGGACCTGTCAGCTTCGTATTCTGACGTGCCAGTCGACAGGTCCTCGGCCACACTCTCCTCCGCCTCTGTCCCACTCGATGTGCCAGCCTCGATGTCACGGCTGGCACTGGTGCTCGGTCCCTCCGCCTGGTCTGTGTCCATGTCTCCCTCTGTGTCCCCCGACGATGCTGTGGGCAGGGTGGAGAGACAGAAAGTAATCAGACACCTGTACACATCTGTCACATGAGTCCAATCTACATAGGTTACATTGCATAGCCTGAAAAGGAAGATCCCTAACATCTACTAAACAAGGTACCGATGTAGGGCATGAAACACACAGTTGGTTGAGCCACCATGCCACTGAAATACCATGGAGAGCATGAGACAATAGCAAATGACAGGAAACGGAGTCTGACATAGCACCCAGGCCCTGGGGACAATCCAGCACTGCATCTGCACCACACAGCGTTGGCGAAAATAGGGATGACCTGGGACCATATCCATGAACTTGAGACACATGCTGCATAGGTAATGCTGAAAACATGCCCAACATGACTGGGTCACTGCACCTTGAGTGTATGTCCAGACAAACATCACACACTGCCCAGACCCAGCAAGTAGAAATCAGGATTTGACATATAGGCTTTGCCCGCCCCAACCAACCCCTACACGAGGCAAATTGTTGAGACACAGGTGGCACCAACATCTCAGAGTCTGGGTGATAAACACAGGGGCAGGCAAAATGCAAGATTGGACGCCAAACACCCAAGGTGCGCCTGTACAAATAATGAGGTACCAGTTCCCATCCTCAGATGAGTATAACAAGACACACAGGCACTGGCAACTGTGAGTATGAAGAAGGACATTCAGGTCAGGCTGCACAGTGGACACCTGTACTAAATTTCACGTCTATATACATGGTGCCAGGGGACAATGGCACAGAGCACAACCTACGCTGTAGACACTGAGAGTGTCCACGTTTTGGGATGACACATACAACACCGAGGAAAAGGTGCCCCAGGGGACAGTAGTGGCCACACAACTCCATGCTCCTGAATGGTAATGACTGCAACACACGCCACCATCCCTGCACTATGCGTATCGCACACTCATGCACATCATGTCACAGGCCACTACATAGGACATGCGCGCTGTAAGGCATGACACTTGAGAGACTAACTCCCATGTCTGGACTCAGCATCAGTGCCAACTGACATGGAACCCACATGCAGTGAACTGGACAGGGCACAGTCAAGGTCCCAAAACCTGTTACACACCACCCCCACACATGATGCTACAGGCATCGTTCTCGTGGACAAAGCGCCAGCCTACATTACCTTGTGAAGGAGTGACTACACACAGACCAGGGAACACATTGCAAGGAGGGGAAGGGTGGCAGGAGCGCAGCGCTATACTGGGGCAAACTGGATCTGCACAGCACCTTTAAACCCTGGCAGTGAATTCATGCTACTGTGCCCTTACAAATGCCGGTGACACACAACAAACACACATGTACCTACCCCCTTCCGGCTGCTGCATCTCCTGTAAGCGCCTCTCCAAGTCTGGAAAGACCACCGGCAGCACACGCCTGTGGAGGTGGCTCAGACGGCGGCGCCCGCGGTTCTTGTGGCTCACAGGTGAGTCCCCCAGCAGGACCCGTGCGATCCTCCGCGTCCAGCACCGGATATTCTGCTAGCGTTTCCTCACCTGGGACAGGCTCCGCCTCCGACCATCCACACCCCTCACGGCACTGACGGCGGTCAGCCAGATCTGCTCCTTGGCAGTGGCGCCTACCTGTGAGGAAGAACAAGTGACACCACATCAATACACCAGCCATATGTCACAGAGAGACATATGAGAACAAATTAGCTGGTTACAACAAGGCATGTCATGCAGCCAACGCATTGCACCTTTGTCATAGGGACATGATCCTCTGGGGAGGGAAGAAGCAGTACGTGCCATTGTAGGTACACAGGTGGAATGATGGCAATGTCACAATCAATGATCAAGGCTCACACTGTGCATCACACCCACCCCTCCTGGCTCAGGGCACTGCTGGGTGGACTCTGCACCCACACCTCCTGTCTCAGGGCACTGCTGGGAGGACTCTGCACCCACCCCTCCTGTCTCTGGGCACTGCTGGGAGGACTCTGCACCCACCCCTCCTGTCTCAGGGCACTGCTGGGAGGACTCTGCACCCACCCCGCCTGTCTCAGGGCACTGCTGGGAGGACTCTGCACCCACCCCTCCTGTCTCAGGGCACTGCTGGGAGTGTTAGGCACCCACCCCTCCTGTCTCTGGGCACTGCTGGGAGGACTCTGCACCCACACCTCCTGTCTCAGTGTACTGCTGGGAGGACTCTGCACCCACACCTCCTGTCTCAGGGCACTGCTGGGAGGACTCTGCACCTACCCCTCCTGTCTCAGGGCACTGCTGGGAGGACTCTGCACACACACCTCCTGTGTCTGGCCAGCACCTCAAAGCAGTCACATGCCACAGGCCACTGACGCCACCTCAGCAGAGTACACAGACACAGGACATTCACCTGCCATTGCCAAATGCAGATACAAACCTCACTACACATGTGCCACTAGATCGGGGGGGCTCACAGGTGTGGGGCTGGCAATGCACGTCAGACACACAGCACTGCTCCCTGCTCACATGAGATGTGCAGGGCATATCCAAGCCTCATGCATCTGGGGTGGTCCACTACACATATGCACCCACACAAATGACATTGGACTTACACACACAGATGTCCAGGGGACGAACACATCATGTGGACACTCTCAGCATAGGTACAGTGGACAAACACACATCTGTAGGTACAGTCACCTGTCACACTGGGGTAACCACAGAATCACAGGAGGACTGTAGTAGCTCCATACCCTGGAGGATTGGACAGGCACAATGTGTAATGCCACATGCAGTGAATGTCACAGTAAACACGATGCAAGTGAGGAGAGCAGACATGCACCACAGCATGCTCTGGCTGGGAGACATCAGGCATCCCCCCCTGGGACCCCCCCTACAGTACATAGCATGTGTGTCACACCAGGACACAATGCCAGAAGTCACAGTCACAACAAAGGGACAGTCTGTGCCAGTGGCCTATGCACTCACCTGATACCCTGGTCGCCCATACAGAAGGGGGTACTGTGGGAGGATCACATCCAGCAATGCCAGGTTCTCCTCCAGGGTGAATGGCTGTGTCCTCTCCACAGCCCTTGACATGGTTCCAGGGAATCAGTAGCAGCAGCTGGGTTGACGAATTCAAAGATGTGCAGGCAAGTTCTCCCTCATGGGACCTGGCTGCCTTATATCTGCCTTTCTGCCCTGTCTCATGCACAGGAGTACAGAGTGATTGGTCACTCACATTTGCATCCTATGTTTCCACCAATCCCTTCAAACCTAGCAGTCTGTGTGTACTCTATCGGTTTCATTCTCCAGCATGATGTCAGCCCCCCAAACACATTGCAACAAAGTAGATTAATTCCAACTGACTTCTGCTGTGCACCTTCCAGAACAAATTCAAAATTTGAACTTGGTCTCCATGACAACCAGCATGCATGTAGGCCTTAATACTTGTCCCTCATGTGTCCCCTATGTAATTTGGAGCTTCACACACAGGTACGGTGCGTTCCGGGGCCCTAGGGCACCCCAAATGCATTGCAACGGCCCGTACACGCGTGCCTACGTTCACTATCACTATGGGTGTCCTCGCGTATGCGTACTCGTAGTGGTACGGGCCGTACACACGCCTGTACGCTCACTATCACAACGTGTACGCATACGCGAGGCCACCCATAGTGATAGGGAGCGTACAGGCGTGTGTACGGCCCGTACCACTAGGAGTACGCATACGCGAGGACACCCATAGTGATAGGGAGCGTACAGGCGTGTGTACGCTCGCTATCACTATGGGTGGCGTCGCGTATGCGTTCTCGTAGTGGTACGGGCCGTACACACGCCTGTACGCTCACTATCACAACGTGTACGCATACGCGAGGCCACCCATAGTGATAGGGAGCGTACAGGCGTGTGTACGGCCCGTACCACTAGGAGTACGCATGCGCGAGGCCACCCATAGTGATAGGGAGCGTACAGGCGTGTGTACGGCCCGTACCACTAGGAGTACGCATACGCGAGGCCACCCATAGTGATAGGGAGCGTACAGGCATGTGTACGGCCCGTACCACTAGGAGTACGCATACGCGAGGCCACCCATAGTGATAGGGAGCGTACAGGCGTGTGTACGGCCCGTACCACTAGGAGTACGCATACGCGAGGCCACCCATAGTGATAGGGAGCGTACAGGCGTGTGTACGGCCCGTACCACTAGGAGTACGCATGCGCGAGGCCACCCATAGTGATAGGGAGCGTACAGGCGTGTGTACGGCCCGTACCACTAGGAGTACGCATGCGCGAGGCCACCCATAGTGATAGGGAGCGTACAGGCGTGTGTACGGCCCGTACCACTAGGAGTACGCATACGCGAGGCCACCCATAGTGATAGGGAGCGTACAGGCGTGTGTACGGCCCGTACCACTAGGAGTACGCATACGCGAGGCCACCCATAGTGATAGGGAGCGTACAGGCGTGTGTACGGCCCGTACCACTAGGAGTACGCATACGCGAGGCCACCCATAGTGATAGGGAGCGTACAGGCGTGTGTACGGCCCGTACCACTAGGAGTACGCATACGCGAGGCCACCCATAGTGATAGGGAGCGTACAGGCGTGTGTACGCTCCCTATCACTATGGGTGGCGTCGCGTATGCGTACTCGTAGTGGTACGGGCTGTACACATGCCTGTACGCTCGCCATCACGATGGGTACACATACGGCAGCACTCCCATAGTGAAATGGTAACGTACACAGGCCCTCTTCGCAGCAGTACAGTGGTTTTCACACATCACAGTGGTGACAGGCGGCACACAGGTAGGGATAGGGCGGACATACTTGTCCATGGATGGACATACTTGTCCATGGAAGGACATACTTGTCCATGAATGGACATACTTGTCCATTAAATGACATCGAGGCATCGTCTGTGCATTACTACATGTGTGGGGCACAGGTGTGACGGCCTGTGATGTGGAACATGACTCCTGAGTCGAGAAGGCACCAGATGTATGATGAGATGTCTACAGATGTACTGTGTGATGGTGCAATGTGTGCCAGGCATGCCCTTGACTCATTTGACATGTGTGCATGTCATACTGCACACTTGGGGTGAGCGTCACTGGCATGGCACGGACACCAACACACGGAAGTGTCCCCTGATGCCCGGTACAGGGGTTACCACACCTGACTTGTCACTACCCACGGTGCACAATGTGACTATGTCATGTATGTGTGGGGGCTTCCCATCAGGTTGATGTTGGAGCACCCTCAAAAGCTGCAGCCGTTGCAGCAACCAACATGTGTCTGTGTGTAGATTGACATTGCACACTGTTCCGCACACCATGCCACATGTGGTATCGGATGTGAGGTGCACATGTATGCATGGGACACATAGTAGCGTGACAAGGACATGTCTGCATCCTCACAATGAATGTGTGGTGAGTCATGACATGTGCACCTTCATGGCAAGGTGTGTGGGCTGTCCTAGTGTGATGTCATGTGACCTGTGGCTCTAGTGTTCCGCTACCAGTCTCTGCAATCGGCATCCTACTTCTGCTGATGTGTGGGCGTATGTCACTCCTGTCTTGCGTCTGGCTGTTCACTTGCACTGGGACACAGCTATTCCCATGGCGTGGCATGGGGAGGTTCTCAATCTCCGTGTGTAGCTGGGTCTTGGTAGGAGTGTCACCTTGCATCCATACGTGTCCTGGGCATGTAGTACATACCTGACTCCCTATGTAGCATATGTGTATTGACAGATTAACATGTTCTCAGTACATATGATTTGTTGTCGTAGTGCACTCACTCTTCCTTGTCACTTCCAAATTACTGCAGAGCGCCGCCTCTTGACCGACCAATTCTGGACTTGGCTGCCATGCAGGAGAATGACAGCATCCGGCTCTACCGCTTCACCCAACCGTTGATTCTGGAGTTGACGGCGAGACTGGCACCACACCTGCAACCGCAGCACAGGTATCCTACGGCACTGACACCCCAGCTGAAGGTAATGGCTGCCCTACATTTTCTTGCCACGGGTACCTTTCAATATACCATAGCTAATGTTGGTGGCATGTCCCAGAGCATGTTCTGCCGTGTGCTGCATGATTTCTTAGAGGCCATGTTGATTCACCTGGATGACTTCATCAAGTTCCCAACCCCTGAACAGATGACTGCGGTCAAGCGTGGATTCTATGCCCTGGGAGGGATGCCCCATGTCATTGGGTCCATAGATGGGACACATGTAGCTTTGGTACCACCACACGCACGGGAGGTGGCGTACCGCAATCGAAAGCACTACCACTCCATTAATGCCCTTGTGGTGTGTCAGGCCAACATGGTGATTTCACATGTCTGTGCTCGTTTTCCAGGATCAGCACACGATGCCTACATCATGAGGCGTAGCAGGATTCCTGAAATGATGATGCAGCTGCGCAACGAACGGGCATGTGTTGTTGGTGGGTACAGTCTGTCTGTCCTGTATTTTGCATAACCTACCAGCACGACCGCTTCACCACTTGTAACAATTTCCATGTGCTTCCCATGTAGGGGACGCTGGCTATCCCAACATGCCTTGGCTGCTCACACCTCTCCGCAACCCCATCACGCCGGCCCAGCTCCGCTACAACACCGCCCATGGCCGGACAAGGCGAGTGATCGAGAGGACGTTTGGCCTGCTGAAGAGCCGTTTCAGGTGCCTACACAAGACCGGCGGCGCACTCCCATATGCCCCGGCGAAGGTCTGCAAGATCTTCATGGTCTGCTGCATGCTGCACAACATGGCAGTTGAAAGAGCTGTGCCACTCATCCTGAATCAACATGACGAGGACCATCCACCCGTGGAGGACGAAGGGCTTGGCAATGGGGCTAGTGATGTGGAGGATGTGGAGCCGCAAGAGGACATCCGGACTCGGCTCATACGCGACTTCTTTGCTTAGTGGTGAGTACCAGTGTCTGAGTGTGCACACATTGGTCCCCGTGAGGCATGTGTTGTGATGTGTGTGTCCACCTGCATGTATGGCACGTGAGTCAGAGGTGTGTGTGGGTGTGTCACTGGAGTGATGGTGGCAGTGATGGTTGTATTTCCCCTGTCATAATTGTTACCTAGCATGTTGTCATCCATACATGTGTCGAGTAAATGCACATGCAAGTGGCTGTGCTTTTTGTGACTGACTACTTGTGTGTCTATCTTCCCCAGGTACTTGCGCATGCCGTCTGCTGCTTGCATTGTTGTGGCACTGCTATTCCTCATGGACATGACATCGTGGGCTGACTCAGCGTTACAGGCACGGACACGTTTGGAAGTCTCCATAGGGTAAGGGATGCATCTGGGGTGTATTGGGTGTGGCAGTTGTTCACGATGTATGCACACTGCCCCTGTCGATGTTTGGTTCCTCTGCAGCCATGTAGCATCACCATGGGACACGACATGCAGCTGTGTACACCTGAATAGATGGTCTGCCTGGTTGACAGTCATCAGTGATGGGATAGGGGATTGTGATGATGGCATCAATGTGTGTGACACTGCCCTCGGACACATACGGTTGGCATTGGCTTGACATGGTGTGGGACTTCCACATCAGCGGATCTATGGTGTATGGCAGGCTCTCCGTGAGCAGCTGTGGGTGTTTAGCTGTTAGCCGACGCTTGTGTGCCAGTTCCATGGCGAACACGCATTTGTGCTGCAGAAGGGGGGTGCCAGTGTTGGACCCACATGTTACTCCACATGATGTGTTCATGTGTACTTCAAGTTGCCTCTGCAATCCCGAAAACATGACTAATAAAGGTGTCCCTATGCCTCCAAGGTGCCTCTTCTCAGTCAATGCTGGTGTGTTGCCACGGTGCATCCAGCATGTCTGGCATGGTATTCCCTGATTGTGGCTATGTGTCAATGTGTCGAGTAGCAAGATGCAAGCTGTGTGTGTGGGCTGAGACTGTGTATTGGGCATGATGTCCATGACTGTGTGGGTATTGTGACATGTGCCATCCCCATGCATCCAACGTTGTCCAGGACCCCATTCTCTGCATCCACCGGACTCAAGCTTGCAGGACATGGTTCTGCCACCTGTCTACACATACCTGGATGCCCCCTAGGACACTGGACTGGATCCCTGACCTCTGCGCATGACTGTTGCTGTACTCAATGTGTCTGTCAGCACGGTTGTTCGGCCACCCCCTCAGCTGGTTGGGCCCATCACGGGTGTGTATGGTGCTCCATGTCTGTCTTGCCTAATACACTGTGACCCATGTGTCCTGTGCCAGACTCAGGCCCCAGGGTGTGGATGGTTGAAGACAAAAGATGACTCAGGCATGTTTAGACTTTACATGACACATGTTAGGTAATAATGCAACCAGCAGGCATCTACTCTTCATAGTGTGATTTATTATTGGGGGGGTGGGGGGGGGGGGACAAAGTGAGGGGCTTTCCGGGAGTTTGGAATCCAAAGTTCAGTAGGGGAGTTGGTGTCCTTGCCATTTGAAATCCTCAGAGTCCATGCCACAGTCTTTGTCAACATTGGTCAGCCAGTGACCAGCAGGGCCATGTGGCAGATAATGTCTCTTGATGCTGTGATGCTGTTGCTCCAGTGGGCCAGGTGCCAGGCCAGGTGTCCTGGGAGTTGGTGATGTAGCGCCGACCCTCACGGTCCTTTCCGTGGACGACCCGGCCTCCTGCGGGGACCCTCAGCAGCAGGCCGTGACGACGTCTGGGATGCTGCATCGGATGTTTCCTCCTCCTCCTCCTGATCCCTCCCTGTGGGTGGTGATGTTCTCCGCCTTCTGGCACAGGGAGGGTCGGCCATGTTGTCGGCCATCCGATGGAGTGTATCGTGAATCCCCTGGAACGCCGTCACTTGCTCAGCCTGTCTGGCCTCCATCCTCCGTTGGTGTTGCAGTAGACAGGCATGTTGCTGGGCCTGCTGGGTCTTCATCTCATCGAGGGTCCCCTTGATCTCATTGAGGGTGGACACAACCTGGGCCATGCCCGTGGTGTCCTGCCGGTATGTGTCCATGATGTTGCGGACATGGGCAAATACCGGTTCCCCAGCCAACTGGTCAGGCTCGCGCCTCCGCCGTCCTCCACTCCCACCACCCCTGCCCACTTGCACCTGGCCTGCCCTTGTGGGTACATCGGGTCTCCGGGACCCCTGAGGGGTGGCATTGGCGTTGTCGCCTGCCTCCTCCTGGGTGCCCGGGACACCGTGTCCCTCCTGGCCAGCCTGGCTGCATTGTGGTGTTGGGGCAGGGATCCTGGGTGTCTCCTGGGATGTGGCAGGAGTGGGGGTGGTGGTTGGCACAGTTGTACCTGACGCAGGTGCTGCAGGTGGTTGGACACCAGAGGGGCCAGGTCGGTCGGGGTCGTCCACAGAGTGGTGAGAGTGGTCGCTGCCGGTGGGATCGGGCTCCCGCAGATCCGGGTCCTGTGAGTCTTCCCCCCCAGTGTTGGGGGGTGAACCACGACGTTGACCTGTGTGTGAGAGAGACAATGTTAATTTTGGTCCATGCAACATCCATGTTTCATCCGTTTCAAAGTTGGCACATTTCCTCTTGGAATTGGGATCTGTCTTGCATTCCACTCACAGTGCACTTGTGCATGGGTGTGTCCCTTGGGCACCACTTTGGCCCCTTTAACTATGTGTGGCACGGTCTTACTTGCTGCGTCAAGTGTGACTGCAGTCAGCAGTGGAGTGGGCAGGTGTGGCGAGCCATGCATTGGCGCCTTCCGTGTAGCACTGTACATGTGCACATGGAGTGGATCCACACACTTATATGATCCAGGTAGCTGTCGTTGTGCTCGTGAACAGGTTGTGACATGGCCCTGTGTCTTGCCATGGTGAAGAGGGGGGGTTCTGGGACTGGCCACCCTTGTCTACATACACGCAGTCTACCTGCTGACGAGCAGACATTCGCACACGCCACACAGCTGATTTGCTCTCCCTGTGTCTCGCTCCCTCTCTGTCCCCCTCTCCCTCCCTCTCTGTCCCCCTCTCCCTCCCTCTCTGTCCCCCTCTCCCTCCCTCTCTGTCCCCCTCTCCCTCCCTCTGTGTGTCACCCTCTGTCACCTCAGCCCAGCTTCCTGGGCACACACTGTTAGCAGATCTTTGAGTGGCCCTTGGCTTGTTGATGTGAGTTTGTTTCTGATCTCCAGGCACCCATTGGGTGTGATGTGTGTCTGTGCGCTGCTGCTGTGGTGGTGTGTGCTGCCACTCTTTCACAATGTTGGCTGTTCATTAGCTGCTGTCATGTGCAAAACAGTGCCTTCACCCCCATGTGTTGATGCAAGGCGTCCGCCATTTGCTGGCGAGTCTTTCTTGTGTGGGGACACACTGTTTGTCTGGCTGTGACCTGGGCCATATGGGCAGAGGGCATTGTTGTCTGCTTCTGAGTTGCACTATGTGATTTTTGGGGCCCACCCTCCCGCCATCCGGGTTACCGTGTCATGTGTTGGTGTCTTCTGTGGCCTGTGACTTGACATTGTCCAGCTGGGTGCATGGGGCATGGTGGCAGCAGTGGCATGTGCGTGCTCATGGAGTGTGGTTGAGTCATGCGATGGCTTGGGGTGGTTGCGTGCCTGTTAGTGATTTTGGTTGTGGATCCCGTTCCCCCCATGTGAGGTGCGTTGTTTGTGTACTCACCCGGGTCTCGGAGTCCTTCTAATCCTTCAACTGCCTCCACCGGCAATATGGCCATCACCCTCTCCTCCCAGGGCTGGTAGTGTACGGGTCTGCGGGAGGGCCCTCCTCCGGTGGCGTTGGCCTGGTCGTGTTCCTCCTGTCTCTTGGCTCGGACCCTCCTCCGCAGATCGTACCACCTGTTCTGGCATTCCTGCCTGGTCCTTCTGGTGTCCGCAACAGCATTCACAGCATCGACGATGGTCTGCCACATGGCTGTTTTAGCTGCCATGCTGGTGTTTCTGACCAATGTTCCAAAGAGCTGTGGCTCGACTCTGAGGATTTCGTCGACAAGAACCTCCAACTCTCGGTTACTGAACTTTGGATTCTTGGTAGTGGGCATGGTGAGGGGTGTGGGTGTGGATGGTGGGGGGGGTGTGGATGGTGGGGGGGTGTGTGGATGGTTGTGGGTGTGTGGGTGTGGTTGTGCAGGTGTGTGTGTGAATGTGATGAGGGTGTGTTTGTGAAGGTGGTTGTGTGGAGATGTGCAAGTGTAAGGTGTGGTGAAGCTTGTAGTAAGGTGCTGTAAGTTGTCTGTGGTGTCTGGCAGCAGTGAGTCTGTTGCAAAGGCTCATGGTTTGTGTGTGTGGGCCCTTTTTATTGGTCCATTGGTGGGTGTGGCTGTGTTTGAAGTTTGGGTGGGTGTGTTATAAGGAGTGGTGGTGTTTAGGGCCTCTGTTTGTTTTTGGCAGTTGCAGGTCAGTGAATGTGTGTTTTATGAGTGTTTGTTGGCCATGTTTAGTGGCTTTGTGCCCTTCGAATAGTGTATTCTTGTGTTGTTTTGTTTTGTCCTGGTTGTGTACGTGCGTTTTGAGCGTGTGTACGGTGTGTAGATGGGCCATTTGGTTGTACGGTGCTGTCCTTGTGTGTGGCTTGGCACGACTCGTACATGCGGTTGTGATGTTGGGGCATGGGGTGCGCTCCGTACTTAGGAGGTTGTGGTGGGGGTGCGACTGGAACGTACTGGGGTGTACTTAGACGGTGGTACGACACGTACAAGGGTGGGGGTACGACTCGAACGTACTGGGGTGTGGGTACACGGTGGTACGACACGTACAGGGGTGGGGGTACGACTCGAACGTACTGGGGTGTGGGTACACGGGGGTGTGACACGTACAGGGGTGGGGGTACGACTCGAACGTACTGGGGTGTGGGTACACGGTGGTACGACAGGTACAGGGGTGGGGGTACGACTCGAACGTACTGGGGTGTACTTAGACGGTGGTACGACACGTACTGGGGTGGGGGTACGACTCGAACGTACTGGGGTGTGGGTACACGGTGGTACGACACGTACAGGGGTGGGGGTACGACTCGAACGTACTGGGGTGTGGGTACACGGTGGTACGACACGTACAGGGGTGGGGGTACGACTCGAACGTACTGGGGTGTACTTAGACGGTGGTACGACACGTGCAGGGGTGGGGGTACGACTCGAACGTACTGGGGTGTGGGTACACGGTGGTACGACACGTACAGGGGTGGGGGTACGACTCGAACGTACTGGGGTGTACTTAGACGGTGGTACGACACGTACTGGGGTGGGGGTACGACTCGAACGTACTGGGGTGTGGGTACACGGTGGTACGACACGTACTGGGGTGGGGGTACGACTCGAACGTACTGGGGTGTGGGTACACGGTGGTACGACACGTACAGGGGTGGGGGTACGACTCGAACGTACTGGGGTGTACTTAGACGGTGGTACGACACGTGCAGGGGTGGGGGTACGACTCGAACGTACTGGGGTGTGGGTACACGGTGGTACGACACGTACAGGGGTGGGGGTACGACTCGAACGTACTGGGGTGTGGGTACACGGGGGTGTGACACGTACAGGGGTGGGGGTACGACTCGAACGTACTGGGGTGTGGGTACACGGTGGTACGACACGTACAGGGGTGGGGGTACGACTCGAACGTACTTGGGTGAGGGTACACGGTGGTACGACACGTACAGGGGTGGGGGTACGACTCGAACGTACTGGGGTGTGGGTACACGGTGGTACGACACGTACAGGGGTGGGGGTACGACTCGAACGTACTGGGGTGTGGGTACACGGTGGTACGACACGTACAGGGGTGGGGGTACGACTCGAACGTACTGGGGTGTGGGTACACGGGGGTGTGACACGTACAGGGGTGGGGGTACGACTCGAACGTACTGGGGTGTGGGTACACGGTGGTACGACACGTACAGGGGTGGGGGTACGACTCGAACGTACTGGGGTGTACATACACGGGTGGGGGTTCGACACATACACGGGTGTACATACGGGGGGGTGTACATTAACGGGGAGTACGACTCGAACGTAAGGGTGCTGGGGGGAGTGTTTGGCGCGTATGCGGGCACATATCTCCATGGTTGCAATGGGAGTTCGGTGCGGACGGTGTTTTTTCCATACGGTTGTAACATCGGACGCACGGGATGGATCGTGATTCCTCGGTCGGACTTGACTTTTCACATTTGTACGGTAAATCGTCCGAGGACGTGTTGGACACATTTTCCGACCCGAGGACGTGTGGGGAATCATTCCCAATGCGGTTCGTATGGACTTTTTACCATGCGAATCGTGATTGCCAGTTCGTACGGCACTTGTACGATTCGTACGGTAAAAAGTCCGGATACGAGTCGCACGGGGAATTTTTTTGCCGGATCGTAATCAGCACCTAAGTATATAAGGCTCGAGTGGGAGAACCTGCGTTATAGCTATGGCTAGATTTTCTTCTGCTGCAAGTAACCTAAGCCTTATATCTTCCAGATGCCTTCTCCGTCTTGCCAATACATAACTCATCGTTTCCCCCCTAACCCCAGCTTTAAAACAATCCCAGACCGCACCAGGGGAAGCAGTACCTCTATTAACTTCCCCAAAAAATTTTATCCAACATTCCATATGTTTCTGATAAGCCTCATCCTTTAATAGAATGCGCTCGAAAGTCCACTGGGTTTTCCTAACATTTACCTGAGTAATATTTAATGTTAAAACGAGAGGACTATGGTCTGAAATAATTCTGTGTTGTTTTTCTATTTTTGAATGAGGGATTAAAGAATTAGAAATTAAAAAATAATCCAGCCTGACCAGTGTTTTATGCGGGGCGGAGAAGAAGGTGCTGCCATCTATAGAGGGATGCAACTTCATCCACGGGTCCCCAAGGGAATTATGTTGAACCATACCGGCAAGGGCTCTGTGTGACTTCCTCTTTCTCCCTAGGTACCTTCCCCCTGGTTCTACAAAAGAGCTTTTTGGGTCATGAATATTGAAATCCCCGCAACATATAATAGGTTCCGGCCACTGCGCCAGTTCCATATCCATAAACTGCCAAACATCAGGATCATCTTCCGTAGATCCATATATTGTGACTAGTGTAAACCGTGTCCCTTTAAAACATAATTCCACGATGACCCACCTACCCCATTGATCCTCCTTTTTCCTATGTACAACTAAATCACTATTTCTCCCTAATATTGCTACCCCCTAGTTCTAGTCCCTTGATTACTTGCTGCTAATACATCAAATCCTTGTTGTTTCAGAAGATATACCTGTGTTACTTCAATGTGGGTCTCCTGGAGGCAAACCAAGTCCAATTGTAGAGATCTCAGCAAACCTGCTACCTTCGCTCTCTTCCTAGGATCATTGAGGCCACATACATTAATTGAAGCAATCTTGCAAGGCATTAAAGGATATCAGAGAAATTCCTACTCATAATCAGCCAGATAGTAGATAGCATAAATTTATAGCAACCTACACTCATTTAATACTGTCTATACCATCTGTATTGTATGTACCGTGACTCACACAGAAGAAAAAGAAGAAAAAAAATGTGCATTATCAAACCACAAAAATCAAAAAATGTTAACCATATTGAAAAAAACCCCACCCACACCCTCTCCCTTCCCACCCCTACAAACCCACCCCCTCCCCCCCTGTACAGGCAAATAGGTCAATAAGACCTATATGTGGCCGGTTTAGGGCTGCGACAGTCGCACCCCTCTCCCATCTCCCATCTTACGCTGATACTGATACCCCCTGAATCCGGGCAAGCTTCTAAAGAAAGCCAAGTGTTTCAGCACCACCTTGGCTTTAAAATAGAAATAACATTCCCTTTACAGATCTTGCTTTTTGAAATCGTCCATAAACTGCTGGGCTTTGATCTCTGAAAAAAACATCCTAACTCTTCCTTTAGTGATTACTTTTAACTTGGCAGGGAACAATAAATAAGCCTCTGAACCTAGCGCCTGAAATTTTGAGATCAACTGCCTCAGCCTCCACCTCCGTTCGACCGTCACATGGCAAAAATCCGGCCTGGCGAAGAAGGTGGTGCCCTCAAATGATCTCTTGCTATCAGGTCTAGCTTTCTCGATAACTTCTTGCCTTAAGAGAAAATTTCCTAGATAAACTAAGATAGCTCGCGGAAAAGCTGCATTGCCTCCACCATCTGCCCCATGCACCTTTTTGAGGGTAAAAGGGAACCTATGCGCTCTCTGGACTTCCCTGTCCCACTGCCACTGAGACTCCGGGAACGCCCCTTTAAGTAAATTAATCACATAGCGCCTTATGTCCTGCCCTTCCACCCCCTCAGCCACACCAAAAATTCTGACATTATTACGCCTTTGGCGATTTTCAAAATCCTCCATTTTCCACTGAAAGTCTTCTGCCACCTTTTCTTGGGCCGATTTAAAGGTTTGCCAATTGCCAAGGTCATCTTCAAGCTTACTCGTGTGCTCTCTTCCACCTCCGTGACTCTGCCCACCAAATCATTATAGAGTTTATTAGTCTTCCTCAGTGAAGATTGTATTTTTTTAGCATCCTGTCTTGCTTTCCGGCTCACGACTCTAGCCTCTGCTTGCATCTGTTTCAGCATATTAAACAAGATATCAAAAGGAGCATTCTGTTTTGGTGACCCAGCGGCGTCCTCTTCCTGATATATCCGGGAAGTTCCTGAATAGTCCCACAACAGCCCCTTCTCTGTGCCTCCCGTGATCCGGTCTGTTGGCTACTTAGCTTTAGCTTTAGCTGTCTCTTCCTCATGGTCGAGTCGTTACCTGTACCTATATCCCCCCAGAGGAACTGGAGCCTGAAAATGAGACCTCCTCCGCTTCATCCTCCTCCTCCTCTGAGATCTCCTCACTTGGCTGCGCTGAGTCTGAGTCTTCATTGAGAGAGAAGAATCGCTCTCCTTCACCCAAGCCCACATCACCCTTTTCAATTGCCTCATCCTCTCTGCAGCCAAGTCGTTTCCCCTTAGTCGCCAAACTAACGGAGCTTCCCCATGTAGGCAGGGTTCTCTTGGGGTTTTGGGGGTTCTTGGAGGCTAACAACTCTGCTTCGAGCACCATGATTGCGCCCATCATGTCTGTGTCCACATTCCCCCTCTCACCTGGAGTTACATTTCCTGGCTGAGCCTGTCCCCGCTCAGCCTGTCCCCGCTCAGCGCATACTAGGGGAGAGCCTGTTGCAGAAGCCAAGTCCAACTCTGTCCGAAGCCTCGCTCGATCCTGAGTCCCAGCAGAGCTGTTAGAACGCTGCACCTGTTGCCTAGCAACAGGGGCGTCCGCGTTTGACGCACCTCCAGCGTCCTCGAGGACGCCTCCAGGATCGCTGGATCCGCCGATGCTTCTGCTGACTTCGCTTTGTGACCGATCGCCTGGTGCCACGGATCGAACGGTGAATACTTCCGACAAGGTAGGCTGCCTGAGGGGGGTCTCCCTAGGTTTTGGTTTAGATTTGTCAGATCTGTCAGTCCTTTCAGTCCTTTCAGCATGTTTTGCCGGCAGCTTACTCCTTGCTTCAGCGAGGCTGCCTGGCTGGCACCGATTATGAAATTTTTTGCCCCCCGCGTCTCCATCTTCTTATTCAGCTGCAGAGCCGCCGTCTTCCGTATCGCCCCTAGTTCCTTGGCGGCTGATACTACTTCTTCGTTTGGACCTTTTGGGGGATTTTTACCGGCCTCCGCTTGCTCCTTTGCCTTCTCCTTCCCTTTCGCTTTATCATTTTTAGCAGAACGCGGTGGCATTCTGTGCGGCTGTGCGCGTTGTACTCTTCTGCAACCAATAGTACTCCAAAATCTCCCCAAACTTTCCTTCAGCCAGACCAGCTTTAACAGCATTCTATATTTAAACGCTGTAATGGAGAAACGCATCAGTGGATGAGTATATAGATCTGGTTACCACCTATATACAAAAGCCATCAGGGGTCCAAAATCCTAGTAACCAACTCATCGTCGGTGCCAATTTCGTTACCGATGGGAGAGAGGTCAGCAGCGACCGCTCAGCACAGCCCGTCCGTGGCCATCTTGCCCCTCTTCGGGATTCACCCACACTGTAACCCTTTTAAATGAGATTTACTGAATTGGTTACAATATTGATAATGTAATCATGGAATTCACGAGCTGACTCTTATGTTTTCATAGTTGGGTATACCTTAAATAATCATGTCATTGTCTGCATGTTGTCACAAGGGGATTGTGCAACTATTCCATTAGGGTAGTTCGATATTAATGTCAATAATATGCATGCCACATGAATATAAACTGCAAATACTTAATTGCTGAGCATCATCCATTAGTTGCTGCCAACATGGTTATATAATCTCTACCTTAACCCTATTATGCACTGCATAAACAATGATACTTGAGACTCGTTCAAGATGGCACTCATAATTTTAGAGTGATTTGCATTTAAAAATAATATATATATTTTACAGAGTTTTATATAGCGCAAACTTGACCCGAATCGGGTATCAGAGCGCTTTACATAGCACCAGTTGCATTACATTCCTTTGATTTTATTGTCCTTTGTCAGTTTTTTTAACTTTGTACACTAGTTGATGTTCTTTACTAGTGTTATTCTCTGACCTGTGATCAAGGCGGCTGTTCAGCAAAACTTGTTGGGTGTTCTGCTGCTGAGCAAAATACATTGTGCAAGCATTCACCAGTTAACGGAGTATACATGTCTCCTCCTCCGGAAAGTGGAGGAGAAGAGTGTTTGCTGATATATATATATATATATATATATATATATATATATATATGTATATATATATATATATATATATACATATATATATATATTATCTACTGGCGGTCGCCAGTAGATAGTTATAGTTAGGACCATGTTTCCATAAGAAATCCGCAACATTCTATTTGGAATTACTTTGGCGCCGGTCGACGAATCCTCGCGAAATTTTCAAAACTAATGGGGCGCTCCGCTCCGCTCTTACCCTGAAAGTCTCGGGGGGATTCGTCAAGCGGGGGCTGAGAAAAAAGGGGGGTCCCAAAACGCGTTTTCCCCATGCATTTTTCCATAGGACCTTTAGACACAGCTACAGCCCGAACGGCTGAACAGAGTTACTTGAAATTTGGCAGAGAGGTAGTCTACAGGTCAAGGATGTGCCTTTTGTAGGTTTGGTGTAAATCTGTTCAGTATTTCCTAAGAAAATAGCATTTAAATCAATATATATATCTGTAAGCGCGCTCCGAGCGCGCACCGTAAGCTTACCGTACGCGTACGGTGCCGTGCGCGAGCGCGATTATGATTGGCTGTTAGATCTTAGTAGACATTCGAATCGGTCGAAACCAGGAAGTGTCGGCCGCCATTTTCTCTCTCGCACTCTGAGGGGGGGAGGAAAAACAATGTTGGATAACATGAAAAGGGGCAGGCTAGACAGCTCCTAACCACCTAGCCTTGGTTAGGGTGTCCCAAAAGAACCCCCAAGGCCAAAAATTCAAATTTTTTTTTTTTTGCAAAAACGCCGAATGCGCTTACCGTACGCCCAAAAATAATTTAAAAAAAAACAAAATCCACATATTCCCCCCTCCCCAGTGTGCAAAAGGTGCCCGCAGGGCACCTTTTGTGCATGGCATATCACAGATGCGTACATTTAATAGATAACCTTTCACAACGAAGCGCATAATATGTCCTCCGTGTGCGGACGGTGCGTGAAGCGCATGCTGCGTACATGGCCCATTGAGCGTAACGTGGGCACGCGGTGCGCATAGCGCACCGCATGCCCACCGTGCGTGCACGGCACTAACTGCGTAAAGTGGGCGCGCGGTGCGAACATTTAATAGATAACCTTTCACAACGAAGCGCATAATATGTCCTCTGTGTGCGGACGGTGCGCGAAGCGCATCGTGCGTACATGGCCCATCCAGCGTAACGTGGGCACGCGGTGCGCGTAGCGCACTGCGTGCCCACCGTGCGTGCACGGCACTAACTGCGTAAAGTGGGCGCGCGGTGCGGGAAGCGCACCGTGCGCGCACGGAACGAACTGCGTGAAGTAGGCGCGCACGCCACGAACGGCGTAAAGTAACTTAGCATTTAAAAAACCGTACAAATTCACTGAAAAAACCATAGGTTTCACACACGTTATAGTTAGGAATTAGCATTTAAAAAACCTTGCAAATTCACTGAAAAAACCATAGGTTTCACACAAGTTATAGTTAGCTGTACATTTCACTCGTAAAAAACCAATGAAATTCCACGTTATAGTTAGTGCAGGCGACTATAACTCACGCGACCGCAATCCTCTGCTGATGCTAATACTGTATTTAGACACTTATTTGCCCATGTCTTCTTCCATTAAATTTTAGCTATACATATATTACAAATATTTTGTTTTCATAAAGACACATATGTCATCAGCAGAGGATTGCGGTCGCGTGAGTTATAGTTGCCTGCACTAACTATAACGTGGAATTTCATTGGTTTTTTACGAGTGAAATGTACAGCTAACTATAACTTGTGTGAAACCTATGGTTTTTTCAGTGAATATATATATATATATATATATATCAATTTCACTAAGTACCAAAGTACTGTTGCACTCTCGTCAGGAAGCAATAACCGCTACGAGTCCATCCATCATTGAAAGATCGTATTTTATTCCATGTTACAGAGCATCAGCCTGATAAATACCCAACGCGTTTTGGCGACACTCGCCTTGGTCACGGGTAAGTAAAATGTCTCAAAACCACACATTTAAGACTTCATATTGCATGCAACGTCATGTACATAAACATAGACAACAGTCTTACAAATCAAACCTATAACATAAGCGTGGCGGCCATTTTGGAACAGTCTTATATCCATTGTAACATAAATATTTCGTAAATAAAGTATGTTGAATATTTTGTGGCAGGCGAAGCTGAATAACATGAAGTCCAGTCTTTTTCTTGTGTTTCACAATGTGATCTCTTCATTTGGATCTCTTCTTCCTTTTATTTCAGTCTCTGTAGATCTGTCATGAGAAATGAAGAAGCCCTGGCTATTACGTCTGATATTAGAAAATACTTATGTCCACTTGGACTGAATTGGTCTATCATAAATATTGCAGTACTATCGACGTGATGACAAAGAATCTAATGTGTGATATGTCTCATTTGAGTGTGATTTTCAGTATTTTTTTTTAATGAATTTATCCCCACTTGGGGCATGTTTCTTTAAGAGGTGCTGCTATGTTACAGGAGCTTTGGATATAGGAACCAGAGTAGGGAAGAAACTGTTTATTAATTTTCAGTTTAACTGCGAGACAAGCGGGAGCTTATTAGCTTCATGCTCTCATAGACATTGAAGTAAGTGGCAGGTTTTCTTATGCCGTTAAAGGATACATTTGGTATTCAATAATATGTAACTGTTTACGAGGAGAAACACGGCATACAAAACCACTGGGAACTGGAGGCAGCATTTTGCGAATAGATGTGTAAAAGAATTGTTGAAGATCCCAGCAGATACACTTGAGTTTGTGGAGAAATTCAGTTTGGGTATAAATGTTAGTATTTTTCAACTAGAACTTTATTTACGAAATATTTATGTTACAATGGATATAAGACTGTTCAAAAATGGCCGCCACGCTTATGTTCTAGGTTTGATTTGTAAGTCTGTTGTCTAAGTTTATGTACATGACGTTGCATGCAACATGAAGTCTTAAATTTGTGGTTTGGAGACCTTTTACTTACCCGTGACCATGGCGAGTGTCGCCGAAACGTGTTGGGTATTTATCAGGCTGATGCTCTGTAACATGGAATAAAATAAGATCTTTCAATGACGGATGGACTCGTAGCGGTTATATGATGAGATTTTTGTTAAAATATCGTTATTGTATGTTTAGTAAATATTTTGAAGTTGTTTGTATAAATAGTTAAAATGTATATAATATGAGAAATATTTATATTGTTTTAGGGGCGGGATGTTGGGTTATAGGGGATAAGGGTGGGGAGTGTTTTAAAAAAGTTAATTAATTTTTTAATATATTGTAAAATTTAATTAGTAAATTTTATTTCTAATTTGAAATGTATATTTAATTTTAGGAGCGGGATGTTGGGTTACAGGGGATAAGGGTGGGAAGTGTTTTAAAAATTTTAATGTATTTTTGAATTTAAAAAAAAATTAATTTAGAAATTTTTAAATAAATTTAGAATTTTAAAAATATTTTTAGGAGCCGGATGTTGGGTTATAGGGGATAAGGGTGGGAAGTGTTTTAAAAATGTTTATATATTTTTTAATTTAAAAAAATTATTATTTAGAAATTGTAAATTAAATTTTGAATTTTACAAATAATTATAGGAGCGGGATGTTGGGTTATAGGGGATAAGGGTGGGATGTGTTTTAAAAAAGTTTATATATTTTTGAATTTAAAAAAAAAATTATTTAGAAAATTTAAATATAATTTAGAATTTTACAAATAATTGTAGGAGCGGGATGTTGGGTTATAGGGGATAAGGGTGGGAAGTGTTTAAAAAATGTTTTTATATTTTTGAATGTTTAAAAAAATTAATGTAGAAATTTTAAATTTAATTTAGAAATTTAAAATTAATTTTAGGAGCGGGATGTTGGGTTATAGGGGATAAGGGTGGGAAGTGTTTAAAAAATGTTTTTATATTTTTGAATGTTTAAAAAAATTAATGTAGAAATTTTAAATTTAATTTAGAAATTTAAAATTAATTTTAGGAGCGGGATGTTGGGTTATAGGGGATAAGGGTGGGAAGTGTTTTTTAAAAGTTTATATATTTTTTAATTTAAAAAAAAAATTATTTAGAAAATTTAAATATAATTTACAATTTTACAAATTATTGTAGGAGCGGGATGTTGGGTTATAGGGGATAAGGGTGGAAAGTGTTTAAAAAATGTTTATATATTTTAGAATGTAATAAAAAATTAATGTAGAAATTTTAAATTTTATTTAGAAATTTAAAATTAATTTTAGGAGCGGGATGTTGGGTTATAGGGGATAAGGGTGGGAAGTGTTTTAAAAATGTTTATATATTTTTGAATGTTTTTTAAAAAAAAATTATAATTTTAAATGTAATTTAGAATTTTATTGTAAATTTTCGGAGTGGGATGTTGAGTTACAGGGGATAAGGGTGGGAAGTGTTGTTAAAAAAATATTTTAATTTGGAATATTTAATAAATTTAATTTGAAATTTGGAATAAAAATATATTTTTTCTATTATGTTTTAGGAGTGGGATGTTGGGTTATAGGGGATGAGGGTGGGAAGTGTTTTAAAAATTAAGATTTATTTAGGAATAATTTGTATACATAATTTAGAATATTAAAATAAAATTTCGAAAGTTATATTTAATTTTAGGAGTGGGATGTTGTGTTATGGGGATAAGGGTGTGGAGTTTTATAAAAATTTGTAAAATGTTGGTAATATTGTATAAGAAGTATGTATAAATTTTGATTTTAATTGTACAATATAAAATGTTTTGGGGGTTTTGGATGTTGGCTTATAGGGGATAAGGGTGGGGAGTGTTTTAAAAATGTATGTTAAATTAGTAATATTGAGTCATTTATATTAAAAAAAAAAATTTTATAATATAATATTTTGGGATAAATTTTAGATTGGGGAATTGGATTTGTAGAGGATAAGTGTGGGTATTTTATTATGTAAATTTTTTAATAATCATTAACACTAATTTTTTTTATATATTTATATATTTGTATTGCAATTACTGTAATTAAATACATATTGGAGTGGGAATATAAAATTAATTAAGATCAGTATACATTATTTAGTCTAATTAAATATATTTATGAGTGGGATTACTAAATTAATGAAGTGTAGTGTTTTGCACCTACCATAATTAAATATAGATTAGAGTGAGAATAGTAAAATAATTAAGTTCAGTGTCCAGCACTTATTTTAATTAAATATAGATTGGAGTGGGAATAGTAAATTAATTAAGTTCATTGTCCAGCACCTACTGTAATTTAATATAGGTTGGAGTGAGGATAGTACATTAATTAAGTTCAGTGTCCAGCACTTATCTTAATTAAATATAGACTGGAGTGGGAATAGTAAATTTATTCAGTTCAGCGTCCAGCACATACTATAATTAAATATAGGTTGGAGTGAGAATAGTGAATTAATTAAGTTCAGTGTCCAGCAGTTATCTTAATTTAATATAGACTGGAGTGGGAATAGTAAATTAATTTAGTTCAGTGTCCAGCACCTACCCTAATTTAATATAGGTTGGAGTGAGAATAGAAAATTAATTATGTTCAGTGTTCAGCACTTATCTTAATTAAGGTGCCGATCACGATCCGGTAAAAAATTCCCCCGTGCGACTCGTATCGGGTCTTTTTACCGTACGAATCGTACAAGTGCCGTACGAACTGGCAATCACGATTCGCATGGTAAAAAGTCCATACGAACCGCACTGGGAATCATTCCCCACACGTCCTCGGGTCGGAAAATGTGTCCGACACGTCCTCGGACGATGTACCTTACAAACGTGAAAAACCCAAGTCCGACCGAGGAATCACGATCCATCCCGTGCGTCCGAGGTTACAACCGTAAGGAAAAAACACCGTCCGCACCGAACTCCTACAGCAACCATGGAGACATGTGCCCGCATACGCGCCCAACACTCCCCCCAGCCCCCGTACGTCTGACACGTACCCCCCGTATATGTAGACCCCCACCCGTCTAGGTACACCCCAGTACGTTCCAGTCGAACCCCCACCCCAGTACGTGTCGTACCCCCGTGTACCTACACCCCAGTACGTGCGAGCCACACCCCCACCCCAGTACGTGTCATAGCCCCGTCTACCCACACCCCAGTACGTTCCAGTCGAACCCCCACCCCAGTACGTGTCGTACCCCCCGTGTACCTACACCCCAGTACGTGCGAGCCATACCCCCACCCCAGTACGTGTCATAGCCCCGTCTACCCACACCCCAGTACGTTCCAGTCGAACCCCCACCTCAGTACGTGTCGTACCCCCCGTGTACCTACACCCCAGTACGTGCGAGCCACACCCCCACCCCAGTACGTGTCATAGCCCCGTCAACCCACACCCCAGTACGTTCCAGTCGAACCCCCACCCCAGTACGTGTCGTACCCCCCGTGTACCTACACCCCAGTACGTGCGAGCCACACCCCCACCCCAGTACGTGTCATAGCCCCGTCTACCCACACCCCAGTACGTTCCAGTCGAACCCCCACCCCAGTACGTGTCGTACCCCCCGTGTACCTACACCCCAGTACGTGCGAGCCACACCCCCACCCCAGTACGTGTCGTACCACCGTCAATGTACACCCCCCCACCCCAGTACGTGTCGTACCACCGTCAATGTACACCCCCCCACCCCTGTACGTGTCGTACCACCGTCAATGTACACCCCCCCACCCCTGTACGTGTCGTACCACCGTCCATGTACACCCCAGTACGTTCCAGTCGTACCCCCACCCCAGTACGTGTCGTACCACCGTCAATGTACACCCCCCCACCCCAGTACGTGTCGTACCACCGTCCATGTACACCCCAGTACGTTCCAGTCGTACCCCCACCCCAGTACGTGTCGTACCACCGTCAATGTACACCCCCCCACCCCAGTACGTGTCGTACCACCGTCAATGTACACCCCCCCACCCCTGTACGTGTCGTACCACCGTCCATGTACACCCCAGTACGTTCCAGTCGTACCCCCACCCCAGTACGTGTCGTACCACCGTCAATGTACACCCCCCCACCCCAGTACGTGTCGTACCACCGTCCATGTACACCCCAGTACGTTCCAGTCGTACCCCCACCCCAGTACGTGTCGTACCACCGTCAATGTACACCCCCCCACCCCAGTACGTGTCGTACCACCGTCAATGTACACCCCCCCACCCCAGTACGTGTCGTACCACCGTCCATGTACACCCCAGTACGTTCCAGTCGTACCCCCACCCCAGTACGTGTCGTACCACCGTCAATGTACACCCCCCCACCCCAGTACGTGTCGTACCACCGTCAATGTACACCCCCCCACCCCTGTACGTGTCGTACCACCGTCCATGTACACCCCAGTACGTTCCAGTCGTACCCCCACCCCAGTACGTGTCGTACCACCGTCAATGTACACCCCCCCACCCCAGTACGTGTCGTACCACCGTCCATGTACACCCCAGTACGTTCCAGTCGTACCCCCACCCCAGTACGTGTCGTACCCCCGTGTACCTACACCCCAGTACGTGCGAGCCACACCCCCACCCCAGTACGTGTCATAGCCCCGTCTACCCACACCCCAGTACGTTCCAGTCGTACCCCCACCCCAGTACGTGTCGTACCACCGTCAATGTACACCCCCCCACCCCAGTACGTGTCGTACCACCGTCCATGTACACCCCCCCACCCCTGTACGTGTCGTACCACCGTCCATGTACACCCCAGTACGTTCCAGTCGTACCCCCACCCCAGTACGTGTCGTACCACCGTCAATGTACACCCCCCCACCCCAGTACGTGTCGTACCACCGTCAATGTACACCCCCCCACCCCTGTACGTGTCGTACCACCGTCCATGTACACCCCAGTACGTTCCAGTCGTACCCCCACCCCAGTACGTGTCGTACCACCGTCAATGTACACCCCCCCACCCCAGTACGTGTCGTACCACCGTCCATGTACACCCCAGTACGTTCCAGTCGTACCCCCACCCCAGTACGTGTCGTACCACCGTCAATGTACACCCCCCCACCCCAGTACGTGTCGTACCACCGTCAATGTACACCCCCCCACCCCAGTACGTGTCGTACCACCGTCCATGTACACCCCAGTACGTTCCAGTCGTACCCCCACCCCAGTACGTGTCGTACCACCGTCAATGTACACCCCCCCACCCCAGTACGTGTCGTACCACCGTCAATGTACACCCCCCCACCCCTGTACGTGTCGTACCACCGTCCATGTACACCCCAGTATGTTCCAGTCGTACCCCCACCCCAGTACGTGTCGTACCACCGTCAATGTACACCCCCCCACCCCAGTACGTGTCGTACCACCGTCCATGTACACCCCAGTACGTTCCAGTCGTACCCCCACCCCAGTACGTGTCGTACCCCCCGTGTACCTACACCCCAGTACGTGCGAGCCACACCCCCACCCCAGTACGTGTCATAGCCCCGTCTACCCACACCCCAGTACGTTCCAGTCGTACCCCCACCCCAGTACGTGTCGTACCACCGTCAATGTACACCCCCCCACCCCAGTACGTGTCGTACCACCGTCCATGTACACCCCCCCACCCCTGTACGTGTCGTACCACCGTCCATGTACACCCCAGTACGTTCCAGTCGTACCCCCACCCCAGTACGTGTTGTACCACCGTCAATGTACACCCCCCCACCCCAGTACGTGTCGTACCACCGTCCATGTACACCCCAGTACGTTCCAGTCGTACCCCCACCCCAGTACGTGTCGTACCACCGTCAATGTACACCCCCCCACCCCAGTACGTGTCGTACCACCGTCAATGTACACCCCCCCACCCCAGTACGTGTCGTACCACCGTCCATGTACACCCCCCCACCCCTGTACGTGTCGTACCACCGTCCATGTACACCCCAGTACGTTCCAGTCGTACCCCCACCCCAGTACGTTCCTGGCGCACCCCCAACACAACCTCCTAAGTACGGAGCGCACCCCATGCCCCAACATCACAACCGCATGTACGAGTCGTACAAAGCCACACACAAGGACATAATCGTACAACCAAATGGCCCATGTACACACCGTACACACGCTCAAAACGCACGTACACAACAAGGACAAAACAAAACAACACAAGAATACACCATTCGAAAGGCACACAGCCACTAAACATGGCCAACAACCACTAAAATAACACAATCACTGACCTGCAACTGTCAAAAACAAACAGAGGCCCAATACACCACCACTCCTTATAACACACCCACCCAAAATTCAAACACTGCCACACCCACCCATGGACCAATGAAAAGGGCCCACACACACAAACCATGAGCCTTTGCAACAGACCCACTGCTGCCAGACACCACAGAACCAGACTACAAGCTACACCACATCTTACACTTGCACACCTTCACACGACCACCCTCACAAACACCCTCTCATCACATTCACACACACACACAACCATCCACACCCCCCCCCAACATCCACCCCCCCCCACACCCACACCATCCCCACCCACACCCCTCACCATGCCCACTACCAAGAATCCAAAGTTCAGTCACCGAGAGTTGGAGGTCCTTGTTGATCAAATCCTCAGAGTCGAGCCACAGATCTTTGGAACATTGGTCAGAAGCACCAGCCAGGCAGCCAAAACAGCCATGTGGCAGACCATCGTCGATGCTGTGAATGCTGTTGCGGACACCAGGAGGACCAAGCAGGATTGCCAGAACAGGTGGTACGATCTGCGGAGGAGGGTCAGAGCCAAGAGACAGGAGGAACACGACCAGGCCAACGCCACCGGAGGAGGGCCCTCCCGCAGAGCCGTACAGTACCATCCCTGGGAGGAGAGGGTGATGGCCATACTGCCGGTGGAGGCAGTTGAAGGAGTAGAAGGACTCCGAGACCCGGGTGAGTACACAAACAACGCACCTCACATGGGGGGAACTGCAACCACAACCAAAATTAATAACAGGCACGCAACCACCACAAGCCATCGCATTACTCAACCACACTCCATGAGCAGGCACATGCCACTGCTGCCACCATGCCCCATGCACCCAGCTGGACAATGTCAAGTCACAGGCCACAGAAGACAACAACACATGACACGGTAACCCGGATGGCGGGAGGCTGGGCACCAAGAATCACATAGTGCGACTCCAAAGCAGACAACAATGCCCTCTGCCCATATGGCCTAGGTCACAGCCAGACAAACACTGTGTCCCAACACAGGAATGACTTGCCAGCAAATGGCGGACGCCTTGCATCAACACATGGGGGTGAAGGCACTGTTTTGCACATGCCAGCAGCTAATGAACAGCCAACAGTGTGAAAGAGTGACAGCACACACCACCACAGCAGCAGCGCACAGACACACAGCAGACAAAATGGGTGCCTGGAGATCAGAAACAAACTCACATCAACAGGCCAAGGGCCACTCAAAGATCTGCTAACAGTGTGTGCCCAGGAAGCTGGGCCAAGGTGACAGAGGGTGACACACGGAGGGAGGGAGAGGGGGACACAGAGGGAGGGAGAGGGGGACTGAGAGGGAGGGAGACGGACAGAGGGAGGTGGCTGACACACAGAGGGAGGGAGAGGGGGACAGAGAGGGAGGGAGAGGGGGACAGAGAGGGAGGGAGACACAGGAAGATGGACACAGGGAGGAGGCTGACACACAGAGGGAGGGAGAGGGGGACAGAGAGGGAGGGAGAGGGGGACAGAGAGGGAGGGAGACGGACAGAGGGAGGAGGCTGACACACAGAGGGAGGGAGAGGGGGACAGAGAGGGAGGGAGAGGGGGACAGAGAGGGAGGGAGACACAGGAAGATGGACACAGGGAGGAGGCTGACACACAGAGGGAGGGAGAGGGGGACAGAGAGGGAGGGAGAGGGGGACAGAGAGGGAGGGAGACGGACAGAGGGAGGAGGCTGACACACAGAGGGAGGGAGAGGGGGACAGAGAGGGAGGGAGAGGGGGACAGAGAGGGAGGGAGACACAGGAAGATGGACACAGGGAGGAGGCTGACACACAGAGGGAGGGAGAGGGGGACAGAGAGGGAGGGAGACACAGGAAGATGGACACAGGGAGGAGGCTGACACACAGAGGGAGGGAGAGGGGGACAGAGAGGGAGGGAGAGGGGGACAGAGAAGGAGGGAGACACAGGGAGAGCAAATCAGTCCTGTGGTGTGTGGGAATGTCTGCTCGTCAGCAGGTGGACTGCGTGCATGTAGACAAGGGTGGCCAGTGCCAGAACCCCCCCTCTTCATCATGGCAAAACGCAGGGCCATGTCACAACCTGTACACGAGCACAAGGACAGCCACCTGCATCATATAAGTGTGTGGATCCACTCCATGTGCACATGTACAGTGCTACAAGGAAGGCGCAAATGCATGGCTCGCCACACATGCACACTCCACTGCTGACTGCAGTCACACTTGACGCAGCAAGTAAGACTGTGCCACACATAGTTAAAGGGGCCAAATTGGTGCCCAAGGGACACACACATGCACAAGTGCACTGTGAGTGGAATGCAAGACAGATCCTAATTCCAAGAGGAAATGTGCCAACTTTGTAACGGATGAAACATGGATGTTGCATGGATCAAAATTAACATTTTCTCTCTCACACACAGGTCAATGTCGTGCTGCACCCCCCAACACTGGGGGGGAACACTCACAGGACCCGGATCTGCAGGAGACCGATCCCACCGGCAGCGACCACTCCCACCACTCTGCGGACGACCCCGACCGACCTGGCCCCTCTGGTGTCCAACCACCTGCAGCACCTGCGTCAGGTACAACCGTGCCAACCACCACCCCCACTCCTGCCACATCCCAGGAGACACCCAGGATCCCTGCCCCAACACCACAATGCAGCCAGGCTCGCCAGGAGGGACACGGTGTCCCGGGCACCCAGGAGGAGGCAGGCGACAACGCCAATGCCACCCCTCAGGGGTCCCGGAGACCCGATGTGCCCACAAGTGCAGGCCAGACGCAAGTGGGCAGGGGTGGTGGGAGTGGAGGACGGCGGAGGCGCGAGCCTGACCAGTTGGCTGGGGATCCGGTATTTTCCCATGTCCGTAACATCCTGGACTCATACCGGCAGGACACCACGGGCATGGCCCAGGTTGTGTCCGTCCTCGAGGGGATCAAGGTCCAGCAGGCCCAGCAACATGCGGAGCTAATAGCCTGTCTACAGGTACACCAACGGAGGATGGAGGACAGACAGGCTGAGCAAGTGACGGCGTCCCAGGGGATTCACGCTGAACTCCGTCGGATGGCCGACACCATGGCCGACCCTCCCTGTGCCAGAAGGCGGAGAACATCACCACCCACAGGGAGGGATCATGAGGAGGAGGAGGAAACATCCGACGGAGCATCCCAGACGTCGTCACGGCCTGCTGCTGAGGTTCCCCGCAGGAAGCCGGGTCGTCCACGGAAAGGACCGTGAGGGTGGCTGCTACATCACCATCTCCCAGGACACCTGGCCTGGCACCTGGCCCACTGGAGCAACAGCATCACAGCATCAAGAGACATTCTCTGCCACATGGCCCTGCTGGTCACTGGCTGACCAATGTTGACAAAGACTGTGGCATGGACTCTGAGGATTTCCAATGGCAAGGACACCAACTCCCCTACTGAACTTTGGATTCCCTAATCCCGGAAAGCCCCTCACTTTGTCCCCCCCCCCCCAATAATAAATCACACTATTAAGAGTAGATGCCTGCTGGTAGCATTATTACCTAACATGTGTCTTGTACAGTCTAAACATGCCTGAGTCATCTGTTCACTTCAACCATCCACACCCTGGGGCCTGAGTCTGGCACAGGACACATGGGTCACAGTTCATTAGGCAAGACAGACATGGAGCACCATACACACCCGTGATGGTCAGAAGCAGCTGAGGGGGTGGCCGAACAACCGTGCTGACAGACACATTGAGTACAGCAACAGTCATGCGCAGAGGTCAGGGATCCTGGCCCGTGTCCTGGGGGGCACCCAGGTATGTGTAGACAGGTGGCAGAACCATGTCCTGCAAGCTTGAGTCCGGTGGATGCAGAGAATGGGGTCATGGACAACGTTGGATGCATGGGGATGGCACATGTCACAATACCCACACAGTCATGGACATCATGCCCAATACACAGTCTCAGCACACACACACAGCTTGCATCTTGCCACTCGACACATTGACACATAGCCACAATCAGGGAATACCATGCCAGACATGCAGGATGCACCGTGCCAACACACCAGCATTGACTGAGAAGAGGCACCTTGGAGGCATAGGGACACCTTTAATAGTCATGTTTTTGGGATTGCAGAGGCAACTTGAAGTACACATGAACACATCATGTGGAGTAACATGTGGCTCCAACACTGGCACCCCCCTTCTGCAGCACAAATGCGTGATAGCCATGGAACTGGCACACAAGTGTCGGCTAACAGCTAAATACCCACAGCTGCTCACGGAGAGACTGCCATACACCATACATCCGCTGATGTGGAAGTCCCACGCCATGTCAAGACAATGTTAACCGTATGTGTCCGAGGGCAGTGTCACACACATTGATGCCATCATCACAATCCACTATCCCATCACTGATGACTGACAACCAGGCAGCCCATCTATTCAGGTGTACCCAGCTGCATGTCGTGTCCCATGGGGATGCCACATGTCTGCAGAGGAACCAAACCCCGACCGGGGCAGTGTGCACACATCGTGAACAACTGCCACACCCAATACACCCCAGATGCATCCCTTACCCCATGGAGACTTCCAAACGTGTCCGTGCCTGTAACGCTGAGTCAGCCCACGATGTCATGTCCATGAGGAATAGCAGTGCCACAACAATGCAACCAGCAAACGGCATGCGCAGGTACCTGGGGAAGAGAGACACACAAGAAGTCAGCCACAAAAAGCACAGCCACTTGCATGTGCAGTTACTCGACACATGTATGGATGACAACATGCTAGGTCACAATTATGACTGGGGAAATACTACCATCACTGCCACCATCACTCCAGTGACACACCCACACACACCTCTGACCCACGTGCCATACATGCAGGTGGAGACACACATCACAACGCATGCCACACGGGGACCAATGCGTGCACACTCAGACCCTGGTACTCACCACTAAGCAAAGAAGTCGCGTATGAGCCGAGTCCGGATGTCCTCTTGCGGCTCCACATCCTCCACATCACTAGCCCCATTGCCAAGCCCTTCGTCCTCCACGGGTGGATGGTCCTCGTCATGTTGATTCAGGATGAGTGGCACAGCTCTTTCAACTGCCATGTTGTGCAGCATGCAGCAGACCATGAAGATCTTGCAGACCTTCGCCGGGGCATAAGGGAGTGCACCGCCGGTCTTGTGGAGGCACCGGAATCGGCTCTTCAGCATGCCAAACGTCCTCTCTATCACTCGCCTTGTCCGGCCATGGGCGGTGTTATAGCGGAGCTGGGCCGGCGTGATGGGGTTGCGGAGAGGTGTCAGCAGCCAAGGCATGTTGGGATAGCCAGCGTCCCCTACATGGGAAGCACATGGACATCGTTAGAACTGGTGTAGCGGTCGTGCTGGTCGGCTATACAGAATACAGGACAGACAGACTGTACCCACCAACAACACATGCCCGTTCGTTGCGCAGCTGCATCATCATATCAGGCATCCCGCTACGCCTCATGATGTAGGCATCGTGTGCTGATCCTGGGAAACGAGCACAGACATGTGAAATCACCATATTGGACAGACACACCACAAGGGCATTGATGGAGTGGTAGTGCTTCCGATTGCGGTACGCCACCTCCCGTGCGTGTGGTGGTACCAAACCTACATGTGTCCCATCTATGGACCCAATGACATGGGGCATCCCTCCCAGGGCATAGAATCCACGCTTGACCTCAGTCATCTGTTCAGGGGTTGGGAACTTGATGAAGTCATCCAGGTGAATCAACATGGCCTCCAAGAAATCATGCAGCACACCGCTGAACATGCTCTGGGACATGCCACCAACATGAGCTATGGTATTTTGGAAGGTACCCGTGGCAAGGAAATGTAGGGCAGCCATTACCTTCAGCTGGGGTGTCAGTGCCGTAGGATACCTGTGCTGCGGTT
The DNA here is from genome assembly GCF_964204655.1 of Triturus cristatus. NCBI lineage: Eukaryota > Metazoa > Chordata > Amphibia > Caudata > Salamandridae > Triturus > Triturus cristatus. The sequence goes on from NC_140593.1 coordinate 1,200,194,706, forward strand.
GCAGGTGTGGTGCCAGTCTCGCCGTCAGCTCCAGAATCAACGGTTGGGTGAAGCGGTAGAGCCGGATCCTGTCATTCTCCTGCATGGTGGCCAAGTCTGGAATTCTTCGGGCAACAGGAGGCGCTCTGCAGTAATTTGGAAGTGACAAGGAAGAGTGAGTGCACTACGAGAACAACTCATGTCTAATGAGCACATGTAAATCTGGCAATACACACATGCCACATAGGGAGTCAGGCATGTGCTACATGCCCAGGACACGTATGGATGCAAGGTGACACTCCTTCCAAGACCCAGCTACACACGGTGATTGAGAACCTCCCCATGCCACGCCATGGAAATAGCTGTGTCCCAGTGCAAGTGCACTGCCCGACGCAAGACAGGAGTGACATACACCCACACATCAGCAGAAGTGTGATGCCGATTGCAGAGACTGGTAGCGGAACACTTGAGCCACAGGTCACATGACATTACACTAGTCCAGCCCACACACCTTGCCATGAAGGTGCACATGTCATGACTCACCACACATTCCTTGTGAGTTTGCTGACATGGCCTTGTCACGCCACTCCGTGTCCCATGCATACATGTGCACCTCACATCCGATAACACATGTGGCATGGTGTTGGGAACAGTGTGCAATGACAATCTACACACAGCCACATGTTGGTTGCTGCAACGGCTGCAGCTTTTGAGGGTGCTACAACATCAACCTGATGTAAATCCCGGACACATATATGGCATAGTCACATTGTGCACTGTGGGTAGTGACAAGTCATGTGTCATGACCCCTGTACCGGGCATCATGGGACACTTCCGTGTGTTGGTGTCCGTGCCATGCCAGTGACGCTCACCCCAAGTGCGCAGTCCCACATGCACACATGTCAAAGGAGTCAAGGGCATGCCTGGCACACATTGCACCCTCACACAGTACACATGTACACATCTCATCATACATCTGGTGCCTTCTCCACTCAGGAGGCATGTTCCACATCACAGCCTGTGACACCTGTGCCCCACACATGTAGTAATGCACAGACGATGCCTTGATGTCCATTCCTGGACAAGTATGTCCATCCATGGACAAGTATGTCCGCCCTATTCCTACATGTGTGTCGCCTATCACCACAGTGATGTGTAAAAACCGCCGTACTGCTGCTGAGAGGGCCTGTGCATGTTCCCAAATCACTGTGGGAGTGCTGCCGTATGTGTACCCATCGTGATGGCGAGCGTACAGGCATTTGTACGGTCCGTAGCACTACGGGTACGCATACGCGTGCAGACCCATAGTGATAGTGAGCGTAGATGCGTGTGTACGTTCCGTACCACTACGGGTACGCATACGCGTGCAGACCCATAGTGATAGTGAGCGTAGATGCGTGTGTACGGCCCTATCACTATGGGTCTGCACGCGTATGCGTACCCGTAGTGGTACGGACCGTACACACGCATGTACGCTCTATATCACTATGGGTCTGCACGCGTATGCGTACTCGTAGTGATAGAGAGCGTAGATGCGAGTGTACGGTCCGTACCACTACGGGTACGCATACGCGTGCAGACCCATAGTGATAGAGAGCGTAGATGCGAGTGTACGGTCCGTACCACTACGGGTACGCATACGCGTGCAGACCCATAGTGATAGAGAGCGTAGATGCGAGTGTACGGTCCGTACCACTACGGGTACGCATACGCGTGCAGACCCATAGTGATAGTGAGCGTAGATGCGTGTGTACGGCCCTATCACTATGGGTCTGCACGCGTATGCGTACTCGTAGTGATAGAGAGCGTAGATGCGAGTGTACGGTCCATACCACTACGGGTACGCATACGCGTGCAGACCCATAGTGATAGAGAGCGTAGATGCGAGTGTACGGTCCGTACCACTACGGGTACGCATACGCGTGCAGACCCATAGTGATAGAGAGCGTAGATGCGAGTGTACGGTCCGTACCACTACGGGTACGCATACGCGTGCAGACCCATAGTGATAGTGAGCGTAGATGCGTGTGTACGGCCCTATCACTATGGGTCTGCACGCGTATGCGTACCCGTAGTGGTACGGACCGTACACTCGCATCTACGCTCTCTATCACTATGGGTCTGCACGCGTATGCGTACCCGTAGTGGTACGGACCGTACACTCGCATCTACGCTCACTATCACTACGAGTACGCATACGCGTGCAGACCCATAGTGATATAGAGCGTACATGCGTGTGTACGGTCCGTACCACTACGGGTACGCATACGCGTGCAGACCCATAGTGATGGAGAGCGTAGGCATGCATGTACGGGCCGTTGCCATGCATTTGGGGTGCCCTAGGGCCCCCAAACGCACCGTACCTGTGTGTGATGCTCCAAATTACATAGGGGACAAGTATTAAGGCCTACATGCATGCTGGTTGTCATGGAGACCAAGTTCAAAATTCGAAATTGTTCTGGAAGGTGCACAGCAGAAGTCAGTTGGAATTCTTCTACTTTGTTGCAATGTGTTTGTGGGGCTGACATCATGCAGGAGAATGAAACCGATAGAGAACCCACAGACTGCTAGGTTTGAAGGGATTGGTGGAAACATAGGATGCAAATGTGAGTGACCAATCACTCTGTACTCCTGTGCATGAGACTGGGCAGAAGGGCACATATAAGGCAGCCAGGTCCCATGAGGGAGCACTTGCCTGCACATCTTTGCATTCGTCGACCCAGCTGCTGCTACTGATTCCCTGGAACCATGTCAAGGGCTGTGGAGAGGACACAGCCATTCACCCTGGAGGAGAACATGGCTCTGCTGGATGTGATCCTCCCACAGTACTCCATGCTGTATGGGCGACCAGGGTATCAGGTGAGTGCATAGGCCACTGCCACAGACTGTCCCTATGTTGTGACTGTGACTTCTGCCATTGCGTCCAGGTGTAACACACATGCCATGTACTGTTGGGGGGGTCCCAGGGGGGTGTGCCTGATGTCTCCCAGCAGTGCCCTGAGACAGGAGGGGTGGGGGCCTATCACTCACAGCAGTGCCCTGAGACAGGAGGGGTGGGGGCCTATCACTCACAGCAGTGCCCTGAGACAGGAGGGGTGTGTGCAGAGTCCTCCCAGCAGTGCCCTGAGACAGGAGGGGTGGGGGCCTATCACTCACAGCAGTGCCCTGAGACAGGAGGGGTGGGGGCCTATCACTCACAGCAGTGCCCTGAGACAGGAGGGGTGGGGGCCTATCACTCACAGCAGTGCCCTGAGACAGGAGGGGTGGGGGCCTATCACTCACAGCAGTGCCCTGAGACAGGAGGGGTGGGTGTGATGCACAGTGTGAGCCTTGATCATTGATTGTGACATTGCCATCATTCCACCTGTGTACCCACTGTGGCACGTACTGCTTTTTCCCTCACCAGGGGATGATGTCCCTATGACAAAGGTGCAATGCGTTGGCTGCATGACATGCCTTGTTGTAACCAGCTAATTTGTACCCATATGTCTCTCTGTGACATGTGGCTGGTGTATTGATGTGGTGTCACTTGTTCCTCCTCACAGGTAGGCGCCACTGCCAAGGAGCAGATCTGGCTGACCGCCGTCAGTGCCGTGAGGGGTGTGGATGGTCGGAGGCGGAGCCTGCCCCAGGTGAGGAAACGCTGGCAGGATATCCGGTGCTGGACGCGGAGGATTGCACGGCTCCTGCTGGGGGACTCACCTGAGAGCCACAAGAACCGCGGCCGCCGCCGTCTGAGCCACCTCCACAGGCGTGTGCTGCCGGTGGTCTTTCCAGACCTGGAGAGGCGCTTACAGGCGATGCAGCAGCCGGAAGGGGGTAGGTACATGTGTGTTTGTTGTGTGTCACCGGCATTTGTAAGGGCACAGTAGCATGAATTCACTGGCAGGGTTTAAAGGTGCTGTGCAGATCCTGTTTGCCCCAGTATAGCGCTGTGCCCCTGCCACCCTTCCCCTCCTTGCAATGTGTTCCCTGGTCTGTGTGTAGTCACTCCTTCACAAGGTAATGTAGGCTGGCGCTTTGTCCACGAGAACAATGACTGTAGCATCATGTGTGGGGGTGGTGTGTAACAGGTTGTGGGACCTTGCCTGTGCACTGTCAAGTTCACTGCATGTGGGTTCCATGTCAGTTGGCACTGATGCTGACTCCAGACATGGGAGTTGGTCTCTCATGTGTCATGCCTTACAGCGCGCATGTCCTATGTAGTGGCCTGTGACATGATGTGCATGAGTGTGCGATACACATAGTGCAGGGATGGTGACGTGTGTTGCAGTCATTACCATTCAGTAGCATGTAGTTGCGTGCCCACTACTGTCCCCTGGGGCACCTTTTCCTCAGTGGTGTATGTGTCATCATAAACGTGGCCAATCTCAGTGTCTACAGCGTAGGTTGTGCTCTGTGCCATTGTCCCCTGTCACCATGTATATAGACGTGCTATTTTGTACAGGTGTCCACTGTGCAGCCTGACCTGATTGTCCTTCTTCATACTCACAGTTGCCAGTGCCTGTGTGTCTTGTTATACTCATCTGAGGATGGGCACTGGTACCTCATTATTTGTACAGGCGCACCTTGGCTGTTTGGCGTCCAATCTTGCTTTTTGCCTGCCCCTGTGTGTATCACCCAGACTATGAGATGTTGGTGCCACCTGTGTCTCAACAATTTGCCTCGTGTAGGGTCTTGTTGGGGCGGGCAATGCCTATGTGTTAAATCCTGATTTCCACTTGCTGGGTCTGGGCAGTGTGTGATGTGTCTGGACACACACGCAATGTGCAGTGACCGAGTCATGTTGTGCATGTTTTCAGCATTACCTATGCAGCATGTGTCTCAAGTTCATGGATATGGTCCCTGGTCATCGGTATTTTCGCCAACGCTGTGTGGTGCAGATGCAGTGCTGGATTGTCCCCAGGGCCTGGGTGCTATGTCAGACTCCGTTTCCTGTGTTTAGCTATTGTCTCATGCTCTCCATGGTATTTCAGTGGCATGGTGGCTCAACCAACTGTGTGTTTCATGCCCTACATCGGTACCCTGTTCAGTAGATGTTAGGGATCTTCCTTTTCAGGCCATGCAATGTTACCTATGTAGATTGGACTCATGTGACAGATGTGTACAGGTGTCTGATTAATTTCTGTCTCTCCACCCTGCCCACAGCATCGTCGGGGGACACAGAGGGAGACATGGACACAGACCAGGCGGAGGGACCGAGCACCAGTGCCAGCCGTGACATCGGGTCTGGCACATCGAGTGGGACAGAGGCGGAGGAGAGTGTGGCCGAGGACCTGTCGACTGGCACATCAGACTACGAAGCTGACAGGTCCGAGGACGATGTCTCCGAGTGGGCGGAGGCTGCACCAGCAGCTGACAGCGGAACAACACCTCGCACCGCCCCCTCAGTTTCCACCAGCCGCCTCCCACTTGCTCGTGTCCCTTCCCAGCGTGCCCGGTCACAGCATGTCTCCTTCCTGCCAGGCACCGCACCCCCTGCCCCTGTCTCCACTGCTGCCGCCAATGCAGAGTCTGTGGACATCCAGCGGCAACTGCAGGTTGGTCAGGCTGCGATCCTTAATGTCCTCCATGCCCACGGCAAAACCCTCACCAACATCGAGGCTTTCTTGGAGGGCATTCATTCATCGCAGGCTGACCAACGCAACTTGCTGAGGTCCATAGACTCCACACTGACTGCAGCAGTGGGTCTCCTGCAGCGCGACCTCCCCCCACCTACCCCTGCCCCATCCACACTTCCCACTCCCATGCCTGTCCCACGTACACCCAGACGTCGGCATGCACCCACATCAACGGACACGGGCACCACACCAGCAGGGAAGGTCCACCGCACTCCTCCTGACACGCACACACAGGGTGAGGTAGGCACACCCACTGGGTCGGGGGGCAAACGTGTGACACGCAGCCATAGTGGGAGTCCGCATTCTACCCAGTCCACTCCCTCCAAATCCCCTCCCCTCAGCTCTCCTGGCCACATCTCCCCCAAGGACTCCTTCATGGCCGCTCTGTCCCTGAGCCCCACAGTTACACCACCACGCAAGCGGTCAAGGAGGTCCCCGGTCAGGGTGGTTGAGTCTCCCCCCCTGTCTCCACCCTCCCCCGGTGGCGCTGCGACCCATCCCTCTGACCCCCCCCCCCCTCCTTGGGGCCTGAGGTCCCTTCGGGTGCAGGGGACTCCCTGGAGGACCTTGCAAAGGTGTGTAGTGCCATCCTGGCCTCCGCCTTTGGCACTGACCCACCCCCTGTGGTGGAGTCCTCCATCCCTGCACCCACAACGCCGCCCCTTTGCCCTGATGTCCCTGCGGTGCCTGTTGCTTCCCCCCCCCTGATGCCCTCACCAGTGTGGAAGACGATGCCATTTGACTGTGCAGGCAAGGTAGGGGACACGCATCCCACTGTGTCCCCCATCCAGCTGAGAATCATTGACTGCCCTATGGGCTTTGTGAAGATTGAACTGCCTGCGATCCACGGACATTGTGCTCATGCTGAATAAAGCTTACTTTTGTTTTCATTATCACACTACTGCTATGCTGGTATTGGTGTTGGTGGGGCTGCTACATGGTTTTGGGTGGTGTGTAAGGGTTTGGGTGTGTGGGATATGTAGTAGTGTACTGCTCATTGGTGGGACCCTGTGATCTGTGTGCCATCACAAGGTGTTGGCTAACTTTCTTTGTTCATGTAAGCAGTTACTGCATGGTGCACTTGTCCCAGGGTGTATTCCTTCCTCTGTGTACCCAGCTTTCTTCCCTGCAGGGTGTTCCCAATGTTTAGCGCAGAGCTGTGTCTACATGAGCTGTGTGTGTGACGGAGCCCTTCTACTTTGGCCATGCATGCAGGGCCATGTCTCCACCTGCAACAATCGTGGCATCCTTGGTGATCACTGTACTTGTGTGTGGAGTCTGTTGACATGAGTTCATGGGGACATGTTCCCTTGTAGCCAGTATGCATGTGGATAATTCTGGCCTCACACACATGTGTTACACCCCTCCTGTCTCAGGGCACTGCTGGGAGGACTCCACACCCACCCCTCCTGTCTCAGGGCACTGCTGGGAGTGATAGGCACCCACCCCTCCTGTCTCAGGGCACTGCTGGGAGGGCTCTGCACACACCCCTCCTGTCTCAGGGCACTGCTGGGAGTGATAGGCACCCACCCCTCCTGTCTCAGGGCACTGCTGGGAGGACTCTGCACACACCCCTCCTGTCTCAGGGCACTGCTGGGAGGACTCTGCACCCACCCCTCCTGTCTCAGGGCACTGCTGGGAGGACTCTGCACACACCCCTCCTGTCTCAGGGCACTGCTGGGAGGACTCTGCACACACCCCTCCTGTCTCAGGGCACTGCTGGGAGGACTCTGCACACACCCCTCCTGTCTCAGGGCACTGCTGGAAGTGATAGGCACCCACCCCTCCTGTCTCAGGGCACTGCTGGGAGGACTCTGCACACACCCCTCCTGTCTCAGGGCACTGCTGGGAGTGATAGGCACCCACCCCTCCTGTCTCAGGGCACTGCTGGGAGGACTCTGCACCCACCCCTCCTGTCTCAGGGCACTGCTGGGAGGACTCTGCACACACCCCTCCTGTCTCAGGGCACTGCTGGGAGTGATAGGCACCCACCCCTCCTGTCTCAGGGCACTGCTGGGAGGACTCTGCACCCACCCCTCCTGTCTCAGGGCACTGCTGGGAGGACTCTGCACACACCCCTCCTGTCTCAGGGCACTGCTGGGAGGACTCTGCACACACCCCTCCTGTCTCAGGGCACTGCTGGGAGTGATAGGCACCCACCCCTCCTGTCTCAGGGCACTGCTGGGTGGACTCTGCACACACACCTCCGATTTCAGGATATGTACGCTTGGCACATACACGGTGGGGGTACGCTCAATGCATTCGAGGTGAGGGTACGAGTCTACTGACACTGGTGTGGTGGGGGTACGCTCCGTACGTCCGCGGGTGGGGGTACGGGTCATACTGACACTGTTGGCATGGGGGGTACGCTCCTTGCATACGCGGGTGGGGGTACGGGTCGTACTTACACTGTTGGGCTGGGGGGTACGCTCCTTGCATTCGCGGGTGGGGGTACGGGTCGAACTTACACTGTTGGGGTGGGGGTACGCTCCGTACGTCCGCGGGTGGGGGTACGGGTCGTACTTACACTGTTGGGCTGGGGGGTACGCTCCTTGCATTCGCGGGTGGGGGTACGGGTCTTACTTACACTGTTGGGCTGGGGGGTACGCTCCTTGCATTCGCGGGTGGGGGTACGGGTCGTACTGACACTGTTGGCATGGGGGTACGCTCCTTGCATACGCGGGTGGGGGTACGGGTCGAACTTACACTGTTGGGGTGGGGGTACGCTCCGTACGTCCGCGGGTGGGGGTACGGGTCGTACTTACACTGTTGGGCTGGGGGGTACACTCCTTGCATTCGCGGGTGGGGGTACGGGTCTTACTTACACTGTTGGGCTGGGGGGTACGCTCCTTGCATTCGCGGGTGGGGGTACGGGTCGTACTTACACTGTTGGGCTGGGGGGTACGCTCCTTGCATTCGCGGGTGGGGGTACGGGTCGTACTTACACTGTTGGGCTGGGGGGTACGCTCCTTGCATTAGCGGGTGGGGGTACGGGTCGTACTTACACTGTTGGGCTGGGGGGTACGCTCCTTGCATTCGTGGGTGGGGGTTCGAGTCGTACTTACACTGTTGGGCTGGGGGGTACGCTCCTTGCATTAGCGGGTGGGGGTACGGGTCGTACTTACACTGTTGGGCTGGGGGGTACGCTCCTTGCATTCGTGGGTGGGGGTTCGAGTCGTACTTACACTGTTGGGCTGGGGGGTACGCTCCTTGCATTAGCGGGTGGGGGTACGGGTCGTACTTACACTGTTGGGCTGGGGGGTACGCTCCTTGCATTCGTGGGTGGGGGTTCGAGTCGTACTTACACTGTTGGGCTGGGGGGTACGCTCCTTGCATTCGCGGGTGGGGGTACGGGTCTTACTTACACTGTTGGGCTGGGGGGTACGCTCCTTGCATTCGCGGGTGGGGGTACGGGTCTTACTTACACTGTTGGGCTGGGGGGTACGCTCCTTGCATTCGCGGGTGGGGGTACGGGTCGTACTTACACTGTTGGGCTGGGGGGTACGCTCCTTGCATTCGTGGGTGGGGGTTCGAGTCGTACTTACACTGTTGGGCTGGGGGGTACGCTCCTTGCATTCGTGGGTGGGGGTTCGAGTCGTACTTACACTGTTGGCATGGGGGGTACGCTCCATGCATACGCGGGTGAGGGTACGGGTCGAACTTACACTGTTGGGGTGGGGGTACGCTCCGTACGTCCGCGGGTGGGGGTACGGGTCGTACTTGCACTGTTGGGCTGGGGGGTACGCTCCTTGCATACGGGGTGGGGGTAGGGTCCGTACATACCCGTCCCCACGCTATGTGATGTTTGTGCTGCCCGTACCCAGGCCTTTGCCACGTGGGTGCGATCCGTCCCGCCATTGTTGGGGTGACGTGTGTGGGCGTGGTCCGACTCGTACCCACGCTCTTCAGGCGTGGGTACGGGACGTACCTGTCTGGTTATGTTGCCGGTTCGCGTGGTGACGGACTTCCGTTGTGGCGGTCGCTGGCTTATCAGGACACGCCCCCACCCCCTCGTGGTGACCAGGGCATGGGAGTCAGGTATGTCCAGGCCATGTGTGGTGTGTGACTTATGTGGTTGTTTTGTGGCCTGCCCTGGTCGTGCCACCCCCACCCCACCCCACTTTCCCCCCTCCCTTAGTTATTCTGACCTTCTGCGGCATCTGCGTCGTAACCTGTAGAGGAGGTGTACTGCTATGAGGGCAGGGATGACTCGTATGTTCGGGTCCATGTCTGTCCGTCGCGTACTGGTGCTCCTTGCTCGTGTCGTCCTGTCGCGTACGGGTCCTCCTTGATCGCGTCGTCCTGTCGCGTACGGGTCCTCCTTGGTGGCGTCGTCCTGTGTGTCCGTCATGTACTGGTCCTCCTTGTTCGCGTCGTCGTCTGTCCGTCGCGTACTGGTGGTCCTTGTTCGCGTCGTCCTGATTTCCCGGCAGTTTTTGGCTGCCGCAAAATATTCACCGTGCGGGGTGACGTCGGTGCGAATCGTGATTCCTGGGTCGTGAATGGCTGGCTGCGAGCGTCCCGACGTCAGGTCGGCGCTTTCCCGGATCGCATTGGTAGGAGTTTTTTTGTTCGGTCGGGCTTTTTTACGATTCGTACGGTAATGGTGTACCCGTGCGAATCGTAATTCCTTGTTTGTGAAAATTGACGACCGGGTACGCGTCGGGCGGAGATTGTGCTCCGTCCGACGGTTCGTACCCGGTTTTTGCAGGATCGTGATCGGCACCTAAATATAGACTGGAGTGGGAATAGTAAATTTATTAAGTTCAGTGTCCAGCACCTACTCTAATTTAATATAGGTTGGAGTGAGAATAGTAAATTAATTATGTTCAGTGTCCAGCACTTATCTTAATTAAATATAGACTGGAGTGGGAATAGTAAATTATTTAACTTCAGTGTCCAGCACCTACCCTAATTAAATATAGGTTGGAGTGAGAATACTAAATTAATTAAGTTCAGTGTCCAGCACTTATCTTAATTAAATATAGACTGGAGTGGGAATAGTAAATTAATTCAGTTCAGTCTCCAGCACCTACTCTAATTTAATATAGGTTGGAGTGAGAATAGTAAATTAATTAACTTCTGTGTCCAGCACTTATCTTAATTAAATATAGATTGGAGTGGGAATAGTAAATTAATTAAGTTCATTGTCCAGCACCTACTGTAATTTAATATAGGTTGGAGTGAGGATAGTAAATTAATTAAGTTCAGTGTCCAGCACTTATCTTAATTAAATATAGACTGGAGTGGGAATAGTAAATTTATTCAGTTCAGTGTCCAGCACCTACCCTAATTTAATATAGGTTGGAGTGAGAATAGTAAATTTATTAAGTTCAGTGTCCAGCACTTATCTTAATTTAATATAGACTGGAGTGGGAATAGTAAATTAATTTAGTTCAGTGTCCAGCACATACCCTAATTTAATATAGGTTGGAGTGAGAATAGTAAATTAATTAAGTTCTGTGTCCAGCACTTATCTTAATTAAATATAGACTGGAGTGGGAATAGTAAATTTATTGAGTTCAGTCTCCAGCACCTACTCTAATTTAATATAGGTTGGAGTGAGAATAGTAAATTAATTAAGTTCTGTGTCCAGCACTTATCTTAATTAAATATAGACTGGAGTGGGAATAGTAAATTTATTAAGTTCAGTGTCCAGCACCTACTCTAATTTAATATAGGTTGGAGTGAGAATAGTAAATTAATTATGTTCAGTGTCCAGCACTTTTCTTAATTAAATATAGACTGGAGTGGGAATAGTAAATTTATTAAGTTCAGTGTCCAGCACCTACCCTAATTAAATATAGGTTGGAGTGAGAATAGTAAATTAATTAAGTTCAGTGTCCAGCACTTATATTAATTAAATATAGACTGGAGTGGGAATAGTAAATTAATTCAGTTCAGTCTCCAGCACCTACTCTAATTTAATATAGGTTGGAGTGAGAATAGTAAATTAATTAAGTTCTGTGTCCAGCACTTATCTTAATTAAATATAGACTGGAGTGGGAATAGTAAATTAATTAAGTTCAGTGTCCAGCACCTACTCTAATTTAATATAGGTTGGAGTGAGAATAGTAAATTATTTATGTTCAGTGTCCAGCACTTATCTTAATTAAATATAGACTGGAGTGGGAATAGTAAATTTATTAAGTTCAGTGTCCAGCACCTACCCTAATTTAATATAGTTTGGAGTGAGAATAGTAAATTAATTATGTTTAGTGTCCAGCACTTATCTTAATTAAATATAGACTGGAGTGGTAATAGTAAATTTATTAAGTTCAGTGTCCAGCACCTACCCTAATTAAATATAGGTTGGAGTGAGGATAGTAAATTAATTAAGTTCAGTGTCCAGTACTTATCTTAATTAAATATAGACTGGAGTGGGAATAGTAAATTAATTCAGTTCAGTTTGTAGTGGGAGTAGTATGTTAATTAAGTTTGATAAATAGCAATTATTATAATTAAATATAGAGTTGAATAGGAACAGTTAAATTAATTTGTTTTACTTTACTATAAATCTGTAGATTTTAGTTTTGGTTGGATAAAAGATAGAAGTTATATCAGAATGCAAATTCTAAATTTTTGTATAAAATAGTAGAAAGGAAAATAATATTTGTTTTATAGTTGTTGGAATGTATATTAATTACAGAGAAAATATTGTTTATTATTACACATTTTATAAGAATTAAATCATTGAAATAAACATGTAATTAAATAATTAATATTTAATATTTGTATTATTGTAATATTTTTTTATAATGGATATATTTTTGTTTAATGTATATTTTGGACATTAATATATGAACAGACAAAAATATAAAAAATAAAAATATATGATGTTTATAGCTGTTTAATATTTTTAAATTTATATTGTGTACTCTCAATATTTTTAGACTTTATTTGAATTCATAAGAAATTGTATGTTTTGAAATATATGTTAAATATATTTTAATTATTAATATTTATATTAGATAATTAATATTGAAAATGTTTATATTTTAGAATATTTCTTTTAAATTTTAGTTTTGGTATGTCGTAGATACAATATATTAATGATATCATGTTCATACATTTTTTTTGTTAATTTATACAGTGTTATTATATTAGTAAATATATGTTTTTTTATTATATTTATTTTTATAAGTTAAATAATTTTCACATATATAAAATAAATAGGTATTCTTTTTGAGTATTTTATTGTACTGTTTTACTCATTTTTAAAGTAATGTGTAATGTTAAATAAATAGTTAGGCCATTTATTGGTATTATTTGAGTTGTTATGTTTGTTTGGGTCTTTTATTTTGTAACCGCTCGCTGTTGTTTTGGGTTATTTTGGTAGAATCCAGGTCGCGGTCGGGAGCTGTTTCGCGTTTGAGAAGGTAAGAGTTATTTTCTTTATTAGTACATAGTTGTAAGTGTTTTGTGGAAGTAGTAATGTTGTAATAAGTGTGTATGGATTGATGTTTTAGAAGTTAGGGTGTTAGTAATAGTTTGTATACGGTTTTATAATTTACGTTGTGTTCCGTGTTTGTGGCTTTGTTAGTCTTTTGTTATTTAGGTGTGTTAAAGTTTTATAGTGTTTGAATAATGTTTGTAGTGATGTTTTTAGGTGTATTATGTATGTTTGTGTGTGGGTGGGAATGTTTGTTTCTCTTTTGTACGTTTTACGGAGAAGATATTTTCGTCTCTTTCAAACAGTTTTTTTTTTAAGGAAGTGTGTATTAGTTGTGTTTACTAATATTTTTTTAACACTTCCTTTATTGTTCGGGTTTCCAGGAGCGGTTATTTACCTTTTTTATATTATTCGGGATTTTTATGGTTAATGGATTGTCGTTTTTTGGCGTAGACGTTTTTTTCGAAAAACAGTTGTATTTTTCCATTTTATTTGGATTCATTTTTGATACCTATGGATTTTGAACTACCTGGATTTATTTGGAAGGAATGTTATTATCCCATTGGAGCAACTACACAGGTAAGTTCATTTAAATATTTTAATTGTGGGTGGGCAAATCTTATATTGTTGTTGTGTACTTGGTTTGTTTAATTATGTTGTCTAAATATATGTAGATATCAATTATTTATATATTTTAGACCACATAATTAAATATGTGATATAATAAAGTGGTTTATTTATGTTGTGATAGTTGTTTTAGTAGAATTGTGGGTTAATATTTTGGAAAGGGTTTAGAAGAGAGTTTGAGCTATTATATTTAAGTACTCAAGTCCTCTTGTGGATGGGTATAGCTGTACCTGTTGTTGTAGGTAATTATACATTTGAGTAGTTTGTCTAGATTGTTTTGGTTTTAATTGTAGGACAGATTGTTGCATTCTTAATTCATGGAAACTTTGTTCCTTTTGTATGGCAATTAGGAGTTTTTGTAGTGTTGGAGTTGTTCTCCCAGTAGAAGTTAGGAATGCATTATGCCAGCCCTCGACGGCGTTGTTAGTTTTGGCTTGTTGGTTGAGTGTACTTACATATACATTCCACCAAGGTATTTGGAACTTGGGCTGACGTCTATGGCCTGATCTGTGTAGTCTCCCCACCCAGGTATCCTCAAAATAATCTAAGAGGGGAGATAACTTTACTTCATTTTGTTTGTAGAATGGACTTTCTAATAAAAGATTGTAATGTCTTGCTACATCTGTGGTTGGTACATAAGCTAGGGCTGTTAGAAGTTTTATTTGATGTGCAAAAGTTATGTTTGTGGCATATTCTACACTTAGTGAAGATTTTTGTAAATGTCTCCATATACATTGATTTAGATGGAAGTAACATCCTTGGATAGCTGTATGGGGGTACAGTTTTAGAATGCAATTTATCATGGCTTGCTCAAAGTCTATGATAATTCTTTGAGGGTAAAAATCATTTGATTCTTGTTTTAGTTTTCCTAGCATTTCATTATATGTTGTGTTTTGTTTGTTAGGTAATAGTGCATAAATTAAAGGTATGGAAGTGTTGTGATATTGACCGTGTATTGTGTAAAGCTGGTAGAATGGTTTTGGGCATATTGTAAAGGTGCCATCCATCATCCATGTTTGGCATTGTTGGAGTTTAGTTATATTGTTTGCAGTAGCAAACATTATGATTCTTTTTTCTGTACTTTTGTTATCAAAAAAAAGAAAAGGTTCATTACTGTGGGTGATAGTTAATTCTGGTGGAATGATGATATCTTGAAAAGTTTTAGGGGATGGTATAGTTGTCGTGGTTGATTTTTTGGTCCTAGCAATTGTTCTTTTTATAGAAGCAATTGATGGTAATTGGCCTCTTCTTTCTTTGGGCACTCTATAGGTAATAGTTCTTTTAGGATTACACTTGTAGCAGTTTGTGAACCAGTGCTTAATTCTTTTATATTTTCAAGGGTTGATCTGACTTCTATTTCAGAGAGATTGGGTGGATGGTTATGCTCTCTTGTATATAGTACAGTTCTTTCTCTTGTTGTTGCTCGTCCGTAGCATTTGTTAGAATAATATTTCGAACACTTCCAGTTCACTTTTCGGTCCGTCTGCTTTTCTTGGGTGTATGTGTAACCCATGTAACACAATAGGAATTTTCCTTTCTGCGATGTTATAAATTGGGCTTCTTCTGTCATCGTGATGTGTTAAAAAGCTGGAAAAAATGTATATGAAAATATATGGAATAGTACTTTATATATTTCTATTAAAATAGGAAACAACAAACTTTTTTATATATACTTACCAAGTGTTTTTGGTTGTATTTGAATGAAGATGTTCTTTGTAGACAAAATGCTGTTTAGTTGATGTAGTCTCTGAAAGTTAAAGAACATATATTATTTTGGTTGGTTTAGTTTTTTTAAGTGGGGTGGTATTGCTGTTTGGTATAGACTATATTTTTTTTGTTGAAACGTTTTTTATTGTTTTCCAAATCAACAACTCAATAAACATCCCCCAGCCTCCACCCGTCCAGGAAGTACCACACATTTATCATCAAGACCAATTATTCAGGAGAAGGAACAACCTTCCCACCCAGTCCTCTACCCCCCCCCCCCCACCCCATGTCAGTGTACCCCCCTCCCCTACCCGTCTTCCGATGTGCCCCTCCTCCGTAATAAATAAGATCCAGGAGGCCAACCTCTCCCTAAGCAAACGGAGCCTTCCCTCATGCCTAGTGGTATAGACTATAGGTGTTAATTTATACAGGTTTTTAAAAACTTAAAAAAGAGAACATGGATTTGTTTAGGGGTTTAGGATGTTTTGGGGTTTGAGTAGATTTAATTAATATTTTAGAAAGTATTTTGATAGTATACTTACTTTTTTAGTGAGTCCTTTCTGGCAATGTTCAATATTTTCTTTAGCTGTTTTGAGTAATATCTGTAGTTGAAATATAAAGAGATGGAATATATAAGTTAGTTATTTATTTGAGTAAAGATAAATTAGTGTTTTAGTTTAATTTGGCAGTTTAGTTAGAAAAGATAATTTACTTACGTTTTTAGAATAGTAGTAGGATGTAGGTTTCTTCTGTTTAGCAGAGTTTCTTCTTCGTTCAATGCTTTGGTTTAAGGCACAGTAGAAGACTTGTTTTAATTGGTTTATATAGTGGTTTTAAATTGGTTCTTGAATGTTATTGGTTGTTTTCTGTATGTGGCCTTTCTATTGGATGTTTTGAATTTTTTTTAGTTAATTGGTTTCCTTTTATGGAAAATGCTAAGTAAGAGTATATTTAGTTTTAAAGGAGGAATTTAAATAATTATATAGAAAAAGATTGTTTATAATGTGTTTTAATTTTTTAAAATGTGTTCGAAATGCCTATGTGATAATTATTTCAGTGTGTTTTTTATTATGTTGTTAAATATTTTTATCGTTATAAATGTTATGTTTATGTTTAAGTAGAATATAATTGGAAAATGTATGTTTTCGGAAAATATTGTATTTATGTTGTTTACAGTATTGGTTTTATTAGTATTAGAATTGTCGATATATTTAAAAAAAACGATATTATTGATGTCGATATTGTGGTTATCGATATTTGTTACATGTGTTATATTTATTTATTTATGTCGATATTTAGTATTGCGATATTGATGTGCGCGATATTTGTGTGATCGATATAAATGTATTACGATATTGTAGTGTCGATATTAGTGTAGTTTTTTAATTAAGTATACAATGTCGATAATTTTGATGTCGATATTTTTTAAGCGATATTTGTGTACTTCGATAATGTGTCTTTCGATAATATGTCAGAGATCCATATTGCAGATACACACATAACCACAACACGAATATATCAAAATCAAACAAGAGAGATCACACACCCACCACTCATCATACATACACATGTGAGCATCTTGCACAGCACACATACGCATGAATACATAATGCAAACCAATAAATTATCATGACATTAATAGTAATAAACCCGTTACTGAATAACACACATCATATGGAGCGAGCACATAAAAACCACAGACATACACAGATCAAAACAGTTGGCCCCTCTGGCCCCTGTAGATCAGACACCTATGTGCATCACCCATCTGTCATACATACCCAATCATACATCGTAAGGGGTCCACAGACACACACATGCTAATATCCTTTCTGGAGAGTCCGTCACATAGATGCCAAGGCCGATGAATGCCACTGTGTGAGGCGTGTTTACAGTGGGGCTGGCTCACAGCATCACTTAAACGATCAATGCAGCTTGGGTTACACTGCCTGGCTCCTTAGTAACCATGGAGGTCTAACTGCATTGTCAGTGTGCCATATAACCTATGCCATTAAAACCTCTCGCTTTGTTCTGCTCTGCTTACACCTCCCCGTTTCACCCCGCCACAAATAAAGCCTTGACAAAGCCACATAACTTTTGGATATACGAGATCTTTTTGGCTTTGTCAATGTGGTGACTGCTGCTGTCAAACTTGGACGAAAGTAAAGGGAAACAAGGGCGATCGGTGCTTATGCTATATAAATAAAAACATGCCTATAAAAAGAATGTGCCTGGATCAACTCTGCAATGCAAATTTAAACATGTCTGCACTTTAGGAAATGTTTTAACTTTTTATGTGCTGCACGTGCAACACCACTTTTAAAAGTCCCCATCTGCCGCTGCCTTTCACGGTAGCCAATGGGAAGCCAGCGCAAAGGGCAAACGGAGAGCATTTGCAGGGGCCAATGGGAAAACCCACAGATACACTGCATGGAAGCACCGGCCTGCTGATAAGACCACGGGGATGTGAGTCCGTGCGCCCATTTGATAATTAAGCAGCCTTTCTTTTCATGTTCAGAGCACTCACCTGCAGCTGCTGCAGTGAGGATTAGCCGGGTTCCCACGCGCCACGTCCCCAGTACTAATTACTGCGTATTTACACACAAACATCTGTGAAGCCGCGCTTGGCTCTTGCTGAAGTCTTAGAAGGGAAAACGCATTCGCAACTTCTTAGCTGAAGGACTTCAAACGAAACAAACAAACGAGACGCTGCTGGCACAACAGAGAGAAAGATGCAAAGCTTAACTCTGAATCGCGAGAGGAAATGGATCCCGTGGACGAAGCAGCCGAGCTCACCAGGAAGGAATGGGAGTATATCAAGGGTGCGTTTGCATTCACGTAACCTTTACGCAAACACCGCCTCTGAGACCTTCAGATAACAAGTAGGAAGTGGGATAAGGGAGGGGGGTAGGCGGAGAGAGGCACGCAGGCTGGCAAATGGTGAGCGCTTTCGGAGCCGCTTTGATGTTCTCAGTGGCCGCGGGGCTCACTGGGAACATCAAAGCGGCCGTAAAAGTGAGCACGCAGGCTGACAAATGGTGCGCGCGCCCGGCGCACATGCACTGTAGCTGGTGGCCTGACAAAAGCCACTAGTCTGCACTTCCAAATCCCGCTTACTATAACTCTCGCCGGAGCAGAGCTAAAGCTCTGGCTCAGGCGAGACCTAAAAAGGCAGCAGGAGGCAAAATGTTCCACTTCATCAATGCTGGAATGCTCAACCTTGCACAATAAATATTTACTAATGTGAAAAGCCTTTACCAATCAGGCAAAAAGCAAAGGACCCACCAAATAACTATATAGGATGCCATTTGTAAGGGTTATTGCCCACTCCCTTTCTGAAAATCTGAGTAAGCACCCGATATATGCTCGGAGGGTTATGGAATGGCTAGAAAGAATGGTTTTCTCAGTCACAAGGAAATGAATTGCAGGAATTACTACAGCTGACATGGACCAAAAAGATAGACCGTGGCTTATATTTGACACATGATGGATATTGGTAAATGCACATCAATGATCCAGAAGTGCATTTGTGTGTTGCACATTCATTGTCCAGATGTGCATCTCCATTGCTGACTTTCATTGTATCCAACAATGCAACTTGAATTTAGGACAATGGTCTGTGTACTTGCCAAAACTAACGTCACATCTTTGACCATGCACTATTTCACTGACCTATCAACATGAGGCAGTAAAACTTAATGCCTGTTGGACCACAATAAGGTGGCACACTCTCAATGTGCCTACTACAGCCAGCCCTCTGAAGGAGGCAAAGGGGACCCAGAATACTCCAGATATCTCCCTGTAGGCACGTGCAGTCACTCATTGCATGCGCCAGCAAGGGGAGCGCTATGGTGTGTGTGTGTGTTGAGCTGTGTCCCTGTGCGCTCCCTATCTTTTCCTGCCTTTTCACCTGCCCCACTCTCCTGCACTCCCTTTTCCTGCTACCTGTACCAATCCCACCCCTGTTCACCGCCCCTGATCTCCTGCCCCTTCCAGACCTACTTAAAGGCAGACGCAGCGCAGACAAGTCATTCCTGCACCAACGGCAAGCCAGTCTACACCAGTCAGCGCCCTGGCCACACCCAAAGCCAGGCATCCAGCTTGTCTCTCCCACCACTGTGCCACAGCAACCCTCCATGCTCTCAACCCCAGACGTGGCTTGCTGTATTGCTGTTGCGCCACCACACACAACACAAATGGGTCATTCCCCTGTTCCACTTGCAAGTTCGCCGGCACTCTCCCACATTCACCTCTCACCACACCCGCTCCAACAGCACTCAACCCCCCCCCGCTCAATCCTCCCTATCTTGCATAAACCTCAACACCCACTTTCTGCTAAAACACGCAACCAAAATCTTGGACCAGCTTCACAACCAATCACTAGACCTGCTCTTCCTTATGAAAAACTGGTAGACCCATGTGTCAGCCCCAGAAATCGACAGGGCTATTCCTCCTAGCTAAATGATCACCTGACAGGACAGACCACACAAGTCTGGAGACAGAATCACCATTATTATCAAGCAACCCATCCGTTGCACCATTTTTTCAGACATACCCCTAGCAACATGGATCACCTATCCTTCAAGTTCCAAATCATTGCCAACATCACCCTGAGAGGTAAATTCATATACCTCACACCAGGACCACGTACCAACTTCCCAGGCTTCATGGCACCATGATACTCGACTCAAACACCTTCATCCTCCTCAGAGACCTACATTTTCACCTAGAAGACCACGCCGACACAAACACAACCTCCCTGCTCGAAGACCTAGCCAACGTCAGCCTCAGCCATTGTGTGGAAGGCCCACAAACACCAGAAAGACACCCACTGGACTGATTTTCACTACTTTCTGTAACATTACAGAAAACAAGCCCACTCTGATCACCTGGTCTGATAACACCCTTGTTTGCTTCAACATTCCCATCTTGCATCGTCACAAAGGCTACCAACACCAACTCTGCATGCTGAGCCTGGAACAAAGTCCCAGACGCATCATGGACATCTGAATTCCGTTAAGACAGACCTCCACACAACAACAGCCTCCCAACTCTGTTTCCTACTTCAACGAATAGACTACCTCTGCATTGATATCCTGGCTCCTCTGAAACTCAACAAAACCACAAGAACCAGACAGCAAGCCAGCAGGTATGTGAAAGAGCTCAGGATGATCAAGGTCCAAAGCAAACAGTTGGTGCCTGGATGAAGACTGACCCAGGACAACAAGGACAGGAACATCTTCAAATCTGCCCTCAGGTGCTACCACCAGCAGATTTGAGCCACTAAATATTCCACGCTCGCAGACCACATTGATGAGAGCGCCAACAACACTAAAGGAATCTATGCCATCGTAAAAGATTTCTCTTCCTCAGCAGCCAGTTCCACCGGCATTATGCCCTCACAGGTGTCTCACTTTTTCTGCAACAAGATAATCACCATCCACTACAGCTTTGAACCGCAACTGGACTCCTCAGGCCCTCCCAGTACTCATAAAAATCTCAATCAACACCCAAGAAACCACACTCACTGCCAGGCCCACCGTCAACACAAAAGAAACTTTGGCCATTGTACAGTCCATCCACTGCAAAGCCGCCTCATACCATGTCTTTATCAAAGCCTGGACAGCATCAGCTCAGCACTCACCCCAATACTGAACAACTCCATCACCACAGCCACCTACCCAGATGCTGGAAACATACTACAGAACTCCCCCTTCTCAAGAATCCCTCTGACGATCTGACAATTCTAGCCAAATACCGACTCATCTCCCCACTGTCACACAAGGCCAAAGTCCTGGAGAAGCTGATTGACAAGTGCCTGGCCACCCGCTCAATTAAAACCATCTCCTCAAGCCACTCAATCTGGATTTATGCCAAACCACAGCACAAAAACAGCCCTCATCACCGCAGCAGACAACATCCATATGATTACAGACAGAGGAGGCATCACCACCCTCATCCTCCTAGGCCTCTTAGTGGCTTTTGACACCGTCACCCAACCCTTCCTCAATGCCTGCACAAAGCCGGCATCCAAGGCCTGGCACTCCACTGGATATGCTCCTCACGAACTCAGTCAATCAGTTTGGCTGCATCTGCCTGGACGCCCACAACTTCACCTGCAGAGAACTTCAAGGCTCATCACTTAGCCCAACTCTCTTCAACACCAACATGACCTCGCTCGCCAGCATCATCCAAACCCATGGATTGAACATCTTGTCCACGACACTCAGCTGACACTTTCCCTCTCTGACAACACTCCTAACAGTCAGACCAAATTCGCCATCTGCATACAGAGGTCACAGAATGGATGAAATATAGGGCCCGCATATCCTACAATTTCACGCAACATAGAACAGCAAGGGAAGTTGCTACGCTGCACTCCATTGTGTGAAAGGAGAGCAGAACTGCACCACATTTACAAAGATATGGCACAGGTTTGCTCTCTCTTAGTACTAGCACATTTTTGGCTGCTTAGCACCACTGCACTCTTATGTCATGTCGCATGTGTGTCTGCATTGAGGTCAGGATTATTTTTGTGCAGAGAAGGATACCTTCCTACACAAATAAATATCCTTTGAGGCTATTTTCTCTTTGCATGTGAGCTGAAGAATGCAGGACACAAGCAACTCCTCAAGCACACCTTCAAAGCCTTAAATAACACGGGCCCAATATACCTCATCTTCCACAAACCCAGCAGACACCTCAGTTCAGCTGGTGTCTTACTGGCACAAAGCTCAGGCACACAAAGAACCAGAAAGGGCAATTGTGTCTTCTCCTATCTTGCTCCAAAAGCCTTGAACAACCTGCCCCTGCACATCACAGAGAAGCCACTTAAATTCTGGAATTCTGCCAGAAGCAGAAGATGTGGCTCTTTCAACTAGGCTACCTCTAAGCTAGGTCAAGAATGCTTATGCATCAGAACTAGAATACCCTTAGGGGTAATAGAGTCTATTAGAAATACACATACTGAACAAGTTACTTACCTTTGGTAATGCCTTACATAGTAGGGACTTTATCTAGCCTCTGATTCCTTATCTTAGAATTATCCCCAGGCAAGAGACTGAATACGGATTTTTTTTGTGATCAGTACCTCTGTGCACCAGTAGGTGGTGTTGTTCAGCTCCGCGCGGCGTCCATGTCCACGTCGGAAGTGGCATGCATTGTGCTGCCCATATAGGCACCACTCCACAGCGCTGACAAGTTTCTTTCTGTGACTTTCCATGCCAGGAGCACGGAGCCATGAAGAACACTGACCACTGATGTGGTAAACTAGGGCCCTGCATGGGGAACAGACATGTCCCTAAAATTTTCTTCGCAGAGCAGAAAGGATGGGTGGGTAGGAAAAGGAATTTGTGGATAGATAGAGTCTCTACCTAATAAGGCGTTACCAAAGGTAAGTAACTTGTTTATCTGATAGTGATTTTTAGCCACATATTCCCTACCTTAGAATAGATACCCAACAATACCTCCCCAGAGGAAGCCCGGCAAACAGATTCACACCACAAAGTGCTGGAGGACTGAACAAGCAAAGTGCCCCTCCTGACAGGTCAGACTATCCAGGCAGTAGTGCTTCATAAATATGTGTAGAGAAGCCCACATTGGTGCCTGGCAGGTATCGAGGACTGAAACTCCAAGAGCTCACGCAGTGGTCGCAGCCTTAGGAATGAGCATGCAAACCCCCATGGGGTTGTTTCTTGGCCAATACGTAGCAGGTCTTAATGCAGAGCATGATCCATCAGGAGATAGTCTGCTTCTGCACGGCTCTTCTCTTCTTCCTTTTGACATACGCCACGAAGAGTTGGTCGTCCACCCGAAACTCTGTTGCGGTCAAGGTAGAACAGCAACGCTTTTTCGGGGTCCAGTCGGTGAAGTCACTTCTCATCTTTAGAGGGATGTGGTGGAGCATAAACAGTAGGCAGGGAGGTAGACTAACCTACATGAAAAGGAGTAACAACTTTCGGCATAGACTCTAGTGCAAAGAACCAGCTTGGCTGAGGAGATGTTGGGGTATGGAGGCTTGGATGGCAACGCCTGAAGCCCACTGACCCTCCAGGCAGATATCATCACCACCAGGAAGCCGTCTTGAAGGTAAGGAGCCTGAGAGAACAGTTGTGCAAGATCTCAAATGGAGAGCACCTCTGAAACATATGTTAGGACTAGATTAAGGTCCCACTGAGGCATGATGAAGGGTGAATGAGGAAACATGTGCTGCAAACCCTTCAAGGTTCTCTGTTCAATAGTGGATTTGAAGAGGGATGGCTGATCAGGCAACCATAGAAAGGCTGAGATGGCCAGAGCAGATCCGGACAGGGCAAGGAAAAGGATAAAGAGAAAGACCTGAGAGAGGGGAGCAGAAATAGGGGCAATCTTTTTCTCTACACACCATGCCACAAACTTGCACCAACAGCAGGCGTATACCGTTTTCGTGGAGTGACAGCTGGCTGCCAAGATAAAATTACCGGCTTCGGCCGGAAGGAAAAAAGTTGTTATCTGTTACTGCTCTATCTCCACTCATGAAGACGGAGTGTTGACAAGTTTGGGTGGAGAACCCTCCCCCTCTGCTGTGACAGAAGACCCTCCCAAAGGGGCAGCCTGATGGGAGGATCGATGGACATGCTCAACAGCTCGGAATACCAAACTCTCCCAGCCCAATCCGGAGCCACAAGGATGACTTGGGTGAAGTTATTCCTGATCATCTTGAGAACTCTGAGCAGGAGTGGTATAGGGGAAAAGGCGTACAGGAGGCCTGAGCTCCACTTGAGACGAATAGCATCTCCGAGCGAGAGTTGCCTTGGAAACTTCTGTTAGAACTGCTGACATTGTGCGTTCTCAGCACAGATAAACAGATCTAATCAAGGATCTCCCGACTGCCGAAAGAGACCTTGCACCCCGTCCGGATGGAGATGCCATTCATGATCAGCTAGGCATCTGCGGCTGAGTTTGTCCGCACTGCTGTTCAGAGAGCACACCAGGTGTTGAACCACCAGGGATATGGCCTGACATTCCAGCCATGTCCCGAGATGCAGGTCTCATGACAAAGACTTCTCAACTCCACCCCACCCTGTTTGTTGCAGTACCACATGGCGGTGGTGTTGTCCATGAATACCTGTGCTACTCTCCAAGACCTGGACAATGTCAGAGGGATTCCCCTGATGCTGCACCCACTAGAAATGCAGGTCCCAGTGCAGAACCTGCATATTCCAGCCGTCATGTGTCACAAGCAGGATGCACCAGGCCATGAGTCCCAGCAGCCTCATAGTCAGTCTCACTGAAATCCAGGATAGAGGCTGAAACATTGGTATCATAGCCTGAATATCCTGGACTCTCCATTTGGGAGGATAGGGGCCAAACTGCAACTTGGCCAGAACAGCTCTAATGAAAGGGAGCATCTGAGAGAGAGTCGGATGAGACTAGGACACATTGATAGTGAACCTGAGTGAATGCAGGAGGTCCGCCATAGTCTGGAGGTAGGAGACGAAAGCCTGGACAAAGCACGCCATCAACAGCCAGTCGTCGATATAGGGCAAGACTGGCACCCCCGATCTCAGCAGATGAACTGCAACCACTGCCATCACCTTGGTGAACATTTGAGGGGAGCTGGTATGGCCAAAAGGGAGCACTGCAAACTCAAAGTGCTCGTGGCCCACAGTGAACCGCAGGTAATGCCTGTGGACATGCAGGTAGCGAATGAGGAAATATGCCTACTACAAGTCCAACGCTACCATTCAGTCTCCCAGGGCCAGGGCAGACAAGACTTGAATGAGAAAATGAGAGGATAGGATAGGAAGAAGGCCTCGTCCTTCTTGGGCACCAGAAAGTAGCAGGAATAGCAACCATACCCTACTTCTGGTATTGGCACCCTTTCTACGGCTCCCTTGGCCAAAAGAGCAGTTAATTCCTGGTGGTGCAAGATAAGATGGTTCTCTGTCAGCGTGTTGCAAGCAGGTGGCATGGGTAGAGGGATAGTCATGAAGGGGGGGAAGTTGCGTCTTCAGACAATTTGGAGAACCCATTGGTCTGATGTTTTAGACCTTAAGTAGGGCAGGTGGTGGCATATCCTGCCTTCCGCTAGCTGTCCATGATGGTAAGAGGGCAAACTAAAGGGGTTTGGAGGCTGCGGCTACCAGGGGTGGTGGACTGGCTGCCCGACCCAAGGGATCTGTGGCTACTGTGTTCTCAGCCATGTGAAGCCTGGGAAGCTTGAGCGCTGTGGTGGCTGGTTGGGTAAAGAATGGCTGGAAGCACCTTCCATTGCCACCAAAGGAGCAAAGGTGGATTGGGGTTGGTGAGGGGCCATGGAAAGGCTCAAATATCTGGCTATAGCTCTGCTGTCCGTGAAGCGCTCCAGCAATGAGTTCACCTTGTCTCCAAAGTGACGAGAGCCATCAAAGGGCATGTCCATAAGCAATGCTTGGACATCCCCTGAAAAGCGAGTCGCTGTCAGCCAGGCTTGGCGCCGTAAGGCCACTGTTGATAAAGCTGCTCTGCCTAGCGAGTATCCAGTCCACATCTGATGGTGAACTTAGCTGCATCTCTCCTGTCAGCAACAGCTTGGGCAAGTATGTCTCAGTCCTCCTCCAGAATCATGGGCAGCACCTGTGCAACCAAATCCCATAGAGCAAGTGGTACAGGCCCAAAAGGCATGCAGTGTTCACGGACCGCAATGCCAGGCTGGTAGAAGAAAACATTTTCTGTAAAGCTTCTTGGATTGCCTATCAGTGAGGCAGTAGGAAATGTGACAGGATTTACATGGAAAGGAAAGGCTTGGATGACCAATCTCTCCAGGTTAGGGCCTTGCATGAGGAACTGGGTGTCCCCTGGGGCGGAGTGTGTGAGAAAGTGGGTTTCTGTTGCAGTAACCCCCCCCCCTTTTTTTGTTGCCAGACTACTGATGCTCTTTGACTTGATGTGCTCTGGGGCCATGCCAATCAGGACCCCAGGGCCTGTGTTCTTTCCCCAAAACAAAACCCAATTGGCATCTCTGGCCACATGTCAGCCCCTGGTAAATGGTACCATAGGTACCCAGGGCACTGTGACCAGAGAAGGTCCCTAAGGATTGCGCACTTATTGTGCCACCCTTAGTGGCCCTGTACCCTGATACACACACACTACCTTTGCAGACTGGGTGTCTAGGTGCAGAACCCATCAAAGAGTCGACATGGCACACATCCCTGTGTGCCATGCCCACAAACCACTGCCCTGGCATACATGAGTCACCCCTCTAGCTGGGTGCCCTATGCCAGTGGTGAGGGTACAGGTGCATGCGCCCTTTACCCCTACAGTACCCAGGTCCATTCCTGAGCCCTGTAAGTGCAGTGCTTCCATTAAGAGTATATGGTGCTGGGAGGTTGCCATTACGAACTCCATAGCACCATAATGGCTACACTGAAGACTGGGAAGTTTGGTATCAAACTTCTCAGACCATTAAACCCACACTGATGCCAGTGTGGGATTTAATGTAGAATGCACCACAGAGGGCATCTTAGAGATGCCCCCTGAAAAACGACCAACTACCAGTGACCTGACTGAGTGGCTGCGCAGGCTGCCACCACCAGACATGTTTCTGGACCCCTGGGTCGAGAGCCTGCTGCTCTCTGGGGTCTGAAACTATGCACATCCTGGGACAAGATGCCAAGCCTCCTCCCCCAGGATGGGCAGGGTTCACGAAGGAGAAGCTTCAAAGGCATGCCGCCTTTGTGAGCCTCTTCAGACCATTTGCTGCTTTCAGCAACTGGTCCCCACTGGTTCTACCCCCCACTTTGGGCGGGAGAACCAGCGGGAAAAACAAGTGAGGAAGCGAGGTGTGCCCACCTCTGCCAACTCCACCCCTAAGGTGGGGTAGCCTAGGTGAAGCACAACCTCGATTCCCCACCATCTTGAGGATGGGGGGACCCAGCCAACCACTGGAGAGTGGCAGAATAGGGGGTGTACCCACCCCAGGGAAGGGACCCATTGATCCCTGCCCTTTACCTACCTTTAACACCCCTAAATGTACTATTTAGGGGCACCCTGAACCTTCCTTCCTCAGATTCCTGCAACCTAAGAAGAAAAAGGATGAAAGACGACGCCCAGCAGAGGAGACTGTAGAGAACAACTGACTTGGCCCCAGCCCTACCGGCCCGTCTGCAGTTTCCAGAGATCCTGCGCCAAAAATCTTCTTGTCCTGCAGCTAGTGACCTCCAGAACCCCTGGGAGGACTGACTGCCTTCAACAAAGACTGGATCTCCTGTGAACAGCAGCCCTGTTCAAAAGAAACTCCGAAAACAGACTCTGAGCCTGCTGAGAATAAAGAAACCCGACGCCTGTAACTACCACTGCACCCGTCGCCAACGGCCCGCGTTCGAGTGGCACCACTGGTCCCAGCGAGGTCCCCCAGCGCTCCAGAGTCCGAGTCCACCGTGGGTTGACCCTTCCAGGGCTCCCCGACATCACCTTCAGCCTCTGCATAGAGACCCCCCCCCCAACCGAGAGTGGCCGGCTAAGGTGAAATCCGACCTCAAAAGTCACCCCTGCATCCAGCTGCCCTGCGCCCTGGAGAAAAGAACCCGAGGTGCACCTACGTCCCTGAGCCCGCCAACTTACCTGCCCAGCTGTTGGTTCCTCCCGGAAGTCTTCCTGGACCGAGCCTGCAGCTGAAAACCAAAACCGAAAATCTCCATTGAAATCAACAAGGCACCCGACCTCAAAACAGCACCCTGCACCCGGCTGCCCCGGCGCCGCTGAGGGTGCCCCTTTGGTGCTAACTTGGTCCCCAACTTGCCCTGAGCTTAACCCTAGGAGCTTTGCTCCCACAACCCCGTGGCCTGCTTGCCAGCCGCCACCAACCGGAGCCCCCCCTATCCTCCATAGGATAACATTGGGCCTCAACACTCTGCACCCGGCTGCCCTAGTGCCACTGGGGGTGCAACAACAGTGCATCACTGACCCTGGGAGACCCCTGAGTCTAACCCCAGAACCTTAACTCAAAAGACCGATTACTTACCTTGAGACGGATAACTCACTTTTCCTCATAGTATAACATTGACAGTTTTTCTCCCAAAAATTGTGAAAACAAAGAATATTCCTTGAAAATCGCACAAATAACCTAACCGAATTTTCTCAACTGTTTGCAGGAAAGGTCCCAGTGCTGAACCCAGGTGTCCAGCACTGAGTAAGAAAAGTAACTAAAAAGTAACTTACCTGTGAATTGAATTTCCTTCCATAGGATAACATTGGGGGTTCTTTGTGAAAAAATTTGTGTCATTTTTTGGAAATCCAAGAATATTCTTTAAAAATCGTACAAACTACAAAAACGTAATTACTTACCTGTTTTCAGTTGATGTCCCAGTGCTGAATCTAGGAGTCCAGCACTGGATTATAAAAGTAACGCAAAAGTGACTTACCTGCAAAGTGAATTTCCTCCTATAGGATAACATTGGTGATTCTATGTGACAAAGTTTCTGTCAACTTTTGAAATGCAATAATATTCTTTAAAAATCGTACCTTTAACCAAAACGCATTTACTCACCTGTTTTCAGGAAATGTCCCAGGGCTGAATCTAGGATCCAGTCCTGTGGTTAGAAAAGTAATCTGAAAAGTAATGAACTGCATTTTACTTAAAAAGCCCATTCAATTGAATGTACTATACCTGCAATGTGTTGCAAACTGCTTTCTTAAACCTGTAACCAAAACCAGTACAAGTTACACTGCAATTCTGAACTGTGTTCATACAAGTCAATTACTAATGCAAAGTATTTATATGCTTACCTGTACCAGGCTTGCTTGGTTCTAGAAACAAGAAAACAGTATATTTTTTCATACAAAACAATTGGCCTAGAGTTCAGTTCTTGAGTGTGTGAGACCATTTGCTGACTGAGTGTGTACATCAAATGCTTAACACTGTCCTCTGATACTGCCTTACTGCTCGACCAAGCTACCACTTTAGAGAGTAAGGTTCTATCTAACTTTAACCTCTGCCAAACCTCTGGAGACTCTTGGACTCTATAAACACTGTACCTCCCTTTGGTGCAGTATATATGGAGCCAGTTTCTTGCAGAGTGGTGGTGTGGGCATTTGTCATGTTCACAGGAGATGCTGTGCTGGCTTTGGATTAAGTCCCAAGCAGCAAATTCGTGACAGGTTCATTAAATTGGAGAAGCGGTTCTGAGGGGGTCATTCCTGGCTAAAGCACTTCTGTCAAGACGTTACTCTTGACTGCCACTGAAGGTTGACTATAGTCCAGGATGTCGGCCACCCTTCTCACCACCATAGCAAATGACGCTCCCTCCTCTGTAGCCATGGTAGAAAGCATGCCAGTATCTGGGGAAGTGCCCAGTCCACTGGCCTCTGCCAAGTCCTCACACCAGTCCATGGTAGAATCTAGGGACTAGTATTCTACAGGGTCAAGTGACCTTTCCCAAACCTCCCCAAGTCCTAACCCATAGGAATAGGGCTCAGGCTCCAGACTGGGAGACATGGCTCCAGTTCTCAGCGGATATCAGAATAGGGATAGTGCCGCCAGGGGGCGCCGGCAGTGTTGCTATTGGGACTGGTCATTGAAGGTTGAGATGGTATACCAGCCTGGATCCATCTGTGGATCAAAGGGGCCTGACTGGTGCCAGGCGCGGACCCACCGGTGGAGCACCAGTAAAGGCCCCTCCCAATCCCATGGAGCCTGAACGCGCGCCGGTGGGGATGCGCCACCCAAATATGAGGTGCATGGCCTCATAAAACACTTGAAGTTGGTTACCCCGGATCCCAGAAACTCGGGGAGGCGCGGAGCTGGCCCAGGTGCAGGTTCAACTGTGAAGCCAGGCCTCAATTGATGATGCTTTCTTGTCTCATTTGAAGACTGCTCCGGACAGGGCGAAGTCGAAGACATCTTCAACTTCTTGTTCTTTTTCTTGTGGGACTTTCCCAAAATCCCAGACGACTTTGAGGGCGGCCGTTCCCAGGACCTTCCTCTCGACTGGAATCGAGACTGTTGCGACATCACACGTCGAGCGGCAAGGAGCTTGTCGGACTGTTCCATCAAGGCCTTGAGGTGCATGGGATGGCAATCAGTGCAGGCTTCACGTCGTAGCCACGCTCTAGGCACCAGAGGCAAAAAGGATGTGGGTCCGTCACCGACATCTGTCGATAACAGATGGCACAGGGCTTGAAGCTGGCCTTCCTAGAGGACATCCCTGCCACACCAGGAAAAGATCTCTCAAAAAAGACTTTGACTAGACTCTTAGATGGGCCCCTAACCTCGAAAGTAATATCACTTACGTATAAGAAACTGTGTAATAATCTCCCGGATAATTTTTTGAGACTCAGGGAAAAATGGCAGGATGATCTGGGGTTGATGGATGACGAGGACTGGCAGGAGGCCCTTATGTCCCCTCGAGAGGCAGTCATCACACAAAAATTTAGATTGATTCAGTTCAGGATACTGCATCGATCATACATGACAGGACAGACACTAGCAAAAATAGGTTCCAGATCGGATGATCTTTGCTTGCGGGGGTGTGGCCAGAGGGCCACATTCTACCATATCCTCTGGAGCTGCCCGGGGGTACGTGTCATATGGGAGGGGGCCTCGGGGCATATGCAGACAGCACTCCATAAAGAACTTGTTTTGACGCCGGAATTGGGCTTATTGAATATATGGAAGGCAACGGACCTAACGGAAGCGGAGAAACAATTCACGACGCTAGGATACACATTAGATAAACGGGAGATTGCTAGGAGGTGGGGGGGAGGTAATGCACCACGGCCCCATGTATGGATGACGGAGCTAGATAGATGCATGCTGGCGGAAACTGAGGTTTTTGTAACTAGGGGATGCCCAAAAAAATGGGATCGGAAGTGGGAAAAATTGAACAAATATCGAGGGGAACCTGTAGTATCCCCTATGGTGGAATTGGAAATGTGTCAACAGAAAGAAAGAGCAGTTTGTATGTAATGTATACTTTGTTTAATGATTCGTTAGATACGAAAGTGGTGTCAGACAAGAAAATGTCGTCAGTCTACAGTGTATAATAATGTTGTTAAACCAATAAACAAATTTAAACAAAAAAAAAAAAATACTTTGACAAAAGTCGAAAAAAGGTCAGTCAAAAATTGACTGGGGTAGCTCTCTTCAGATATACAATGACTGGCAGGGAAAGAAAATAATTAACGCCAGCGTGAAAGGGTGGCGCCAATATGGGCACCGCACATGTCACTTCCGACAAGGATGACTCCATCGACGCTATGCGGAGCCGAATGACACCACCTCCTGCCGCACAGGGATAGTACTCACACAAAAATTCCAGATCCAGTCTGACCACAGGGTATGGTTCTAAGTCATGGAATCTGCGGCTAGAAGTTTCTGTCAGATATCACATAGCATGTGAGAGAACCTACAGTTTGATTGGCGACGGCTGTGATGTTGCAGACATATCCATTAAGGAGTAGGCTGCTACCTTGTTTTGTGCCTTACCTTATTTGCAATATTCTTTTGTGCCGTGAGGTTTTTTTCATGTATGTTTCACTTACAAGAAATCTTTTGTGTGTTTTGTACATGGTTCTATACTTGTTCTCGTGTTATTATTGAGAACTCTCTGGCTGGTGTTTGAAGTTGGTGGTTCTGTTAGTAAAACATTTGCATGTGTTTCTTTCAAGTGTGGGGATGTGCACTCTTAAAATTGTTATTTGTCATTTAAAATGAGCTATCCATGATGTACGCCCTTGTCGTCATGTATCCAGGGGGGACCCTTGGTTCCGTTCTCGACACCTGCTCTTCCGCGGTTAGATGTTTGTTCTTTTTACATGTATAAAATCAACGAATAACGTCAAAAGTGAACTCTCCATATGTGACTCTGTCAGCCCTGTCTGCACAGCGAACACTCCCCATCCTCGGCCGCTATTCTTGGTGTCTTCTGCACATACAGTGGCCTTGGCTTTCAGCCAGCTATACATGCTGTGTACGTTGCTTTCCATAAGTGGAGAGGCCAGCATGCTGAATAAGCAGAGGGTCGCTTATATAAGCAGGACAGTGTGTCCACTCCATGTCCGCTTGTGGTAAGTGAACTCTGGAGTGTGTGTTGTCATTTATAGTGTTATTGGTGCATGCGTGTGTCGCTCGTGGGCTGTGTGTACTTCCGTATTTTTGTATTATCAGTGACAAAAAAACTCAAAATTCTGCTCTGATGTGTATTTGTTTTGGTTGATCGAGATGTATTTAAAACCTTGTAAAACGCTAAAGGGATTATTTTCTGGGATATGAGCAGTGGGCGTATGGCTCATGGATTTTGCTCCCTAACATATACACGACAAACTCTCAACAACGACATTAGGAAAGAGGCGCTATCTAAAGAGTCTCTTCCTTTCCAGGGTCCCGGGCACCGCTGGATCTTCCTGGGCAGCCTTGCGAGGTAAGGGCCGGGTTTCTTCATGGCGGCTTTCACTGGCGCTGCAGGGCTCCTGTTTATCATGTGGGACGAGAGACCTAATGATTATCAGCGAATTATTGCAAACACTAACAGACGCGTGAATACAGCTCGAAGGTGAATGACACAAGCCTGATGGTGACACACCACCGCCAGTGACACACCACCGCCAGTGACACACCACCGCCAGTAGCACAACCTGAGGGGCGCGGCCCTGTGCATGAGGTGCTTGCTGCTACACAGAAGTACAGTCACAACTCTGTGATAGCTAGCTCTAGTCACCCAGCTCAGTCACAACTCTGTGATAGCTAGCTCTAGTCACCCAGCTCAGTCACACCTCTGTGATAGCTAGCTCTAGCCACCCAGCTCAGTCACAACTCTGTGATAGCTAGCTCTAGTCACCCAGCTCCTACACAGAAGTACAGTCACAACTCTGTGATAGCTAGCTCTACTCACACAGCTCAGTCACACCTCTGTGATAGCTAGCTTTACTCACACAGCTCAGTCACACCTCTGTGATAGCTAGCTCTAGTCACACAGCTCAGTCACAACTCTGTGATAGCTAGCTCTAGTCACCCAGCTCAGTCACACCTCTGTGATAGCTAGCTCTAGGCACCCAGCTCAGTCACACCTCTGTGATAGCTAGCTCTAGTCACACAGCTCAGTCACAACTCTGTGATAGCTAGCTCTAGTCACCCAGCTCAGTCACACCTCTGTGATAGCTATCTCTAGGCACCCAGCTCAGTCACACCTCTGTGATAGCTATCTCTAGTCACACAGCTCAGTCACAACTCTGTGATAGCTAGCTCTAGTCACCCAGCTCAGTCACACCTCTGTGATAGCTAGCTCTAGTCACACAGCTCAGTCACAACTCTGTGATAGCTAGCTCTAGCCACCCAGCTCAGTCACAACTCTGTGATAGCTAGTTCTAGTCACCCAGCTCAGTCACACCTCTGTGATAGCTAGCTCTAGTCACCCAGCTCCTACACAGAAATACAGTCACAACTCTGTGATAGCTAGCTCTAGCCACCCAGCTCAGTCACAACTCTGTGATAGCTAGCTCTAGTCACCCAGCTCCTACACAGAAATACAGTCACAACTCTGTGATAGCTAGCTCTAGTCACCCAGCTCAGTCACACCTCTGTGATAGCTAGCTCTAGCCACCCAGTTTAGTCACAACTCTGTGATAGCTAGCTCTAGTCACCCAGCTCAGTCACACCTCTGTGATAGCTAGCTCTAGTCATCCAGCTCAGTCACACCTCTGTGATAGCTAGCTCTACTCACCCAGCTCAGTCACACGTCTGTAATAGCTAGCTCTAGTCACCTAACTCAGTCACACCTCTGTGATAGCTAGCTCTAGTCACCCAGCTCAGTCACACCTCTGTGATAGCTAGCTCTAGTCACCCGGCTCCTACACAGAAGTACAGTCACAACTCTGTGATGGCAAGCTCTAGTCACCAAGCTCCTACACAGAAGTACAGTCACAACTCTGTGATAGCTAGCTCTAGTCACCCAGCACCTACACAGAAGCACAGTAACAACTCTGTGATAGCTAGCTCTAGTCACCCAGCACCTACACAGAAGTACAGTCACATCTCTGTGATAGCAAGCTCTAGTCACCAAGCTCCTACACAGAAGTCACAACTCTGTGATAGCTAGTCTAGCCACCCAGCTCAGTCACAACTCTGTGATAGCTAGCTCTAGTCACCCGGCTCCTACACAGAAGTACAGTCACAACTCTGTGAGAGCTAGCTCTAGTCACCCGGCTCCTACACAGAAGTACAGTCACATCTCTGTGATAGCAAGCTCTAGTCACCAAGCTCCTACACAGAAGTACAGTCACAACTCTGTGATAGCTAGCTCTAGTCACCCAGCTCAGTCACAACTCTGTGATAGCTAGCTCTAGCCACCCAGCTCAGTCACAACTCTGTGATAGCTAGCTCTAGTCACCCAGCTCAGTCACACCTCTGTGATAGCTAGCTCTGGTCACTCAGCTCCTACACAGAACTACAGTCACAACTCTGTGATAGCTAGCTCTAGTCACCCAGCTCAGTCACACCTCTGTGATAGCTAGCTCTAGCCACCCAGTTTAGTCACAACTCTGTGATAGCTAGCTCTAGTCACCCAGCTCAGTCACACCTCTGTGATAGCTAGCTCTAGTCACCCAGCTCAGTCACACCTCTGTGATAGCTAGCTCTACTCACCCAGCTCAGTCACACCTCTGTGATAGCTAGCTCTAGTCACCCAACTCAGTCACACCTCTGTGATAGCTAGCTCTAGTCACCCAGCTCAGTCACACCTCTGTGATAGCTAGCTCTAGTCACCCGGCTCCTACACAGAAGTACAGTCACAACTCTGTGATGGCAAGCTCTAGTCACCAAGCTCCTACACAGAAGTACAGTCACAACTCTGTGATAGCTAGCTCTAGTCACCCAGCACCTACACAGAAGCACAGTAACAACTCTGTGATAGCTAGCTCTAGTCACCCAGCACCTACACAGAAGTACAGTCACAACTCTGTGATAGCTAGTCTAGCCACCCAGCTCAGTCACAACTCTGTGATAGCTAGCTCTAGTCACCCGGCTCCTACACAGAAGTACAGTCACAACTCTGTGAGAGCTAGCTCTAGTCACCCGGCTCCTACACAGAAGTACAGTCACATCTCTATGATAGCAAGCTCTAGTCACCAAGCTCCTACACAGAAGTACAGTCACAACTCTGTGATAGCTAGCTCTAGTCACCCAGCTCCCACACAGAAGTACAGTCACAACTCTGTATAGCTAGCTCTAGTCACCCGGCTCCTACACAGAAGGACAGTCACATCTCTCTGATAGCAAGCTCTAGTCACCAAGCTCCTACACAGAAGTACAGTCACAACTCTGTGATAGCTAGCTTTAGTCACCCAGCTCCCACACAGAAGTACAGTCACAACTCTGTGATAGCTAGCTCTAGTCACCAAGCTCCTACACAGAAGTACAGACACAACTCTGTGATAGCTAGTCTAGCCACCCAGCTCCCACACAGAAGTACAGTCACATCTCTGTGATAGCAAGCTCTAGTCACCAAGCTCCTACACAGAAGTACAGTCACAACTCTGTGATAGCTAGCTCTAGTCACCCAGCTCCCACACAGAAGTACAGTCACAACTCTGTGATAGCTAGCTCTAGTCACCCGGCTCCTACACAGAAGCACAGTCACAACTCTGTGATAGCTAGCTCTAGTCACCCGGCTCCTACACAGAAGCACAGTCACAACTCTGTGATAGCTAGCTCTAGTCACCCAGCTCCCACACAGAAGTACAGTCACAACTCTGTGATAGCTAGCTCTAGTCACCCGGCTCCTACCCAGAAGGACAGTCACATCTCTCTGATAGCAAGCTCTAGTCACCAAGCTCCTACACAGAAGTACAGTCACAACTCTGTGATAGCTAGCTTTAGTCACCCAGCTCCCACACAGAAGTACAGTCACAACTCTGTGATAGCTAGCTCTAGTCACCAAGCTCCTACACAGAAGTACAGACACAACTCTGTGATAGCTAGCTCTAGTCACCCAGCTCCCACACAGAAGTACAGTCACAACTCTGTGATAGCTAGCTCTAATTACCCAGACCTATCTGGTCTTCTGCCTTCAGACAATGTGCACATAGCACGTGACCTCTTACCCTACAGAAGTCATACATGCGGGTGAATGAGTTTGAAAACGGGCACTGTCTCTCTGGCCTCTGCCGCCCTCAAGCCCTGCTCCAAGTCCCTGGGCCTCTCCAACACCTTGCTGTGCACCACCAAGTATCTGCCGTCCTCAAGCCCTGCTCCAAGTCCCTAGGCCTCTCCAACATCTTGCTGTGCACCACTAAGTATCTGCCCTCGAGCCCTGCTCCAAGTCCCTAGGCCTCTCCAACATCTTGCTGTGCACCACCAAGTATCTGCCCTCGAGCCCTGCTCCAAGTCCCTGGGCCTCTCCAACATCTTGCTGTGCACCACCAAGTATTTGTCGCCCTCAAGCTCTGCTTCAAGTCCCTGGGCCTCTCCAACATCTTGCTGTACACCACCCAGTATCTGCCGCCCTCAAGCCCTGCTCCAAGTCCCTGGGCCTCTCCAACATCTTGCTGTGCACCAACCAGTATCTTCCACCCTCAAGCCCTGCTCCAGGTCCCTGGGCCTCTCCAACATCTTGCTGTGCATCACCAAGTCCTGACTGTTCCTGAAGATTTTTACCTCATCTTTGACCAATGCTCAGATGAAGAGGCATTCTAAGCTTACATTGCACACACAGAAGCTAGGTATGTATTCCATACAAAGATTTCTATGGCCCCTTACTTGAGCCTGAGCCACATGACCACCCAACGCGGGCACCTTTGGCCCATCCCCCCCCCTAACAGGTGGAGCCTTAATGTCCAGAGTGTGGGTTTGCGTATGGCACACCCTGAAGCTTTGCACTGATATGACCTTGGTTTCAGAAGCACCATTTCCTGACTCCTGCTGAGCTCAGAATCTTTGAACGGTCGTATTATATTGTATTGTAATTGCATTTATATAGTGCTTACTACCCCCTGACGAGGCATCGCAGCACTTTTTCGGTGAGTAGCAGGCTACCCTTGAACCCATAAAGGATTAGTGGTAAATTGGTATAGTGAAATATAAAAATGTAATATGAGTGATGGATATGTTATTCATTTATTTGGATAGTGAAGGATAGCGGAGGGATAGAAGAGGGAAAAAGGTTTGCATTTATATGGCGCTCGTTACGGCTGATGGGGGTGTTGAAGAGCTTTTTTGGCGAGTAGCACGCTACTCCGGAACCCATAAAAGGATTAGTGGTGAATTAGTATCGTGAAATATGAAAGTAATTTGGGTGGTGGATATGTTATTCAGTTGTTTGAATAGAGCAGGGTAGCGCAGGGATAGAAGAGGGGAAAAGGTTGGCATCTATATAGTGCTTGCTACCCCTGATGAGGTGTTAAAGCACTTTTTTCGGTGAGTTGCGCGCTACTCTGGAACCCATAAAGGTAACTGTGGCCTCGTCTTTCCAATGTTGGCAGTCCTGGCCCTGCCTCCCCTCGCCTCTTTGCCCACATCCTTCCCATCCCATAACACAAGGAGACTCCATGTCAAGAGGGGGGTTCTTTCTTGTGGCACACTCTCAACCCAGGTATGCCCCCTTCAGCTGCACTTAAACCCGTCGCGTCCTGGGTCACTTTGAAGTGCATTGAGAGGAAGGTTGAGGGCTGTCAGAGTGGGAGGGAGGGCAGGGTACTAAGTGCCATGACTCAGGGGTACATGTCTGGATTCCCGGACTGCACCACCCTGGTGCTGTGGGTACATGTGGTGTTGGGGTACAGCACAGGCAGAGCTGTCTCTGAGTCCAAGCTGGTTCTGGAGTGAGATGGGCAGAGACTGCTTCCATGAAATGCACTGGCAGAGTTCATGAAATGCGACGGAGGGACCGAAAAGAGGCCTTTAACACTTTAGAGGAACTACACAAACAGGTAACAGAAGGATACATGAATGAATACCATGTGGTGGGCACATCCCCGGAGCTTCTATGTGCTAGGTTAAGGGATGACTGAGGCAGGTTTACGATAAGAACTCGGAGCAGCAGTGTCTTGTGAGCCTCTACAGTCTGAAAAGAGAGTGTCGAGGAGCTGAAGAGACAGACAGGCGCTGGGAGGAATATTGAATTGGGGGGGGGAGGGGGGGGCAATGCCTTTCACTTAAAACCCTCTGGGCGCCTCTCGCCGCAGTGATCATGAAAACAACCCGATGAAGGTGTAAATGTGGAGAGAAGAACCGGGAGGTACCGAGGAAAGGGCGGGACAATATGGAGTGACCTGATCCCAGCCCTGCCGGCCACACTGTGCACGAGAGCTCGAGCCTCATCAGCAGCTGACACGAGGCTCTGACAGCTTTGAGGTGGGGAATGAAGGACGAGGGAGCACAGATGCGAGGCCGCGTCGCACGACTGACTGCAAGATGAAACGAAGGGTTTGGTGCAGCCTGAAAAACACACACACACCACTACAACCACTAGAACCACACACACCACTAGAACCACTACAACCACTAGAACCACTACAACCACTAGAACCACACACACCACTAGAACCACACACACCACTAGAACCACTACAACCACACACACCACTACAACCACTACAACCACTACAACCCGCATCCAGCAACAATACTGTCCGGATGAACGAGTTTTCTCATTCAGATGAGCGTGGACGGGAGGTTCATTTACATGTAATAAATAATGAAAGTTTCGCAATGTAACCCAGCGCGGGGGGATGCGCACTCTCTATGCCCGCATGGAGGAAGGGTGGACGCAGTCTTCAGTTCATTCTCCCAGCGCGGGGGGATGCGCACTCTCTATGCCCGCATGAAGGAAGGGTGGACGCAGTCTTCAGTTCATTCTCCCAGCGCGGGGGGATGCGCACTCTCTATGCCCGCATGAAGGAAGGGTGGACGCAGTCTTCAGTTCATTCTCCCAGCGCGGGGGGATGCGCACTCTCTATGCCCGCATGAAGGAAGGGTGGACGCAGTCTTCAGTTCATTCTCCCAGCGCGGGGGGATGCGCACTCTCTATGCCCGCATGAAGGAAGGGTGGACGCAGTCTTCAGTTCATTCTCCCAGCGCGGGGGGATGCGCACTCTCTATGCCCGCATGAAGGAAGGGTGGACGCAGTCTTCAGTTCATTCTCCCAGCGCGGGGGGATGCACACTCTCTATGCCCGCATGAAGGAAGGGTGGACGCAGTCTTCAGTTCATTCTCCCAGCGCGGGGGGATGCGCACTCTCTATGCCCGCATGGAGGAAGGGTGGACGCAGTCTTCAGTTCATTCTCCCAGCGCGGGGGGATGCGCACTCTCTATGCCCGCATGGAGGAAGGGTGGACGCAGTCTTCAGTTCATTCTCCCAGCGCGGGGGGATGCACACTCTCTACCCCGCATGAAGGAAGGGTGGACGCAGTCTTCAGTTCATTCTCCCAGCGCGGGGGGATGCGCACTCTCTATGCCCGCATGAAGGAAGGGTGGACGCAGTCTTCAGTTCATTCTCCCAGCGCGGGGGGATGCGCACTCTCTATGCCCGCATGAAGGAAGGGTGGACGCAGTCTTCAGTTCATTCTGCGCTGGGTCAGGCAGTGAATGGGTTAGATGGGGATGTCGAGGATTACAATGTACACATTTAGGGGCAGATTTATGTGGGACTTGCGCCCCATTTATGCCGCCGTTGCGTCACTTTTGTGACGCAGCGGCGGCGTAAACCCTGCGCCATGTTGCGCCCCATTTACATCGTGACGCATCTATGGAGATGCGTCACGGTGTAAAGCCCTGCGCCACATGAAACCTGCGTCAGGTTTCATGTGAGCGTTTCCACTGGGGGGGGGGCGTTCCGTCGCAGGAACGCCCCTGAAAAGTGACTCAGTGAAATCTATAAGATTTCACTGAGTCACTTTCCCAACGCTGATGCGTCAAAACCCTGCGCCTGCTTGAAGCAGGCGTAAGGCTTGACGCACCATGTTAGGGATAGGGTAGGTTGGAACAGTGCTGGAGTTGTGTCGCACTTGCGACGCAACTTCAGCACTGCGCCAACCTTACGCCGGCAGATGCGTCACGTATCTGCTTGTCCTTGCGCCACGATGCACCGCATTGTAAATGCGGCGCATCTGCGGTGGCGCAAGGGCAAACTTGCGTGACGCATCTTCCCTGGCGCATCCATGCTGATTTGCAGGGATGCGCCAGGGAACATAAATCTGCCCCTATGAGGCAGAAAACTGCAGGGCGCTTGGAAACAGCAAACCTGTCAGAGACTGGTCTGTGCAGCTCCGGCAGTAACATATAACTGGAGCCTGCCTGGCTCCCTGCTGGCGTCCTAGGGAAGGCTCTAGTTCATTTCCGGGTCACCCACCAGATGCCCAGCACTGCCTGGCACCACTGGGGCTTAAAGACCCCAAGCGGCCGTGTGCTCTCTCATTAATATCTCCTCGCGTGGCCCGTGCTTTGCAGAAACCTACATTCTCTCGTGTGCACAACAGCCTCTCGGAGCACAAAAGGCTTCTTTTGATTTTATAACAATGTCATTGTGTTTTTGAAATATATACCATGTAATTGAGAAAACAGAGGTTACAATATCATTAAAGAGTCAGGATTCTACCAACATTTTGCATTTGACTATGAGAGTGGAACGCATCTTGATCAAAAAACAAAAAGTCTAGGAGCGTCTTCTTGTTGTGTTACTCAAAAAGGCAAATGTGCTTCAGAAAGAGAGAGAGAAGGAGGGGAGAAGGTAAGGAGTGAAAAAAGAGGCGGAGAGTGTGAGGAGACGAGCACTGATGTTCTACTAGATGCGGTTCATGGTGCCAACAGCAGCTGAAGACCGAAGACCATGCTCGCTTGGGCGTCCTGGAGTCCAGGATGCTCTGTATGTTGTCCATACCTCGCATGGTAGGATGAGAGGCCAGACTCCGCGCTGTAGCATAGATCTCCAGATGTTGGCCCATTGTGAAGGTACGATGGGGTCGATGTGGTACTCAATGTATGATGCTTCTCATGTCCTTTAGATCTCGTCTGTTTAATGCTGAT
Source organism: Triturus cristatus (assembly GCF_964204655.1). Lineage (NCBI taxonomy): Eukaryota > Metazoa > Chordata > Amphibia > Caudata > Salamandridae > Triturus > Triturus cristatus. The sequence goes on from NC_140593.1 coordinate 1,200,236,005, forward strand.
GTTATTTTAAGTGTATTATAAATTATAGAGACGTTATGATTTTTGGCTATTCGGCTTTGAAGAAGATGTAGACAGTCCGCTTTGTGTGTTTTTTTTAAACCTCTGTCAGCAAATTTACAGGACATAACGTTGTAACAGTCGATTGGCTTCAGGTCATATTTAGAGGTTAGTGTGGCAAAAGTTAGGGGCATATCAACAAGGCGGCGATAAAAAATGATCGCCGCTTTTGCAGCCGTTTTCGGCTGAAAAGCGGCCATAATTTTATCGCTATATCAGCAAGGTCATGCTATCGCGTGAATCCTTGCCTTAGCGCCCTTCCCCGTAACGCCCACCTTTGCATCTCAAATGAGATGCAAAGTGGGCGTTCGAGCTCAAAATAACTGGAGAAATGTCGCTAAACGACATTTCTCCAATTAACAAGGGAATCGCTTACAAGCATAGCGATAAGAAAAGTAGCGCTAACCTTGGTTATCGCTACTTTCCTTACGCCTGCTTTTAGTTTGACTTAACCATGATATCCAATGGAAGGTGGATATCATGGCTGAGTCTGCCCTGCCCTATCAGCTATCGCCAAACCTTGTGAGATTATCTCTGGATTTCCAGCGATAATCGCACAATTGGCAGCTTGCGCCTGGAATTTTATCACTTTTGAGATAAGCGTTGCTAATAGCACGCTATCTCAGCGATAAAATTTGGCGATAGCCGGCGATAATTATCCTAGCGCTAAGTGCGCTTAGCGATAATTATCGCCGGTTGTTGCTGATATGCCCCTCAGTGAGTTTTCAGGGTGGATAGTGTCTTTGACACATGGTATGTCGAGTGAGGCCCATCCTTACCAGGAAGAGGGGTTAGGATCAAGTTTTAGGGGTGGATTGAACCATAGGGACCGAAGATCTGAGCCTTTGAGTCTATGAGGGAAGCATTTGTCTAGTTTTTTGATAGCAGAGATGGTCTTTAATAATGTGGTAAGAATGAGGTAGCTTAATCTGTTTTGTTGTTAGACTATTTATAAGCGAGAGTGGGGAAGTTAGGTCCGACTGTATGTTGACCCAAGTTGGACGATGTGGCACAGACGGGGGCATCCACCAAATGGTACAGCTGGCTATGAATATAGTTTGACAATACGTGAAGTTAGGGAGGTTCATGCCACCCTGGTGTTTGTTTAACTGTAGTCTATGAATAAAAATTCTCACTTTGATGTGTGTTCATAAGGTAAAAGGAAAAGTGTAGTTAAGCAAGAAAGATGCTTCCTTTTAAAAACAAATACTTATTTTTTTCATGCACACGCATGTTAATATGTGTCTGACTGCAAAGTGGGGGCACTTCATAGCCTGAACTTCAATGACACTTGCTGGTATTGAGTGAAAAACGTAAAGCATTCCAAAGGTTGCTCTATATATAACATTTCTACTTTAATGATCGTTGATATATATTTTTAAATATCTACTTTTAAAGTGACAAGTCCGTGCATTCTATGGTATCATATTCAAGTTCACTGTTGAGTTATGCCAGGTTAGTAGACTTATGTTTCAATTTGACTCAGCCGGGCTGCGACACACACATGTGTATGCAGCTAATCCATGGCTCCAGCACAGAGCCACATGCAGGTTATGGCCATATGACTTCTTTTTGAGCTTCATAAGGATGCTGCATTTGAGCACTGTTGAGAACTATGAATCATTAGATCAATTCACAAGATCCCTTTCAAAACATCATATGCTTTGAGCAATGAACCTATGTCTGATGGAAGATTCTGATGCGGCCCTGTAGTAGTTGTTTGGTGGTTTATTAACATTCAAACACCATTTTGATAGAGATAGTGCTCACAAAATTTAGGAAAATGTGGATTTGATTGCACCATAGGAGCGCATTTTTGCAAAAATAAATTTGGAGCACCTCAAATTATCAGGAATGAGGGGTGTTTTCGTACGATACACATTTTCGAGGAACGTGTGTTATTTATAAATTCACCATGATTTAGACAACTGACGACACTGGCCAGAAAACTCACTGTTAAAACTGCTGTAGGACCTCTGATTCGACCCCTTCAATGCTGTAGGACCTCTGGTTCGACCCCTTCAATGCTGTAGGACCTCTGGTTCTACCCTTTCGATGCTTCGGGACCTCTGGTTCTACCCCTTCGATGCTGTAGGACCTCTGGTTCTACCCTTTCGATGCTTTGGGACCTCTGGTTCTACCCCTTCGATGCTGTAGGACCTCTGGTTCTACCCCTCCGATGCTGTAGGACCTCTGGTTCCACCCCTCCGATGCAGTAGGACCTCTGGTTCTACCCCTTCGATGCTGTAGAAACTCGGGTTCTACCCCTTCATTGCTGTAGGACCTCTGGTTCTACCCCTCCGATGCTGTAGAACCTCTGGTTCTACCGCTTCGATGCAGTAGGACCTCTGGTTTTACACCTTCGATGCTGTAGGACCTCTGTTTCTACCACTTTGATGCTGTAGGACCTCTGGTTCTAGCCCTCTGATGCTGTAGAACCTCTGGTTCTACCCCTTCGATGGTGCAGCGATGGATGTCACAAGACAAGGATCAAGGCATGCAATCTCTGCAGGAGAGATTAGATTTAGAGACGAGCTCTCCTTCATCATGACCCTTAAGAAAGAGCTGTTTCAGGAACTAGTCAGCAATTATTGACTGTCACATGCTCTGATGACGTTCAAGCACCATTTTTCCTGCTTCTTTGTGGACTGTACGCCACAAGGATTTACCGGCTTCTGAAGCAAAAGAAATGCTTCTGTTAGGGAAGACAAGTAAAGGCTGGGGGAGGGAAGGGAGCATGCCCTTACTCTTCTGAAAGTTACATGCTCAAGTAGAATTAATTCCTAGTAGTTAATTAGGCTGTACAAATTCAATAACACTCTATGTTAGAATGCAGCACGTTTCTAAAGTTACAATCATTGTCTTTGCTGTCTTTCTAGTAACCGTCTGCAGCCATGGCTTCAGATGCAGAAATGGCCGTGTTTGGGGAGGCCGCACAATTCCTGCGGAAGAGTGAGAAGGAAAGGCTTGAAGCCCAAAACAGGCTATTTGATGCCAAGAACACTTGCTTTGTAGATGACGAAAAAGAGCTTTACATCAAGGGAATGATTACTGCTCGAGAGAATAGAAAAGTCACTGTAAAAACTGATGACAGAAGGGTAAGACACATAATGATGATACCTTGCACACATCCAGGCTCTGCTTCTCCGTAGCTTTAACTCCAACTCAATTTCCTTCCCTATAGACGGTGACCGTAAAAGACACCCAAGTCTACCCTCAGAATCCTCCCAAGTACGACAAGATTGAAGACATGGTCATCATGACCCATCTGAATGAAGCCTCCGTGCTGTATAACCTCGCCGCGCGATACGCAGCCTGGATGATCTACGTAAGTACAATCAAAAGGAGCAGCCTGGATGATCTACAAAAGTATACGTAGGTACAATCAAAATGTGAAACTCATGAACCATACTTTGGCCAGTCAGAGCTCATGATTTCCACTAAGACAATGGTCCCTTTATAAGGACATTCACATAACCACGCGCCTTTACCATTTTCAGGGGGCATAATACCTAGAGGACTTCAGACACTAACAAGCACTTCTCTATATCAATCTCTCTCTATGCTATGATTTCTAGATAAACTCTAATGTGACAGCCAATAGTTGCTGCTTTCCTCTGAAAGGCTCATGATCAACCAGATGTGTCAGTAGCCACTTCTCTGCACTTGAGAGAGGATGGATGGGTTCCAGGGATTCAAGTTTATACTTTATTCCTTATATCTTTTCTCCCAGAATCTTTAGCTGTCATATGACCCATAGAGAGTACAGCCAGTTGCCTACTGCTTTAGAAGCTTTCAAATGTCATTTGGTAGATTGATGCATCTCGCAGACTACAAAAGGTCCTTGAATGTTGGAGTTGTTCCTTCTTGTGCCCATTTCAGGTGCTTGCCACCGGTCACTCACTGCTGCCTGGATAGGAAGCCTCTGCTCCTCAAGGAGCCCCGGCAGTCAGTGCTCGTCCTCACTCTCCCTAGGCCCCTACATAGGTGCTCTCTGCTCTTACTGGTGGGCGAATCTCAGACGGCTAAGGTTTAGCCACCCAACAACTATCTATTATGCAACCATCTTCCCTCTTTTACAACCATTTTGACTTCAGGGATCATCGCATATTTTACCTCTTATAACAAATTGCTTAAGATGCCTTTTTGGAACTCTATATTCCATACCGAGTCCAGTGCCTTTTTTATTTGTGAAAATAATCAGATCTTTGGTAATCTGGGATTGTCGTCATATTTCAGGTTTATCAGTCTGAGTGCGTTGGATCGGGGGGATCTAACCTCAAATGTAGTTATCAATGAGCTTTAGAAATAAGAAAGCTACATTTCTAGGTCATCACAATAAATAGTAACTTTTACATTAGAACAACACAAAAAGAACAAGAACAAGATAAATTACTTCAAAACAAAGAGTTAAGGTATATTCAAATGTGTTTCCCATAATTTCTTACACTCATAATGTACATAGTTACAAACATCTTGCACCTCTATCTGGTAATAATTTCGACTTTCCTTTCAGACCTACTCCGGCCTCTTCTGTGCCACAGTGAACCCCTACAAGTGGTTGCCAGTGTACAACGCTGAGGTGGTCGCAGCCTACAGAGGCAAGAAGCGCCAGGAAGCCCCACCTCACATCTTCTCCATCTCTGATAACGCCTATCAGTTCATGTTGACAGGTAGAACCTCAGTATTGTCTACACTCTGAATTATTATAATGGTTAGTCCAAGTACATGAGTAATCTCCTTTCTTTAAATAATCTTTCAACAGACCGTGAAAACCAGTCTGTCCTGATTACATGAGTACCAAACATATTTCTGAAGTATCAAGTAGCTTAAGGTTTCATGACACATTTCGCCTCACTGAGGCATACTGACACTCACACTGCTGATTCTCTCTACAGAGGAGAATCTGGTGCAGGAAAGACTGTGAACACCAAGCGCGTCATCCAGTACTTTGCAACAATTGCTGTTGGTGGTGGTGACAAGAAAAAAGACTCCCCTGCCATGGGCAACAAGATGCAGGTTTGTAAACTCAATGTATCTTCTCTTGGGCTGTGCATAACATGACATCTGTCAGAGGATTGTCTTCACATTGAGACCTTGCTCCTAACAGGGAACTCTGGAAGATCAAATCATCCAGGCTAACCCGCTGCTGGAAGCCTTCTGCAACGCCAAGACCGTGAGGAACGACAACTCATCTCGCTTTGTAAGTACATTTTACTTGTTTTATTAAGGTTTACCGACTACTGTCTCATGAATATCTGAAGTCACTAAAATCTCTGTTTATTATTTAGGGTAAATTTATCAGAATCCATTTCGGAACCACAGGAAAACTGGCTTCTGCTGATATTGAGACATGTAAGCCCAGCCATTAAAGATGTTTAATATATAATTGAGTTTTCAGTGCCTGATTCCTAAGTGTTTTTGAGGCCAAAGGTGAAAACTACAATTGAAAAACATACTCTCCGTATGCAAGTGGTAGTAACAAAACCTAAGGCGGTAGTAAGTTATCACAATGCAAACACTTGTAAATATATCCCAACCGAATATTGGTGAAAGGCAGGATTTATATCCCAAACGTAATGCGGTGCAGGGAAGGCTTTATAACACCGTTACAAAATTTCCCTGTTATAAAAAACAGGGAAAAATAATCTACAAATTGCACTTTATACTAACACTAAACCTAACCCTAAACAAGGAACCCAGAAAACCCTAAAGCAGAAATGGTGGACTTTTCTATTATCATAGGCCTTAAGTAACCAAATATAATTAATAATCTCCATACACACCTAAATATATGTTTTGTCTTGATTACAGACCTGCTGGAAAAGTCCAGAGTCACATTCCAGCTGTCAGCTGAGAGGAGCTACCACATCTTCTACCAGATCATGACCAACAAGAAGCCAGAGCTTATGGGTAGGTTTTTGACATGTACCATGGTTTGCAGTTCACTGCCCAGCACGCAGGCAACGCGTTTAAAACACTAGAAATGAAGTCAGACTGAAAACATTATAAAGAGCTCCACATATTGCTGTCAGTGACATACTCTGTCACTCAATCCTTGAACTGTTTTTACTTTTCTTTGCAGAAATGCTCCTCATTACCACCAACCCGTACGACTTCCCGTCAATCAGCCAGGGCGAGATTGTGGTGAAAAGTATCAATGACGAAGAGGAGTTGATGGCTACTGATGTGAGTTGTTGAATTATTACCATTATTGTTACCAATTCTGAATTTCCTCTATTTTTAACAAACTTCACTCGTGTGCCTCAGAGTTAATTTTGATTTGTCTTTTGCTTGACAGAGTGCCATTGATATCCTGGGGTTCAACCAAGATGAGAAGATGGCCATCTACAAGCTGACAGGAACAGTCATGCACCACGGAAACATGAAGTTCAAGCAGAAACAGCGTGAGGAGCAGGCCGAGCCCGATGGCACAGAAGGTAAGGACTGCTGTGCATCTCATCTAAAATCATTTCAAGGAATTCTTAATCTAGAATTTTAGTGGGTTACATTTTCAGAGAGTATGAACCCAAACCGTCCATGATGTGGTACCCTAAACCCAACTGTTGCATATATTAGTCATGCACCCACCAACATGACTCCAAGAAAGAACTCTACAGTATTTTCCGCCTTCCATGTTGTCCGATGTGTATTGTCAACGCTAGAAATACATTCACATACAGAAGCTAGAGAAAGCTGGCTACAAACTGCTTACATTTACGATTAAATTTATATATAAGCTCAAACCTTGCTGATCCTATTCCACCATAACCAATGAGCAGATAGCGAATGTAAATTTGGTGACAGAGGATGCTGAGTTCTACACTCTATTTCTTTTCACAGTTGCGGACAAGATTTCTTACCTGATGGGTCTGAACTCAGCTGACTTGCTGAAAGCGCTGTGCTACCCAAGAGTCAAGGTCGGCAATGAATTTGTCACCAAGGGCCAGACGGTTAACCAGGTAAAATTACAATGGCTGCCTATGCTGATGTAATTGACCAGAATACCTAAACTGATTAAAGAAGCGACATATGACTTAAAACTCGGAAATTCACTTGCAAACACACCTCCTTCCTCATTAGGTCTATAACTCCATCGGTGCACTCTGCAAGTCTGTCTATGAGAAGCTCTTCTTGTGGATGGTGATCCGTATCAACCAGCAGCTGGACACCAAGCAAGCCAGGCAGTACTTCATCGGGGTCCTGGATATTGCAGGATTTGAGATTTTTGATGTAAGTTTCAGACCTTATGGTGGTGAGGAACAAAGTATGCTGACAAACCTTTCATAATAAAAACCTAACCAAGAACAAATGTGTTCTGCTTTAGTTCAACACCCTAGAACAGCTGTGTATCAATTTCACCAATGAAAAACTGCAACAGTTCTTCAACCACCACATGTTCGTCTTGGAACAAGAGGAATACAAGAAGGAAGGCATTGACTGGGAATTCATTGATTTTGGTATGGATCTGGCTGCCTGCATTGAACTCATTGACAAGGTGGGTGACGTAGTGAACAACGTGTGCTTTTCAATGTAATTTTTACAAATGTTCAATGACAGGCTTATACAAATATTTATTCTTTTTAGCCCATGGGAATCTTTTTCAATCCTGGAAGGGGAGTGCATGTTTCCTAAAGCTACAGACACCTCCTTCAAGAACAAGCTGTACGACCAGCATATGGGCAAGTGCAAGAACTTTGAGAAACCCAGGCCAGGCAAAGGAAAGGCTGAAGCTCACTTCTCCCTGGTACATTACGCTGGTACTGTGGATTACAACATCACCGGCTGGCTGGAGAAGAACAAGGACCCACTGAATGAATCTGTTATCCAGCTTTACCAGAAGTCCTCCCTTAAAGTACTGTCCATGCTTTACACTGCTACTGCAGCAGAGGCTGGTAAATATCACTTGCAAATGCATCTTACATGTAGACAATGCTACAATATGCAAAGTATGGAACCTGACATACGCCCTGACATGTATTGTTTCTCTTACATCTAAATGTCAGAGGCCGCTGCTTCTGGTGGAAAGGGCGGAAAGAAGAAGAAGGGCGGATCCTTCCAGACAGTGTCTGGCTTGTTCAGAGTGAGTATCACAAATAAATGTACATGAGCAAATCCTAGAAGTGTTCATTTTATTCTAACCTGCATCATTACAATTGTTAGAATTTTGCATATATTTAGGTATTGGCTCTTATATAAATATGGTTTTAATGACATTTGCATTTTCAGTAAAATAGGAGAACTTGGGCAAGCTGATGACTAATCTAAGAAGCACTCATCCACACTTTGTGCGCTGTCTCATTCCCAATGAGACAAAAACCCCAGGTACAAAGCTTCAACATTTATATGGAACTCTGGGTTACCTGTTGTCATACTGTGAGCTCAATGAAGTCATCTTATTCTACTTTCTTCCTCTAGGTGTCATGGACAACCATCTCCTGATCCACCAGCTGAGATGTAACGGTGTCTTGGAAGGCATTAGGATTTGCAGGAAGGGATTTCCAAGCAGAATCCTATATGGTGATTTCAAACAAAGGTGCACACTGTGTTACTCAAAGGATTAACCTTGGAAATATAACTACTCAACTATAGGCTTTACCCAGTGACATTTTTAGATGTATAGAAACTAAGGCAATTTAAAATGTATTCGAAATACCACACAGCATCACTAACAAATAGTGTTATGTATTAAGAAATATGTCATAATTGTCACTAAGGCACTATGCATTATGTTTGTTTTTGCACTTGATTTCAACTACTGATAACTGAAGCCAATAAAGAACTCTCCTCTCATTATTACTTTGAAGCATTGACATATCCTGCGCACTGATTTAACTATGTTTATTTTTAAGATACAAAGTTCTGAATGCAAGTGCTATTCCTGAAGGAGCGTTTATTGACAGCAAGAAGGCATGTGAGAAATTGTTGGGTTCCATTGATGTTGACCATACTCAGTACAGATTCGGACATACTAAGAAGGTACGGTATTAACAAATAACTGAATGAAATGCAGGAGGAGAACAGCAAATCATTTAGTGGCCAATATCTACTAAATAGCGTATGGCTATTGCCCAGCAGATGTGATACCTTCAGTCAATAGACACTACAAATTACAGAATGTTCGGCAGAGTAGAGTTGCGATATTTTCTAGCAAGATTGCCCTGCTTAGCTGATATCACAGCTTACCTCTACTGCATAGGTCGAAACATATTTGTTTTGGCCACGGTTAAAGCAAACGGGTGTGCGATCTAAATATCTTGATGTGAGCGTGGAGTTTGTACTGGAATATCTAAACACTACTGGACCATGTTTTTGCAAACATAATATAGGGCACAATATTAATGAAATTTTCTAGACAGGCCATTCCACAGTCAACCCAGATTTAATTCACAATTTTTCTGTTTTGTCTTTAAATAGTGACCACTGAGGATCCTTTTTACAGTAGGAAGGCAGTTTGGTCTGGTGGCTATTGGTGGGTGGAAAAATGAGTTTGCACTTCTATCTGCACAGGTGGAAAAAAATAACTTCATGTAATGTCCCTTCGCTTGGGTATTTTGCCAACTTATGAGAAATACACTGTATAAGGATAGATGGTATTCTTAGAACAGTAAGCCTTTTTTGTATCTTATTTCATTACATTAGGATATTGCCAAAACATACATATCATAAAAACTCTATCTCAATAATCCATTTTCTTTTTGAAGGTGTTCTTCAAAGCTGGTCTCCTAGGTAACCTGGAAGAGATGAGAGATGAAAAGCTGGCTGACCTCATCACCCGCACACAGGCAGCCTGCAGAGGGTATCTCATGAGGATAGAATTCAAGAAAATGATGGAAAGAAGGTACTGAATGAATTCATGAATCAGTAAAAGATGCATTAAGAGCATACACTGCTCCTTATGATATGACCTTCTCTGCCCACAACAGAGATGCCATAATGGTCATCCAGTACAATGTCAGATCCTTCATGAATGTCAAAACATGGCCGTGGATGAAACTTTACTTCAAGATTAAGCCCCTACTGCAGAGCGCGGAAACAGAAAAGGAGATGGCAAACATGAAAGAGGAGTTTGAAAAGACAAAAGAAGCTCTGGTAAAATCTGAAGCAAGAAAGAAGGAACTGGAGGAGAAAATTGTTGTGCTGCTGCAAGAACAAAATGATCTTGCGTTGCAGGTTCAAGCGATATGTACACTTTAACACACTCAAAGCATTTCATTTTAACAAAATATGTATTACTAAACATATTTCAATTTCATAACTATTTAGGAAAGTGAAAACATGGCAGATGCGGAGGAAAGATGTGAAGGTCTGATTAAAAATAAAATCCAACTGGAAGCTAAAGTGAAAGAGCTGACAGAAAGACTTGAAGATGAGGTGGAAAGTAATGTTGAGCTGACGGCCATGAAGAGGAAACTGGAGGACGAATGCTCTGAGCTGAAGAAAGACATCGATGACCTTGAGCTGACTCTCGCCAAAGTAGAGAAGGAAAAACATGCCACAGAGAATAAGGTAACTTGGCAAACATCAAAAATGATTTGATACAGTAGAATATAAGGTTACATGCTGCAGATAACTTATGCTTCCAGGTTACAAATCTCACAGAGGAAATTGCAGCTCTGGATGAAAACATCTCAAAGGTTTCCAAGGAGAAGAAAGCTCTCCAGGAGGCCCATCAGCAGACCCTGGATGACCTGCAGGCAGAAGAAGACAAAGTCAGCTCGCTAACTAAATCAAAAACAAAGCTGGAACAGCAAGTGGATGATGTAAGTGTTCACTAAAACTGATAATCTGAGCGGAAACATTAACTGGTTGTCAGAAACATAATGCCAACTGTCCATAATTGGTCATAAGAAAAAAACTGAACTAGATATACCAGAGCCACAGTGACCACAAAACAAGCATTAATTAGGTGCAAAGTAATTTGTGTAGGATTAACCACAGAGGATGTGTTTGGAGTGTAGTGCACAAACTATGGACTATTTTTCCAGGAATCCAAGTTTTATCTCAATGTACTTTATCATTACATTATTTAATCAAGGTCACTGGAATTATGTTCCATTAGAAAACCAGATTATCTGACAGGGTTGACCAAAGTGTCTGTCAAGAAATGGCAGATTATGTGCTTTAATGTGGCAAGTCATTCAAACAAATATGGATCCTAAATAAGCAAAGTGGCCACTCAGTAGTTCTAACTTAACACCTGAAAACAGCAATTAGTATTGAAAGTTGACAAGTTAATTCATCAAAATTGAGTCCTCACCAAGAATCAGTCCGTATATGGACTTATTCAAACTTAATCGTCAAGGGAGCTCTTTATATTTTATTGTGGAAGGATTTGAATATAAAAGTGCTTAAAGGTATCCAATAAATCTATATAACATATTTTGGAGGACCTTTGGAAAGGTTAAAACCAGGGGGTGATGTTAGGGAGTATGCAATGAACTTAAACATCTCTGGTTCTACATGTTTCAGCCATATTATTTTGCCTTAATGGTCAAATGGATTTCATCAGGACTGAGTTCAAGATCTCTAAACCAATACCTAATTTGGGTTGCTATACCTGAAATTCACAAACACTTTGTGCCAGCTTCATTTCACACATTCTTCCACATTCATTGCAGATGTATACAAACCATACTAAGAACTTTCCTCGGTTGACCTTTCAGTCACACTTTTGTCAAAAGTACTCGTCTCTGTAGAACCTAATCGACTCTACTAAGTTCCCGCATCATAACATGCTAAGATACTACAGACTCAGTTTTGCAAACTTTTAGCTAGAACATAATGGAGACATCTCAACAAACACATACTAACAGAGCTGAAGCATCTGAATTTGGATTTGTGCTGCTGTGTAAAGACTTCAAACAATAGATTACTATTGTCTTGTGTCGTGCAATCAACTATATGACTTATGCTTTCGGTTAAACCATACAGCTCGAAGGCTCCTTGGAACAGGAGAAGAAACTTTGCATGGACCTTGAGAGGGCCAAGAGGAAGCTTGAAGGTGATCTGAAGCTGTCCCAGGAAACTGTGATGGATCTTGAGAATGATAAACAGCAAAATGGAGAAAAACTGAAGAAGTAGGTATTTACAGAACTACATTATATAGGTGAACTCTCTCGCCAGCTGGAAGAAAAAGAGTCTTTGATTTCTCAACTGACAAGAGGCAAACAAGCCTTCACTCAACAGACAGAGGAGCTGAAGAGACAACTGGAAGAAGAAACCAAGGTATCTTCTTTCCTACATTAAATATCTTCTTCCTAATTTGTCGGCAAAAAACAACAACTTCTAATGCTGTGAACTGCAACAGAGTACTGTGTATGATTGTAGGTTCTGTCGGCAGTTTTTCTATGGTTTCAATCAATTTTGAAGCTGTTTCTAATCAATTTTCTTTTTTTTTTTACAAAACAGTGTCCTTTTGTTGATTACAGTGCCTATGTGTTTTTGCATGTGTTCATAAGATCTGTTATTTAAAAGTTTTATTTTGTCTGCACCAGCACTTTTAAATGATGTATTTTGAAATATACTTTATGTTGGAAAGTTTAGAAAATTATGCTTTTAATGAATAATACAATATTTAAATGTATATAATTTTTATTCGCATGTGTTTACTGGCTTATGTTTGAGAATATCACACAATTTTGCAAACTTTGATGTTTGTTGGTTTTAATTCTTTATATACTATTGCTCAGCTTTGTAATCCCATCTCTTAATAACCAAATGTTGACCTACGGTTTTGCCGGTTCGTAAAACAAATTATCTAGATTGATTTAGTTCTCAGGTGAAAAGCGATCTCTTTTGTTTTTTCTCTATATATATCCTGCCCCTTTTCCTTGTATTAGGGTAACTCCTATGTGAGTTTTTGGGTATCTGTCATCCTGGCATCAGCAACAGAGGAAACCTGAAAGCAACCAATGAATGCATGTGCTGATGAATGAATATATGTTTATATAAGAAAATGTGTTAACATACATTGCTCCACCTCCTTGAAAGAGACAAACTATTCAGACAAGAACTGCAATATGTTCTGGGTATATAACTGTACAAATATCAATGCCATACCAATTATAAGATATACCCAAGAACAAAAAGAGCTCATGCATGAACCTGAGCTAATTCATGTCAAAGAGTCTAAGTAGAGCCGCCTTCAGGGCAGTGCGACCAGTGTGGCCACCCTGGGTGCTGACCTGTGGAGGGGGCGCTGACCTTAGAGGGAGGTGCTGTGTTTAGCTATAACTTATGAGTGGAGAAATGAGGGGCACTTTTGCCCGGTGGTAGTGAGAGAATCCGAGGAGGAGGTCATGGTGTGTGGGGGCGCCAAAAATGATTGTCGCTTGGTCCCTGATTCCAAGTTATATAAGGATCAAGACAGATCAGTACAATAACATGCAGCAGAGTATCAGAGATGGAGGTAGCTCTGGCCCATATGCCAACGATACTCCTCATGAGGCTGTACAGGTGTTTTGTACAATGGAAGCACAGCCTCCTTCTTACTGTAGCTGTACTTCATCCTTTCACATCGATTGGTCTGTGCCATCTCCATGGCCTTGTCACATTCCTCAACCAAATCGGTATCTAAATAACACAAGCATTGGCATTGCCAATAGGTCTCGCCTTTGGGACCTTAGAAGTGTTTAGCCATGCAACAGTTGCATAACTAAATACTTATAAGGTCCCAAAAGCGAGACCTATTGGCTATGCAAAGCGGCCGGGCGGCCGCGAAAGTAAAAGGGATCGCGATCACGATCAAACATCAAAGCGGCCGTGCGGCCGCTAAAGTGAAAGTAATCGCGGTAAAGCACGGCGCGCGCGCCCGCGCACATGCACTGTACCTCTAGGCTGGCCAGGTAGCACTTTTTGGAGCCCTCTCAATAAGTCTCGCCAGACCAGCGCATGCCCTGGGTCAGGCGAGACCTAAAAAACCAATAGGATTCCTATTTACTTGGTGAACAGATTCTAAACTGTTCCTCATAATTTCTATACCCATATGGTAAGGCTCAGTATGTGGCTTCATTGACTCTTACTTGTCACATCCTTCGTCATCAGTGGTTTCAGGCAGTCTTCATTTGTTTCACCTCAGTCAACGTGCACAAGCAGCTGCTGCACAACTTCACTTGTGAAAGATTCGAAGCTGGCCATATTAAAGAATGATACTTAAGAGTGCCTGACCTTTCAACCTTTGGACCCAGCAAAAGGCGCCCATTATGCTACTTCATACTCGCCATTCTTTGTTTTCCAAATTCTTTATAAAACTGTTAAACATTTTTCGGTTCAATCCATTTTATTACTCTTTCTATAGTGAAACTCAGTTCACTCATAGATCTACAGTGCTTTCTTACCCAGGCATCAGGAATGCACCTATCCAGCAAAACTAATGGCAGAAAGAAATAAGCAAAGTCTCTAAACTACAAAAAACAAGTATGAATTTGATTACTGTTAGACCTGGCTGCCTTAGGGTGGTCTTCCCCACAATCTTTTGCCTCCCTCCTCCATTTTCGGATCTCGTTTTTGCTGGCTATAGGACTATGTGCACGTTAGAATTGCTAACCAGTGCTAATGTGCTTATGCTCGCTCCCCTAAACATGGTGATATTGGCTCTTCCCCATTTGGCATATTTAATTTACCTATAAGCGCCTAGTGAAGTCCACTACATTTGCCCAGGGCTTGTAAATTAAATGCTACTAGTGAGCCTGCATCACCCATTGTGTTATCTATTTAAGTAGCCCTCCAACCATGGCTCAGGCCTGCCACTGCAGAGTGTGTCTGTGCAGTTTACTCTACCATTTCGACCTGGCAAGATAAACCTCTTGCTAGGCCTAAATCAATGTATCTAAAAGGCAGGACATGTACTTTTTAAGTTGTACATACCCTGGTAGTGAGAAATTCCCAAATTCGTTTTTCACTACTTCAAGGCCTATATCTGCCATAGGATAGCAACGGCATTGGGACTGGTGCATCTTCGTCTTTGCGTGGGTTGTAACCGCTGCATCCTCGTCGTTGCGTGGAGCGAACCTGGCGCATTCCCTTTGGAAACTGCGCATCATCCTCAACATTGTCCCATCCTCTGCTACAGGAGCAGAATCGATGCGTCTCATTCTGGGTCAGCGCATTTTCCTTGGAACCGACGCAACGCCGACTTTAGTTGGAGAAAACCGATGCATCTCCTTCTGTTGCAGGAGCAGAACCAATGTATCACCTCGGCTGCATCCCACATCTCCTTCAACGTCGATGCAAATCAGGATCAAAGTACTTCTGTTCAGCGGGCCTAAGAGGGTTTCTTTATCCGGCCCACGCTCCATTGCGGTCGGCCTGAACTTTAGACTTTGCCCAGGTTCATCACGACCAAGATATTCCAAATAGGCGCCGATTGCTGATAAGCGCAATCTTTCAGTTTATTCTTCACAAAGTCATATCTCAACTTCTACTTCTTGGATCTTTGTCATTTTGGTCTTGTTTTATATATTACATTAAGCTCTATGTTTCTAACCTGGTGTGGATTCGTTTTGTGTGGTGTTTTCACAGTTTTACTGTTAGAAAAGTTGCACAAATACTTTACAAATTGCCTCTAGGTTAAGCCTGACTGCTCAGTGCCAAGAAACCAGACGGTGAGCAAAGGTTAATGTAGGGTTGCTTACACTTACCCTGACTTTCCTGCTTGGACAGGGTGCATACCTCTGCCAACCAGAAACCTAATTTCTAACTCTTACAAATGCTCAAACGTTTCAACCCTCTTTATCAGATTCATAAAGTCACTGCTGCTTAGACATCATTCTTTTGCACAACTTTCCACAATAATACACAAGAAACATTTCACAATAATGCACTCTGTAGGCTTTCTCTGTTTTCTCAATTTCCTCATAAGTACTATATGGAACTAACATAATTTATCTCGTAAATTATCTCCATAACACAAAATAAATATTGATGATTTGTGTTAACAAAGACATTTGTTTACAGGCCAAGAATGCCCTGGCACATGCCTTGCAACCTGCTCGACATGACTGTGAGTTGCTCCGTGAACAATTTGAGGAAGAACAAGAAGCAAAGGCTGAGCTCCAGCGCGCTCTGTCCAAAGCCAATGGGGAAGTTTCTCAATGGACGACTAAATATGAAACAGATGCCATCCAGCGCACAGAAGAACTGGAAGAGGCTAAGTATGTTGCATTAAGCAAAAGAATCGAACTATTGGAAAGAGATGACTTGTTGTCATTAATAATGGTCTACCTACACATTTACAGGAAGAAGCTGGCTGAGAGACTGCAGGATGCCGAAGAACAGGTTGAAGCTGTGAATTCCAAGTGTGCCTCTCTGGAAAAGACCAAGCAGAGACTACAGTCTGAAGTGGAGGACCTCATGGTTGATGTGGAGAGAGCCAACGGTGCTGCTGCAGCCCTTGACAAGAAACAGAGGAACTTTGATAAGGTAAAATTGACAAAATATTTCTTATTAAAACTTTAATTTTCTTTTCATTTGGGATATGTGTTCAAACTGTAAGTCATCTTCACCAGGTCCTGGCAGACTCGAAACAGAAGTTTGAGGAAACTCAGGCTGAGTTGGAAGCATCTCCGAAAGATGCCCGATCCTTGAGCACAGAGATCTTTAAGATGAAGAATGCCTACGAAGAGTCGCTAGATCAACTTGAAACCTTGAAACGTGAAAACAAGAACTTGCAACGTAAGTATCTGTTCAAGATACTCCAAAAAATGAAGAGCCACATTAATGACTGCTGCAATTTGGATCCACAACTAAATGTGGTGTACATTTATTTTCCTGTGTTTATATCTTCACGTGAATATCAGGCATTTCTCTGCACTTAGACATGCAGGAAGGATGAAGGCTTTACTCTGTCTCACTAATTATTATTTGCCTACTGCATTTGGCTTATTTACCAATCTTTGATATCTATTGTGTAAGCGGATGGCTACAAATATATATAACTTTCAATATATTTGCATTACGATTACTATTAAATCTTTTATCAAACAACACATAGTCTAGAAAACGAATTCCTTTGTTTGTTCATGTTCCTGACAGAGGGGATCTCAGATCTTACAGAACAGATTGGGGAAACCGGAAAGGCCATTCATGAGTTGGAAAAAGCAAAGAAGCAGGTTGAGCAAGAAAAGAGTAAATTCCATGCTGCCTTGGAGGAAGCTGAAGTACGTAAAAGAGATGTTGGGCAATGTAAACTATGTTACACTGATATATGGTTTTAGTTAGTTTTCATATGATGTTTATGATGCAAATCCTCTGTTATAAAAGGGATCTCTGGAACATGAAGAGGCCAAAATCCTGCGCATCCAGCTTGAGCTCAACCAGGTCAAGGGTGAGGTGGACAGGAAGATTGCAGAGAAAGATGAGGAGATTGAACAGCTGAAGAGGAACAACCAGAGATCTGTAGATTCTCTGCAGGGTACATTAGACTCTGAGATCAGAAGCAGGAATGATGCTCTGAGGCTGAAGAAGAAAATGGAAGGAGATCTGAATGAAATAGAGATTCAGCTCAGCCATGCCAACCGCCAGGCTGCAGAAGCGCAGAAGCAGCTCAGGAATGTACAAGCTCAACTCAAGGTAATTCTATCTGACCCAGATTAAGCTGCATTGTTACATCTATTTCTGCTCTACAATTAACTTATAACACAAAAAATGCTATTGATCCTATGGGATGCTCAGCTTCATCTTGATGATGCTGTTAGAGGACAGGAGGACCTGAAGGAACAGGTGGCTGTAACTGAGCGCAGGAACAACCTCCAGCAGGCGGAAATTGAAGAGATGAGGGCTGCCTTAGAACAGACAGAAAGATCTCGCAAAGTTGCTGAACAGGAACTTCTTGATGCCAGCGAACGTTTACAGATTCTCCATTCCCAGGTACTTCTCTCTCTTCATATATCTTCTTTGGTACACTAATACAAACTGAGGTATATTTTGAATAATACATTTTGAATCTATGTCTATCTCTCCTTAAGAACACAAGTCTAATGAACACAAAGAAGAAGCTTGAAAGTGACAACACTCAGCTCCAGAATGAAGTAGAGGAAGCAATCCAGGAAGCCAAGAACGCTGAGGAAAAGGCCAAGAAGGCCATCACTGACGTAAGCCTTTAATTGAAGTAGCAGAAGTCTTAATATTCTGTATTCTTCCATAAGTTAGAATGAATGGGAAAAGGAACAATTGGGTAAATCTAAAATATTTTCACAACACTATTGTTTCATTTTTAGAAATAAAAGTAAGTGACATAATACAGAAGATGAAATCATTTAATGTGTATGTTTCATAAAGGCTGCTTTGATGGCGGAGGAACTCAAGAAGGAACAGGACACAAGCGCCCATCTTGAGAGGATGAAGAAGAACCTGGAGCAGACCGTGAAGGACTTGCAGCATCGCCTGGACGAGGCCGAGCAGCTCGCAATGAAGGGTGGGAAGAAGCAGCTCCAGAAACTGGAGAGCAGGGTGAGTTACACATTCTAGAACTCATATTGTCACGGCATGGAGGTAGAGGTCATTGACAGAATAATCTAATCACATCAATGCCACCTGCAGGTCCATGAACTGTAGAACGAGCTGGAAGCTGAACAGAAACGTGGAGTGGAAGCCATTAAGGGCGTCCGCAAGTACGAGAGGCGAGTTAAGGAACTAACATACCAGGTATGCCTTATTTCTTGCAGTAGATATTAAGTGTTGACCAAGTAACAGAAATATTAAGAGAAGTTGTAGATAAAAAATAAAAATATCTAAGTGTGTATGTGTACCCACATAGAATTTCATGTTGTGTTACAATTTATCCTGCAAAGTCAAATAATGTAACAGCTAAACCTCCAAATAACATCCTAAAGTATTCCCCTTATTTTTGTACTTTTCTGGCTGTCTGAAGAAGATAAGAAGAATGTTCTCAGACTTCAGGATCTCGCTGACAAACTGCAGTTGAAGGTTAAAGCCTACAAGAGGCAAGCCGAGGAATCTGTAAGTTGCGCCAAATATTTTCCTATATTTTATGTATTCCCTTTGTGAAAGCTGAGCAAGATCTTTTTTGAATATATGCCCATCTTTGTGAGATATTGTCATAAACAGAGCACCTCTTCTTTTTAATTTAAGAGAGTGATGCTCCTTTTCAATTACAAAATAACACCATACACTTTCCATAAAACTGAAAAAACTCCTCTTATATTAGCTGAGAAGCAGAGCATATCATATGAGTCTTATTCTCCTTGTAGCGCTCAGAAAAAAAGTAAAGAGAACTCATCTAATTTTAAAAAAAGAACAGGAGACAGGGCTAAACTAGCTGCAAAAGCCACTGCTCTATGATCATTATTAAGTTCTTCAATATTTGTTTTATTCGCTGGTATCTCAAACAGACGTTCTACAGAGAGCTTAAAATAGCAATTTAGAAGATGATAACAAGAAAAAAACCAGACGGAGAGACTTTGTAACATGACTACAGTGGTGACTTTGAACGTCATACTAGTGGTATGCGAAGTTGCAAGATTTTTCCTTTGCAAGTTCGTGACATTTCTGATAAAACTTTCAGATTGTTGTGATCTTCATCATTTTTGTAAAGATTAAAAAACAACAAATAGTTGGAGAAATCTTCTGCTAAAGTAGGATGGCAGGAGAAAAACTCTCAAATCCCCACTGCTGACTGGAGAATTTGTTTGCAAGATATGTTTTACAAAAACAATCTTTTCAAAACATATTTTTGATTGGAACCACCTGCAAGGGAGTTTAGGCGAAGGGAAGTTCATTGACTGTTCAAAGTTCCAACTTGCTAATTTCACCCCCTTTGAAGGAGGTGTATAAAACGCAGCCACTGCTCTCATATACAGTTGAGGTCATCTGGACAGATGTTGGCTAAGGTAACATTCGGGACCTGATTTTAATATATACTTCTGCGAAATCTAGTTATGACTGTCCCGCAAGCATGGATTGGTTCAATACATGTAAATCAACAAACACCAATCAACAAACCCACAGCAGCCTCCTGGTGCATCCAGAGACAGCAACATTACAGGTGTGAGTTTATAAAACGGCTGCTCGCTTTTCTTCATGTATTTCTAGACCCGCCTCAGACAGAATAAGAGTAACTGTTGAATGAGTCTGCAGAGAATGTTCTGAAAAGGAATATTATAGTCATTCCATCCTTTTCGCCAAACTACTCGTGCCCTCAGCGAAGCCTCCGTGGGTTTGATTGCATTGCCTTTTCTTGGAGACTTTCCATGGATGTGTTGTGAGTGATGCATAGATCTCCGAGGTTCGCCCAAACTTTGGCTATGAACAACTTGGGTGCCTTCAGGCATCCGATGCAGTCCTTTAAAAGGTCTTTCGTTGGGCCTGTCTGCAGCATTCTGAGCCTCTCAGAGACAGTATTAATGGCCTCTTGATAAGCTGAGGTATACGCTTACTGCATTGTTTAAAGTGGGGGTCGATGATTGCCATCATTCCTGCTCGGCTGTTCTCGGAAAAGATGAATAGATGGATGCTTTTGAAGTTGGTGGAGGCTGTGTTTTAAAGCAAGGACCACTCAATCATTCAAAATTTAATTATTTCAACAATAATGACTCCTGAGATTTGCCCTCAGTCTGGGAGTGGCCACAGGGCGGTAGGGGGTAGAGTTCTTCAATGAGTTTGAAGGTTATACTTTTGAAGTACAGCAACAGTAAGATCCTTCCATATGCACAAACTCATAGTCATCGATAATTATTAGTTGAACAGGCTAGCTTTAGAGACTTTGTATGCGCTGCTTACAGAAACAAAGCTGTGTGTTGTGCGCACAGGAGTGGTGGGGGCGGTATTCAGGAAAGGCATGTTCAGATATGGCGGCGGGGGGTGGTCACTGAGACGCCACACAAGTTATAATAGGAATCCAACAAGAATGGGTCACTGTCTTACACTAGTCAAATAGATCTTAGGCTCTTGTTATTTTTGGAAAGGCAGGAAAAAATGAGCTCATATTCTACCGTACTGGCAGCTATGCTAAAAGTTAAGACAAGCAGAAGGCAATTGATAAGGTTTGTTTTTAACAATCTTCACAATTTTTGAATAAAGGTGTTTTAGTTTACTGCTGTTGTTGACTAGAATATCACAAAGCTTCAGACTGAAAGGCTAAGCACATAACTTAATATCACGTGTATATACAGAGGGCGATGATACAGACAGAAATGTGGCATTCTAGAGCATACTTTCCAGCAGCTCTTCTTGGAGTTTAAGATATGCTTCAGGGTTTGGTACTAGTTGGACTAGAAATCGAGATGTTGCACTTTAAAGCTGTACGTGCTGTATAATTTCCTTCCATTCTCCACTACCTGATGCCACCCAGTCTCTGTATTATTCCAAAGGTGTAAATGTAAATGTGCTTGTATTTATATAGCGCACAGCTACCCCGGACCGGGGTCTCCCGGCGCTGTATTCATACCACTAGGGAACCCTTCCTGGCTTTTTCCCTGTGAAATGTCCACTCCTGGGCATCCCAGGGTGAAGCCAGGGACCCCAGCACTGTGGGGCCGTTGTGGAAATTAAGCAAGCTATTGCCCAGAGTTGCAGCGTGGGACCCATGATTAGAATAGGCACTGAGGCGAGAATATCCGGTCCGCGGAATTTATAGCCCGAGACCCTGCCGCGACGGGAATCAAACCCTGGTCCCGGACCAGTGCTCTGCATCGAGGTCTGCCGCTCTAACCATTGAGCCACACTTCTCCACTGTACCAACGATTGTTTAATAAAACAAAGTTTAAAAAAATATATATATTTCAGGGTAACACCTGGAGCATTGAACTTCTCATTACTATTGATGTAGAAAACTGTCAATGGACAAGATCAACATGTTGTCCATTCAATTCCACAAATGTATGATACAAAGTGAAAGTCATACAGAATGTATAGGAGTGCAGCCTTCCATTCATAGTCATGTAACATCAATAGGAAGATTGTCTTCGGTCGACACTGCGGTATCAGATTCGAAACATCAGTTATGTAAAGGGCCATTCAAATTATATGGTAGGTCTATCTATTGCTATTAGTGACTGCTCACTCTGTTTTACGTATGGACCATACTGCTTAGAAGAAAAGACCCTGACTCTAATGACTAACCACTAATGTATACATCAATCGCACAGTGTTTACAAAGATATCTTCTAAATAAGGAAATTCTAAGACGTTGTGACATAGTAGCGCTAGAAGACCTCCCCTCTGCCTCCAACCACCATCATGAACACTTCTATGTGTTTGTCTGAAGCCATAGCAATAATTGGTCTTACAATCATCCAGCAGAAGATGCATGAAAGCCAAATAGTACTGCTTAACATTAACATTTCTCATGTCATTAGAATAAAGTTAGTTACAAGTCTAAAATACTTTATTAAACACATTGTTCTGTAGTACTTCAAAACCACTATTACTTATACCTTGGGCCAAAGTAGAAGTCGTTTCATTCACTTTAAATCGCTGAATACTTCAACCAAAATGCTTTTATGTCTGGAAAGTTTTGTGTCTGACTTTCAATCTCTGATGAGTCAGTGATTGGTCATCATTGAACTTGAAGGCGGGGGAGATGTCTCACTTTTTCCTATTCCCTCCGCTGGCACAATAGTAAGAAACTGAAACAACCCAGTCGTGATTTAAAGTCAAAACATCAAATTAATAGGTCATCCAAAAGATTATTTATTCTCTTTTTTCTATTAATAGGAGGAGCAAGTGAACGCGCATCTGACCCGATTCAGAAAGGTGCAGCACGAGCTTGAAGAAGCTGAGGAAAGGCCTGATATTGCAGAATCGCAAGTTAATAAACTCAGGACTAAGAGCCGCGACACTGGAGGCAAGGTGAGATACATCAGATAGGCAGCATGCTCTTACTTTCGGCAGCATGCTATTGCTTTTATATTTTTCCTCACATGCGGTTCTTCTCTTAAACCCATTTTTCAAGTTCATTTTTCCAATCTAAATCAAGAAACAGCAAATAAATAGGTGGGAAGCAGTCCCACAAAATTGCTTCACTTGGTGTGGGTGAGAGTTCTCAAAGATTTGTACTTGTCAAAAAAAAGAGTGATCACTTGAATGAAAATCCGGGAGATACTAATTTTTTATGCCTGCTCATTAGAAACAGTGCTCACAGACGGAGGTAAAGAAGTTATTAAAATTTCATCAGGTTTCTCTATATTAAAACAAACATCTTTTTTTCCAGAAAGCTGACAGTGAAGAATAAACCCCTGTATATCTAAAAGGAGGAAACTGAAGTTTACAAAATGTGAATTCAAGTCTTCCCTGAAAGATCCTTGTCTACCTTGTTACAATAAATACATTTTTTACTTTTTATCCCTTCAATGTCTCTCCATTTTTTCTTCATGTGATAAGCACATGCTGTCTATTGTTGAGAGAAAGTCAATGAAGGGCTGGCTGTAGTGTTATCTGCAATGCTGTCATGGTATTCGGTGTGTTCTGTTGATAACCTGAGATCTTCCTGAAAGTAATCAGACTCATCTAAACAGGCAACCCTTTAAAGACTTGGTTAAGAGTTTGATTCGGATGGGACATTGTAATAGTAATTTGCGGTCCCATCGGAAATAGACAGTCCACAGTAAGTAACGGAACAGTTAAGTTTCACTCAGGGACGCCAGCTGAAAATCTGGGTGATGCCTTTAGCAATTTAATTTTTCTCCATGCTACCTTAGGGTCCTGTTAACCCTACTCCCTGAAGTTACCAGTCAACAAGGATGGCATTAACACACACTCGTGATCCGTCTCAATGTTTCTTAGTACCATTTATATTTACTTGCAACTTGTCTACCGAAATACATTCTGTAGTTCCTTGTAACAGATGTGCTCGTCTGGTGCCTTATATGTACGCTACCACACCAGATCTATTGAGTTGTGTGTGATACAATTGAAGCATAAGCAAAAATTGAATATTTATTCACATCAACAAGCCCATTAAATTCTCCCCATACAGATGTCAGCAGAATGCTTAACACTATAGCACTCATTATGAGTTTCCTGGAATTCAGGGAGCAGAGGCAATGGAGGGCTGTAATTATGGATGCACAACCAGCGCAAATGGACATCATTTTCCACAAATGACTCTCAATAAAACCATGATAACCTCCTCCTGAAGATTTCATAAGTTCCATTTCTCTATTTCCACTAGAAAATGGGGTACCCCTGACATGGGTTTATTTATGCCTAGATAATCTCATGGCATCAAGGTCCCATTTTGAATATCAGTTCCATTAGTGATTGCTTTACAATAGAAACAATATGTGCCAAGTACACACTTTTCTTCAGCACAATATTTTCGTAGAAGAAATGCCTGCTTCTGAATCAGTTGCTTTATGAAACATTGCATACATGAGGATATTCTGTATGTAAAGTCAAAAAAATCAATAACATAAATATAAAACATCAATTTGTTTGAATTTTAACTCTTATACATAATATTAACTTTAAAACATATACTTACTTTAAAAATATTACATTTTGAAAAACATACGAATCACTTAAAAAATGTATAAAACCGTAATAATTTACAAACATATAATTCAAATAAATTCTTTCAAAATTTTGCAAAAAATAACAAACAATGTATTTTTTTTAAGATTGAAATGTAAGAAAAAATACTAGTAATAATTATGTTTAATTACAAAAAACTAGAAATTAAAAACATATTAATGCAAACAAAAAAACATTTTCTTACACTAAACTAACTTTTAAAATTAAACAAAAAATATATTAAAGCATTTTTTTTTTTTAAATCATTTGAAAAATGTAGACTGAAGGAATGTAGACTGAAGGGATCAAATTCACTACTGACACTTCAACTTGAACAACATTAGAGAAAGTTATGGACTTTGGAGGGGTCATATTCACTATTCCATCTCTGACGTAAGAAAGAGTATGGAAAGTGTGTGCCTTTGGAGGTGTTAGATTTACTATTCCCACTCCAATGTAAGCAAGATGAGGTAAAGTGTTGTACTTTAGAGGGAATACATTTACTCTTCTCTCTCCAACATTAGAAACAGTAGAAACATTGCATGGACTACTGAGGAGTAAGATTTAATATTGAAATTACAACCGTAGCAACCGTAGGGAGAGTGTTGTACTTTGGAGGGATCAGACTTACTATTTCCACTCCAACATTAGCAATAGTAGAGAAAGTGTTTGACTATAGGTACTAGGGGCCAAAGTTACTATTCCCACTTCAACTGGAGCAAAAGTAGGGAAAGTATGGACTTTTTTATGATCAGATTTACTATTCCGGCTCCAGCATAAGTAACAGAAGAGAAATTGTTGGAATTTGGAGTGGACACAACTACTTCCTTATCCAGCATAAATAACAGTGGGGGAAATGTTAAACTTTAGAAAGCTTGGGCATAATTTGTCCTATTCTAAATTAATACAAAATAATTTACATGTCTATATAAAATAAATAAGATTAAAATATATTCCTATAAATATATCAAACTATATTTATGTTATTTACTTTTAATAATTTATTCATTATATTGCCAGCACCATAATCTGGCATTCAGACTGCAGCCTGGATGTGGTGGAACCGCCATCAACGACCAGTCAGTGGCAGTCCGTCCGACATCATAATCGGGCCCAATATTATCAAACATGAGCAGGGAATGCTGAGTATGTCCCATGTTTCAGGTGGAGAGCCGCTCCTTTATATGGAATACTTTAAAACACCACCAACACTACAAATCTATTCAACTCAAGTGGTTGTTTTTCCTAGCAGTTTGTAAGCAGAGGATTAGCACAATGCCATACATGTCAAGCTAGAAAGTGATAATGGTCAATAACGACAAATACCACTGAATAAGCAATAGAAAAATAGCATCAAAACATTTGTAGCCTAAGTTCGAAGGACAATAAAAATGTGGGTGCACACTGCACCTCCTAATTTACGTTAGCAGACAGAGGCTTAATTAGTGTACTGTGCACCAGATTCCGGATTTGACAGTCAGAATGGGAAATAACACGCTATCAGATCATGTTATTTGCCAATGTGAAGGGTGCAAACCTTGTATCCCTGCTGCTTGAGCCTGCAATTTGTGCCAGATTAATTCAGTGAGCAAATACTTGCACTGGGCACAATGTCAACCACACTTTTAACCCAGTTTGAGTGTATACTCCTAGACCCTCTTCATGATTGGGTCTTTAGAGTAGCCTTTCTCCAACTAGAATATGTGGTATCAGAACAAATTATATAAAATCTGTTAGGACCCTGTTCAATCATTCAATGTCTCGGCTGTATTGTGCAGTCCTGTTACACATCACTTCAGGGGTTGTACAAACTCCATTCATCTCCTTTGAAGTTGTACCACAGGATTATTAATTAGGATTATAGTAAAGGGACAGAACAATTTTCCTTAACAATAATGACCTTTGTTACTACAGGGTTATAACAAAGTTTAAGCTATGGCCACAGAGAAAAATAATCTTCCTAAACCAATGCATACATTGTTGTACAGGTAAAATACTAGCTACTCCCATAATATTAAATCTCAAATTACAGTAGATACATACTTTAATGGGAGTAGGAGAGAAACAATGGGCCTGATTCACAAACTGCACTTTGCAGTACGTTTTAGTAGTACGACAGAACTTACTTCAAAGTACTACTCACAAACTACACTTCTTTAGTAATTTACATGTTTGTAGTAAATCTCTGCCTCCCTTATTATCCAAGTGAGGGTGTTGCAATACCAGTGGTTGGCCATGTGTTTTGCTGGACCTGCGACAAAAGTGCAATATGTGAATACTGAAAAGTAGTAACCTTACTCATAAGTGTAAGTTACTTTTGTGAATCAGGCCCAAGCAGTTTACGTCATGAAGCTTTTGCCATCCTCTATACAAGTGGTACTTTCCACCTCAGTGTCTCCACAAGCCACAGGAAATCTTCAAAAATAACTGGTTCAGCAGAGAAAATGTCAAAATGATGTTTAGAGTCTCGCTTTTTAGGTTGAGCCTGGGCAGCGCATGCGCTGCTCTGCGAGCCATGCTGTATTGGAGTATGGACTAGAAGCCCCGCCCACTCTCCATCCATATTTGTCATTGACTTGTGTCATTGCCCTTCATAAATGCTGGCTTCGATTTGTTAATAGGCTTGTTAGTCCCTCGTTAGTTCCGCCTTGTCTTCATTCGTAACCTCCAATGAGGACTGGCCCTTTTACTTCGGTTGTTACATGATGAGTCTTTTTAGGTCTGTAAGCACTAATTTCTTTAAGTAGTTTCTCCTACTGCAGTCACGACATGCTTTCCTGCAACATTCAGCGCGCTTACACTTTCTAAGCAGCAGCCCGGAACAATGCAGCCACTTCTTTGAATAGGTCTCTGGTAGAATTAAATATCTGCTACAAGGTTTTATCTGCATCCCTCCTATAGTCGTTGGGTATCCAAATGTTCTTTTTTAGTATGAAACAACTGATGTGTCTCCTTCGTAAAAGTAACACCACTATTCTGACAGGCATCTAAGCTGCTACAGCTTTACTATGTGCTTTTATCCTCGACGTGCCTTGATGCTGTTATCAACAATCACAATATAAGTTTGTAAGCACATGACATGGGGAAAACTCCTTACATTTTCCCCATGATCTTTTAGAAAACACCATCATAGAGTCTAGGCTGCATTTTGGTGACTTGGTAAACCACTTCAAGGGTGTCAAATATTAACAATGATCCTGCCACAATCTTCAGTTTGAACTTCTAATACGCTTATCAGGTATCGAATGCGAAGAAACCCTTTACAGAAAATGCGTTCAAAATACCTCTTAAACATACACTTAGGGCCTGATTATGATGCTGTTAGGAAAGGCTCCAAACGGGATTTAGATTAAGCGAATCCGATTCGGTGTCTATGTTTTCAACCGAAGCGTCCACTTTTCCGGATGACCAAGTACGATGCGTGGAAGCCGTCTGGGCTGACTGAATCGGTTCCGAATGGGATGCAGGCAGTCCAACTCATTCGGAGCCGAACCGTGCAGCTCAATGGGGACGGTTTCCGAACGAGCGAGTACGATGACCGATTCTGACAGCCATACCGACTCGGTTTTGACGAGAGGAAACGGCTGTGGGAATCGGACTTTGGGGGCCCGCAGCAGGCACCCCTTCACCCTGGGCCCTCCGAATCGGTCACATGGGGATGCCCATGGGTCCCCCTTTTCCATACATGCACAGAGTGGCGGGCACCTCACAGGGTGCCCGCTTTCCCCCACCCACCCCTTTTTTCAATGGGAGCCTGTGTTTACGTTGGGTACACAGGCTCCCATTGAATTCAATGGGAGCCTGAACGAACCGAGTCCGTAAATATACAGACACATCGTGATCGATCGGTGGGACTCCTGGAGTGCGATTCGTATGGAAACCTTTACGGAACCCACTCACTCGGAAGGTTTTCCTAGCGACATCAAAATCGGGCCCTTAATTTTGAAGGTACCTTCCTGACCATGTGTATAACTATTGTGATATAACATTCGATTTGAGGTGATGAAAACATCCTCACAACTTTCCTAATTAGTCACAAATAGCAGCTGGATCCTTCTTCATCTATTTATTTGGGGAAGAGATATATGATCACGTGATACTTGCTTCTTGACCTCCCGATTCAGAATCATGTTTATCTACAGCAGCCGCCTGCCTAGGATGAAAATCCACTTGTCTGAAACACAAACTCCCTATTTGGGGGACCTGGGTTTATAGTTGATTTCATTTTTGCTCTGTCCTCCTTCCAAGCTAGCTCGCACACTTGAGTTTCACATAAGGGCAGTGCTCTACCTTCTTCTACCATTACATTCCTGCACACCCTCTGAGTAGTCCCCATTTATAAACATTGGTGTTAATAAATCTCAAACTTGGCTTGGGTGCAACCAACATCATTTGTAACAAAGACTGCATCCATCAAATAGACATTTACATATTTGCATTACACATTCTTGGAATTATTTATTTAACTGAACAATTTTACAATTTGAGACACACTGGGATTAAGAGATCTGACTACAATACATGTCATTAATGTGAATATAAAACGTGCAGCTTCTGGCTGCCAATTATCTATGCAAAAAAACAGAATCTCCTGATGATCGTTGATCAAATTGCAAACAACTATAATCTCATTACCAAGAACAGTTTTTAGAGCTGAGTTATTGAAGTTCCAGTACATACAGCGATTGTCTTAGAAGGAGTATATGAGACTCGTTTTACCTCCTGTGAATAACTGCTAATCCAATGCATAAACAGTTCTTTCACATCTTTAATAAGCTCTATAATCTATCACTGTCCTAAAATAGGTCTAATATTGCTACCTTCTGACCTTCCCGAACTAGCTCAAGACCTATCCCAAATCATACCTTCACCTTAAGTGATCTTAAACACCTGTGCAGATGACCCACATAGTTTGTAGAGTCAAGGCCTCCTTGAAATCCCTAGTTTCACTCAGTTGGGGATGAGCCTACTCATGCAGGATGTCACAGTCTAAGCGTGGTATTTACCCTGTTACCTGCACTCCATCAGAATGGTCTAAAGCATATCCTCTGCTCGGACCATGCCTGAGCAAACGTCCCCACTGAAGGTGAAAGGGAAGAGACTAAAAGAGAATCGAGGTCAGGCATGCAATACTCCATGGAAAAGAATTACACAAGCTCAATCCTGACAAATGTACCGACATTTTTCTGTCTACACAAATGTGACATCTAATAAGCCCATTAGATATCCTTGCTCACTTAGAATCAAAGGTTTTAACAAAGCTTAATATTTTGGCCCTCATTGCCATTTATAACGGCAATCCCCTGAGGACAAGGGATGATACAATAAAAATGTCCAGCAGCTGAATCATCAAGATGGAATGCTTCACGAGCAGCGGGACACATAGACACTAGTCTGGCCGCATCACTTGCCGCATATACTCCTATGGATATATACATGAGACTGCAGCAGAGCAAAAAAATGAACCCTTCCAATCTTTCATCGGAGAAGTCAAGACTTTTACGAAAGGACCCTTTCATATATATATAATGAGATGGAACTTTTAAGCTACTCAAGGAACCAACGACTTTCTTCAGATCTCTGTGAAAGTCTCATTTAGGGCCTCATGTAGGTAAATAAATTTTACCGGTTCTTAAATACCGAGCCGTACCGAATCGGTAAATTAGAATCGGTAAGTTATATGTAGGTAAAAATTCGGTAACAGTTACCGATTCGGTAACATTCGGTAAATACGAATCGGAATTCACCGATTCGGTAAATACCGAGGTGATAATTACCGAATCGGAAAATACCGAGGTGGTATCTACCGAATCGGAAAATACCGAGGTGGTATCTACCGAATCGGAAAATACCGAATCGGTATGTACGGATTCGGTAAATAACATCACATGACTTGACGAAACAGCTAATCCTGTGCAACGACAGCCCACCCAACCAGGAACTGCCCACACCCAGGCAGGTGTACACAATTAGCCGAAGTGGCCACACCCAGGCAGGTGTACATAATTAGCCGACCCTGGAGAGGCTTGGAGTGCAGAGGAGAGGCAGGGAGCAGTTGCATGTGCGAGCGGGAAACGAACAGCATGTCCAGCCAGAGAACACAGAAAGACGGAGGGGAAAGGAGGAGGAAGCTCAAATTCAGCCCCAAGGAACTCCAGGTGCTGGTGGAGGAGGTGGTGAAGCAGCACCAGAAGCTGTTTGGGAGGCAATCCCTGCAAGTGCCTGAGGCCGAAAAGCGCAACATATGGCTGGCCATCCAGGCGCAGGTCAATGCTGTGGGAGTGACCCACAGGGACATTGAGGTCCTCAAAAAGCGCTGGTATGACCTGAGGATTGTGACCAAGAGGAAGATGGGCGACATCCAGAAGGAGGCCAGCCAGACCGGAGGTGGAACCAACAGGGCACCTGCCCTCACCGAACTGGAGGAGCTGGTGGCGGCCACAATCGAGCAAGAGAGCGTCGTGGGTCTTGGGGACGCCGACAGCTCTGCCAGAGCCGCAACACACCAAGGTAAGACGAAAGCACAGCAATGTAGCCTCCCCTACCCCTATCCCACATCCCCCATTGTGAAACGAGAATCACACTGCAGTCCACACGTGTCAGTGCAGACAGGCAATGCATTCCGGGAGATGTAGTCAGGGCAACACTAACCATGACGTAAATGTTACAGGGCAACAAGGCATGTCACGCACTCGAGGCACAAGGAGACAGAGGACAGATTGGAATGTGAAATGATTTATTGTGACGCGTGCAATGCAGCCCTTCGGGGACACTGAGCCAATGTTGTTTTTCTGTCCACAGATGTGACATCATGCAGTACACGGCATGCTGCAGGGGAGACGGCACACCGGCCACAAAAATCACCTCTAGCCAGCACGAGTTCAGACCAGGGAGCAGGCCCACTGGCAGCCGCACCACCAACACAGCCAGCCTCGCCGCACACAGAGCCAGCATCACCTCACCGAGAGCCAGCATCACCACAACCACAGCCAGCATCGCCACTCATGTTCGAATCACCGGCCACATCTCCGCTTGCAGGTGTGAGAATGAGGAGGCGTCCAGCAGCCAGGCTACGAGCCTTCGACACCTCGTCAGACGACAGCATGGGCCCAGAAGACCGCACCGGGCCCCAGGAAGGGAGCCATCCCACTGTGCCCCACACCTCACAGGCAGCACAGACGGGAGCAAGAGGGCGCCGCAGGTCGCGTGTCCAGAGTCCACCAGCACCCACTGACGGCCATGGTGTCTTCTTGGGGCTCGAGGGCCAAATGTTGAAGCAACAGCGCCTGCAATCAAAGGCAGTTATGTCAGTCCAGAGGCACATGCGGGTGATGAAGACAAGCTTAGTCAACATGGACACAAACATTGGCGGCATGGCTGCGGGCATTCGGGACATGTCCCAGTCAATCCAGCAGTTGTGCAGCAAATTAGATGCTGACATCGAAGCACGGCGCCGGGAACGCCAGAGAAGGGACACTACCAGCAGGGCACTCAACCGTCTGGCAACTGCGACTTCCCTACTTTTCCGGCGCTCTGTGACGATGCAGGAGGGCCTAACACAGTGCTGCAGCGACCTGTCTCGGGGGATGGTGCAGGTGACAAGTGCACTAGGGGTGCTATTGACTAGTCAGGCGTCGACAACTGCTGCAGGGGATGCTGCGGAGAGCATCGACACCAGCAGCAGCATCACACCCCCCGTCCCCGAAGCACGCAGGAGCAGCAGGCGGCTTGGGGTTGGCTCTAGTGAGGATGCACAGGCCGTGCAATCCACCACTGCAGCGCGTATGCGCAAACATTGATGTGGCCCTGCTTAGCCACTTCCCATTGGGTGACGTAACCCTGGACATACTCCTTGTATAGATGGTATATTGCCAGATTGGCCTGTTCATGTGTTCATGGCGTGGTGCCACATTAAACTACGTCATGACTTCTCACAACTCGCTGTGTCCCCTCACTTACTCAGAAATAGTTGCATGTGATCTCTGCCCGTCTCTCTCTCCCATCGATTGCAGTTGGCACTCTAGCTGCGCTGCCCTCTGGCTGGCCTGACTCATCCTCGTTGTCCTCAAAATATGTTAGTTCCACATCTGTACCTTTTTTCGTGGCAAGGTTGTGCAGCATTGCACAAGTGGCAATAATCTTGCAGCAGGTGATGGGTTTGTACTGGCGTGCGCCTCCGCTCTTGTGGAGGCAGCGGAACCTGCTCTTCAGTAGTCCAAACGTGCGCTCCACCACATTGCGTGTTGTTTTGTGGGCCACGTTGTATCGTCTCTCACTCTGGGTTGCTGGGTGTAGGTAGGGAGTGAGGATGAATGAACGGCATGCATATGCACTGTCGCCTGGATGAGTAAAAGGGAACCATCAATTACATGCCTCTATACACTCTGATTTGCAGGTTTCAAGGGGCGTCACTGTTACTTACCCAGCAGGTATCCCTCTCCGAATTCGCCGGCACTCAGTCGTGTGTAGATCCCACTATTCTGGAAGATGTAAGAGTCGTGGGTGCTCCCAGGAAACTTTGCAACAATATCTGTGATGATGTTCCCTGCATCACAGATCACCTGCACATTGATGGAGTGGGTGGACTTCCTGTTCCTGTAGATGTGCTCTGTCTCAGCTGGTGGACAGATTGGGATGTGTGTACCATCAATACAGCCGATGACATGGGGGAACTGTGCCATGTGATAAAAGTCTGTTTTTGTTTTCTGCAGTGCAGCCTGTGTGTTTGGGAAGCTTATGTAGTGGTGCATTCTCTGCATCATGGCATCCAGGAACTTCCTGAAGAAACGGGACAGGCAACTCTGGGATACACCACCCACCGCAGCTATCACCACCTGATAACTGCCGGATGCCAGTAGATGTAGGCTGCAGAGCACCTGCACATGTGGTGGTATGGCGTGCGCCCTTCTTGTTGGCTGGTCCAGGAGTGGGTGCAGGTCCCTTATCAGGTCCATGATGGTTTCGGGGTGTAGCCTGTACCTCTCATGTATCTCTGCATCAGTCAGCTGTAATAGTGTGATGCGCTGTCTGTAGATTTGTTCCTCCCGTCGCCACACCCTCAGTCCTGCTGCCTGTAGACGTAGGCGCCTTGCAATGACGTACATGGCGGCCATGTTGTCCACGCTGTTGCATTTTGGGATTGCTTATGTGCATTGTTGATGGTTACCACCTGCTTTCAATCCGTGTTAATTACCGACTCTTATTTACCGATTTTCCTGGATTTCTTAATTACCGACGGCTCCTACATGTCATTTTAAATTTTTACCACTTCATATTTACCACTTCATATTTACCGATTCGTTAATTATGTATTCGGTAAATATGAATCGGTATTTTAGAATTCGGTAACTATGAATCGGTATTTACCGCCTCATATTTACCGAAAAGTGGTTTTTGGACTCCTACATCTCACTTGTCTGAATACCGGTCGGTAACGGCATATTTACCGAAAATCGGCCGTTACCGACCGGTATTTCGCTACCTACATGAGGCCCTTAATGTTTTCATTAATAAAATCATTTCCACAAGAACTAATGCTGTCACCTGTAACCATAGAATGGACAATGCCAACATATCACAGTCCCCTGGCTCTGTTCCCCTATGCACGTTCTATGCTGTCAACTGCGCATCAAGAAAGCTCTGCCACCCTTCAAAAATTCATTTAGAGGATTTGTGGAATGCCAAAGTCATAAATCTAGATTCAAGTGCTCTCACTTCCATGCTCACTAACCTCAACCACTCCTCGCGCTGGCCCAAAAGACAATCCCCAAGGCCTTAGGCATAGAATCATCACTACACCTCTGAGGAAATGCTCCAAAGATTCAGACAATCTTTAGAACTACACGCTGATCGCATGCTTTCCCTGGATCGCTAAGGGAATCGAAACAGACGCTACAAGCCAACCTTCCCTTCACCCAGAGTCAAAAGACCGTCTCAATGAGTCTCTGTTGAACCTCAAAAAGGACCTAAAAGAATACTCCTGAAGATCAGAGAGCAGTTCCTCACCTCTTGCAACAAAGCACGTCATGTACGCTAACTCCATTATACGGCTCTGTCGTATTTGAAACCATTGATCACAACATATAATAATAGTAATAATAATAATAAGGATTTATAGAGTGCACGGCTACTCAAAGAGTGTCCCAGCGCAGGAAAGAATAATGGGCATTGGTGGGAGAGCTCTATTATGGTTCACTTTTAGTCTGCTAACTGGAACACATCAAGATAAACTGGGCCCTTATCTGTTGAAAAGCCAGCGCCATACAAGGAGTATCTTAAGGATCAACAATGTCACCTACACTATTCGTTGTCAATATGGCACTGCCTGCCCAGAGTTCACCTACCATGACATCGGTTAAGTAACTTATGCCCTAGAAAAACAAATTCATCTCCAGCTGAATGGTGAGTCAGGAGATCTTCCCAAGACTATCTCAGTGTCAGCTCAAGATGCAAAAAACACCGGCTATGCTTGGACAAGGCTGAGATCATGTTTTAAGTCCTCACTATTCTCCTCCCTTCCCTGTGACCGGACGTAAATCCCTGCCTGTAGATACAGCCCTACATTGAGGAGTGTGGTTCAACAATGGCTCTCATTCTCACCCCACTAAACCATGCTAGTAAAACAAACTTCCACCACCTACATTTTCCTTCCGAAATCTTTCCCCTCCTCCAACTTTTGTGGAAATATCATAATTCTTCACCATGGTCATGTGCCACCTGGACTACTGCAATGACATTTACACAGAACTCCCTAATCCGTATCTCAATAAACTACAAAAGAGCTGAGAATCATACTACTCAACTAAAGTGCAGCCTCGCATGACAAGACCACATCTTGTCCACACCAATGTTCCTCCACTGGTGTAGGAAAGTGACAATTTGTTGCATGGTTACCCCCTAACTTTTTGCCAGATACATGAGCTCAACTAGACTGAGTGTGCCCTAGGTCCCTGCCAATCAGGTTCCCAGGGCCTGTGTTCTTTCCCAAAACTGTACGTTTGTTTCCACAACTGGCACACCTCTGGGCCACATGTAAGTCCCTTGTAAAAGGTACCCCTGGAACCAAGGGCCTTGTGACCAGAGAGGGCCTCTGAGGGCTGCAGCATGTATTATGACACCCTCGGAGAACCCTCACCTGAACACCCACACACTGCCATTGCAGGCTGCGTGTTTTGGTGCAGACTAAACTGAAGAGTCAATATGGAACCCATCCCTGGATGCCATGCCAAGCAACATTGCCTGTGGGTATGTCACCAATCTAGCAGATCTTACAGCCCTAAAGGCAGAGTGCACCATAGCACAGGTGAGTGCATAGTTGCATGAGCAACATGCCCCTACAGTGTCTGTGCTATTCAAATACATTGTAAGTGCAGTGAAGCCATCTAGAGTATAGGGGCTGGGAGTTTGTCATTATGAACTCCACAGCTCCATGATGGCTCCACTGAAAATTGAAAAGTTTGGTACCAAACTCCTCAGCACATTAAACCCACACTGATGCCAGTGTGAGATTTAATGTAAAATGCACTCAGAGGGTGTCCTAGAAATGCCCCCTGAAAAACAACCAGCCCTGGTGTGGCTTCTGACTGGCTACCAGCCATCTGCCACCACCAGACAGGTTTCTGACCCATGGGTACAGAGCCACTGCTCTTTGGGTCCTGAAACAAAGCCCATCCTGGGCAGAGGTATCATGCCTCCTCCCCCAGGATGGGCAGGGTCTACAAAGGGGAAGCTTCCAAGGCTTCCTGCCTTTGTTAGCTATCCCCAGCCTCTGCTGCTATCAGCAGTTGGCTCCCTCCGGTTCTGAACCCCACTTTGGGTGTGGGAATCGGCAGGAAAACTTAGTGAGAAAGGGAGGTGTGCCCACCTTTGCCAACCCCACTCCTCAGGTGGGGGAAGCAAAGTGAAGCACACATCTCAGTCCCCTCCATCTTGAAAATGAATGGACTCCCAATCAGGGTGAGGCATATGCCCCCCTCCCACTAGAGTGTGGCATTAGAGGGGGTGAAGGCTCCCCAGGGAAGGGACCCATTGGTCCCAACCTGCGCACCTCTGTAACACTCCTAAATCTAGTATTTAGGGCCACCCTGAACCTTGCTCCTTAGATTTGGCAAGAAGAAGAAGGACTGAAGAGCCATGTTGCAGAGAAGAGGACAACGACTACTGCTTTGGTTCCAGACGTACCAGCCTAACTCCTGCTTCGGAACGCCTGCAACCTGTAACCGGCATGTCCTGCAGCCAGCAGTCTCCAAGAACCCCGGGTCCTGTCCTGCCTTCAAGAAAAGACTCTGCTCTCATATGGACACCTGATTTGTCTAACATCCAACTGCAGCTCAGATACCGGATCCAGACGGAACCGCGTGTCTGCCCCACTCTGTACCCGATGCCCACGGCCCGAGTCATACCAACCCAACACCACAGCGAGGTCCCCCCAGCGATCTTGACCTGGGATCCAGCATTGAACGGCCTAATCCAACCTCCAAGGGACTAACTAAGTGCAGGAGAGTCAGAGCAGGCCACGACCAAGCAGGGGAGCCCACTGCAACCAAAGAAGACCCTCAGGAGGACCAACGGGCCGAAGGCACAGGAGTCGCAAGAGTACCTTGAGCAGCTCACCAAGGATGCAGGCCCACGGCGCAGAGGATGTGGTGAGGACAAAGATCTTGGTACCAGGAGATTCTGGAGGCTGGAGCTTCTTGGAACCCGAAGATCTCTGGAGAAGCATGTCAACAAGCCTTGGCAATGGCAAGTCGACGCAGTGCACAGGTTTACTGCTCCAGCGGTTCTGGCAATGGATACTGGCTTTAAACATGCTGTGAAGACAGTGCAGGCCTCAAGGGAGTTGCCGAACCATGACCTGTGTTGCTGAACCTTTCAGAGCCCGTGGGAGCGCAGGAGCAGCAGACCAGTCAGATTTGTTGCGGTGACTCCTTCACTGTAAGGGAGATTACTTTGGGCGTCTTTGATGCCCACAGGCCTGGAGAAGAACCTGGATGTAACACAGACATAGATGACGCAGAAGACTGGCAGGACGACAAGACCAGGAGCAGCAGGAGTCTTTCAGATGCAGTCTCGGTTCCCAAAGTGAAGTGCAACGAAGTCCAAAGTGCCCAGATGGTTGAAGATGTAGTGGCTTCGGATAAGAATCTTGTTCCAAGACTAATCTGAAGAGCCACCCAGGTGAAAGCCCTTAAGTACCCTAAGGAAAGGGTTAGGACGATTCAGGGGTCCCTGCCAAAGGGGTCTTAGACATAGGGGAGGATACTCCCACGTTCTTTGTCCAGTTTTTCTCCAGAGTAGGAGCCAACAGCTCCCTGAACTGGTTTCAACTGAAGTATGCAAGGAGTGCACCAAATGTGCCCTTCAAATGGGTGACATAATACATGCTGCAGCCTATGGGGGCCCTGGTGTACCTATGCCCTGGGTACCTTAGTACCATATACTAGGGACTTAGAAGGGAACACCAGTAGCCAATTAGGATGGTGCCAAAGTACTTACCATAGTCCAATTTAGGGAGAGAGCACAGCGACTGGGGTCATTATTAGCAGGATCCCAGTCAGACTAGTCCGAAAACAGAATGACACCAGCAAAAAGTGGGGGTAACCATGAAACTAGATCCTACTTCCCTACACAACCACCCCATCCCCAAACGAAAGGAGATGAGACTAACCTTGCCTAGTTTAGTCTTCATTTTCTGAGTGGAAATATCTGGAGAGTCCACCTGCATTGGCAGGGTTACTTCTGGGTCTATGTTCTACTGTAGGGAAATGGACCACCTCAAAGGTTTGGGATTTTCACCCTTCATCTGTTTAAGCCATAAGAGGGGCTTATGGTCTGTCTGAACAATGAACTGAGTACCAAACAGATATGGCCTCAACTTCTTCAAGGCCCAGACCACAGCAAAGGCCTCCCTCTCAATAGCTGCCAACGTTTCTCCCTGGGGGTCAACTTTATGCTTAATAAAGCTACTTGTTGGTCCTGGCCCTCTGCATTAAGTCCTGATAACACAGCTACTATTCTTCTCTCAGAAGCATTAGTCTGGACAATGAAGGTTTTAGAGTAATCAGGACTTTGCAGAATGGGAGCAGTGCACATGGCCTGCTTTGGGTCAACAAATGCCTTTTGACAGCTAACTGTCCACTGAACTTTCTTCGGCACTTTCTTGGAGGTGAGATCATAAAGAGGAGTCACAATGGACCCATATCCCTTTACAAACCTCCTGTACCCAGTCAGGCCCAAGAAAGCTCTGACCTGAGTCTGGGTAGTGGGAGTAACCCAGGCCTTTAGGGTCTGGATTTTACTCTCTAATGGTTGAACTTGGCCCCCACCTACAAGGTGACCCAAGTACAGAACCTTACTCTGCACTATCTGGCACTTTGTGCCTTGATAGCGAAACCTACCTTTTGCAGGTCCTCCAGAACATTTCTGAGGTGGATAAGGTGATCCTCCCAGGTGGAACTAAAATCAGCAATATCATCTAGATATGCTGGACTAAAGGACCTGTTAGGACTTTGTTTCCCAGCCTCTGAAATGTAGCAGCCTGCATTTTTTAGACCATAGCGCATAACAATAAATTGATAATGCCCACTAGGGG